>NW_018745324.1:4113200-4863108 GCF_001683475.1 Chenopodium quinoa
TAGAGCAGAGAAGAGAGAAAAACATAATTAATTGATGCCTCGTACGTTCATCAGAAATGAGGGGGTATTTATAGAAAAAATGTGTAGAGGGAACACACGGAACCCTAAAAGATAAAAACCCTAAAAAATAGCACCGCGACATGGTGCTAGGCACCGTCAGACGGGGGAAAATCCCGTGACACGGGACATATTTGACCTACGGGAAGTGAAAGCGCGTGAAGGGTTTACGCGGAAAAGACACGAGAAAATTCTGCGACACGGCACACGTACCGTGACACGGTATAGTGCAAAATCGGGTCAAAATGATTTTTAGATTTTAAGATATAACCGTTTTAGTGGAAGGGTGTTGGTTTTGGGCCGAGTTTAGTGTTTGGCTCATATCTTCTTTGTTATAAATTGACAGGGTAGAGTCGTATCCCCTAATAAAAAGTATTACCTAAGTCCTCTAACTAATACAGATAGGGAAGTAGGGTCGAATCCACAGAGAAACGAGTCTTTTTATTCCTAATTAATTAATATAATCTAGATTATAAAGTAACCACAATATAATGATCGAAGGAAACTAAACTACTAAGATTAAGAATAAGGAGAAAACAATATATAAAAGGATCTAGGGCATAGGTTCACCAATAAATAATATTCCAGGGTAAAACATAATAATCAATCATCAATGCATGCATTAATCAGATCATAATGGGCTTTCGCTACGTATTACAATCACATAGTTAATTTATCGGTATTAAATCTCATCTTTTGAATCTCGACTCAACCATTTATAAATTAACCTGCCTATTGAAACTAGACCTAAACATCAATTCTCATATGTCGAATCTCGAATCAATATTGTTAAACTTAAGCATAAAAGATCTGCGCAAATCTAGTCACAGAGCATTAAATCAATCAATAGGAAATTAATCTAGCATTGATAATCAACAACAATAAATTACCCCTTCATATTATTTATGGATCCCCACAAACCCTAGAAATAAAACTACTCACACATAATTAAATCTAAACTAATCAAAGCAATAAAACAAGACATGATCAAAGGAATAAAATAAACAACTAAGATTAAGAGAAGAGAAATCGTTACCAAAGAAATCTGGAATTAAGAATAAAGTTAAGAACAAAGTATATGAGAGAGAAACTAATCTAAAAGCTAAGTAGAGAGAGAGAATCTAAGAAATAATTTAGAAAGAGTAAAAAGAAGGTCCTAAAATCGCTTAACGGAAAAGTATTTATATTAAGCAAGAATCCTAAACTAAAATAAACTTAAACGACGAATAATTAACATCTAATAATAACACGCACCCGATCGGGCAAAGGGTCGCCTGATCGGGCGCGCCGTTTTCCTCTCAAGTATGAATCTCGCGCTCGACCGGGCGCAAGTTCGGGCACCAGCCTTTGCTTCCCTCGCCCGGCCGGGCGCGCCTCCAGGCGCCAGCCTCTTTGGTCGGGCGGCTCTCTTGGGCAACTATTTGGACTACGATTGGGCTCCAATTCTTCGGGCCAATCTGGGTTTCCTCTTCGAGTCTTGAATACTCGGTCCAAATGCCCCGGTATCACATATACCGAGCCCTTAATCACCGGTTCGATGGCTCTAACCGGCCCTGGGCTATAGAAACTGATCGTGCTTCTCCAATGCTTGTAGTTGCTTCATAATATATCGGGAAAATGCTCCAAAAGTGCAAAAATCTGCAAAAGTCAACCAAATCTACGAAAACACTAGAAAACACCAATTAGTAATAAAAGTGGCTCTAAAGAGCTAAAAACACTACTAATTATGACCAAGGGACGGGGGTAAAGTACTATATATATTAGACTCATCAAACTCCCCCAAGCCAAACCTTTGCTTGTCCCTAAGAAAAGCAATGAATAAATAAATCAATACTTCACCCCAAAAACAATTTAAATCAATAAATATAATTCAAGTTAAATCCGACAAATATGTATCAAAGTCAACCAATGTAATCCATCTAACTTCCAATCTTCCCTAACAATTGTCAAATAGAGCAAACCACAAGAGCATATAGAATTCAAGACTAGTGCTCACACACTCAATTCTCATTTATGTGGCGAGTAAAAGATATACTCGATCGCTCTCCAACCAACCTCTCTAATTGTGAACAATGCCCTCCCAACTCACACTCTCGTGTGTATAAAAAGATGTACGCTCAACCTACTAGTCGACTTGTAATATGTCAAATCATAACTTGCATTGATAAACAACACTTTCACATTCATACAACTCTATGCACAAAGGTCGGAAGGTCTTTAAAGCTTGTAATGTAAGGTTAGGGTAAAGGGTAGGAATCATTTGGGAACAAGTGAGAAAAGCTATGCTTAAGGGAGAAAATCCTAGCAAAACCCATGATCAAAATAAATAATGATCAACATCTCCTACATAACCAACTCTAACAAAAATCTACCAAATACAACTCCAAATAATATAAACAATCCCAACTCTTACAATTTCACTCATAAGATATAATAATAAAGAACTGGGGTGAAAAAACAAAATTTATTTTCCAAATTTGAGTTTTTCATTGAAGCTCATTTTTTTTCTTCCTTTTGATCAACCTCCAACTAGAACATTTGAACATTGAACAATTTTTTCTATTGAAGTTCACTTATTTTTTTCACTTCTTTATTCTTGAACTTCTCTTTTTTTTTCATAACATCATACTTTATTTTTTTCAAGAAGATATAACTTTCAAATTCATAAAAAAAAACATGATCAAAAACAAAATAACTTCTCAACACCCAAATTGTGCAAATAATAAGCACACTACAAACTCCCTCACCTCACTCACTAATAGCTCCCCCAAGCCAAGCTTGGGACTAGTAACCAATGGGGCAAAGTAGACTTATAATATGGCTAATAAACAACAAAAAGGTCAAGGCAACAATATGGGTAGTAAGAAGGGAACAAATGTATCTACAATCATCTGGAGGCCACCTAAAAGAATGAACGCCTTCGTCCTCCACAATGTGCATACTAATGAGTCATACAAACATTACTTATAGTTGCAAGCCAATACTCAAATTCATTGACATACCAGGAATTATCCCATATTCCTAACCAAATCAACTAGTTAAGCACTATATTCACAAGTAGTTGGGCAAAATTGACTCATGTTAAGGTTTCAAGGCAATCAAATATCAAATCATGATCAACAAATCCACAATGCTTATCATCATATACCAAGAATCAAAACAAATTTTCTCAAGTATGGGGCACAGGGAAACATAATTTATAATTCATTGGAACGTATTTTTGGATTTTTTTTATTTTTCAATTTTTTTTTGTATTTTTCATATAAAAGAAAGCAATAAAACTAACCTAGAAAACAATAAATCTAAACTAAAAAAAAACACACCAAAACAAAAGAAAAGAGAAAAAGAAAGATACCAAATCCAAAATCTCCCCCAAGCCGGAATCAGACAATGTCCTCATTGGCTCGGGAACTAGCCCAACATAGCTAGTCCTGATCATCCTCATCCATCCTCTAATAGCCTCCTCTATGGCTAGAACCGGCTCTTCCATTGCTCGTACCACCACCTCCGTAACCCGAACCACATGCAAAATAGTTAGGGTCTACATTCCCCCCAAGCCCACCAAAAGGAGCATCGGTCCCATAACCGTGGACCGAAGAGTAGTCCACATAGGTACCAAAGACACTTGGGTTAGAATATCCTCCTTGAGGATATTGAAACCAATCGGGAACAAGTGAGTCGGGGGGAGTAGCCCCCCATCATGCGTAGTCATCATACATGGGGTATAAATCCCTCCCATGGTTTCTCTCCACATGCCCCACCCTCCTTACATTGGCACGGGATGTTGTATCCAAGTGCCCTTGGCATGTTGGAGGTTTAGATTAGCATCCCCCGTGAGGGATTGATAGACAACGACAATGTTGTCTTTGGATGGTTCAATAGGCCTATCCGATTTTAACTCAAATAATTTACCAAATTCTTTCAGAGTCAATCTCACATCATTATTAAGCAAACGGAATTAAACATGAGTAATTAAAGCATTATATTTATCACATTAAAACTAGAAATAAATTCTAAGGTTAAATAGTCATAAGTATCATAATGCAATTGAAATAAACCACTCATTCCAATACCCTTAAACAATTTTTCTACCGGTTTATCGATTCCTAATCTAGAAAGCGTAGAATGATGAACAAAACGTGTAGGAATTACCTGCCTCGAGATGAGGTTGAGCATCCTTTGCCGTTGTTCTTGTAAGGTTATCACCACCTCGCTCCATCCCGGAATTTGCAGCTCCGAGTCAACCAATGGTGGTTGTTGTTGCCTTGAGCTTTCACCCCTTGCGGTTCTAGATCTTTTGGATGCCATTTTTGTGAGAAATGGTGGAATTTGAAGCTTTCTCTCTCTTAGGGTTTTTGGAAAAAATTTGAGAGAAAGTGGTAGAAATTTAGTTTAGATCGAAAGGAAAGATGAGGGGATTAAGAATATGTAAAAATTTGAGTTTGGATGAAGAATTAGAGAAGATCTTGAGAAGAAATATGGTTTGAAGGTATGAAAATGGGGAGAGAGAAAGTGATGAAGAAGATGATGAAATAAGGAGAAAGTGAGAAAAGAAGAGGAAGAAAAGAAATAAAAGGCCGGCCAAAAAGTGGCGCGCCCGATCGGGCAAGCTTCGTTTGTTCTGGAAGTTGAGTTGCGCGCCCAATCGGGCAAGCTCCGCCCGATTGGGCGCGAATGCGAAGGGAATTTTCTCCCTTTTCTCGCCCGATCAGGCGAGATTCGCCCGACATATCTTTTCTCCTTACTTGATTTCTCAAAAATTTCGCCCGATCGGGCAAGGTTCGCCCGATCGGGCGAAAATAGCTCGATTTTCAACCTCACTTGCTCGTCCGATCGGGCAAGCTTTGCCCGATCGGGCGAAAATAAAGCTGGAATTTTCTTTACTTGCGCGCCCAATCGGGTCTGTGCCCAAATCGGATCTCTTCTTTATTTTCAACTTCTTCTTCTTAAGTCTCCGTACTTGTCACATCTATACCAGTACAAAAACCCTTTCAAAAGGTAAAATTGCACTCTCATCTCCTCTCTAAATAAATAAAATAAATAAAAAAATAAAAATAAAGTAAAATAAAAGAAAAACTAGTCTAGAAAGCAAGAAATACGGGTTGCCTCCCGCAAAGCGCTGATTTATCTAGGTCCCGCACGACCTTCTTACCAATTACAAGAACTAGGACCCTTGACCTAACGCTTGGTCGGGTGGTTTCTCACTTGGTCGAGCGTTGTTTAGGCTACGACTTGGCTTCCTAACATACCTTGTGGGACGCCAATTCGCTTTATCTAGTGGATCCTCCTTGACTTGGACTGAGGGTTCTTCGATGCTACGCACTAAAGATCCTTCTTCGATCGAGGGTTGCTTCAAATTGTCATTGCATTTAGCACTTGCAACTCGATCTGGTGGAACACTCACCGTAAGCTCAATTTCCACAACTTGCTTGATTGATTCCACCTTTTTGTCCTCAAAACCAAGACCGACAGTGTAGAGGGCCCTTTCTATTGCATCAACTTCCTTCTGCCATTTGTCTATCTCATCTGAGAGGGATGCAACACAAGATACCGCTTCTAAGGGATCTTTTTCAAGAGATTGGGGCTTGTTAGAATAATTTTGAACCACATTAACACTAAAGCACTTCTCCTCTGTCATGGGCCTTTTAGGGGTGTTATTTAGATTAAAAATAATTTTATCGTCCCCTACTGATAGTGTTAATTTGCCACTTCTCACATCTATAATTGCTCCTGCAGTGTTAAGGAATGGTCTACCCAAAATGATTGAAGTTTGCATATCCTCAGCCATATCAATAACAACAAAATCAACAGGTATGTAAAATTTACCTACTCTAACAGGAACATCCTCTAAAACACCTAAGGGGTATTTGAAAGAACGGTCGGCCATTTGTAGAGTAATATTAGTAAATTTTAATTTACCCATATTCAACTTGGAACACACAGATAATGGCCTAACACTAACGCTAGCACCCAAATCACACAATGCATTATCAATCATTAGATTGCCAATATGACAAGGGATAGAAAAACTACCCGGATCTTTTAATTTAGGTGGAGATTTATTTTGAAGTACGACACTACACTCTGCAGTGAAAGCTACTGTCTCTACCTCACTAATATACCTTTTTCTTGTCAATATTTCTTTCATAAATTTTGCATATGCAGGAATCTGTGTGATTAATTCAGTGAAGGGAACTGTTACCTTTAGATCTTTTACCATCTCTAGAAACTTACTAAACTGCTTGTCCAAGTTTGTCTTCAAGTGACGATTGGGGAATGGAAGTTTGATAACCGGCTTGGGAGCATTATTGCTTTTATCTGGAGTGGCAACCTTTTCTGGAGTCGTACCCTACAATGTAGAATTAGATATATTAGTACTATGCTTTAGCCCTGCAGGGCTATTAGCTACATTATCTGGTTTACCGGAATTAAGATTAGCATTATTTATTAAAACAGGTTCATCAACTCTGGGCATAGGGGGCCCTTCATAGTTTGAACCACTCCTTAGAGTAATTGCATAGGCTTGATCCGTAGGCCTGGTTGGCTGTGCTGGCAGAGCTCCCTGTTGGCGGGCTTGTAGAGTAGCGGAAAGTTGCGCAATTTGATTGTCTACAATTTTATTGTGTGCTAGAATTGAATCAATTTGTGCATCTCTACTCTCCATGTGCTTCTACATATTAACCAGCATCGCTCTAATTTCTGCCAAAGCAGGGTCGGAAGATGAGGAGGGTTGTTGTGGTTGGTTCTTCTAGCCAGCATTGGGATGGTAATATTTCTGCTGTTGTTGTTGTGGCGCCTGTGGTTCTTGTGGTGGTGGATTTTGAACATTAGTACTCCGTCAGGAAAGGTACGGGTGGTTCCGGTACCCAAAATTGTAGGTGTTGGAGTATGGTTTATTCTGCCTATAAGCTTGAAAGGCATTAACTTGCTCCATGGAACTCCTGCAATCTTGTTCCCAATGGCCTAAAATTCCACAATTTTCACATAAAGCCTCATTAACATTATTATTAATTGCAGAAACATTAGCTACATTAGCAGTGCTAAGATTATCTAATTTTTGGCAGATAGAGGTGAATTGAGATTGCAAAAAGGATATAGAGTCAACACTATGCTTCCCCTTGTTAGCAAAGCCTCTAGGATTCCCATATTGGGAATTATGTATCGCCATATCTTCAATAACCTGACATGCATTATCAACATTAAGATTTATAAATCTCCCACTAGCCGCAGAATCTAAAATTATTCTAGATGAATTTCCAATGCCATTGTAAAAGGCTTGGATTAACTGCCATTGTGCCAAATTATGGTGGGGGCATTCACTTTGTAGGTCTTTGAACCTCTCCCAAGCCTCATATAAGGTTTCATCGGCTTCTTGAGCAAATTTCTGAATTGCACTCCGTAGTACGGCTGTTCTCTATGCAGGATAATACTTGTTATAAAAATTCAAAACAATAGTTTCCCAGTCAGTTATACCAAGTGCAGTTCTTTTTAAACCATGAAACCACAATTTAGCATTTCCAGTTAAAGAGAAAGGAAAGAGAATCTCACTGATTTGGTCTTGTGTGACCCCAGCTCGCCTGATGGTATTACAGTACTGACAATAATCTGCAATATGAAGATTTGGATCTTCACCCTTAGATCAACTAAATTGCTTCCTTTCTATCATCGTTATAAATTGGGGTTTAATTTCAAATTATACCCCATCAAGAGCCGGAGTGGGAGTGAGGTGTGGAAAATCTGTAAGCTTTGGTTGTGAGTAATCAATAAGCATCTTTGGAGCCGTCATCTCTGATTCTAGATCTGATGATACCTCTGAATCGCTAGAACCAGTTAGAGGATCTCGGTGAATATTATTATCACCGGATTCCCAAGAATTTGCTTGTAAAGATTCTTCTGTCTATGGAAGGATCGTTCGATCTCAGGATCGAATGGGATGTAACCTGATCTGGAACACCTGGGCATAAACAAAAAAAAAAAAAACTAAAAGCAAATATGAGACTTGCCTCAAAGAACTAACGTTCTCTGAGGCAAAAAAGAAATAACCTAGACTACAAAAATAATTAGAAATAAAAATAAAACCGTTTCCCCGGCAACGACGCCAAATTTTGACAGGGTAAAGTCGTATCCCCTAATCAAAAGTATTACCTAAGTCCTCTAACTAATGCAGATAGGGAAGTAGGGTTGAATTTATAGAGAAACGAGTCTTTTTATTCCTAATTAATTAATATAATCTAGATTATAAAGTAACCACAATATAATGATCGAAGGAAACTAAACTACTAAGATTAAGAATAAGGAGAAAACAATATATAAAAGGATCTAGGGCATAGGTTCACCAATAAATAATATTCCAGGGTAAAACATAATAATTAATCATCAATGCATACATTAATCAGATCATAAAGGGATTTCGCTACGTATTACAATCACACAATTAATTTACCGGTATTAAATCTCATCTTTCGAATCTTGACTCAACCATTTATAAAATAACCTGCCTATTGAAACTAGACCTAAACATCAATTCTTGTCTGTCGAATCTCGAATCAATATTGTTAAACTCATGCATAAAAGATCTGCGCAAATCTAGTCACAGAGCATTAAATCAATCAATAGGAAATTAATCTAGCATTGATAATCAACAACAATAAATTACCCCTTCATATTATTTATGGATCCCCACAAACCCTAGAAATAAAAATACTCACACATAATTAAATCTAAACTAATCAAAGCAATAAAACAAGACATGATCAAAGGAATAAAATAAACAACTAAGATTAAGAGAAGAGAAATCGTTACCAAAGAAATCTGGAATTAAGAATAAAGTTAAGAACAAAGTATATGAGAGAGAAACTAATCTAAAAGCTAAGTAGAGAGAGAAAATCTAAGAAATAATTAAGAAAGAGTAAAAAGAAGGTCCTAAACTCGCTTAACGGAAAAGTATTTATATTAAGCAAGAATCCTAAACTAAAACAAACTTAAACGTCGAATAATAAACATCTAATAATAACACGCACCCGATCAGGCAAAGGGCCGCCCGATCGGGCGCGCCTTTTTCCTCTCAAGTATGAATCTCGCGCTCGACCGGGCGCGAGTTCGGGCACCAACCTTTGCTTCCCTCGCCCGGCCGGGCGCGCCTCCGGGCGCCAGCCTCTTTGGCCGGGCGGCTCTCTTGGGCCACTATTTGGACTATGATTGGGCTCCATTTCTTCGGGCCAATCTGGGTTTCCTCTTCGAGTATTGAATACTCGGTCCAAATGCCCCGGTATCACATATACCTAGCCCTTAATCACCGGTTCGATGGCTCTAACCGGCCCTGGGCTATAGAAACTGATCGTGCTTCTCCAATGCTTGTAGTTGCTCCATAATACATTGGGAAAATGCTCCAAAAGTGCAAATCTCTGCAAAAGTCAACCAAATCTACAAAAACACTAGAAAACACCAATTAGTAATAAAAGTGGCTCTAAAGAGCCAAAAACACTACTACTTATGACCAAGGGACGAGGGTAAAATACTATATATAATAGACTCATCATAGCTCGGAATTGGGATTATGATATATGGTTGGAAAACTTATTTCAACGAATATCAAACCAAATAATAATTGGATCGAAATTATATAGCCATAAAATCAGTTCAGCTCGGTTTTGTGATGTGGATACGAAAAGTGGAAAATAGGTTATGGTTTAGGGAAATGAGCTACAAATTGGATTGGTTCGTGAAATATATTGGATAGAACATGGATTTAAGCACACCAAAGATTAAATACTCAACCCGATCAATAATGGAGGGGAAAGGTGTTCATCATCGAGTTTGGTTTTGGGGAGACATTTTTAGGTGTCTACAGAAGCCCCCACTTTGACTGAGTTTGTAGAAACATCAATTTTGAAAACGATAGTCAAAGTAGTCGATAGGGACGGAGAATGACTTAAAACGTTCTGCGATCCTAAATCACTCTGTATACGCCGATACCTGTAGAAAAGTGTTAGTTCCATAGATAAAATAGTAAAGGGATAGATTGCGTATCTGACACCAGTGTATCGGTGACAAATGAGTTTGGTAGCTTTCTATGCTTGAAGGAATCCATCGGATGAAGTTTGTTGAAATGCTTTCCATGCCTAAGGAAAGCCGACTGATGAGTTTGGTAGCTTTCTAAGCCTGAAGAAACCTACCGGATGATACTTTCCATGCTTGAGGAAAGTGGACATATGAATTTGGTGTTTTTCTATGCTTGAAGAAACCCACCGATAATACTTTCCATGCTTGAGGAAAGTCAACAAAGGAATTTGGCGGTTTTCTATGCTTGAAGAAACCCACCGATAATACTTTCCATGCTTGAGGAAAGTCGACAGATGATTTTGGCAGCTTTCTATGCTTGAAGAAAATCACCGGATAATACTTTCCATGTTTGAGGAAAGTCGACAGATGGTGAGATTGCAAGTCTCTGTGTATCGAGAACCTTGCATTGTGAAATGATGGCTTATTGTATTTTTGCTATTGTTATACGAAGTAAAAAATTTTGTATTTTGATATTGTGTCCGTTTGTTGTATTTTTGCTACATTTTGGTTTATATTTTTCTTTGTTTTTGAAATTTTATTATACCTCATAATTCTTGAAATGTGCCAAGATTGGTCCTATCTAATAGAACAATTAACATTTTGATTAGTGTAAAATAGTTGATTTGGGTTCCAGCTCAATGTGCTGTTTTTTAAGGACAATGTTGGCATCTTAAGGAATATTTTAATGACAGCCTTGCAGTGTTTTGTAACCAACAAACTAACTTAAATAATTTAAACTTGAAGGGTATTAGAGTAATTTTGGATTTATTTGAACATGATTTGAGTACATTAATGATTTGGTAATTATATGAGTCTTGTTATAGCAATAAAGGAGTAATGATTTCTAAGGCAAGGTGATCTAAGTATGTGGTATTTTTGGAATGTTGATGAATTGTATGGTGAAATACTGAAATTATTGCCTTTTTTCACCATGACTTGGTTTGAATTTCGGTACCATTTCTTCCTAGCTAGAGTAGAGGAGGTAGTGGGATTATTATGCTATGTTATGGACGGAGGAAGGCCGATAAGACCTTATGTTAACTAGTTAACTCGAGAAGCATAATCGTCATTGTAGTGTGTCTAGTGAGGCTCCTTGTGTTGATATGGTAGTTTGGTGGAGTTAGATGCAAGCAGTCTCATCCTTTTAAACTCTCAAGCAGCTATTTGTGTTAAGACTTTTGATTTGAAATGCATTGATGCTCTGTTTGGTAGGTGGTAATGAGTGATGCAATGTAATGGTAATGAACTAGTAACTAAGTTGGAATGGAAGTCTCATGTCAATGTACTTGGTATGATGGTAATGCAACTTTAACCTAAGTATTTGTCTTACCAATCATTGGAGCCTCGAATTTTTTATTGAGTGACTTGTGAAAAAAAGCACATACCTAGCCAGAATGCATTCTAATTGTATTTTCTCGAGATTTTCCTTGCAATATAGCTCATCATCAGTCTCGCTATTTACTACTATCTTCTAAACATGCCGTGATAGTTTGCAACTTCACAGATATAAAATGTGTACTTATTTTTTTTTTTTTTTTTTTTTTTATTTTTTTTATAAAATGTGTACTTAAGAAAAAAGTCACTTGATTACATTATTATTGTCCTCTATTACAAGAAACTATAATATTGGCTATGAGAATTCCCTCAGCTCCACTGGCAGTCGATAAGTATAAGGAGCTTTTCATACCTTGAAAAAGTATGGATAATTTTCATTTTTCCTAGAACTGGAAAGATGTGAATTATGAAAATTTAACAGTCCTAACTTGTTAATTATTATTGTCATCACCAGCCAGAACTTCTTCATGATCATTATGTTGCCTTTTGTGGTTAGTACATATTTTTAATTGTCTCTAATATAGATGTAAAACAGAATTTAATGCCCTAACCGATTTAATCAAAACCAACCTAGTTTGAAACCATGAGTTCTGAATGTACGTCAGGTAAATCAATATTTTGGATTCTATACGAGGCTGATGGGAGACTTAAAATTAACAAGCATTCAGGCAGAAGCACAAAGCTTTGCTAGCTTGTAAAAGCCTTCCTATAAATAACACAGCATTCAAATCATGCTAATTTACCGCCTTATCCCTATCTTGTTAAGAATATGATGCAATGTTATCAATTTATTTGGAATTTACTGCTTCTACTAAATTCCCTTAAACTAATTATATTCAATTACAAATCAGGACCCTCCTAATAATTAGTTTTGGGAATTTGGTATTAAGTGAGCTTAAATAGTACAGTAGTGTACGTCTTCACTTGCAATCAGTAGGAATGTAGGATACATTTATGACTTATAACTTGCTAGCTTTGACCAGCGTCTACAACTATTTGGCTATAGGGCTTTAAAGGATTTGAAATTCTCATTTTAATATACTTAAGGCTTTGATTATATTACCTTTAGCATGCTATTGATACAATGATCTGTTTTGTAACTGAACTTGATTGGCATGACATAACTGTCATTGCCCTTTTGTCCAGCATTGTTTTTACAGGTTATTCACAATTTTTCTTGATGTTATTATTATGTCTTACTCTGTTTTACTACACTTCATTTCCTTCGTAGATTTTTTATTGCTTGATCAAGTTCCTTTGCTAGCCTCTATGGACAAGACTTAAGTTTCTTACCTTTCAACTCAATGATTTCACTTAATTTTTGGTAAATTGTTCACTTGAAAGTAGTAGCAAACTCTTTTGTAATTTTGTCTATATCAACTTCAGTATCAGAGATATCCCCATATACAAGATTAATTTTTTCATCTAAGATGATTTTAGTTGAGTTTGAGACAGATCAATATATACCTTTCAAGATAGAGTTCTTTGTTTCATTCTGTTTTGTAGATAAAAACAGATATAGCATTTCTTTGTTCTGTAGATGTGTTATGTCTTTTCATCAGTAGCTTTTTCCCATGAGATAAATATTTCATCTTTATCCCATTGATGATTTCTTACTTTTCATTTATACAATGATCTTTAATATCAATTCCATTGTTGGATAGATTCCATTTTGTACTTTCACTACCTTTGTCCGTGCATTGGCAACTGTCCTTGGAAACTTTTGATTCAATTTGTTGGTTTATATGTTTGCTTTGAGGTCTTAGTAGAATATAGAGAATGATATTTCACATTGCTTTACTTTTGCTGTTTCAAATTGAAAGAAGGCCACTAATAAGTTTAAGAAATAGAAGAAATGTTCTCTTACATTGATAATTGGAGGAGATAATTCTCATTTAAAGCTCTAATGATAGGATCTAGGGTGCAACCTTGATTAACTTCTGATTTGGTTGATGTTTAATTTACTTCAAACTTTGACTATGATCAATTTGTTATTGGGTCTTATACAAATTTATAACTATGGTCAATATAGAATAAAGTAAAAGTGAACAGACAAAAATAAGGGACTT
The DNA here is from genome assembly GCF_001683475.1 of Chenopodium quinoa. Classification (NCBI taxonomy): domain Eukaryota; kingdom Viridiplantae; phylum Streptophyta; class Magnoliopsida; order Caryophyllales; family Amaranthaceae; genus Chenopodium; species Chenopodium quinoa. The sequence goes on from NW_018745324.1 coordinate 4,126,724, forward strand.
AAATGAAAAGCAAGTAAAACATACAAAGTGGAGGTAGTATGATAATTTTTTTTCTTCTTCTTAATTCTCCATTATTCCAACTCTTTGTCATCTGCACAAGTGCATGTTTATCTTTGCATTTGGACATGTCTAATCCTTGTTGTAACTTCTCCTTTATCTTATCTCTCCAATTCTACTATGGATCTCTTCTTCCAGTTTTCATCTCTTTCTGCCTGTTCTCGTATACCAAACTTCGACAAACACATCTTTTTCCTACAATCATCTTTCAAGCATAGTCTTGATTGAAAGCCCAACATATTGACCCATATAATAAAGCTGGATGTTTTACTGACTAATAAATAATTTGCTTCACCTTAGGGGCACATTGCATTCCTAGATTCTCCTCTATTCCTCTCCATTTGTGCTATTCAGACTTGATCCTGTGCAAAACCTTTTGTTAATATATTTGCTTTTTGGATAAAAGACCTGTTGTACATAAATCTCTGATTAATAGGTTTACTGATATATCCATTTTTCTCCTGCTTCTAAATTTTTTTGGGCTGAAATAGAATTTTCCAATTCAAGCTTTCCAATGTGAATAGGACTTATATGATTACTGGAGACGATGATATTAACTACAGTCATTAAATTCATTGAATTTTGCTTTCAAACTAGTGAATATGAATTGATACATTGTAATCCCTACTAAATAAGTGGTCACAACTACGACAAAGACTTTTCAATGTAGATGGGTTTCAGTAGTCTTTTTATCTTAGAACTGTAGAACAAAGTAATTGTTATTCAAGGAGACAAAGAGGGAGTTCTAACAGACTTGGAAGATCCTGATTATGTTTGAATCATAAACCTATTTAACTATGCTCAAGTAGTTTATCAGGGTGATTATTTGAGAAGGCATTTGATGAATGAATTTAATCTGTCATCAACTCAGGAGTCAGGACATGGTATCTTGAATGTGGTACAATGAGAGAGAGTGAGAGTTTATTACCATCCTAAAAAAAACTTGGCATCTGTGTCATCTATCAGTATACAGCTTGAAACACGCAATTGGTGTTAGTCTATTGTGATTTTTTTGGTGACATGTGAATATTGTAATTTGTATTTCACTGAACAATTGTACTCACTCTTGTGCAAAATTCTACGCTACGCAGATGCCTTTATAGGTGTTAATGTAGGAATGGATCTCTCTGATGTGCCTACTCCAACTCAGGTGGTCGCCCTTCTCAAAGCACAAAATATCCGACACATTAGGCTTTTTGATTCAGATCGGTCTATGCTCCATGCACTTGCTAACACAGGAATACAAGTTACTGTCTCTGTTCCTAATGAACAGCTTCTTGGAATTGGTCAATCAAATGCTACTGCAGCCAACTGGGTAACTCGGAATATTGTGTCTCATGTACCTGCCACCAACATCACAGCCATAGCTGTAGGTTCTGAAGTTCTTACTGCCCTTCCAAATGCTGGTCCAATACTAGTCAGTGCCATGAAATACATTCATTCAGCCCTGGTTGCTTCAAATCTTGATTCCAGGATCAAAGTGTCAACTCCACATGCATCATCGATTATACTCGACTCTTTCCCACCTTCCCAAGCTTTCTTTAACCGTACATGGGACCCAGTCATGATTCCCTTATTGAAATTTTTGCAGTCTACGGGTTCTTACCTCATGCTTAATGTGTATCCTTACTATGATTACATGCAGGCTAATGGTACGATCCCCTTGGATTATGCCCTTTTCCGTCCTCTTCCCCCAAATAAAGAAGCTGTAGATACCAACACTCTCTTGCACTACACCAATGTTTTTGATGCCCTTGTTGATGCTTCTTACTTTGCCATGTCCTATCTAAACTTCACCAATGTCCCTGTTATTGTGACTGAATCAGGTTGGCCTACAAAGGGTGACTCATCTGAGCCTGATGCCACCATTGAAAATGCTAATACATATAATAGTAATCTCATTAGGCGAGTTCTGAACAACACTGGGACACCCAAACATCCTGGAGTAGCAGTAAGTACATACATCTATGAATTGTACAATGAGGACTTAAGACCTGGATCAATCTCAGAGAAAAACTGGGGGCTTTTTGATTCCAACGGTGTACCTGTCTATACTCTGCATCTAACAGGTTCAGGGACAATATTGGCCAATGACACTACGAACCAAACTTACTGTATTGAAAAGGAAAATGCTGACCCTAAGATGCTTCAGGCAGCTTTGGATTGGGCTTGTGGGCCTGGAAAAGTAAACTGTTCAATTTTTTTGCAGGGAGAACCTTGTTATGAGCCTGATAATGTTGTTGCCCATGCAAATTATGCTTTTGACACTTATTACCATAAGATGGCAATGGCACCTGGTACCTGTTATTTCAATGGAGTGGCTACTGTCACCACTTCTGACCCAAGTAAGTATCACAAGGTTTTTAGTAAACTTTACAATATATTCTCTGCACCATCCTGAGAATTGCTGAGCTCTTTTGATATTTGGACTAAGTAGTTGAGTCATTTATGGAGCTGCTGTAGTGCTTCTATATGTTTCCCTTTTACAACTTCAATATATAAGAGGAAGAGAATTGTCTGAACTCTTGCTCCCTAAAAAAAAAAACACCCTTTGCTAGTGCTTATTCTCAGACAGTTTTCCAATAATGCTGAAGCATTGGTTACTCACACTTCTGGTTGCTATATCTTTATGCTTATCATGGTCGGAGCTACTAGCTAAATTGCCATTGTTTACTTGCTTAATAATTGTGGCTCTATATATTATCTGTGGAATAACTATTATATTCGTTTCTGCAGGTCATGGCTCATGTATATTTCCTGGCAGGTATGCATATTGATTTTTACCTTCTGATCATTTCACACACTTGATATCATGTTGCTGACTTCTAATTAGTTCTTTTTGGTTGGGTTAATCTAGCTAAGGGCCTATTGATATTGTATGAACTCACAAGTTATCTGCCTAGTATTAAGATATCTTGTTTTACCTTTTGCAGTGGTGGAAGGAATGTAACCCTTTCAAATAGCACAGCTCTCGCTCCTTCTGAAAGCTCAACAAGCTATGGTACTCCATGTCACTTGTTTCACGATTCTGCTTGGATTCATGTGGTATTGAGCAGTCTTCTTTTGTATGCATATTCTTTGTGACATAGAAGTTGGAATTCTGCACGCATAAGCAGCTTTAGCTTCAACATATTTGCCAAGATGTTCGGATTGGTTCCATTTAGAAAGGTGCCACAGACCCAATTTTGTATGTAGAGGAAGGGTCAAAGATGGCAGTAGGGGTTTTTTCATTTGAGATAAATTGTTCAAGGTGTATGATCATTCTATCAAAGAATAGAAAAGGAAAAAAAAAAAAAACAGAAGAGATGGATGATCCAATTGGATTTAATGTATCATTTTTTTTTGAAGAAAAGCATTTAATGTAACATACTTCCTATTTATTAAAGGTTTTTATTTTTTTGGTTTAACCACCAACACTGGATATTCATCATGAAATTGCCTCACACTTTTTATTTATTAAAGTGTTTTGGTGCTTTATTATGTATTTACTGGTGCACGGTCTTTATTAATAATTAATCAAGGTTCATTATTTGTGTGAGATTTGTTTTGGGTGTTTTTGTCCCTTGGGAGAGTTACGTCACGAAGCCTGATCCGGATGAGCTGTACCTGCAAAATAACGGAGACACCGGTTGGGTGGTGCTCCGCCTCCGACGCACAAGTTAGTCACTTGTAGGGCGAGAAAAAGGTGCGGAAATTTAGGTGGGTATTTGCTCGGATTCCAAGCTCAGGTACCTCTTTGATGTGAGAGAATTTAGGTGTAATAAATGATTCGGTCTGTCCCCAAAGTGGGGAAATATCTCCCTATTTATAGGGTCCTAGGAGAGCGTGCCCCTATCTAGGTCACTTGACCTAACTTTCAGTGGGCTACGCCGTAAAACGGCGCTTCTAGGGATTTGGGTCCTTGAAAGCCGCCATTTCAGAGGCGTATCTGAGGGCGCCATGTGTCAAGAGGATGTTAAGCCACGTGGGCCATTCTGAGCTCGACACGTGGCTTCCTCTCATGGGTCCATGTGTCTAGGATATTTTTCCCTAAACATTTGCCCCTCCCAGGTCGCACGTGTACATCACGTGGGGCCTGTGACACTGGTCCACCTTACATAGGTGAACAGTAACGGGTAAAATTTTTGAATTTCAAATCAAAGATTTCCCCCCGTTTTCACTTTCTATAAATAGAAAGTTACCTCCCCCTTTTTCTCACCTTACGTTCACATTTGACTTTTTAGAGAGAGAAAAAGAGGGATCCTAGAGAGAAGTTCTCAGCTTCCGGCTGCGTCACAGCAAGTTCAAGCTTCCGAGTGTTAGCAGTCCAACACCCGGTTTACCGGCTGTAGCGGTTTTCAGATTTTTCAGAGAAAAAGCGAGGTAACCGCCTGTACCATTTTAGCTTTCCTCCCTTTCAATTTGTATACTATTTTTTCTCCGCCTGTATACCTAGCTTTTTAGAGAATATAAATGAGTTCCCAATCCACTCACTCGGCACTGCCTAGGATACTCAGCCGATCCTCCGGAACGGTTGAGTCTAGAACAGGGGGTGCCTCTTCTGGACTGTCGAAACCAATATGCTCATCTCCGAATTCCTCCCTCTCTGTGTCTGTGCAGGACACAATGGCCAGAACGAAACAAACGGCCAGGCGGTCTAAGAGCCGGCGCACTATGAGAGTGCTAGCCGATGAGGTTTTCCCAGACGGGGAACAAAGGGATTGGGAGGAGAGCGGATCTGACGAAGAGGCTACCTCTACTTCCGGGAGCTCCGGGGTACGAGAGGTAGACGGCGAGGGAGCCGCCTCCTCTAATGAAGCCGGCGATGCTGAGGCCGGCCAAGGGTCAAGGGCCGAATCTTCCGGCTCCGACCAAGACAATTTTGCGGCTGACTGTCAGCAGCCGCCTAAGGTCGCCAACAATCCCAACCCAAAAAGGACCCGGATGCTGCCGGGTAACATCGCCCTCCTTAATAGCGGATTCAGGGCCTTCAAGGAAAAGCACCCCTTTGGAAGGGGTTGAGAGATTATCGTTCCCCAGGCTGACGCTGTTATGGCCTGGGGCGATGATATCGATCATGCAGATGACTACTTCATCTGCTACGAGGCGGTTATCGAAGCCGGCCTCCGGTTCCTCCTCCACCCCGGGATTAGGAAAATCCTTAAGGGGTACGATCTAGGGGTTTGGCAGCTCGCCCCCAACTCGTGGGTGAATATTCTTAGTTACATTGCCGCCTACGAGCTTCAAAATATAAACCCCAGTTTTTCCGCCTTCGCTCATATGCACTACTTGAGCAAGGCTCCAGGCGGCCATGGGGCATGGTATACTCTGACTACCTTGCCCCAATACTTGATGACTTTGGACAAAGTGTCCAAATGGTCCGGGTGGAAGGACAAGTTTTATTTGGTTTCTTCCGCCACCTTAAGACACAATCGGACACTGCGCCGGTACAACACCGAGCCGGCCCTTCTTGGACGTAAATGCCCTCTCCCGGCGCTATCTACTAAGGCCCGGGAGCAAATAATGGAGCCGGGATTTTTTGAAACAACAACCGAGCCCATGGGGGATGGGACTCACATCATAGTACCCAAAAACTGGATTCCCCATCAGGACTTTTTCAAGGACGAGTGCTTCTTGTCCGCCTACGGGCTGAGTACCATGTTTCCCAGGGGTAGAATACTTCTCATCCGGAATGATTGTTATTTTACTTTAATTGCAAACTTGCCATAATTTCTTCTAACCATAAATTCTTGTTTTTGCAGACGAAGCCTTGAGAATGGTAGACCAGGCGAAGACACCGGCTAAGTCTGCGGCGCTGCTGCGCAAAGAGGCGGCACTTGCCAAGAAGGCAGCCGTCGAGGCAAAAGATTCCAAGAAAGGCGGGGTAAAACCACCTGACTTTATGTGTTTGCATATTTCCCTTTGCCGGTTGGGTATACTTACCCTTTGTTTATTTCTCAAGAGTCCAACAAGAAGATTCCACGATCCTTCTCCAAGCTGCTCAAAAGGCAAGGAGACGATCTGGAGAAAACTCCGGCTGCGAAAGCCGCCAGGAAGGACCCTACTCAACCCCAGAAACAATCATTTGCCTAATCCGATCGTCCAACGACCGGGGGCAGATCCCCTGCTGTGCTGAGAAAACTGAGCGAAAGCTCGGAACGCTCGCAGCAGAAAGCGCAGGATGTCTCTACGGCATCGAAGGGTGGCGAGCCACCTAATGTTGCAGGCGGTGCGGCAACGCCTGGGGAGGAGCAGAGGCCGGAGACCCATCCGGAAGCCCAAGGTAAGGGACGGATTGAAATACCTTGGCCACTTGATTTTATGAGAGTCAAGACCAAGGTTGATCCCTCTAAAGGGTCGGTCAGCAGCCGACAACGGATGAATGCCGACTACGCTGCCTCTATCTCACAAAGTATTACTTTTGATGCAGATCTGACTTCTGACGAGCCGGATCTCGCGGGTTTTGCAAGACGGATGGTGAGGACCCTCACCCGGTCTGAGAAGAACTCCATACCTGATCTGCAGGTCGTGGACTTCGACCGGATAATGGATCCACTGGCTGAGGTAATAAACCCCTCAACCTTGATATATTTTATCTTTAATTCCGCTAACTCATAAACTGGCTATTATTGTCTCAGGTGATGCTGAGAGTGGACGGCCTCTGGGGCCCCTTCAGGCGGAAACAGGAAGAGGTAAATGACGCCAAACGGAGGGCCCTTAAAAACCTCAACTCTGCTGAATATTCTGATTATATGTGTAATTTAAAGATTAAAGCAGTAGAGTTGAAACAGGAGGAGCTGATCCGGAGTTTGATGGCTGCAAACGATGAAGCAAACAACCGGGCTAATAACCTTGATAAGCAGCTGAAGGATGCCAAATCAGATCTCAAGGCATTAGAAGATGCTGACAAGGAGAACGCCCAGCTCCGAGCGGACGTTACCCGCCTGGGGGTTGAGCTTGTCAATCTGCGAAACGAGCAGTTGAACGAGCTTGCCCAGGAGCAAAAACGGCTGACAGAGGAGAATGAGCGGGACAACTTGGCCTGGCTGAAGATCTCCTGGAGCCTCCTTTACCCAGAAATAGACTTTGAGGTCTATAAGCTGAGGTATGATTACGCCTCTGAGGTGTATCATGCCCAGCTACTGGGTGATGCTCCCCCGCCTCGCTTCAAGGATTGGGATGCTGAGCAGGGATATGATGTCTTTGATACTGAGGAGCCGGCGGATGAGCATGACGAGGGCCGCACCAGCCAAACTCAGCCGGGGCAGCATCAACCACCTCAGCCTTAGGCGGGCCTCCCCACTTATATATGTTTGTGTTATGAGTTTTTCAATTTGAAATTTTTTTGCGTATGCTTGCAATTTAATAATTTGCAATCCGGGTGCTCTTGCCTCTAGGCGGCTGTGTGGTTGGTTTTATTTCAAATTGATTGATTGGCTTGAAAACACTTGATACTAGAAGAAGTATGGAGTATTTTTAGGCCAATCAATCACAATGGTGATTGCCCCAAACCAAGTGCACAGCCGGCTAATAGAACGGGTGCTTTGAGCTTCTTGCCCAGGCGGTTGTATTCCGTCTGGGGTTAGCGCGTAGCCATTACACAATCTTTTGCCCCAATAGGGGGAGTGAGTGCAACTTTTAAATAAATAACCTAAGTAAGAACTTCAGCCGATGACCGACTGATGCCGCAGGGCATCCGGTTTTCGGTAACTTAATCGTTCTTTAGATTATTCTGGTCAGACGGCTATGAGCTGACCAATTTGGTCTTTCAATTTTCTCCATTTGCGTTGGTACATAGAACCGACGAATAGTCTGTTCTCTGCGACGATTGCACCCGGAGGGGTGTCGCCGGACGCCTTTGTCCATGTTGGGACAGGCGGTTTTGTAAAATGGGCATATTGGCCTTTGGTCTTGTTTGAGACCGGTTGTATAGCCACTAGGCGTTTTTGTGCCAAGTTTTAGTTGTTTGAACGAATAATCTGTCTGAGTATTACCCAGACGGATAAGCAATTGATAATTTACACCAAATATCAAACGTTATTAATTTAAACAAAGAGTCCGTCTGAGTTTTACTCAGGCGGACTAACAATTGTTAAATTACACTAAGTATCAAACTCAGTGATTCAAACAGAGAGTCCGTCTGAGATTTTTCCAGGCGGAGTAGCAATTATAATGTTCAACTAAACTAAGTATCAAACTTAGTTAGTTAAACTCAGGGTTCGTCTGAGCATTGCCCAGGCGGACGAACAATAATAATGGCAAAATGAATTTGCAAACAAAGCCTGAATTTTCATTAATTGACTTACTATTTTAAAAAAATATACATTCTTAGAAGTAGTACTTTTTCAGATTATCTACATTCCAAGTTCTAGGCAGGCGGCGACCGTCTGGGGTTTCCAGACAGTAGGTGCCATTCCTGACTTCTTCATAAATTCGATAGGGCCTTCCCAGTTATGGGTTAGCTTCCCAGCCTCATTGGCCCTACCGGTTGCCTCCATTTTTCGTAACACAAAGTCATCCACTTTCAGAGGGCGCTTGTGCACTTTCTTGTTATAAGCTCTGGTCATTCTCAAACGGTATATCTCATGGCGCAGGGCAGCGTTGCCCCTGCGTTCCGGGAGGGAGTCCAATGCCAGTCGCATGGCCTCCCAATTTGCCTCTTCATCATAGATCATAATTCTGAGAGTCGGCTCGTAGAGCTCAATGGGCAAGACAGCTTCAGCACCGTATACCATAAGAAATGGGGTTTCTCCGGTTGCCCCTTTAGCAGTAGTCCGGATGGCCCATAGGACATGAATTAATTCTTCTTCCCATAAACCATCGGCTCTTTCAATTTTCTTTTTTATGCCATCTGAGATGAGTTTGTTGAAGGCTTCAACCTGGCTGTTTGCTTGAGGTCGGCCGACTGATGCAAAACAGTGCGAGATACCCTGATCTCCCAACCAAGTCTTGATCTTGTGGGGTCTCAAACTGGGGGCCATTATCAATGGGTCAAAAAAGGTTTACCCCAAAATCAATACAAACCAAGCCAGACAATAGCTAACGAAACCACATTGAGAGTAAGAAATAATACCACATTAAGGGCTTGTTCTCATTGACTGAACTCAGTTGAACTGAACTGAGCAGAGCTGAAATGAACTGAACTGATATGAATATTTTATAAAAGAAGGAAATTAGGAGCTGAACTGAATTGAATTTCAACGCATGAGAACAGACCCTAAGTACAGAAAAATTTGCCAATGGCAAGCATTTAAATTTTGTGGTTTGTAAATTACAACCCAAGTTTTTATAAATTGTGAGTAAATTGCAACCGAATTCAACTTTTTCATTAGTTTGTATTAGTTTGCATATCGAAAAAAATATTTGGTTAAGGTTTTAGGAGCCATTTTAGCTCTTAAGGATTCAAATAAAGCTCGAAATTAGCAAAAATATAACATAAGTGCTTTGTTTTACGTAACAAAAATGTATCGATAAGTGGGCAATTATTTTTTGCAATTGAAACGAGGCACTTAAGTTAATATTTTGCCGATTTCGAGCTTAATTTAAATCCTTAAGGTCTAAAATGACCGACATAACCTAAACTGAACATTTTTCGACATGCTGTAGGCGTCGTTTGAAGTGCGCCTACGTTAAAGCATGTTGTGAATATGCTTGGCACTCATAAGAAGTGGGAATTGACATAATACGATTAGGGAAAAATAAAGTAGGGAGCCGCCAACAAGTTTTTAAGGAACTTGTAAACCGTTCACGGATCATAAAAAGGCAACCACGATAAGGGACAACGATAGGCAACAACGATTGACCCGTGAAGGTTACACCCCATTCATAATCCATGAGATTACTAACTCCATATGGTTCGGAACCACGAAAGGAGGATCGGGGTGATGGTACAAAGTGAGTCATAGAGTCACATTCGCCCGTATTGGCCTCTACTCGATTCTTATAGTGAAAAGTGATTCCTGCGATCTCAAAGGCATACAAACAAAATATTCAATTTGCTCCAAACTATTATTAAGCTAATGGTTTAATATTACTGCAACATATTATTCTAAAATATTTGTGATCACTTTAATTAATAAAAATATTAAAAAGGAACCTAAGCCGATTATCCAAATCATCTTATTAGGCGTGATTTTCAATTACATATTCCCTTTAACATGAAATATGGTGATCAAAAATAAAATAGAATAAAGATTAATATTGGAAGCAATTCAACAATAATAGCGTTAGTCAACTCGAATAATAAATTAACCTAATCATGATACTAGCAATATAAAAATAAAATAAGAGTAATTAAATTAATTAATTACTCACATTCCACGCGTTCCTTTAAATTGCTACATCATGAATAAATTGTTAGTAACTTCAATAAAAAATATAAATCAAATGGAAATTAAATTAAATAAATGTAGATTTGATTTGGTCCAAACCCTCAGTTATTGGTACATTCCACGCCTTGGTTTAATTTAAGTACAGAACCTCAGGTGTTGTATGGACTCTTTGGAGTGCTTAGAGAAAAAATGATGTAATTAGAAATATAGGTTTGAGGCTTAGAATATGAGAGAAAAAGAAGAGAATGATTTTTGGTGTAAAAGAGAGAAAGAGAGAAGGATTTGATGATAATTCTTGTTGATGATTGAAAAAGGGGAGATATGACCTCTATTTATAAGGAAAAAAGAGGGTCGAAGAATCAAGAAAAGATAAGAATTCGAATCGGATAAAACTCTTGCGATAGACAGCAGTTTTTGCGGTTTTTGTTTTTATCATATCTTTTGATCTAGAAATCGGAATAAAGTAAATAAGATATCGTTGGAAAACTCTTGAATTCTACTTTCTAAACCAATTAGAATCAGATTAAAATACGTCGTAGAATAAAAGATATGGCCGAAATAGTGAGACGGTGTCAGTTTTGGATAGAGTTTGATATTTTATTCATATCTTTTCCATTATAACTCGGAATTGATATTATAATATATCATTGGAAAGATAATTTCAAGGGCTATCCAAACATATAAAATTTGGATAAAAAATATGAGGCATGAAAATCATATCTGACTACCTTTGAACGTCTTTCAATTCGAATGGAAATAGGACTTTTAAAAAGAAAATTTTTATTCAATTTCAAACTTTTTAATCTTATCTTTTCAAAAAGGATAACTAAGATATTTTAGAAACTTATAGTAGTTTCCAATAAATCCTAATTGGTTTAGGAATGGGATTAAATAATTTGGACCCTCCACTTAATCATTAGGTCGTAGGTAAGGTGGGCTTAGGTTCGGTTTGGGCTCAATTTAATATTTTGGCCATAACTTATTCGTTATAACTCGGATTTGGATTTATTTACAAAGACTAGAATAGACCCGGTCTACAATAACTTATTGCAGACCCAACCACCTTGTATACCACACGAATGTGATTATACCATACGATATGTGATTATATTACTACCGAAGTTATTATATCATTTTGAAACTATTATGTAAATGTATAACTCAAATGGTGAATTTATCATTATAAAAAGTACTATTAAATAGAAAATTACATAATTCAAAACATGATTTTTAAATCTTATCATCCTAAAGATAATTATATTGTCTCATTAAATGGTTTAATATGAGATTATATAATTCAAAATATGATTCACAAATAGATAATTATATCATCTAAAAAAGTGATTATGTCATCCAGAATGTGATTATATTATTTGAAAGTGTCAAATTTTGGGTCTACAATAATTTACGGTAGACCGGGTCCATACAAAACCAATTGTATAATATATCGTTGGAAAGCTCTTTTCAAACCCCATCCAACTATTAAATCATTGGACCCAGATTATGAACCAAAATAAACTGGAATAAACATTTTTATAAAAAGACACAAAATGAATGATTTTAAAGGACACGAAATGAATTATTTTGGGTTTAAAGACACGAAAAGAGGAAAATAAATTATGGTTTGGGGAAATGGGCTAGGAATTGGGTTGGTTTATGAAATGAAAATATGGATTTGAATATGGATTTAAACACTCCAAAGATTAAATACTAAATCCGACCAATAATAGCGGTGAAAGGTTGTTCATCATCGAGTATGGTTTAGGGGATACTTTTTTAGGTGTCTACACATACAAACCGATGAAAAAATTAGATTAAGATGCAATTTACTATTTATAACAACTTTTGGGCTACAATTTTCAATTTTTTTTTAGATGACTGCAATTTGTTATATACTAACTTTAAATGAATGCAATTTGGGAAATTCCCTTGAGTACTTGCTAAAATAATTTAAATGATGACTACATGACCTTTATCCAATGCAAGTAAAATCTTGCTATTAAAAAATCATCCCCAATTTACAAACAGAATTCAAAGACCTTACTGTCTGTACCAGCTTAAAACTAGGTAGAAACTGACTAAGAGTCTAAAATTTCACATTATTTATTGCATAAGCTTCAGTCAGCCAGCATTCCTGAATGTCCTGTGCAGCATGGATCCCATGCATACTGATATAACTAAGAAAACTACTTTAAGAAAAACTACTTTATCAAGAAGAAAAAAAAAACTAAGAAAACTACTTTATCAAGCAACCTTGCTCAATTATATGCACATGTACAAAGAAAAGGACACGGCAGAGGCTTCTCGATTCCTCTAAAACTAGAAAATGAGAGCGCAATTCATATAAGAACACAGATTAAAGAAGAGAAGGAGCACCAGAAGTGAATCTGCTATACATGAAACAATGCTGGACTCGGTATTCTACAGTGAGTGGAAAGTAATGATGGTAATTGTGTTACAGGATATCCACATCACAACTGCAAAAGGTATTTGCGGTTTCCACACCCGTATTATTAGACAATGAGACAGCCACAACCAATGCACATAGCCCACACAAGTAGCTCCAACCAATGTCGCAATTTCGCACTTACAAACTCATCCAAGATTTAAAACCTTGATACATGTATTAAACAGGCATCTCACTGTCCAAGGTGGGAAAGTAAGGGATAAGAAATTCTGATACACTTCAAGCAAGAAGCAGTGTCAAGTAAAAAGCAAATTGCTCCTCAAGTATCGTCATGGCTTCTACTGCTAACTAGAACACGAAGTGGAACACCAAAACTATGAATATCTTTATTTCACTCTTATGACAGAAACTGTTATTTCTATGTTCTCCTACTGTTCTTAAAATCAAACAGAGCATCATATACAATGAGGCATTCAAATGTATCAAGTGACGCAAGGTTATTAACAAGTTGATATCACTAGACAGGAGGATAACTTGATGCAAGAAAGGACTTGTAGAACAAGGCAGCAGTCACTAGTGGCATACTTACTACTCATCAGTCATCACTAACACTGCCAATAAGCACATCGTCCTCAGTCCCATTCTGATGTCTGATCTGCAGACATGGATAAACAAAATTGATCGAAATAGACCAAAAATGATAACCAATTAAATGTTCTTGGCAATTACATATTGCAAATAAACGCCCTTCAACATTTCATAAGAAGCACACTTAACAATCGTCCAGACAAAAGAAGCTCACCTCCAAATTTCAATGCTTTGTGCCTATATAACTTAGCCATAGCCCAAGATTGAATCAAAACATCGAAATTACACCTTATAACTATAGCACAATAATTAAAATTCCTTCCCAAGTACTTCCAACTAAGGATATATGTGGTAAATATCTTGTTCTTTACAACCCCAGGTAACAATATAATTGTTATACTAAAGCTCTACCCACTTAAAACCCAATAATGTTCAACAAATGCCACATCTAAAGAGTAAAGACTAAAGAGAAAGATGCACATCTTAGGCAGAACAATAAATTTTGAAGCTCGTACACGAGATGAGAAAAACTTATTCTAAGGTCTACAAATACGTAGGTTCATGAAAATCTGTTCACAGGCTAGAAAAGCTAAATCATATCAATTGACATCCATTATAGAAAGACAAAATGATCAACCAATCAACATAAAAAACACTCAATCGTTGTCATGAACAATTAATTTCTACACTTATTGTTTCCCTGTCTTGACGTTCTCTAACATATACAATGCCCCTGGCTTATCTAAAAAGGCCACAACTAACAAGCATTGCAAATTAGTTGGTCTAGTAATAATTGCAGAAACAACCATGGTTGCATTTCAATTATCAGGGAGGAGTTTAGTGGTATTGTGGATAGTCCATAATCACAAAGGGTTCGGACAATGTGATAACTAATTCCAAACGAGGTCATTATTCATTACAAATCAAAGAGTATTTCAAAAATAAGTAAGAGCTGATTATATTAGTAACTTTGGATTACCCAATCATATCATAGTTGTATTTCAATCATCAAGAAGGTGTTTAGTGGTATTGTGAATAATCCTTAATTACAAAGGGTTTGGACAAGGTGACGACTAATTCCATACGAGATCATTATTCTATACAAATCAAACATTAACTCCCACTCATAAGTCGATTACACAATACCAGTAAATTAATGATAATCAGAATAACAGCTATACCACAACCCAAGTACGCCAAACAATACGCAATCATCAAGCCACATTCGACATTTCGAAAGTCCATAAGCATACAATTCAGGATAAATCAATCCAAATAATTGATCACAAAATATCCCAAATCAACAAAACGAGTTATATAACGAAAAAGTAAGCATTCTCCATTAATTTATATCCATTAATCCGATGAACAGAGCGTCAAACAAACATAAACCTATCATTATAAGTATAAAAAACCGTGAATTTAAGATTCAAATTCATCGCATTACACAAACCCTGAGAAACAGAAATTCTACTTATCTTCCAAAAAGGGAGAAAACAAACCAACCAATCAATCAGTTCTGGTCTTCATCCTCTCAACACGCTGATTCAACTGCTCAATCTTAACAACCAAAGCAGTAACAGAGTACAAGATCCAGTAAAAGACGAGAGCAGCAGCAATAAGAAGAGCATTACGCTGCGATTTCATGATCGATTTCTGGTGACGAAGAAACTCAGAAGGAGTACACGAATCTGACTCACAACTCGGCCGAGTCTCGTACTTCCAGTAGATATCCATGAGAAGAAACAAGCAAAATGGAACGATTGACAGAAATGGCTTGAGAAGGTTGCGAGTTACGGCAATCAAACCCTTGCGAAGACCGTCGAGGCCTGGGAGAGTAAGGAGGATCACCATGATTGCTTCTGCTGCTGCTGCGTAGCCGAGTACTACCCATTCTAACGCCATTGTTGGTGAATGAAGAACCCTAGATCTGGAGGTTGAAGAAGAGGTTGTTGTGGAAGGAAGGGATCAAAGAGAGAGAGAGGAGGAGAGAGAAAAATGGTAGATGCCAGATTTTTTAGTGTTAAATAGGGAGTTTGTATTGCTGGGATTCATGACACGTTCTTGAATTATTTTTCCACCCGGCATCTTTGTTTCACCGAGTAAGCAAACTACTCCGTTTTTTATTATTTATTTATTTTTATTTTTTTAGAAAAAATGAAAATAAATAAGGGAAATTCTCAATGGTAGCCTCTTGTTTTTGCTTTTTCTTAATGGTAACCAATTTTTTTTTCTATTATCTTTGGTAGCCACATACTTTCACAACTTCTCAACCGTAACCATAATGGAGTTTTTTCTTTTAAAAATCTGTTAAATTTAACTTTTATTAACTATGGTTAGTCATATCAACCCACCTTCTTCAACCCTTCTTTCCCAAGTCTCCAACTTAGTCAACTTTACCACTAAGCTTCAAAACGCCATTTTTAATTTGAACCTCCATCTTTAATGATATGGCAATATCTCTTTTCATACCCTCCATTTTTCAGCACCCACCTTCTTCCTCATCCTTTCTTCTTCTTTCTCACAATCTTATTTTCTCTCTCCTTCATTTTAGCCCTTCTCACAATTCCCTCCTCTCTTATCCCACCTCTAAAAGTCAAAACACTATTCAATCACATCTCCCTTCATTCTTGATTCTTCCCTTCCAACCCCATTTTCTCTCACCTATTACTCCATTTTTACATCTCATTAAAATCGCCCAAACTCAATTTTTTGATGAGAACAAAACCATCAAATCAACGATATCCATGAACTGAGGGAAAGCTTGGCTCAAGCCTTGGTCAGTGGTGGCCTAAGGCCATAGACGATCCTGCGAAGCATCTATACTGTACAAACATTTTTGAGGAGGACAGAGAAAATCAAGAACGCTAAATTTTAATTAAGAAGAAGATATAAGAGGGGAAATGAAAAGCACTGAAGGAAGAATTGGAAGGGGATGGTTGGAGATTGAAGGAAGATGAGAGATATAGGAGGAGAATGAAAATGGAAAATGTATTAAAAATAATAAAAAAAAAAAGGAAAATGAAGGGGGTTATGGCTTCTGGGTTGTTGTGGCCTCGTGGGTGTTGACTACTGAGTGTAGATTTTTGCCTTTTTTATTTTTTATTTTTTTTTTAAATGTTAAAGTTAACCTTGGTTCATAATAAAGTTAGATTTAACAGATTCTTAACAGAAACATATCATTGAAGTTATGATTGGGAAATTTTAATAGTATAGAGCTACCAAAGATAATTGAAAAAAAATTTGGTTACTAATGAGAAAAAGCAAAAACAGAGGGCTACCATTGAGAATTTCCCAATAAATAATCCCACCTTCTTTTAATGGACCTTATCCTGTTGGTGACCGATTTTTGTAGGTGAT
This sequence comes from Chenopodium quinoa, assembly GCF_001683475.1. Taxonomy (NCBI): domain Eukaryota; kingdom Viridiplantae; phylum Streptophyta; class Magnoliopsida; order Caryophyllales; family Amaranthaceae; genus Chenopodium; species Chenopodium quinoa. The sequence goes on from NW_018745324.1 coordinate 4,143,446, forward strand.
ATGCCATGTGTCACTTTTTAATAAGTTCATTTTATTTTTAATAATTAAAAAAAGCAAAAAATAAAAATAAAAAAAGGAAAAAATAAACCCTGCCACCAACGAAAAACCCTAGCCATTGTGAAACCCTATCCCTCACCCCAACCACCACCAAAAACCAGCCGGCCAACCTCCTCAACCTCGAAAACGACCGCCCGACACCTACCCACCAAGGAAACGGTGGATTTTTTGTGTTGGGGTCGGGTTTTTAGGGTGTTTAACCAGCCTTTTTATGGGTTGAGATGGGGATAATCGGGGTGATTAAGGAGGTTGGGTGGGGTTTCAGGGGGTTTTCGGCGTTTAGAGGTGGTTTTCGACTTTTCGGTGGCTAGGTGGGGTTTTTAAGGGTGATGGTTGTCGTGTTTATGGTGGTTTCGGGGGTGGGTTTGGGGCAAGGGGTGGTTTCGGGGGTGGGATTTGGGGCAAGGGGTGGTTACGAGGGAGGATTTTGGTCGGCGAGGTAGATTTTGGGAGTTCCGACCGGCTGTTTTCAGGGCTACAGGGTGCTGGCCTGCTAGTTTTCGGTTTCACAGTGGGTGGGCGGTGGCTGGTTGTTTTTTTTTTAATTTTTATTTTTAACTTTTTTATTTTGACCAATTATTGAATGACACGTGGCTTTAAAAAAAATAAGACAAAACATTTTAACTTGTTTAAACAGGTTGTAGGTTAAAATGTTCATTAAAAGAAGATGCCATACCAAGGTGGGATTGCCTTGTAATAATCAAAAGGTGAGATTTTTATTGTCAGACCACACAAAGGTGGGATTATTTATTTCCATTTTTCCTTTTTTTATTGTAAGGTTGTGTTCTTTTTACCTTATTTTCGATTTTTTTTGGTTGAAATTGAATTATTTTGTTAAAAATATTTTGGATTAATTGATAAGTCTATTGTAATAATAAATTTAAATTTGTGCAACTAAAAGGGAAATTATTACTGGTACACTCCAGGTTCTGACTTTTATCTTTGATACACCTTATTAACTTTTGAATATCAACTTTACACTCATCATAATTATCACTAAATTACTACTGTAACCAAAACGGCGTTAATCAATCGATAAGTAAGGGTTATTGACAAGGCTTTTGCTTAGACTTGACTGAAATGTCCTCCCACTCATTAACTCTCTCTCCAAACCCAACTGTCAACATTAACTCCAAATTTTTCGATCATTCATCTTCTTCACTATCTCCCCTGTTCTTATTCTTCCCTCAAACCCTAATTGACGTACTAGTGAATCAAAATTCGTAGAGATTTAGTCCTAATTTGTGGATTATCCAAGGTTAGTGCTTCTTTCTTGTTGTAATTTCTTTTTTTTTCGCTTTTAATTGCTAGGTTTTAGTTGATGTTTGCAATTTCGTTTAGTTGAATTATGTTCACTAGTTGAATTATGCTCTAATGTTCTTGGATTTTGCCTTGAATTATGTTCGATTTGCCTTTGATTATGTGTGCTTGCTAAATTTTGTACTTTTTAACATATATAATTCAAAATTGTTGAGTTTGAGTTGCATGCTATTGTGTTAGTGGTTGTATGCTTAATCTAGGTTTAAATATGTGTTGTTCTTGAGTTTGTGATTTATTGTTGAGCGACGGACGTCCGATATATAAAATAAAAAAGAAAATGCAGTGTCTTGTACCTCCAGTACATAGAAGTTAAGATCAAATATAAAGTCACATGACTCCCCCATATGTTTGAACTCAACGTATATACGTTCCAAGAGTTCTGGTGCACAATCTCTTTCACTTTATGTTAGTTACCTTTTAGACTTGGTGATGACTCTCAATCCACAACACATTCAATCAACATAAATCATTCAAGTATTTAAACATTCTAATTCAATTTTTGAATATTTAGTGATCACATATAATTTAATGTTGAACCCTTTTTAAAACTACCTCAGTGTTAAAACACCTTAAGCGCATAAAGCACCACAAATCCTATCCCTCGGTATTCTGGCATTATAAAAACTCTTAACCTTGCTGTAATTTTGTTTACAAACACTAATTTAAGTAGTTTTAATCAACCACAATTAAATTCCTTATTTAGAAACCTAAGGTTTAACAATTTGGGGCTTTTTCATATAAAAACCAAATCTGAAAATTATATACATATAAATCATCATTTAAACATCATAAAATCATCGCACACACCCAAATTCAATGATGAAACTAAGCTAGATTAATTTAAAACAAAAGATAAGAGTATTTTTTCTTATTACACAATCGCATGTACGCAGACACGGGGAGGGGTTGTTACCGCCCTCCGTGTGGCAGTTGCTATGCCAGTTGATGCTGGTGGCGGTGGGCGGCCTGTAGGAAGTGGTGGTGGTGGCCGGCCACCCTAGTGGTGCGTGTGTGTTAGTGTTTGTGAAGTATAGGGGAAAAATTAAGGGAGAGAGAAAAATAATGAGGTGTTTGGTTAGAGGGATAGAAGTAAGAGGGATAATAAGGGAGGAGAAAGATAGGGGATTGATAGGTGGGACAAGGATAAATAATTTTTATCCCATGTTTGGTAAGTATGGGAATAAATTAGGGATAAGTAATAAATTTATAAAAGTACCCTTACTAACTGCTATCCTTTCTCTTTACCTTTTCATTTCATTAAGGATAATTTAGTCTTTTTCAAGCCAATTCTTATCCCTTCCCCTTATACCACCCTCCTTAGTTATAGAAATGGAGGGATAAGTGGGTGTTTTTTTAATCCCTATCCCTAACTCCCTTATAATCCCCCATCTCTCTAAACAAACACTACTTTTCTTATATCTCAATTTTTTTTATCCTTATCCCACCCCTTTTATCCCCTAAACTAACATCCTCTAAGAGAGAGAGAAAGAGAGTTTTCCTTTGGGTATTCTCCACCTTGGGCAAAGTCTAAATTTGCTCATAAGATGGGTATTTATATTCCCTCAAAATCCTCCTAGCTTAATTTCTCTTTTTACCTTAATGATCATCATTCCCATTCAAATTGGTATTTTGACTTTAATAATAATCCTTTTGACTCTTTTTTTTACGGGTAACAAGCAATAAAATTAAGAAACCAAATCAAAGTTTACATGACCTTGAATTTCATCAGGAAAATCCTCGAGCCAAACGCGAACACTATCAAAACTAATACCCAAACGCTCGAGACGATGCACCACCTGATACCTAGTTCTCCTCACCCACAAGAAAGAGCAAGCGTGGCAAGAGGAGGCCATAAGATGGATATCCTTCATGATCATGCCCCAATGTTTCTAAATAACAATATGAAATGTTTCCAAAATCAAATAAATAAATAGTAATGTGTTTTAATTATTAATTAAAATAAACCTTTTTAATTATTAAAATACCATAAATGATTCATTTTAAATTATTTAAATACTTCTATAATATAATAATACTTTAAATTAATATAGGAAAAGTGACCTCATGGATTTAAAAATTCTACATGGAAGATAAACTTTTTTCCAATTCTATCAAGTGACACCCTGGTTTTAAAAATTAAGTATAGTGCCCTTTTTGGGGTTTATGGCTAACCTTTAGACTTAAAATGGTTAACTTTATGTTTTTTGTTCAAAAAATATATTCAATTATTTTATGTTATAATATAAAATTAAAAAAAACACCACCACCCCTTTATCCCATCCCACTATCCCAGCCACCAGATCCGTCGCGGCCACCCTTCCTAGCCATCAACCTCTCTCCACCCACCCAGCCCCCATACCCTACCGGCGAACATAACCCCTGCGCTGATGACCCACCAGCTAAACCCCATTTCGATCGATTCCCACAAATCCTTCGATCAATTTCCACCACCAACAACAATTACTCTTACCGCCACCATTAAACCTCCGAAATCAGCCACCAATCAACCGTACTGCCGACGACAATTCTTCAAAATTTATCTCTTGGAAAATCCAGCAAGTAGTGGGTCATGACTAGTCTGCTTCGATGGCGGAAAGGCTACCACGTTGCAATACTAAAGGTTATAATCGCGAGATCCGGCAGATGATAGTTGTGATCAAATTCGGTTTCCGGTTCATCTTCGTCTTCTTCAACAATAGTTAATTAGGGTTTAGGGGAAGGAGGGGGGTTGCCAGCGAGGGGAGAGGAGGGCTTGGGAAAAAGGGGAGGTCGAGTATGAGGTAAAAGGAAAGGGTGGGTTGCATGCGCAGGAATTCCGTTCGCGGTGATGAGGGTGGTGGTTGGGTGGGTCGCCGACGCAGGGTTTTGTTCACTAGTGAGGGTGGCGGTTGGGTGGGTGGAGAGAGATATGGTGGCTTAGAAGAGGATAGGGGTGGTGGTGGTTTTTTTTCTTCAAAATATTTTAATTTAATTTTTAATTTTAAAACTAAGGTTAACCATTTTAATTATAAAGGTTAGCCATTAAACCAAAAAAGGCACTATGCTTAATTTTTCAAAACTTGAATGCTACTTGATAGAATTGGAAAAAAGTTTGTCTTCCACATAGAATTTTTGATTCCATGAGGCCACCATGTAGAATTTCCCATTAATATACGTATAAAAATACGGGGTATTACATTTTAAGTGAGTAAAGGTAAAATACAGTCCCTCAACTTTTGTATTTGTGCACTTTTAGTCCCTCAGCCACCATGTTTGGTGTTTATCAGCCAAAAGTTGAGGGACCAAGCCTAGTCAACAAAGTTTAGGGACAATGACTCATTATTTTTTTTTTCTTCAGAAATTATTAATAAAAGGTATGGTTATATTATTTTTCAATTTTTTTAACATCATTATTTTTTTTCATTAGCATTAATTAAAAATCTAAAGTAATTAAAACCAATAGTTTTCTTCAAACAAAAAAACCAAAAAAAAAAGTTACCTATTCTTTTGATTAATTTTTTTAAAGTAGCCTTCATTTTTTATGGCTTCCTCTCTCTCCCCTCCTCTTCGGCTCTTCCCTAATTCCCCCTTCAATTTTCTCTCTCATCCCTTCTCCCATAGTCCCATGGCTTACAAGTCCCTCCTCTCCTTCGACAATGGCTCCCACCCCAAAAAAATTTTGGCCAAGCTCCGACAATGGATCCCTCTTTTCTCACAACCACCATATCACCACCACCACTCGACCGATTCGCCGCCCATTCTTATCATAGTCGCCGCTACTTTCACCTTGTCAGTTCGCCGCCGCCTCCTTTTCCCTTTTCAAAGTTTTTAACTCGCAATTTGGGTAGGGTTCGATGATTTTTATAACTAATAAGGGTGAGGTATTGGTCGTTATGCGTTTCCAATATTTGTGTTGGTAAGGTTGATATGTCCATTTTATATAATGTTTATCCCCGTCCCTTGGTCATATTTAGAAATATTTTTGGCCTTTTGGAGCCACTTTTATTACTGATATGCGTTTTCTAGTGTTTTTGTAGATTTGGTATTGTTTTTTAGGAAATTGCAGATTTGGATTATTTTCCTAGACTTACTGGAGCCACTACGAGCATTGAAAAAAAGAGAGATAAGTTTCAAAGAAAAAAAATTCAAGTTCAAAAGAAAGAGTTCAAAGTTTTGTTTCACTCAAGTTCTATAATATCATATCTTTATGAGTGAAGTTGTAAGTATGGAAAATTTGTGAAATATTGGATTGGTTGTTTAGTGAATTCTTGTAGTGTTGAGTTATGTTGGAGAAGATTGTCCATTACTTATTTTTGGCTTTAGTTTTATTAGGATTTGATTCTCTTAAGAATAACTTTACTCTCACATTTTCCTAAATATTTCCTACCCTTTTACCTAAGCCTTACATTACAAGCTTTGAAGACCTTCCGGCCTTTGTGCATAGGGTCGTGTAAATGTGAAAGTAGTTGTTATTCAATGCAAAGAATGACTTGACATATTCTGAGTCGACTATTAGGTTGAGTGTATGTCTTTTCAACACACGAGTGCGTGAGTTGAGAGGGAATGTTCACATATAAAGGGGTTTGGGATGGAGAGCAATCCATTAAATCTTTTACTCACCACATAAATTAAATGAGAGTTGAGTGTGTGAGCACTAGTCTTGAATTCTATATGCTCTTGTGGTTTGCTCTACTTGACAAATGTTAAGGAAGATTGGTAATTAGATGGATTTGAGTGATTGATTATGATGCATGTTTGTTGGATTGGCCATGAGTTGTATTATAGATTTTGAATTGGATTTGGGGTGAAGTTTTGATTTGTCTTATTCATTTCCTTTCTTAGGGACAAGCACGGGTCTAGCTTAGGGGAGTTTGATATGTCCATTTTATATAGTGTTTTACCCCCGTCTCTTGGTCATATTTAGGAATATTTTTGGCTCTTTTGAGCCACTTTTATTACTGATATGCGTTTTCTAATGTTTTCGTAAATTTTGTATTGTTTTTTAGGAAATTGTAGATTTGGAGCATTTTCACAGACTTACTGGGCCACTATGAGCATTGGAGTAGGAGCGCGTTTGTGTGACTGTATTTCCTACCCCAAGATTGATTGTATCGGTGATAAAGTGCTTGGTTTGTGGAATTGGTCCAAGTAATGGACTAAGGAAGAAGAATTGGGCTATAAGAGTTGGAGCCCGAAGAAAAAAGAAGAAAGAGCCTCGGCCAAGAAAAGAACAGGACCGATCGGGCGGATGCCCAAATTGCGGAGAAGAGAAAAAAGGCAAGCCCGTTCGGGCGGCCCTTTGCCCGATCGGGCGCGTATTTTCCTGGGCGGTTTAGAAGTCACCGTTTTGGCTAATTTTTAGCTTAGTATTTAAGCTCTTTTTTTGTAATCTTTATTAGGACGTTTTGATTAGTACTTTTTCATGCTTAAACTTTTAGAGAGCTTTCTAGTGATAGGTTACTGTTGAACTCAAGTTTCCCCCTTTTAGTGCAATTTCATATTTCCTTCATTCGATATTATTTTCTCATCTATTTTATCGCTTTATTTATTGTTTTGATTTTAATTGCTTTGTTAATTTGTGTTTTGATTTTAATCATGTCTTCTTTATAAAATGATTTGATTAGTTTATATTTAAATATGCGTGATTAGTTTAATCCTAGGGTTCTTGGGGGATTCATAATTAATATGAAGGGATAATTTGTTATTGTTGAATATTGATACTGCATGATAATTTCTTATTGAATTGTTTTAATTCTTTACAATTGGATTATGAATCGAGCATATGTGATTTGATTGTAAAAGTATAGCAATATTGAATTGATGAATCGAGCAGATGTTAATTTGATATTAAAGGCTATTTTCAATAGGAACTTAGATCTAGTAAATTGCGAGAGCATATATACGTATAAAAATACGGGGTATTACATTTTAAGTGAGTAAAGGTAAAATACAGTCCCTCAACTTTTGTATTTGTGCACTTTTAGTCCCTCAGCCACCATGTTTGGTGTTTATCAGCCAAAAGTTGAGGGACCAAGCCTAGTCAACAAAGTTTAGGGACAATGGCTCATTATTTTTTTTTCTTCAGAAATTATTAATAAAAGGTATGGTTATATTATTTTTCAATTTTTTTAACATCATTATTTTTTTTCATTAGCATTAATTAAAAATCTAAAGTAATTAAAACCAATAGTTTTCTTCAAACAAAAAAACCAAAAAAAAGTTACCTATTCTTTTGATTAATTTTTTTTAAAGTAGCCTTCATTTTTCATGGCTTCCTCTCTCTCCCCCCCTCTTCGGCTCTTCCCTAATTCCCCCTTCAATTTTCTCTCTCATCCCTTCTCCCATAGTCCCATGGCTTACAAGTCCCTCCTCTCCTTCGACAATGGCTCCCACCCCAAAAAAATTTTGGCCAAGCTCCGACAATGGATCCCTCTTTTCTCACAACCACCATATCACCACCACCACTCGACCGATTCGCCGCCCATTCTTATCATAGTCGCCGCTACTTTCACCTTGTCAGTTCGCCGCCGCCTCCTTTTCCCTTTTCAAAGTTTTTAACTCGCAATTTGGGTAGGGTTCGATGATTTTTATAACTAATAAGGGTGAGGTATTGGTCGTTATGCGTTTCCAATATTTGTGTTGGTAAGGTTGATATGTCCATTTTATATAATGTTTATCCCCGTCCCTTGGTCATATTTAGAAATATTTTTGGCCTTTTGGAGCCACTTTTATTACTGATATGCGTTTTCTAGTGTTTTTGTAGATTTGGTATTGTTTTTTAGGAAATTGCAGATTTGGATTATTTTCCTAGACTTACTGGAGCCACTACGAGCATTGAAAAAAAGAGAGATAAGTTTCAAAGAAAAAAAATTCAAGTTCAAAAGAAAGAGTTCAAAGTTTTGTTTCACTCAAGTTCTATAATATCATATCTTTCTGAGTGAAGTTGTAAGTGTGGAAAATTTGTGAAATATTGGATTGGTTGTTTAGTGAATTCTTGTAGTGTCGAGTTATGTTGGAGAAGATTGTCCATTACTTATTTTTGGCTTTAGTTTTATTAGGATTTGATTCTCTTAAGAATAACTTTACTCTCACATTTTCCTAAATATTTCCTACCCTTTTACCTAAGCCTTACATTACAAGCTTTGAAGACCTTCCGGCCTTTGTGCATAGGGTCGTGTAAATGTGAAAGTAGTTGTTATTCAATGCAAAGAATGACTTGACATATTCCGAGTCGACTATTAGGTTGAGTGTATGTCTTTTCAACACACGAGTGCGTGAGTTGAGAGGGAATGTTCACATATAAAGGGGTTTGGGATGGAGAGCAATCCATTAAATCTTTTACTCACCACATAAATTAAATGAGAGTTGAGTGTGTGAGCACTAGTCTTGAATTCTATATGCTCTTGTGGTTTGCTCTACTTGACAAATGTTAAGGAAGATTGGTAATTAGATGGATTTGAGTGATTGATTATGATGCATGTTTGTTGGATTGGCCATGAGTTGTATTATAGATTTTGAATTGGATTTGGGGTGAAGTTTTGATTTGTCTTATTCATTTCCTTTCTTAGGGACAAGCACGGGTCTAGCTTAGGGGAGTTTGATATGTCCATTTTATATAGTGTTTTACCCCCGTCTCTTGGTCATATTTAGGAATATTTTTGGCTCTTTTGAGCCACTTTTATTACTGATATGCGTTTTCTAATGTTTTCGTAAATTTTGTATTGTTTTTTAGGAAATTGTAGATTTGGAGCATTTTCACAGACTTACTGGAGCCACTATGAGCATTGGAGTAGGAGCGCGTTTGTGTGACTGTATTTCCTACCCCAAGATTGATTGTATCGGTAATAAAGTGCTTGGTTTGTGGAATTGGTCCAAGTAATGGACTAAGGAAGAAGAATTGGGCTATAAGAGTTGGAGCCCGAAGAAAAAAGAAGAAAGAGCCTCGGCCAAGAAAAGAACAGGACCGATCGGGCGGATGCCCAAATTGCGGAGAAGAGAAAAAAGGCAAGCCCGTTCGGGCGGCCCTTTGCCCGATCGGGCGCGTGTTTTCCTGGGCGGTTTAGAAGTCACCGTTTTGGCTAATTTTTAGCTTAGTATTTAGCTCTTTTTTTGTAATCTTTATTAGGACGTTTTGATTAGTACTTTTTCATGCTTAAACTTTTAGAGAGCTTTCTAGTGATAGGTTACTGTTGAACTCAAGTTTCCCCCTTTTAGTGCAATTTCATATTTCCTTCATTCGGTATTATTTTCTCATCTATTTTATCGCTTTATTTATTGTTTTGATTTTAATTGCTTTGTTAATTTGTGTTTTGATTTTAATCATGTATTCTTTATAAAATGATTTGATTAGTTTATATTTAAATATGCGTGATTAGTTTAATCCTAGGGTTCTTGGGGGATTCATAATTAATATGAAGGGATAATTTGTTATTGTTGAATATTGATACTGCATGATAATTTCTTATTGAATTGTTTTAATTCTTTACAATTGGATTATGAATCGAGCAGATGTGATTTGATTGTAAAAGTATAGCAATATTGAATTGATGAATCGAGCAGATGTTAATTTGATATTAAAGGCTATTTTCAATAGGAACTTAGATCTAGTAAATTGCGAGAGCATGTTAGATTTATGTTGATTAATATATTGCGAGAACCTGTTAATCATGTTATTTTTACAGTATTGATTGTTGATTGTTCTGTTTTATCCCGGAGTATTAATTATTGGTGAACCAGTGACCCTAGGCTTTTTATTATTGATTTTACCCTTAGATTAATTCATACATACTCTTCTTGTTCTTTGATAATTTAGATTATAATTATTAATTAGGAATAGAAAGACTTGTTTCCCTATGGATTCGATCCTACTTCTTTATCTACATTAGTTAGAGGATTAAGGTAATTCGTTTGATTAGGAGATACGACTTTTATCCTGTCAAAGGTGGGTTTCATATCTAATTAAGTGGTGGTGAGGTGGGGTTTTCATTTCATTGGTTGTGGTGAGTTTGGGTTTTGGTTCGGTGGTGGTTGTAACACCCTAGAAATTCCTTTCCTTCAAAATACCTATTTTTCTTTTTTAAAATACGAAATAGGAAATTCTAAGATATTACCGCCACCGTGAAAACGGCTAAGGCGATTATCGAAGACACACAGAATAAGACTATCTTTATAAATAATTCAAAACAAGTCAACTTAACAAGTGATGTGTGTAATTTATATAGTATTTTACCCCCGTCCCTTGGTCATAATTAGTAGTGTTTTTGGCTCTTTAGAGTCACTTTTGTTACTAATTGATGTTTTCTAGTGTTTTGTAGTTTTGCTTGAGTTTTGTAGGAAATTGCACTTTTAGAGCATTTTCCCGGGTTTTCATGGAGCAACTACGGACTTTAGAGGAGAACGACCGTCTTTGAAGCCCAGGATCGGTTAGAGCCAGTGATTAAGGGCTCAGTATATGTGATGCTGGGGCATTTGGGCCGAAGATTCAAGCCCAATCGAAGTCCAAGCCTCGAAGTGGAACCGGGCCCGATCGGACGAGCGCGCAGTCATTGGCTGCTAGCAAGGCGCGCCTGATCGGGTGAGAATTAGCTCGATCGGGCGCAATTACTTAGAAGAAGTGCAAAGAAAAAGGTGGGCCCGATCGGGTGGCCCTTCTCCCGATCGGGCGCGTGTTTCTGAGAGACCTGATTTGCCGAATTCTTAGTTTCTAATTAGGATTGTTTTAGAGTTGTTTAAGTACAATTTTAGGACTTGATTTTTGTTTACCTCTTACTTAGACTTTCTCTCTCTACTTAGATTTTTTTTTTCTCTCTCTATAATTCTCTCAACTCCTGTTCTTGACTTAACTTTGTAGTTCCATTGATTTTGGTAACGATTTCTTCTCTCTTATGACTTATTTAATTGCGTTATTTAGTTTAGATTTAATTATGTGTGAGTAGTTTTATTTCTAGGGTTTGTGGGGATCCAATAAATAATATGAAAGGGTAATTTATGATTGTTGATTGTCAATGCTTGATTATTTTCCTATTGAATGATTTAATGCTATGCAATTAGATTAGGCCTGGTTTAATTGTATGAGTTATGCAATATTGATTCGAGATTCGAGAGATGAGAATTGATGTTTAGTCTTAGTTTTAATAGGCAGAATAATTTATAAATGGTTAAGTCGAGATTCGAGAGATGAGTTTTAATACCGGTAAATTAACTCTGTGATTGTAATACGTAGCAAAAGCCCTTTTGTAAGGAAGGTGATCTCGTCTAAGGGGTACTCTCCTTAAATTCCCTTGGTCCTTTAAAAGCATAGGACTTTATACTTGTTAGGGTGTATTAGGATTTGAATTCCTGACTGTTTGGGGGACCTTGAATTAGAAATGATTCTGTCATACACGCTTTTTTGTAAAGAACAAGTAGGAGTCGCCAATGAGTTTTAGGAAAACCCATAAACCTCGTTCATGCCTTTCTCCCAAGCAGATTTCAAGGGATATTTAGCATGAATCATAAGTTTACCCATGCCCAAATTGGTCTACATAAACCAAAAATGAGTTCGGGAGCGAGGGTACTAAGATAACGTTCCCTTTAGAGGGGAATCGCGATCCTAGCCCTAGTGCTGCCTCTACTAGCTCTACCTTTTGCATAATTTCATCACCAAACAATATATGCAACGTGGTACCTAAAAAACTATGTTAGTTGATTTTATTTACACACATCAATTCACGTAGGAATTACATCGTAAGGTCGTTATTCTTATTTAATTAAATTCGTGAAAAGAACAAGAAAATAAACAATATTTGCCTTGGCTTAAGTGATCAACCAACAATTATTTTATTCAATTCTAATCTTTATTTAACGAAAGATACTATATGGAATTGATTAATTAATTATTTTAAAGGTGATCAAACAACACTAATTAATTAATTAAGGTTCTTTTAAATAAAAAATTAAAGGTGATTTAACTAAGTGCTCGGGAATTTACCACTTCTCTTTGCTAGATCTCCGTTTAGAACATTTATGGATTCCTTCTTGTTGGGGAACCTCCACCGTAGTAACAAAGTATCAAAGGGGTGAGTGTTTAGGACAAGAGGGTTAGGAAGCACAAGTTCACAAGTATTCTGCTAGCGTTTTAGGTTATTTTCTGTGTGTTTAAGCCTCAAATTAGGGTCTTATTTATAGGAAATGATTAGGTTTAGGGTTAAGAGCATTCTTCCGCAGCAGGTGTCGCGCGCAACTGGATGAGTTGCGCGCGGCTGTCACGTACAAGTGAATAAGTCGCGCGCAGATGATGCGCGCAGTTATTTGTCTTGCGCGCAACTCTATGGTAAGATTCGATTTTCCAATATTTTGATATTATGAATCTTTCGCGAGCGCATCTTTGCGCGGAGTGCTGCGCGCAACTTATTCAGTTGCGCGCAACAGCTGAGCGCGACTTTGTGAGATGCGTGCGACATTTTTCACGGCAGCTTAAATTTTAACCTAGATGCTCCTAAATCCGTCAATATTGGGTTTTAAGCACGGGCTTAAGCCTAATTATGATCGGGTTTAGTTAATTGGTCCTTGTATTGGCCTTGTTCTTTTATTCGGGCTAGTCTTTTGTGTTTTGTGGCTTAACCAGTTATCCATAAGTATTCTATACTTTGATCCAACAAGAAGATGGGTTTATTTATGGTCATTGCACTTCCTGTCGGGATAGAAGGCCAAAATTAGATGTCTACAGTTAGCCCCCACTTTGATCGAGTCTAGGATAGACGATGATCAAAGTAGTCAAGGAAAAATCCGAGACTTATTCTGCGAAGTTCTCTAAGATTAGAGAATCTTTCAGTAACGTTTAAGGATGTCGAAATAGTCCTCGGTTCGCTAATTGTTTGAAACAAGTAGCTATTAAGGCTAGAGAAAGCTTTCCTTAGTCTTAACGCGCTAAAGAATCTAGATTGATCCTTTGCAATTGTAGAATACTTTTACAAATGTCAAGTCATGAGAAAAGATCGGTTTTAAAAAGAATAAAAGGGGATGATTTCCTCTCAATCATGTCATCGTTGGTCTAAAGTCCCTCGATATGTCATTGAAACTTTAGCCTGACTTTAACAAAGTAAAAAGAATGAAAAAGGGGTTTCGATATTCGAACCAAAAGGGGTCCGGCATTCGAGCCGGGTCCGGTATTTGAACCGGATGTCCACAAGATAGAATTACATGTCTCAGGACTGGAGGCATATATCCAAATCCAGTGAGAGAGAAGAAAGTCAGCAACTCTCTCAGCAGTTTTGTCCACAAGATGAGTACATGTGTCTCAAGACTGGGGCACGTGACTACATGGGTGCGACACTGTCTCGTAGCTCTTTATACAGGGGGTGAACAGACACCCTAGTTGTCTGGTAAGTTAGTAAGCTCACTAACTACCGTATTTGCTTCCATTCAAGAAGTGCCTATTCCTGAAGGTTCGGCGCGCCTGTCGACTCGTGAGCTAACGTCTACAGTAAATAGTCTACCTTTTAGCTCCGAGAGGTAGATCTCGCAAAGCTGGGCTGAGGTAAAATTTTGCGCAACACCTACGCCGTACAATTTTACGTTGTACGCTACGCCATTTGCATTTTTACGCTGCATGAAAACGCCTTCCTTTTGCTTTGGACGTGAAAAAGAAGAAAATCCGGACCTTTATAACATCAGTACAGTAAAATGACAAACCTGTCTATGGGTGCTTTTACGTAAAGCACCACCACGGAACGTCTTAAGCCACACTTACGAAAAACGTTTAAAACGTATGCTTGGGGAAGGCACAAAGCACGGTGTGCATGCAAAATGGTGCAAAAAACTATCAAAGAAGAAAATAAACTACAAATGCAAAGCAATTAAAAAGGATTTTGATAATTTGCGCGCCATTACGTCTAATAACGAGCAAAAACTGTTGAAAAATGATCAAAAAGATCAAAATCCGGATACCGGTCATTTTAGTGACCAGTATCCGCGCGCAACCTAGTGGGTCGCGCTGGCCAGGCGCGCGCATCGTTCTTAGTTACGCTTTTACGTCACGCGCAACTTCTGGAGTTGCGCGCGACACTTAGTTCAGCAAAAAGAAAATCGCGAATGCGATTTTTCATTTCGCTCTCTCTCTCCTTCCTTCCTCCATTTTCGACTCTTTTTCACTCTAAAGAGCTCCATTTTTTGCGATTTTCAAAGCTGAAGGAAGAAAATCTCGCTCTTAATTCACATTTGCCATAATCCAATGTACGTTTTTTTGCTTAAATTTGTTCATTCTTCACTGGTATTTGAGCGTTTTTCGAATCGTAAAACCCCAAATCTTTAATTTGGGGATTTTTTATTCGTTCCATTATTCTTGAAATTGTTTGTTCCATGTTGTCATGCTATGTTTAAGGAGTGTTTTGCAATAAATTTCATGAAAAATGGTTAAGTATTGAACCTTGTATGAGCATTTCTTTGTTGAAGTTCGTTCTTGCTCTTTTTGTTCGAATTTTGCTCGAATCTGTTGCTTTTCTTTCTCATTTTGGTTATTCTTGTTGATTATGAAGTACATTGCAGTATTAGAACTAGTATTACTTTCATAATTCATATTTTGCAAATTTTAAAATTGAAAAAATGGCGCGAAGTGTATACTTAGCTTGTTTTTGCCATATTCGAACTTCAAGATTGTTTGGTAGACGATAATTGTGTTGCTATTACTATTATTCGTCTTGGAATAATTGATTCTTTGAGATTTTGAAACATAATCCCTTGAATGCTTAGTTGAAACTGGTATAGGATGGCTTTTGTGGGTGTTAAAAGCCCCCATTCACCGAGTTTGATTGCAGGTATCGTAGCCCCCAAGTATGGGTGGCATTCGTTTTTTGTGTTTTGTCTTATCGGTAGCCGTTATGCTGCCGAAATGGATCTAGAACACGATTATTAGTTTAGGAACTAATAGAGAAATCTCGTCTATCATAGCATGGATTCGCCTCCATTTGTCGACGCTGAGGAGATCCTAGGCGGTCCTGACGAGGTAGTTCGCCCTCGAAAGAGGGTAACTCGGCCTCATGAGGAGGTTCGAGAGCGACGCGCCGCTACTGATTGACGTCGCAGGAGGATGTGATCTGGGAGGCTCCTCCCGACTGGGACTCTAGGGTCCTTAAGTGGGATCCAGACCATCACGTCTTGGTTCGAGGGTGGCGCGGCATCGTGAGTTTCTTACGCTTTATTGTTTTTTTACTTTCCCTCTTTTCTTTTAATAACCGTTTTTTTTATTATTTTGGCTCTCTCTTCTCTTTTATTTTTTTTATTTTTTTTTTATTTTTTTTAGAGTGAGTCTAGCATGCGTCTATACGGCTCTGGTGACCTGCGGATTCGTTTTGAGAGCTTAGCCGACAAGTTAAAGGAGATTGTGGAGCTTTCAGGGATAGGTCGCGCGCTAGCGGCTCTTCGGGATTTGTCGAGTCAGTCTGCTTCGTCAACTTTCCTCCGCGGATTGCGGGAGTTTTGGTGGGATTCCACCAACACTTTTCACTTTCCGTGGGGAGAGATGACGATCACCACTTAGGACTTCTCTATGATTACGGGTTTTCCTTTTGTAAGTGAGCCTGTAGTTATAGAGGTCGTAACAAGGCAAGACTTGAGACTGAGGGATCTCGTGGGGGATCGTCTGGCGACGATCCTTCACGTATATCCTCAGGCTTGTCCATACTTGATTCTTGCCGACGAGTTGTCGGCTGACGAGGTTGACCAACAGTGTACACCTGAGCAGCTGGCCCGGATATACATTTCTACACTCTTTTCGTCACTCTCTTGAGTGATCGGGGAGAGCGTTTCCCTATCGGATTACTTACTTGCCTCATAGACTTGGGGCGGGTAAATAACCTGAACTGGGCGAAGGTGTCGTACGCCCGTATTCTTAGAGCTATAGGCAAGACGACCCGGGTAGTTGATCCTGCGGTAGCTACTGAGGTGCCTCGGATCTCCCTTACATGGCATGGTTGTATCCTTGAGGTACGTACTTTAAACTTTCTTTTAACTTTTTATTATTTTTTTTCTCTTTTTAAGCCGTCTCTTCTTTGTTTAGGCTTGGGGATACTCATACCTGCCTTTCCTAGCCCTAGGGTGCTTGCTTTCCTATCGGCCATCGACTGGCTACGATTAGGAAAAGGTGGGCTACTTCAGCCGGCGACTTTCGCCAGAGGATTCTTTCGGTGACCCGTGCGTCGGTGAGTATTTTGACAACACATGTGTATCTTTCTTTACATATTATTATTTTGCTTTGATGATTTTCATGTGATTGCATTAGATCGATCTCCGTCCATGGAGTTTGATCATCGGAGTCCCTGAGGATATTGGCATGGTTCGTTGCCGGTTCTGGGCTCTCTACTCGGGACTCCCGGTGCTCCAGAGGACGGACGCTTGGTTTTTAGGCGAGCGCATTCTCTGGCAGCATTCGTTAGAGGACCGTGTGGTTCATGTGGATCCTCTGATCCAGATGTTACGTCCGGATTTGCTGTCGACCGAGGATCGAGCTCAAGCGATCCTTGGTTATCCAGCGGATCAGCTGGTGCTGCCGGATGCTCCTTATCCGGCTTTCATTGCATCCAAGCTGACTCCTTTCACAGCTTTTGTTCCGGTTAGTATCTCAATTCTCTCTTTTTCTTCTTTCTCTTTTTTTTTGTTTCTATTTATTTTTTAGAACTTTGACCCCCCTCTTTTTTTTTTGTTTATTATTATTATTTTTTATTTTTTAGCGGGTCGAGCTAGGCAGTTGGGTGCCTCCTACAGCGGAGATCACGTATACCGATGTTGTCGGGTCGGTATTCGTGAGATCCTTCCAACAGCGGAGGATGATGAGGGGATACCGTTCATTCCTGAGATGGTTGAGTCGGTATGTCCTTTTTTTTCTATATGTATTAAAATATTTCTATTTTTTTTTGTTTTATACACAATTATTTACTAAATGTCCTTGTATTCTTGGAACAGCTTCCGCGAGAGACCGTGTACGGCATGGTGAGGACTATACGTGCTTTCCAAGCTACTTATCGGAGAGCCCTTGTGACTTTGTCATGCCGTGATCATCGGATGATTGCGGTAAGTTTCATTTCTTTTCTTTTTCGACGAAGTTATTACATTTCATGTATTAATCTTCGTTTAGGGATTTTGCAGGATGTACAACAACCGTCTAGCAGTCGCAGAGCACCCTGATCCTTTTGTACACATTTTGTTATATTTTTAGGAAACAAATGTACATATTATTTTGTTTTGTTGTACATATGACACTTTTATTTTTTTTGTATATGTCATTTATATTATTATTATTTTTTGTTTCCATGTGTACACATATAAAAGAAAAAAGCAAAAAATTTTCCGAGGGAGGGAAAGGGTTCCCGACTTACCCCCCTCGAAAAAATAACAAAAGAAAGGAAAATAGGAAAAAAGAGACTAAAAAGGAAATAAGGAAAATAGAAAAAAGAATATAGGGGAGAAAAAGAAAGGAGCAAGAAAATAATAAAATAAAAAAAAGAAAACAAATAAAAAGGAAAGAAAAGGGACACAAGAGTTAGCAAAAGGCAAGCGTATAATTAGTCTTAAGATTTCGTCAAGATTTCGTCATTATGTAAGCTAAAATACGGAAATAAGCCTAAACCACATGTCGCGACAGAGAAGGCGCGCGCGATTGGATGAGTTGCGTGCGCCATCTGTTTGTGAACTTCCTTTGGGCGAAAATTGCCGAAAATATGCCCCTCTTGGGTCTATTTAAGCATGGTTTCGTGTAGGTTTTTTTATCATCTCGCATTCATTCACTTAGTAATATTATAAGAACTAAAAAGAATAATCTCTCTAAATTCTTACTCTTTTTTTTTTTACATTGAACAATGGTGAAGACCTTTGAACAACGTTTGAAACAATGGGTCACTTCCCTTTCAAACGAGGACAAGATAGCTTTCAAAATTTATCATCTAGACCCTCTATTAAATTATATGCAATTGATGATTAATTTTGATTTCCTTCATGCCGCAGTTAACCATTGGGACTCCAACCACCATCTCTTTTTATTCAAAGGGGACGAAATTATTCCCCTTCCTGGTGAGTTCGAGGCCTTGCTAGGCTTCCCTACAAATACTCTCCTTGTGACTTATTCGCCCCTATTTTCGGATCCCTAACCTATATTCCAAAGATTTTTCGGCTTGTCCAACAATGATATGACCAATATTGGAACTGAAGAAGGCGTGAATTTAATTCAATTTATTGAACATTTCGTCGCCCCTTGTGACAACATGACTAAACAACGCTTTAAAATTCGTGCCTTATGCTATTGTCTTGTTGTCAATTGTTTACTTAGGTCAGACAAAGAATATGGAGATTATTGCATGGTGTCCGTAGTAGAGCAAGTAGAGGGATGTCATTCACACGCTCCTTTGGCTTTGGAAGAAACCATTTTATGCTTGAATCGCCTTAGAGGAGACCCTAACGAAAATGGTTTCACGGGAAGTCCACTCCTATTACACGTAAGTTTTTTTTCCGTCGTTTTTTGAGCGCAAGCCATGAAGTTGCGCTGGTACATCCAGCGCAATCTTCTGTGCCGCACGCGGATGGCGCGCGCAACTTATTCTGATGCGTGCGCCACCTGCTTGTGTAAAAATTGTTTTTTTTTTAGATTTGGCTCATGGAGCGTTTTCGAATAGTTGATCAGCCACAAAATATCGAGGCTAATGGAGTACAAACATTCCCTGGACGTCAAATCCTTTACAAGCACAAGAATGAAGAGGAATGGACATCGTTTTTCTGTCACGGGGTTCCTAACATACGTTTTGTGATTCCTTGGTGGAACATAAAAGTATGGTTGGGAGTAGTCTCAATTGCCCTTACATTAGGCTTTTAGGCCTATCTAGTGCTACTTACATTTTTCCTTGCAGGGTAATGAGACAATACGGGTTGAAATAGATTATTTCCCCGCAAGACTGCGATGCACCCAAAGATGTGACTTTTAGACCCGAGCGAATTTTTCGTTGGATAGAGTATTAGTCTAGTCTTCCAAGGTGGGTAGTACAAAATTCTGCTGCGAGTATTGTATTATCTTCCTTTTATAAAGCTTGAATAAATGCGGCGGATAAGGGCGAACTAAACAAGGCCCGATCTCAATATCAAACTGCCACGGCTCGCAATCCACCTAAGCCTTTAATGCATTCGTCCACCACTACCCCTCCTAGTGACCAAAACAAAGGATTGAGAAGAAAATTGGACTTCTCATCTCCTAAGGCGCGTTCGAAGGAATCCAAAAAGAAAGCTCCCTCCAAACCCGCACAAAAAGGTGTGATAATCAAGGAACCTTCGCAACAAAATCGAAAGAGGACTCTAACAAAAGCTTCGGAAAAGGGAAAAAGGATTGAAAAGGCTCCTATTCCTAAATTAAAGAACAATGTATGGGTCAAGAAGAAGACTGTAGGAGAAAGCTCTAAGGTTTCTGAAAATACTGCGATGGAAACTACTCCTCCATCATCTGTGACAGTTAGGGATATAGTGAAGCCTTAGAGTGTTACACCATTTCGTTGTGTTCTCTTTTTTTTTTGAATAAAGTATAATCACTACTATGCCCCTTTTCTTTATTTATGATCTAGTTCAACAATGTCTCCTTTTTTTTTGAATTTGAATGAAATAAAAATGAGCTTTTTGTTTTGATATTTTGATATGACCGAATCATATAGATTGCCTACGTATTCGTATCACGAAATCAGGTCATTGCATAGTTCTAATTTATTTATTTCTTTAACTCCTCTGATAGAAATTAAATGAAAAAATTAATCAAACTTTGTTTAAAAAGAATTAAATCAAAGTTTAAATTTTATATTTTCCGAGTACATGTTTATATTCACGAAACTCCCTCCTTTTATCATAAGTAGAAGTTGCAACTTCGTTCAAACAAAAAAGTCCGGGTTCGTAGTTTTACGATCAGGTGGCGCACAACTGCATGAGTTGCGCGTGACATCCGCGCGCGACTATTCCAGTTGCGCGCGACACCTGTACTACGAGTGTTTTGATTTTTTTTTCTGTGCTATTACCCCCCCCCCCCAAGTGGGAAGATTTTTTTCGTGAAGTTAGATAAAAAACCTAAGCACTTAGAACGGTTTATTATTTCTAAATTACCCCCCAAGTGTTATGTATTTTATCGTGTCATTCGGTAAAATACATAACACTTAGAATCTTTCAATTGAATGCTAATTAAAGTTGGTTATATGAATGAACGAGTTAATCTGGATTTCATATGTAATATTTCTTAAGTCGATCAATGTTTATTAATTGGCGAATTTCATCTCCTCCAATGTCCATTAATCTGACGGCTCCTCCTGATAGGATTTCAATTACGCGATAGGGACCTATTCAATTAGGTTTGAATTTCCCTCTTGGATTGGTAGGTGGACCCCTAACCTCTTTTAGTACAAAGTCACCTTCTTTTATATTTCTGGGTTTTACTCTTTTATTGAAATGACGCGCAATGTGCCTTTGGTAGACTTGTACATGATGCAAAGCTCTTAATCGTCATTCATCGAGCAATAAAATCTCCTCATACCTCGCTCTTACCCATTCAGCTTCTGGTAGCTTACTTTCGAGTACGATGCGTAGGGATGGTATTTCCAGTTCGACTGGTTGAACTACGTCCATTCCGAAAACTAAGGAGTATGGAGTTACTCCTATTGATGTTCATATAGACGTTCTATAACCCCATAGTGCGAAGTGTAGTTTATTCGGCCAGTCTTTATAATTTTATGCCATTTTCTTAATGATGACTGTTATATTTTTATTTACCGATTCTACAGCTTCATTCATTTGAGGTCTGTATGGGGATGAGTGATGATGTTTTACTTTATAACGAGTTAAGAGGGTCTCGACTTCAGCTTTGAATTGAGATCCCTGATCAGTAATTAGTTCGTGTGGAACTCCATATCTACAAAATATGTTTCGTTCGAGAAACTTTGCGACATGTTTAGAAGTGATATTCACGTAAGAAGCAACCTCAATCCACTTGGTGAAGTAATCGATGGATACCAATACATACTCGTGCCCTCCTGTTCCTATCAGAGAGAATTTTCCAATTATGTCAATTCGCCAAGTTGAAAAGGGCCAAAGGGAAGTGATATTATATAGTTCGGATGGTGGAAGGTGTTGTAAATTAGCAAACATTTGGCACTGTGGACATTTTTTGACATATTGTATGCAATCATGTTCCATAGTGGACCAATATTACCCTTGTCGCGATATCATTTTTGCAAGCATTTTACCATTCATGTGAGGTCCACAAACACCTTTGTGAGTATTCTCCATAAGGCGTGTGGTTTCGGGTTGGTCTATACAGAATAAACTTTGACCATTAGGTCCTTTTTTGCGTAATTGACCATTTAATAGACCGTATTGAGCCGCAAGTGTTCGTAAGGCTTGTTGGTCTTTCGATGAAGTATTTTCGGGATATGTGCCATGTGTAATATACTGGAGGATATGATCATACCAAGGATTGTTCCCTTCGATGTCATTTATTTCCTCTATTGCATTGTAATATGATGGTTCTTCTCTTCTTTCAACGCATAATGGCATCATATTCAAGTGATCTGGAATGTTGATCATTGAGGCTAATTTTGCTAGTGCATCGGCAAATTGATTATCATCCCTTGGGAGATATTTAAAGTCAATATGTTCAAAGTGCTCGATGAGTTGCTCTAGGTGTACTTGGTATAATATCATTGTGGAGTTCTTTATTTTCCATTTTTTCAGTATATGATTTATAATCAAACTGGAATCTCCATATACCTCTAATTTTTTCACACCTATGCTAGCTGCTGCTTCTAATCCAATAATGCACGCTTCACATTCTGCGGCATTATTAGTAACCTCAAAGTCTAGTTTGACAGAGATTGGAGTATGTGCTCCCTCTGGACTTATGAGTAACTTTCCTACGCCACATCCCTTTTGGTTGGATGCACAGTCGAAGTACATTACCCATTTTCCATCTTGTGTCATGAGAATCTCATCATCCGGAAAATGAGTAGTTTCTGCATGACTTGTTTGAATTGGATGTTGGGCCAAAAAGTCGGAAATTACTTTTCCTTTCATTGATTTTTCTGGAATATATTTTAACTCAAATTCGGACAACATCACCAACCATTTGGATATTCTTCCTTGTATAGTTGGTTGTTCAAACAAATACTTTATCGGATTTTGTTGAGAAATCAGATAAGTAGTGTGTGGTAGCATATACTGTCATAATTTTTTAGTTGCCCACACTAATGCTAAACTTGTCTTTTCTAAGGTGCTATATTTTGTTTCATATTGGATGAATTTTTTACTTATGTAATATATTGCACGCTCGACTTTTTTTTACCTCTTGTGCTAACATGGCGCCCGTGGTCGTGTCTGTAACTGTAATATATAGCCTAAGAGGTAGTTTGGGTATTGGTGGTGCTAAAATTAGTGGACTTTTGAGATAATCTTTGATTTTCTCAAAGGCCCTTTGACATTGATCGTCCCATTCATATTTTTTCTCTTTTTTCAATTTTTAAATATTGGCTCACAAGTCATAGTCAATTTGTTGATAAATCGACTAATGTATTGCAGTTTGCCAAGGAACCCCCTAATTTTTTTTTTGTTTGAGGGGGAGGCATGTCAACAATTGCCTTTATTTTGGAGGAATCGATCTCAATACCGCGTGTGCTTACTACGTATCCAAGCAACTTGTCGGAATTTATTCCGAAGGCGCATTTTTGTGGATTTAATCGTATGTTGTATTTTTTTATGCGAGTGAAAAATTTGCGTAAAGATTTTATATGTCCCATTCTATCTTTGGACTTTACAATCATATCATCCACATAAACTTCTATTTCTTTATGCATCATATCATGCAAGAGAGTCGTAGCCGTTCTTTGGTACGTAGCTCCTACATTTTTTAAACCAAATGACATGACTGTATAGCAATACGTACCCCAAGGGGTAATAAAGCATGTCTTTTCTTCGTCTTCTTTTGCCATTAAAATTTAGTTGTAACCTGCGTATCCATCCATAAAGGATAACATCGCATGTTCAACCGTGTTATCTACCAATATATCAATATGTGGTAGAGGAAAATCGTATTTAGGGCTAGCCTTATTAAGGTCCCTAAAGTCGACACACATGCGAACTCGTCCATCCTTTTTAGGGATTGGGACGATGTTCGCTACCCATTCTGGATAATTACATACTCGAATGAAACCTGCGTCCAATTGTTTTTGTACTTCTTCTTTTATTTTTAACGCGACGTTAGGTTTCATTCGTCGAAGTTTTTGTTTTACTGGTTTAGAGATAGGGTTCAAGGGAATGGTATGTTCCGCAATTTCCCTATCTATTACAGGCATGTCCTTGTATGACCAAGCGAACACATCTTCGAATTCTTTGAGCGTCAATATGAGAGTCGATCGCTCTTCCGGATTTAGAGTTAAGCCAATTTTGACTTCACTTTTATTTTCATTAGTTCCTATATTGATTGTTTCAGTTTCTTCAATGATAGGGTTCTTTTGTTCTCGTTCATTCATAAGTTCAACCAACTTATTAATATCTTCATTAGATTGATTGTTATAGCATTCAAAAGATTCAATAGAAGGCATATACTCGGAAATAGAGCTCATATTATTAGAATCAAAAGAAAGTACATTAAGAGAAGAATCCTTTTTGGGATCTTCGTCCTTAGAACTAGAAAATAAAGACTCAGTAATGGCCACAAGGCCTAGATTCTCAGCTTTCCTAGAGTCTATAATATATTTGTCGTTCAATTCTTCAAAAATCTTCCCTTCGCATGTGACGATTTCCAGCTTATCGCCTTTGTGATTAGTCCACTTGAAAGATTTCCTCCACCCATGCTCCAAGGTTTCATTGGAAGGTGATTAGGGGATTTTTATCCTCCAATCACCGTCTGACAAGTGGACCAACCAGGTTCCGCCACGTGTCCTTCACGTAGGCCAATAGGAGCCTGCCACGTGTCAATCACAGATACGTCCTCTGCGGACCAATTGAGACACGCCATGTGTCCGCCCATGCCAAATGGGAAAACCGGCCACCAAGGCCCAATCCTGTTTAGAGGCCCGGTCAGCCCTAGGTTTACCCTAAACCTAGAGAGTGGCACGCTTCTCAAGACTATAAATACTCCTCTTAATCCTCATTAAGAGGAGAGACAGAAAGAGAGGGAAAAAGACAGAGAACTCTAATAACACACGGATTATACATTAAACACTCTCACCTAGAGAGACAAAACCACTTTAATTTCCGCACTCATTACTCCTTAATCAGGTACTAACTTGACCGTTGGAGGCGGAGCTCTCAGGAGTCTCCGTTATTTTGCAGGTACAGGCGGCCGGTTCCAGTCTCGGTGTTGTAACTCTCCCGCAGGACATCAGAAAACCCCGAAACATTTGGCGCCGTCTGTGGGGAGAGTACTTCTAAGATGGCATCCAAGTCTGTACCGACTCCTGAAGAGAGGCGTCCCCTAAACGACCCTCAAGTTCAGTCGGACCATGACACCGAAAGTGAATTTGAAGTGGAAACTCATACAGCTCCAGACGGGACCCTAAGGGCCCGACGTACCCGTCATACCGAAAGGAGGGAACGGGAGCATCTTCAAACAGGAAGCGAGCCAGCAGGCGCCCAGCCTGCTCGGCAACAGCCGACTGATGGGTCTGCTCCCATCACAAGGAACGAACTCATGACCTTCATGAGGGGCTTCAAGGGAGAGATTCAAGAATTGATCAACAAACAGCCGCCTGCTTCAGTCAGAGAGCAGTCGGCCAAAAAACCTTCCACTTCACTGAAGAGGAAGCCAGTTCAAGGGCGAGAGGCGACTCCTCATCCTAAATCCAGGAAGCGGGAGCCACTTGCTCTTGATTTCACAAAATTCCGTTATCCTACGGGAAATAGGAAACCTGTTCGTCACATTCAGGCGGACGGGTCGAAGAAAACATACACAGACGCTCGTCTGCTGTTAGAACAGAAGAAGAGTGACCGACTGTCAGAGTCGGCCTCTACTTCAAATTTTCAAGAAAGTTTACAAAATACCTCGATGAGGCATACCCAGTCGTATCATGAGAGTCAGTCAGGCGGCACCTCCCGTCAGTCAGGTTTTCATAGCGACCAGGCGGTACCAAACCCACCGTTTGTACCGCAACAACAGTATTTTATGCAGCCACCTCCATTTGGTG
This sequence comes from Chenopodium quinoa, assembly GCF_001683475.1. NCBI lineage: Eukaryota > Viridiplantae > Streptophyta > Magnoliopsida > Caryophyllales > Amaranthaceae > Chenopodium > Chenopodium quinoa. The sequence continues at coordinate 4,168,966 of NW_018745324.1, forward strand.
GACCTGCAGCAAAAAACGTCCAACCTATGGACTGGCAGCTACGGTTGCTTAGACTTGGTGAACAGCCGTCGGCCTTCTCCAAGGAAATTACTGAAGCCGCTCAGCCGGCCAAAGTAAAAAATGTACTAGTAGGCGCCTATGACGGCACTACTAACCCAGAGGACCATCTGATGGCATTCACCAACCTGATGTACCTTCAAGGGTTGGATGATCCCACTTGGTGCAAGTGTTTCCCAGCGACTCTCAAGGGAATCGCACAGCAATGGTTCGGCAACCTGCCGACTGGTTGTGTAAACAGCTTCAGGACGCTTGCTTACTTATTTGCCACCAACTTCGCCATGAACATCCCTGCGAAGAAAACGACCCTTGATTTGGGAACAATTCAGCAGGGTGAGAAGGAGGGGCTTCGTTCTTACATCAGGCGGTTCAACCTGATGAGAATACAGATTCAAGGGTTACCGGATGAGGTAGCTTATACTGACTTTTTTAGAGGTCTCAAAGACGGGTCTACCTTCAAATTTGACTTAGTTCGAAAAAGGGTGGCGACTCTTCAAGAGGCCTTGATTGAAGCAGAAGCCTATATACAGGCGACTGATCTATGTACGATAAAACAGTCGGACGGGAAAAGGTTCGACAAAAGAGAAGGACGACAGAAACAGTCGTCTAACAAAGAGGAGAAAAGAAAAGAGGTCTGGGCGGCCGATTCCTCTAAACAGCCGGCCCAGAGGAAGAAAAAAGAATTCAAACCATACTCCCCAAAGTATGTGTTTAACAAGGATAACCAGTTTATCCTAAAAGAACTAAAGGGACGGTTCTCAATTGAGAAGCCGGTCCCCATGAAGGGTTCGGCAAACAACCGGAACCAAGACAAAATCTGTGCTTATCATGATGACGTTGGTCATCACACCAATGACTGCATCAGTCTCATGCGGTACCTAGACCGCTTGGCTGAGCAAGGTGATCTTGACACTTATGTCAAGAAATCTACGGGGAACACTTCCTCCAAAAAGCAGTCGGCCAAAAAGAATCAACAGGCCGACAGCTCTGATACAGATGATGCAGTCGTCTACACCATTGCAGGCGGCTTCTCAGGAGGCGGCCCCACTATTAGGGGCAACAAAGATAATATAAGGCGGTTAGATGTAAATTCCGTTCACCAAGAACGGCCGTCCAAATATACATTTCCTGAGATTGTCATCACTGAAGAGGATCTAGGAGGGGTAAGGGGGCCGCATGACGACCCTCTCGTTATTGAATGTAAAGTGGCCAACCAGAGAGTTGGCCGAATCCTCATAGATACCGGGAGCTCCTCAGATCTCATCAGCAGCAAATGTCTGTCAAAACTGAAATATCAGACGGACTGCATACATCCGGCCTCTCACCCTTTAATAGGGTTTGGAGGAGGAGTCGTCCACCCACTGGGACGAGTAGATTTACCCATTCGCCTGGGCAAAAAAGGGGAAGGACGACACATGGTAGTCCGGTTCCTAGTAGTAGAGGAACTCTCGGCCTACAACATGATTCTGGGTCGACCAACCCTGAATAATTCCAAGGCTGTTATAATCCCGTCTCTTATGCTGCTTAAATTTGAGAGGGATAATGGAACAGTCGGCTCCCTAAGGGGAGATCAGAGGATGGCCCGAGAGTGTTATCTCTCGGATGTCAAGCCCACTGTTATGGCCACTGGGTCAAGTGGAGAAAAAACAGACCTTGATAATGTCAAGGAGAGTGCGCCTGTTCAAGAAACAGGCGACAAAAAGAGAAAGGCGTCCCAGACAGAGTCCGCAAGAAAAGCAAGAAAATAGCAATCATTGGCAGAGGAGCGGTCGGATGAGTTCCGCCCTCAGCCGGGTTGAGCATGTAGACCTGATCTTAGACGACTCACGTCCTGACCGAACAGTCAAAGTTGGGACGACTGCTCTGAGAAACCTTGGTGACGACTTTCACAACCTATTGAAAGAATACAAGGACATCTTTGCATTTGAAGTCCATGAAATGCCAGGCATTAGTCCTGATCTGGCAGTACATAAACTCGCTGTGGATCCGAAAAAGAAGCCGGTACGGCAAAAGAAGCGGAACCATGGCGAAGAAAGAAGTCAGGCGGCAGCCGCCGAAGTTAAAAAATTACTTGATGCAGGGTTCATTCGGCAATGTTACTTCCCAGACTGGGTTGCAAATGTGGTTCTTGTTAAAAAGCCGAATGGTACCTGGCGAATGTGTGTAGACTACACAGACTTGAATAAGGCGTGCCCCAAAGACAGTTACCCTCTGCCTAAAATTGATAGCCTGGTCGACTCAACAGCCGGCCATGCTTTGATGAGCTTTATGGACGCCTACTCTGGTTTCCATCAAATTCCTTTGTGGAAGAAAGATCAGGAGAAGACGGCCTTCGTCACTGATCAGGGGTTATACTGTTACACGGTCATGCCGTTTGGTCTTAAGAATGCCCCGGCCACCTTCCAACATATGATAAACACTGTGTTCTTTGATCAACTTGGGAGAAATGTCGAGGCATATATTGATGATATGATTGTCAAGTCTAAACTTCAGACAGATCATCTGACGGACCTCCGAGAAACTTTCGCCACACTCAGGCGGCACCATGTCATGCTCAATCCCAAGAAATGTGTCTTTGGAGTTGAGTCTGGGAAATTTCTCGGATTCCTTATCAATCAGAGAGGAATAGAGGCGAACCCTGAGAAGGTACAGGCGGTCATCGACATGCAGTCGCCCCGTACCGTCCGAGAGGTTCAGAAATTAACAGGTTGTCTGGCGGCCTTGGGGAGATTCCTAAGCCGATCAGGCGACAAATGCCTATACTTTTTCCAGGCAATTAAGAAAAAGGCAAGGTTTGAATGGGGGCCGGATGCTGAGGCCGCCTTCCAGAAATTAAAAGTTCACTTGCATTCCTTGCCGAGGCTGGTCAGCCCTTTGCCCAAAGAGGATCTCTACATGTACCTGGCCGTCTCTGATCATGCATTAAGCGCTGTGCTCCTTGCTGAAAGGGACGGCTGTCAGCTCCCGGTCTACTTTGTCAGTCACGTACTGAAAAATGCCGAGTTGAGGTATCCCCTAGTGGAGAAATTTGGTCTTGCACTCTTCATGGCTGTTAAAAAATTGAAGCCCTACTTTTTGGCACATGCAGTCGTCGTGTATACCGACCAACCAATCAAGCGGCCCCTTACCGTCATGGAGTCGTCAGGACGAATGATCCAATGGGCCATAGAAATTCAGAGCCTCGAAGTTACTTTCGAGCCTAGAAAAGCAGTGAAGGGGCAAGCCTTTGCTGACTTTATTGTAGAGATGACTCGTCCTCCTGACTCTCAAGTTCCAGACCAAGTCTGGAAGGTATATGTGGACGGAAGCTCTACTTCAAATGGTTGTGGAGCAGGCGTCGTATGTCAATCTCCAGAGGGCGACAGGTTCGAGTATGCTCTACGCTTCAGTTTTCAGGCTTCAAACAATGAGGCAGAATATGAAGCTTTACTAGCCGGGATCCGCATGTGCAAGGCGGCAGGGGCAAGAAAAATAGACGCCTGTTCTGATTCACAATTGATAGTAAGTCAGTACAATGGCGAATACGAAGCAACCCATCCGGCCATGATCAAGTATTTACAGGCGGTCCGACAAGCAGTCGGCTCCCTTGAGGATTTCCATCTGATCCAAGTGCCGAGATCAGAAAACAACCAGGCAGATGCACTGTCAAAATTAGCATCATCCGCCTCCTCCGATACTCCCCGAACTGTTTTTTGGGAAGTAATGGAGAAGAGAAGCATAGAGGAAAACCCTATTGGAATCCTAGACAGAAGCTCAACCTGGATGGATTCAATCAGGGCATATCTGACAAACGGTACACTGCCGGATGATCCTCAACAGGCGGCAGCACTGAAAAGACGAGCCACCCATTTTGAAATTATAAAGGGAGAACTTCACAAAAGAGGGTACCTACAACCCTTCTTAAAGTGTGTTACTCCTGAAAAGGGACGAGAGATACTAGACGATCTCCACTCTGGTTACTGTGCTTCACATATAGGTGGAAGGACGCTTGCTCAAAGGGCAAGGCGCCAGGGCTACTTCTGGCCTACCTTAGAAGCTGATGCTATGGAGATGGTGAAAAAATGTGACAAGTGCCAAAGGTTTGGCAAATTAATTCACCGTCCGGCTACTGACCTCACTACCATTCATAGCCCACTACCGTTTGCTAAGTGGGGCATGGACATTTTGGGTCCATATACGCCTGCTACAGGCGGCAGAAGGTATATACTTGTTGCCGTTGACTACTTCACTAAATGGGTAGAGGCGGAGGCTGTAAAGGGAATAAGGACGAAAGATGTAATTTCAATCATTTGGAAAAACGTCATCACTCGGTTTGGAGTTCCCATGTCTATGGTCTTTGATAATGGTCCCCAATTTGAGACGCCTGTTCTCAAAAGCTGGTTGGGTGACCAAGGAATTGCAAACTACTTTGCATCTGTCGGCCGTCCACAAGCAAACGGCCAGGTAGAAGCCTTTAATAAAATTATCTCAGACGGTCTCAAGAAAAAGATTGAACGAGCAGGCGGCCCATGGGCGGATGAACTACCACATGTTCTCTGGGCCATTAGGACGACTGAAAAAGGAGCGACTGGAGAAACTCCATTCCTCCTAACTTACGGTGCGGAAGCTGTTCTTCCAATAGAACACTACGAGCCGACTCTTCGAGTAATGCTATATGACGAAGAGGCAAACTGGGAAGCCATGCGCCTGGCGTTAGACTCACTCCCTGAAAAGAGAGGCAATGCTGTCTTACGCCATGAGATTTACCGTCTGAGAATGACTCGATCATACAACAGAAAAGTGCACAGGCGTCCACTCAAAGTAGGGGACTTTGTACTTAGAAAAATGGAAGCAGTTGGTAGGGCTAATGAGTCTGGCAAACTAACTCCCAACTGGGAAGGACCCTACCGAATCTATGAGGAAGTCAGGGACGGTACCTACCGTCTGGAAACACCAGACGGACAACCGTTGCCTCGAACTTGGAATGTAGATAATCTTAAAAAATATTTCTTCTGAATGATGTAAAGTAAAGAACTACTTAATAAAGTTCGCACTTACTATTCAATTTTGTATTACGAGGGGCATGCCGTCTGTACCTTTACAGTCGGCTACTCTCCATTGAGTTTTTTCACTCCATCTTCAGAGGGGCATGCCGTCTGTTCCTTGACAGTCGGCTACTCTCCATTGAGTTTTTCACTCTATCTTCAGAGGGGCATGCCGTCTGTTCCTTTGCAGTCGGCTACTCTCCATTGAGTATTTTACTCACAATACTTAGCTAAAAAGATTAGGGCCTGGCCGACCCTGTGCCTAACAGGCGGCTACCCTTCTTTTACTTAGCACCTACGTTCACCAAGAACTTACCAAGGCCACAGGCCGAATGATCAGACCAGGCGCCAAGCCAACTGATCAAATCTACAAAACTAATACGACCTGTCCCAACATCATAGCAGGCGTCCGACGGCATCCCTCCGGATGAAATTCGTCGCAGAGAGCAGCTCCCTTTTGGGTGGAACATTGTTCTATAAACTAATTACACGGCACCTATACGACTGTCCCCAAGGGCAACCACGTAGCCGTTTTTGAGACAAGGATAACTCTATCACTAACCAAACCAGTGGTAGCAGTTGACATCTGAGTCAGATGACCGCCTGTATTACTTGGGATAAGTGCAGGGGGTACCTATTGAGTTAATAGCCAACAAACATTGGCGAATCAAGGGGACTAGCCGGCCTACGCTGCCTGGTACCTCTACTTCTCAAACATAAGTGGCGGCGACTGAGTAACTCCAATTTTAACTCATAGTCACTCCTTCAAACTTGGTATGGAACCTAAATAGTTTGAGTCGTCCGCCTGTTTTAAACAAACAAGGGCACTCAAACCCCTATTCCTACTAGGTAACCTATTGAGTTAATAGCCAACAAACATTGGCAAATCAAGAGGATCAGCCGGCCCCCGTCGCCTGGTACCTCTACTACTCAATCTAGATTGTGACGAAGACTAAGTAACTCTTATGTTAACTTAATAGTCACTCAAACTTAGTATGAAGCCTAAAAGGTATGAGTCGTCCGCCTGCTTTTAACAAACAGGGGCTCTCAACCACTACTCTTGCTAGGTTAACAAATTACGAGTTAAAAGCCAACATTGGCAATAAAGGGAAACAACCGGTACCCGCCGCTTGTTATTCTACTTAATTCCTTGGCGACTAGGTAATACTATTTACTTGGTCAGACCGATTGAATAAATGGCCGACTGATCGCCCAGCTTGGAAATAGACAACCAGTCGTCCAGGGGCATAGGCGGACCATCCGTACCTGTCTACAATCGGCCATGCAAAACAGTCGATATAGTGTACAATGCAATATCAAATATTCAACACTTAGACAAATTTCAAGCAAAAAATGACTTCATTAATGAAGATAAAAATATTCAGAACCCCGGCCCCCTGGCCGGGTAAATACAAAAGCAAACGGCACGCAGGCCGTGGAAAGAATACATTAAGCTTAAGAAGGGGGCAGTTCGGTATTAGCAGCTACCGCCTGGTCAGCACTCTTCTTGCTAGACTCGGCTTCAGCTGCATCCTCTTTTGATGCCTTACCCCCAAGTGGCACAAGCGCCACAACCGGCTCATCCTCAACCAAGGCTTCCTCCAACGCCTCGTCCTCAGCAGCCGCCAGGATCTCTTGATTATATATTTCAGAACACTGGCGGTGCGTTTTTTCCCACGAGGCAAAGTCGGCACTGGGGAAGAGGCGGCTCCAGGTCATGCGCTGGATCTGGGAAGAGTCTTCAATCATCTCTCGGACGAGCTCTCTCTTCTCTTGCTCAGCCTTCTCCGTGAGCTCTCTCTTCTCTTGCTCAGCCTTCTCCGAGAGCTCCTTGGTTAGACTCCTCTCCTGGGTCACCAGGCGTTCTTTTACGTTAGCCAAGGATTTTTCCATGGCATCGTATGAGAGTATCTTTTGGCGGAGAGGTTTAAGCTCGGCCTTGAGGTTGGAGACGGTCGCCTCCAGCTCGCTGTTCCGCTTCTGGGCCGCCTCTAACTGGGCCCGGATAGCAGCGGTAGCCTGCGCCTGATAATAAAGAATATCAATTGTCAGAACTTCATTTTGGGCAATTTGAAACATTGCCTTGTCACAGTTAGAGGCGGCCATAGCTTTTGCAGCCTTTACCTCTTTGTTTTTCCGATCAAGCGGCTTGCGAAGGCCGTTCACTCGGAGCAGGGCCTAAGTAAAAAGGGAACAGACGTCAGTTTCCAAACAAGATAACAGGCGTCCTGGAACTCAAATACAAAAAATGCTAAGTATACCTCAGCAAGGACCCCTGCAATCCCATCAAGGTCAAGGGTGCCGACACCTCTGACCGCCTCCCTATCAGATGGAGGAACTGCTTTGATCATGGACTTGGCTACCTCTACCAAGTCAGGTTCCTGAGGGCCGGCTGCATCAAGCGTAAAAAAGCAAGTTAGACCTAGTCAAGAAGAAAGCAAGTGAAGGTTTTTACAAGTAATTGTCCATACTTCTAGGCGGCCCCGCCGGAGTTTTAGAAGAAGTGGCCGGCTGCTTTTCAGTTGCCACTGTTTTCCTGGAAGACCCAGGAGAGCTTGCAACAGTCGTCCTCCGGGCCTTGGGGTCCGGCTGTTGCGAGGAAGAAGCTCTTGGAGTGCCCGACTGAAAAAAAAAAAAAAAAAAAAAAAGAGAAAAAAGTTAGTATATGCATAAGACAACAACTCCTAAAAGAGGAAGTTTCGAGGCCTACCAAGGGTGCCCCCTTGTTGGGGGAGTCGGTACAGGACTGCTTCATGAGAGAGGCCCGCAGCATGGCCGCCGCAGTCTTGGATGCTGTTATTTTACTCATGGCGTCAGCTGCAAAAAATAAACAGCAAAGTTAGTAAAAATCTCAAGTAAACAAGGTGTGAAAAAACAAAGCATTTGACAGGCCGGCTACCTCTAGAGCACCGACTGCTGAGGCCACAGGCGGCCAAAAAGTACTCGTCATAGAGCCACTTGAAGCTCGGGACGCAGTTCAGGGGTACTTGCTCTCGTACCCCTGAAGTAGAGTTCACCCTAGTCTCTACTTTGAAGAGTCCTTTGTCTAGGATCTCTTTTTTAGCCTTTGGGGGAACAGGCGGCATGCTGCGGCCGCCTGCGAGAAGAGGCGGATCCCTATTCCACTTGTTAAAACGTTGGTTCAGCTCCGTGTCTGAACCCTCAATGATAAGGAAGGTGTTCCGCCAATCCTTCCATTTGTTCGCTTTACCTCTCGTCATGAGGTAACCCCTATGGCTTGTTAACTGATACCAGCCGGTACCTCCCGACTTAGGGGTCCGGCTGAGATAGTTCATGTGGGCGAAAGCCTCAAAGCTTGGCTCCACCCCGTACATTTCGCACCCGGCCACATAGCCGAGTACGTTTACCCAAGAGTTGGGGGCTAACTGCCATAACCCCAAATCATACCCATCTAAAATCCGCTGAACAGCCGGATGTAATGGGAAGCGCAGTCCAGCTTTGATGGCCGCCTCATAGCAGCCAAAGCAGCCGATATCATAGCTGGTACCAGCCGGCCAGACGACAGTGTCTTCTGGATCCGGCACGAACAGTAAAAATCCGGGGCCCATTCTGTGGTTAGCTATAAAGCTCTCCACTTTGTCTTTCATGGCCGCGATCCGGCCCCGGGGTACCGTGCAGTAATAGGGGGTGTTTTCCTCTCTGTGAGAGGCGGACGGCTCCGCCCAATTGTCCCCTTTCTCAACTGCATGAGAAAGCCTCGCCTCTTGTAGGCGACTGTTTCTTTCTTCTGAGCCTGGAGAACTGTGGCCAGAAGAGCTGGACTCGGACTCGTCCTCTGACGAGCCCGAAGAGGACGACTCCTCCCTTCTCCCAGAGGGGCCCGCCTCCTCTCCCTTAGAAGGAGCAGGAGTAAAGTTAGACATATCAATGGTAAGATGGGAAGGGAACACCTTGGCCCCTCTCTCAGAACTGTCGGCTTGGCAGCCGCCTCGTTTCAATTCTACATCTGGCGCCTGGTCAGATGTTTCACTAAGGAGCACTCTTTGGGAGGAGCCGTCTGAGTTTGATATCATGGCAGTCTTTTTTGTTCTGGCCATCACGTTCTGCATAGACACAGATACAGTCGGACTTTGTATAAAGGGCAAAGATGGGTCCAGAAAAGGGCAGGCGGCACTCCTAGTCCTAGATTCAGCCGTCCCCGGTGACCGGCTGATCACTAACTTAGGTCGTGTCGTGTGCTTCCGTGGTGCCATTTCAAAAAATAAAAAGAAAATTAAGAGTAAGAGAACTGAGTTACCTGAACGAGTGACGGATGATGAAGATCTGGAAATCCGGGTCAGTCGGCTTGTCAGAACAGGCGGTAGGCAGAAAATGTCCGAAATGTCAGAGCAAGTTCAGGGGTCCGAATGTTCTCGCAAAATTCTCAAATGTGAAAATGACCGAAGTCAGCACTTCCTTATATAGGCAAAGTGAGAAGGCGAATGGTCGCTTTCAAATTCAAAATATGGGCGGGAAAATCTCTCGGCCGTTTGCAAGGTGACACCTGTAGCAGGCCGTCGCCTGTCACCATGCGACACCTGTCACAGGCGACACGTGACCAGTCACGTGCCACCTGTGAGGGGCAAATGATTAGGGGATTTTTATCCTCCAATCACCGTCTGACAAGTGGACCAACCAGGTTCCGCCACGTGTCCTTCACGTAGGCCAATAGGAGCCTGCCACGTGTCAATCACAGATACGTCCTCTGCGGACCAATTGAGACACGCCATGTGTCCGCCCATGCCAAATGGGAAAACCGGCCACCAAGGCCCAATCCTGTTTAGAGGCCCGGTCAGCCCTAGGTTTACCCTAAACCTAGAGAGTGGCACGCTTCTCAAGACTATAAATACTCCTCTTAATCCTCATTAAGAGGAGAGACAGAAAGAGAGGGAAAAAGACAGAGAACTCTAATAACACACGGATTATACATTAAACACTCTCACCTAGAGAGACAAAACCACTTTAATTTCCGCACTCATTACTCCTTAATCAGGTACTAACTTGACCGTTGGAGGCGGAGCTCTCAGGAGTCTCCGTTATTTTGCAGGTACAGGCGGCCGGTTCCAGTCTCGGTGTTGTAACTCTCCCGCAGGACATCAGAAAACCCCGAAACAGAAGGGGTGATCAATTAAGTTGGGTCAAAAGCTTCATCTTGGATGGCATTTTGATTGGTCATTGCAGCGACATGATTTTGTTCTAGTTCAAATAGCAAGTTAAATGCTTGCCTATCATAGCACCCTGGAATTGGGTATTTTGATTTGACGATACTAAAATCGTCATCTAAGAAGTAGCAATCGTGAAATATTTTTAATCCAGGCTTCTTGATTCCTTCCAAAACTAGTGGTTCTGGAAAGTCATAGCATGGGTAGTCTTCTCCCTCCTTAATGAATAGTCCATTAAGAGTTTGTTGGTAGGATGGGAGTAAAGTGAATATCCCTTTCTTGTTGTTGTCTCTACGTGCTTTGTTTTTCGCATCGTGAGACTTCAATTCTTCTTTGGTTGGTTTATATCCCAATCCAAAGGAGAAGCTTTTCTTTGGGATAGGAAGTAAGAAAGATTTCTTCATTCCTATTCCTAAAGGCATCCCAGGAAAGTAACTACTCTTAAGTAAGATGTTGTTTACTATTCGGGTGGAATATGGATCAAGCTTGAAAGGCTCTTCCAAGTCTTCTTCCATTTCTATTGTGTAGATTGGCTCCGCGGAAAATCCCCACATGTCCTATTCATCATTATCGTCGTTTATTTCTAAGAGTGATTGATCATTTATTGCTATTTTAAGTGGAGAAGCATGTATAGTCATAGGAAGCCCCTGATAGTTCAACCTAATCATTTGATGAAGTGAGGATGGTATTTCACCAAGCTCATGTATCCAAGGACGTCCAAGTATAAGGTTGAATGTAGGTTTTATGTCCATAACGTGGAATTCAACCATCTTTTGTATTGGGCCTGTGGTAATTGGTAGCTTAATAGTTCCACACATCGATTTTCTCGAATTGTCATAGGCCCTAATGCTTTGTGTTGTTGATTGAAAATCTTTTTCTGGATTAAGGCCTAAGTATTTTGCAGTTTGCAATGGGCACACGTTTACAGTTGACCCATTGTCTACCAAAGTTAGAGGGATGTTGTATCCCTTGCACCCCACAGTTAAACATAATGCATTGTTGTGGGTAGTGTCTTTTGAGGGCAAATCATCATTGGTGAAAATGATTGATTTGTAAGATTTCTCGCTATTAAGCAAGCTAACGAGATCTTGAGGGGTTGTTTCTGTGCTTACAGACAAAGCCGTCAGAGCGTTCATAAGGGAATTCCTATGTTCTTTAGAAGTACTTAGGAGTTCCCAAATGCTAACATTCGCCTTGGATTGGCGAAGTTGTTTCACCAATGGATCTTCCACCTCAAGTGGAGGTGGTATTGTATTTTGCATTTGACCTTGAGTTTGATTTTGGGTGGTCGAAGATCCATTTGGTGGTGGTGCTTGGTAAACTCGCCCTAAACGAGTTAGATGATCTATCTCGTTTGGATTAGTTGTAGGACTCATAAACCAACTTTCTTCTAGAGGCTTTGAGCGCGCCTCCATTTCAATATGTTCCATGAGTTGAGCTTGATGCCATTGTTCATTCAAGGAGAGGTTTGATAAGTCTTGTGACTTCCCCAAGAAATGATCCCAATCCAGCGCTCCATTTGTTTCATTTGTAAACAAGATGGAAGTGGGGCGGCGGCATACTTAGAGACATATAAGTCTTGAAAGTCTTCGTCCCATAGTCCACATACTTCATTAGTTGCCCCTATGAGTATTGTGGGTAGAGGTTCTCCTATAGGTGTGATATAGCTCAAAGGATTGAAAATATCGCTTCCCATATGGTCCTCATTGATGTGAAACACCCCTAAGGGGGATGCGTTATTATTAGGTTTAGGCGTGGGAATTATCCCATCGTCTACCAAATCTTGTATTTTATGCTTTAAGACAAAGCAACGTTCAGTATCGTGTCCATTGCCTCTATGATAAGCGCAATAAGCATTACCATCCCAATTAGCAAATCTTCTTTGTGGTGGAGTGGGTGGTGTTGGTCCTGTTGGTGCAAATAAACCTTTTTCATTTAATTTCTCTAACAATTCTTTATAGCTCACAAGAAATGGAGTAAATTTTCTTTCTCTTGTCCATCTTTTTCTAGGATCATTATATTGATTCGTGTTATTGTATTGCGTGGAGGTCGCAAATACATCAATAAAGGATGATGTGCTATCATTCCCCTTCTTGTAGTTATTTTTAGGTTGATGATGATGATGGGGTTTATTTGCTTTTTCTTTAGCAAGATCATCTTCAATCCTAGTAGCCACGGAATAGACCTTTTGAAAAGTGTCTAAACCAAGGTAATGTAGATGTTTGTTGTACTTTTCATGATAGCTGTCAATGAATTTTTGTAATAATTCGAGTTCGGGTGGCCTTTGGGCAAGGTGGGCCGCCTTTTCTCGCCATCTACCATAGAAAGCAAGGAAACCTTCATCATCGCCTTGCTTTAGCATTTCGAGTTCACGTAGAGTGGATTTGAACTCTACGTTACTCTCATATTGGGTAATGAAAGCCGAAACTACATCTTCCCATGTTGCCTTAAATTTTGGATCTAGCCCATAGTACCACTCTCTTGCGGTTGGGTCTAGAGATAAAGGGAAAGTCAAAGCATAAAGCTTAGGATCAACTCCCTTTAAGGCCATGGTGCCAGTAAAATACATTAAATGATTTTTTGGATTATTGGTCACCTTAAATATTGGCAAGTCCGTATGTAGCTACGAACTTTTCTGGTAAAGCAAGTCCTGCGGGAGGAGCAAACTTTTCTGCGTCAAAGTACTTTTTCCCCATTGTAGAACGAAGAACTAGCTTCTCCAACGACTTTTGTTTGATGGATAATTGTTCCATCTTTTCTTGCAAGGCTAAGGCTTCAACATTTTTCTTATTAGCCTTTTCAATTTTCTTAATTCTTTTCTCCTCGGCTTCTTGAGTCTTTTCCTCTCTCAAACGAAGAATATCCTCTTGAAGTTCTTCAATGGTTGACAATGTTGTTGGACTAGGAATAGTTGTCGAATAAAAATGGTTTGAAAGGGATTGATCTTTGGATGGTAAACGTAGAAGGCGAGTGCCCGGGAGTCTTATTTCCCAAGATTGGAAACCGGCCCTAAAAGAAGTACGAAAGAATAAGTAAACCGATACGCTTGTTTAGAAGGGGAAGAAAGAAAAAGAAAATGACGCAAGATATATTCGAACGGATAACATCGCCCTTAACAATTCTTGAATAAAGATATCGTTTTGACGAGTCAATTTGTTTTTTGAAAAATCAAAATTGATTCGTACAGTGGGCGCGCGCAACGAAATGACTTGCACTGGGAGGGGTCGCACAACTCAATGAGTTGCGCACGCCACCTGCTCGCATGGTTTTTTTAATTCGAGCGCTTCTTTTTTTTTTTTTTTTTGCATAGTTCTTTTTTTTTTAATTTTTTTTATGTTACCCTTCGAATATGACTCTAAATCACGAAGAGACGACTTTGTAATTGGGAACCTAGACCAAAATAAAAGGAAAAAAAAGAAGACTATCCTAACACGTTGCATATAGTCACATAATCACATAAGCATGGCACAAGTCAAGATTCATGTATTGCCATTCTAAGGTCGAAAAAGGCTTGGGTGTCCAAGGTACCATATCTTAAGAAACGACGCACAAATCAACCACTCAACGAATTGACCTATGACATCGTCCTCCCAACATTTTGTTGGCGATATGGGTGGGATGATTGTTATTGATTTCAGGATAGAAGCCTAGTGTTGGAAATCCCTAGTCAATAAGCCAATCCCCAATGTTTAAGTGCGCTATACATATGCATGATGCAATGTTGCTTGTTTGGTTTTTACTTTTGTGCAAAAGGAAGATATTATGCGTTACAACCCATAGGCAACCTGGTGTTGGAAACCTTGGACCATAACTACGAACTAATCATGTAACCTCTAAGTCCCCAGTGGAGTCGCCACTGTAAGGAGGGTGATCCCGTCTAAAGGGTACTCTCCTTAAATGCCCTTGTCCCTTTAAAAGCCTAGGACTTTACACTTGTTAGGGTGTATTAGGATTTGAATTCCTGACTGTTTGGGGGACCTTGAATTAGAAATGATTCTGTTATACACGCTTTTTTGTAAAGAACAAGTAGGAGTCGCCAATGAGTTTTAGGAAAACCCATAAACCTCGTTCATGCCTTTCTCCCAAATAGAGTTCAAGGGATATTTAGCATGAATCATAAGTTTACCCATGCCCAAATTGGTCTACATAAACCAGAAATGAGTTCGGGAGCGAGGGTACTAAGATAATGTTTCCTTTAGAGGGGAATCGCGATCCTAGCCCTAGTGCGGCCTCTACTAGCTTTACCTTTTGCACAATTTCATCACCAAAAAATATATGCAACGTGGTACCTAAAAAAACTATGTTAGTTGATTTTATTTACATACATCAATTCACGTAGGAATTACATCGTAAGGTTGTTATTCTTATTTAATTAAATTCGTGAAAAGAACAAGAAAGTAAACAATATTCGCCTTGGCTTAAGTGATCAACCAACAATTATTTTATTCAATTCTAATCTTTATTTAACGAAAGATACTATATGGAATTGATTAATTAATTATTTTAAAGGTGATCAAACAACACTAATTAATTAATTAAGGTTCTTTTAAACAAGAAAATAAACGTGATTTAATCAAGTGCTCGGGAATTTACCACTTCTCTTTGCTAGATCTCCGTTTATAACACTTATGGATTCCTTCTTGTTGGGGAACCTCCACCGTAGTAACAAAGTATCAAAGGGGTGAGTGTTTAGGACAAGAGGGTTAGGAAGCACAAGTTAACAAGTATTCTGCCAGCGTTTTAGGTTATTTTCTGTGTGTTTAAGCCTCGGATTAGGGTCTTATTTATAGGGAATGATTAGGTTTAGGGTTAAGAGCATTCTGCTGCAGCTCTCTGGTAAGATTCAATTTTCCAATATTTTGATATTCTGAATCTTTCGCGACTGCATCTCCAGAAGTTGCGCGGAGTGCTGCACGCTGCGCGTGACATTTTCCACGGAAGCTTAAATTTTAACCTAGACACTCCTAAATCCGTCATTATTGGGTTTTAAGCACGGGCGTAAGCCTAATTATGATCGGGTTTAGTTAATTGGACCTTGTATTGGCCTTGTTCTTTTATTCGGGCTAGTCTTTTGTGTTTTGTGGCTTAACCAGTTATACATAATTATTCTTTACTTTGAGCCAACACGAAGATGACTTTATTTATCGTCATTGCACTTCCTGTCGAGACAGGAGGCCAAAAGTAGATGTCTACACCTTTATGATCTGATTAATTGATGCATTGATGATTAATTGTTATGTTTTACCCTAGAATATTGTTTATTGGTGAAACTATGCCCTAGGATTTTATTTCATTGAATTCCCTCTACTTTTATTCTTTCTTACTCTTACTCTTAGTAGTTTAATTACCCTTTATAATAATAATTTGGTTACTTGATAATTTAGATTATTTTGATTAATTAGGAATAAATTAACTCGTTTCCCTGTGGTTCGACCCTTCTTACCTATCTACATAGTTAGTGATTTAGGTATTATTTTTCATTAGGTGATTACAACTTGAGCCTGTCAAAATTTGGCGCCGTTGCCGGGGAAACAGTTTTATTTTTATTTTCTGATTAATATTTGTAGTCTAGATTATCCCCTCTTGTATCGGAGAACGCTAGTTCTTTGAGGCAATTCTCATATTTGTCTTTTAGTTCTTTGTTTATGCCCAGCTGTTCCAGATCAGGTTACATTCCATTCGATCTTGAGATCGATCGCTCACTCCATAGACAAAAGAATCTCTATTGACAACTCCTGGCGGGTTCCGAGGAAGACAATAATCAAAGAGACCCTCCAACTGATTCTAGTGACTCAGAAATTCCTTCAGATCCAGAATCAGAGATGGCGGTACTTAAGAAGCTTAGTGATTACTCGCAGCCAAAGCTCACAGATTTTCCAC
The DNA here is from genome assembly GCF_001683475.1 of Chenopodium quinoa. Taxonomy (NCBI): domain Eukaryota; kingdom Viridiplantae; phylum Streptophyta; class Magnoliopsida; order Caryophyllales; family Amaranthaceae; genus Chenopodium; species Chenopodium quinoa. The sequence goes on from NW_018745324.1 coordinate 4,185,089, forward strand.
ACCTTACTCCCACTCCGGCCTTTAACAGAGTGCAATTTGAAATCAAAACTCAATTTATCACAATGATAGAAAGGAAGCAATTCAGCTAGTGGGGCTAAGTGTGAAGATCCTAATCTTCACATTACGGATTTTTTCCAGTATTGCATCACCATTAGACAAGCCGGGGTCACGCAGGACCAAATCAGGGAGATTCTTTTTCCCTTTTCATGATGTGGAAAAGCTAAATTATGGTTTAATGGTTTGAATAGAACTGCACTTGGTATTACTGACTAGGAAACTCTTGCCTTGAATTTTTATAATAAATATTACCTTGTAGAGAGAACATCTGTACTAAGGAGTGCTATTCAGAACTTTGTCCAAGAGGCCGATGAAACTCTATATGAGGCTTGGGAGAGGTTCAAAGATCTACAGAGAGAATGTCCCCACCATAATCTGGCAAAATGACAATTAATCCAAGCCTTTTACAATGGACTTGGAAATTCATCTAGACCAGTTCTAGATTGTGCAACTAGTGGGAGATTCATGAATCTTAATGTAGAAGATGCAGGACATGTTATCGAAGATATGTCAATAAATAATTCCCAATACGAGAATCCGAGAGGTTTTGCTAACAAAGGAAAGCATAATATCGATTTTGTATCCTTTTTTCAAGTTCAGTTAACATCTATTTGTCAGAAACTAGATAGTCTTATTGTTACTCCTAACTCTGTAGCTAATGTTTATGCTGTTGCTAAAACTGAAGCTTTTTGTGAAAATTGTGGAATTGTAGGGCATTGGGAGCAAGATTGTAGGAGTTCCATGGAGCAAATTAATGCCTTTCAAACCTATATGCAAAATAACCCATACTCTAACTCTTATAATCCTGGTCTTCGGAACCATCCATATCTTTCTTACCGAAGTACTAATGTACAAAACCCTCCACCTTCACAACAAACACAACAGCAACCTCCACCACAACAAAAATATTAACATCCTAATTCTGGCCAGAAAAACCAAGCACAACCCTCCTCATCTTTTGACCCTACTATGACAGAAATTAGAGCAATGCTTACAAACATGCAAAAGCATATGGAGAGTAGGGATGCACAAATTGATTCAATTATAGATCACAATAAAATCATGGATAATCAAATTGCGCAACTTTCATCCACCCTATAAACCCGTCAGCAGGGAGCTCTACCATCGCAACCAATCCATCCCACAGATCATGCCAATGCAATCACTCTAAGGAGTGGTTCACATTATGATGGACCTCCTATGCTAAAGGAAGATGGACCTATTCCTGATCCAGATTCCTCTATATCAAACGCTAATCCTGTTAACCCTGTAGGGCTAAAAAAAGATACTAACCCTTCTAATGTTTCTTTGCAGGGTAAATCTCAAGATAAGGGAGGAGATGTGCAGAGCCCAGTTATCAAACTACCATTCCCCAATAAATAATTGAAGAGTAAGTTTGATAAACAATTCGGTAAGTTTTTGGAGGTTGTGAAAAACTTGCAGGTAACAGTTCCTTTCACTAATTTAATCACTCAGGTTCCTGCATATGCTAAGTTCATGAAAGATATTCTGACTAGGAAAAGGGCCTTTAATGAGGTAGAAACTGTAGCTTTTACAGAGGAATGTAGTGCTTTATTGCAAAATAAATCCCCTCCTAAGTTAAAGGATCCTGGTAGTTTTTCTATCCCTTATCATATAGGAAATGTTTTCATTGATAAAGCTTTGTGTGATTTAGGTGCCAGTGTCAGTGTTGTGCCATCGTCTGTTTGTGCTAAACTTAATATAGGTGGTTTAAAAGTTACTAATATAACTTTGCAAATGGCAGATCGTTCTGTTAAGTACCCTTTAGGTATTTTAGAGGATGTCCCTGTCAGAGTTGGTAAATTTTTTATCCCTGTTGATTTTGTTGTTTTAGACATGGATGAGGATACACAAATCCCCATTATATTAGGTAGGCCTTTTCTCCATACTGCAGGAGCCATTATTGATGTCAAAAATGGTAAACTAACCCTTTCTGTTGGTGATGATAATGTTACTTTTAATTTAGGGAAAGTTTTGAAAGGACCTATGTTAGAGGAAAAATGTTGTTTTATTGATGTGATTGATATAATGGATGATATTTGTGATGATAGCTTACCATAGGTTCTTGCAAGGGATCCCTTGGAGGAAACTATTTGTGGAAATTTATCTGCAGATAATGCAAGCATCTGGGGTAATGAAGTAAATGCCATTGAAAAAGCTCTTTCCCTAAAAGAGTTAGACCACAAAGAGACTGTGAAGGTAGTAAATTTAGTTCATGAATCAAAACCTACAGAGGTTAAGAAACCTGAACTAAAACCTCTCCCTTCTCATTTAAAATATATTTTTCTTGATGAGCAGGAACTATACCCTGTGATCATCAGTACTGCACTTGATGACCTACAAACTTCCCAACTTCTAGAGGTTCTTCAAACCCATAAAAGAGCAATTGGGTACAGTATTGATGATCTCAAGGGTATTAGCCCTGATTTTTTGTATGCACAGGATACATTTAGAGGACAACTATAAGCCCTGCATTTAACCCTAGAGAAGGTTGAATCCTAATATGCAAGAAGTAGTCAAGAAAGAGGTTATGAAATTACTTGATGCAGGTATTATCTATCCTATTTTTGACTCTAAATGGGTAAGTCCTGTACAGGTGGTGCCTAAAAAGGGTGGGATGACTGTGATTAAAAACGAGAAAAAAGAATTGATTCCCACTAGAACTGTTACAGGGTGGCGTATGTGCATTGATTATCGTAGATTAAATATCGCCACTAAAAAGGACCACTTCCCCCTTCCCTTTATAGATCAAATGCTTGAAAGGTTATCTAATCATAAGTTCTTTTGCTATTAGGATGGGTATTCGGGATTTTTCCAAATTCCAATTCACCCTGAAGATCAGGAAAAGACTACATTTACATGTCCTTATGGTACTTTTACATATCGTAGGATTCCCTTTGGTTTATGTAATTCCCCCGCTACCTTTCAACGTTGCATGATGAGCATTTTTTCTGATTTCATAGAGTCTATTATGGAAGTCTTTATGGATGATTTTAGCGTGTATGGTTCTTCTTTTGTTGCATGTTCAGTAAATCTTGCTAAAATTTTGAAACGATGTGAAGAATGCAATTTGGTTCTAAACAGGGAGAAATGTCACTTTATTGTGACAAAGGGAGTAGTTCTGGGTCATATTGTATCTGATAAGGGTATACAAGTAGACAAAGCTAAGATTTCAGTGACTGAGCAATTACCTCCCCAGTTAATGTTAAGGGAGTTAGAAGTTTCTTAGGTCATGCGGGGTTTTATTGTCGCTTTATCAATGATTTTTCTAAAATTGCTAAACCACTAACTCAGATTTTACTAAAGGATGCCCCTTTTATTTTTACCGACGAGTGTCTTGAGGCTTTTAACAGGATAAAGCAGGCTTTGATATTGGAACCCATCATATGTGCTCCCGATTGGAATCTTCCTTTCGAGATTATGTGTGATGCAAGTGACTTTGCACTAGGAGCTGTGCTCGGACAGAGAAAGAACAAAGTTTTTTATGCTATTTATTATGCGAGTAAAACTTTGGATGAAGCCCAAGTCAACTATGCCACCACGGAGAAGGAGTTTCTTGATGTGATTTATGCTTTAGAAAAAATTAGAACATATCTTGTTGGTTCTAAAGTCATTGTTTTTACTGACCATGCAGCTCTGAAGTACTTGATAGCCAAGGCGGAATCAAAGCCTAGGCTACTCCGTTGGGTTCTTTTGCTCCAGGATTTCAATATTGAGATAAAGGATAAAAAGGGTGCAGAGAGCGTAGTGGCATACCACTTGTCACGTATCAGGTATGATGAGGGTAAGGATTCTCTTCCTATAGATGATTCTTTCCCTGATGACAACCTGTATGCAGTTGTAAAGCAACACCCTTGGTATGCCGATCTTGCTAATTATTTAGTGGGTGGTACTCTATCTCCTGACTTGTCCTACCAACAGAAAAAGAAATTCCTTTCTGATGTTAAACATTATTTTTGGGATGATCCTTTTTTGTTTCGTGAGTGTGCAGATGGATTATTTCGCAGGTGTATTCCTGAATGGGAAGTTCATGGTGTACTTACTAGTTGCCACACTTCACCTTATGGAGGACATCATGGCCCCACCAAAACGGTGGCCAAGATTAATGAGTCAGGTTTCTATTGGCCTACTATGTTTAAGGATGCTAACACTTTTGTGCAGGCTTGTGATTCTTGCCAGAGGAATGGCAACATCTCGCGGCGGCATGAGATGTCTCAAACTGGGATTCTAGAAGTTGAAATTTTTGATATTTGGGGTGTTGATTACATGGGACCGTTCCCTTCTTCAAATGGGAATCACTATATACTCGTCGCCGTTGACTATGTATCCAAGTGGGTTGAGGCCAATGCCACTCCTACTAATGACGCCAAGGTGGTCCACAGACTTTTCAAGAAGACCATCTTTCCAAGATTTGGAGTGCCTAGAGCTATTATCAGTGATGGAGGATCCCACTTTCACGAGCGGAAGTTAAATACCCTCCTCCAAAAGTATGGTGTTTACCATAAGACAGGTTTATCCTACCACCCCCAAACTAATGGCCAAGTTGAAGTTTTTAACCGTGAGATCAAGGCCATTCTAGAGAAGGTGCTGGCAAAATCAAGGAAATATTGGAGTGATAAGTTGGATGACACCCTTTGGGCATACATAACTGTGTTTAAGACCCCGCTAGGTACTACTCCATATAGACTCGTGTACGGTAAAGCATGTCATCTTCCGGTGGAATTAGAATACAATGCATATTGGGCTATTAAGGAGCTCAATTTGGATGCTAAACTAGCGGGAGAAAAGAGGTTACTTCAACTTAACCAACTTAACGAGTTTAGGTTGACAGCCTATGATAGTGCACGTGTCTACAAGGAGAAGACAAAGAGATGGCACGACAAGATGATCCTTCCGAGAGAGTTCAAAGAGGGTGATAAAGTGTTGTTGTTTAACTCTAGACTTAAACTATTCCCAAGAAAGTTAAAGTCAAAGCAGTCGGGTCCTTTTATTGTCAAAAGGGCTAACAAATTCGGTTATGTGGAGTTATTCAATGAGCATGGTAATGTGTTCAAGGTTAATGGCCAAAGACTTAAGCTATATCATGAGGGGGCTAAGATTGATGCGGTTGAACTACTTCACCTAATAGGTTCCAGTTCATCTTGAGCTTCAATGTGGTAAAAGGGTCGTGCGGGACCTAGATAAACCAACGCTTTGCGGGAGGCAACTCGTATTTCTTGCTTTCTAGACTAGTTTTCCCTTTATTTTATTTTATTTTTATTTTTTTAGAGAGGTGAGGAGAGTGCAATTTTACCTTTCCAAAGTGTTTTTGTACAGGTATTAGATCAACATGTAAGGAAATTTAAAGAGAAAAAGTAGAATAATGCGTACTCCAAGTTAGGTACGAGCCCGATCGGGCGCGCACCTAAGGGTCAAAATCGAGCAAAAATACGCCCGATCGGGCAAGGAGTCCAGATTAGGCGCGAAAGTGAAGAAATTTCGGAGCTTTATCTCGCCCGATCGGGCGCGCAAGTGAGGAAAGAAATTCAAGGGAATTTCGCCCGATCGGGAGGATTTTTGGAGAACTTGAGTGAAGGAAAAAGATATGTCGGGCGAAGCTTGCCCGATCGGGCGAACTAGAGGGAAAAACTTTTCTTCGAGTTCGCGCTCGATCGAGCGGAGATCGGGCGCGCCTATTCAGTCGTCCCCCTTTATTTCTTTTTCTCCTCCCTTCTTTTCTTCTTCCTCCTTATTTCATCTTCTTCATTCACACTTTCTCTCTCTAAAACCTCTATTTTCATACCTTCAACCTCACTTTCTTTCCAAGTTCTCCTCAAATTCATCCATCAAAACCCAAAATTTTTACATATTCTTCATCCTTTCACCTTCCTCTACAATCTCCACTAAATTTCTACCACTTTCTCTCAAGATTTCTCAAAACCCTAAGAGAGAGAAAGCTTTAAAATCCTACATTTTACACTCAAATGGCTTCCAAAAGATCAAGGCAAAAAAGGGGTGAGATTTTGAGGCAACAACAAAACCAATGGTTGACCCGGAACTCCAAATTTCAGGATGGAGTGAAGTGGTAATCACCTCAACCGAGAAAAGAACTAAGATGCTTAACCTCATTGAGAGGCAAGTAATTTCTACACGCTTTGTTCATCACCCTACTTTGTCTAGATTAGGACTTGATAAACTGGTAGAAAAATTATTCAAGGTTATTGGAATGAGTGGCTTTTTTCAAATGCATTATGACACTTATGAATATTTGACTTTGGAATTTGTTTCTAGTTTCAATGTGATTAAAACTAATTCTTTGATTACTCATGTTGAATTCCAATTGCTTAACATTAATGTGCGTATGTCTTTGAAAGAATTTGGAAAATTGTTTGAGCTAAAATCGGATAAACCCATTGAACCTTCCCAAGACCACATTGCTGTGGTCTATAGAAGACTCACCGGGGAGGGTTTGACCAACCTCCAACATTCCAAGGGGACGTGGATTCAACATCCCGTCCCAAAGTTTTGGCAAAGGTTTGTCGGCCTCACAATCTTTGCGAGGCACGAACTGACTAATGTTAGGAGGGATGAGCTTGAGTTGTTGGCCTCCTACATGATCCCTAGTGCCGACAAATTAAACATACCGCATAGGATAGCCCAACACTTCCAAAGGGCGGCCAACGCAGCCGAGGGGGTTAGGTCTAGGGCGCCTATCTATTTTGGGGGGTTGGTTACCCACATAGCGGTAAAACATCTAAGTTGGACCCCGACCGACCATAGGAAAGTAGAGGGTTCTACCCTTATGGATCTAGCTTATCTAGGAGGCCTTAACTGGGTACAACCAATGGGAGGTGAGACATGGTTGATAGTCCACCGAGAGTCGGGTAGGAGAGACCAGGCTTTTAAGCTACTCAACCCCACCTTGACCAAATTTGAGAAGGGAAAGCCTTCATACACTTTTGAGTTAGACGGTCAAGGAGAGGCTTAAGCGGCCCACCATACACCACCACCCCACCCATCACCTCAATTCCAACCACCACCCTAACCCTACACATATGACATCCCTACCTCCTCCGTTGATTACAACATTGACCCCCATGCCCCATACGACTTTTCGGCTTTTAGGAGCCAACTTGATAGGATTGAGAGGGGGTAGGAGAGAGTAGAGGGTATGATGCAAAACCTGGACTCTAGAGTAGGTTCTCTAGATAGGAGGGTTGGGCATGTGGAGAGGAACCTCGGGAGGGGTTTATACCCCACGTACGATGATTATGCACGCCGAGGGGCTATTCCCCCCGAGGCTCTTGTTATCGACTGGTTTCAATACCCCAAGGAGGGTATTCGACCCCCCAGAGCCTATGGTACTTACGTGGACTATTCTTCGGTCCATGGTTATGGGTTGATGCTCCTTTTGGTGGGATAGGGTGGAACGTAGACCCTAACTACTTTGCAAGTGGTTCGGGTTATGGTGGCGTTGGTACGAGCCATGGTGGTGCCGGCTCTAGCTATGGAGGTGGCTATCAAAGGATGGATGAGGATGATGATGAGGTGTAGCTACTTCTAGCTACACCCCCAAGTAAATGAGGGCATTGCTTGATTTGGCTTGGGGGGAAATGATCTTGAACGTATGGTAATTCTTTCTCCCTTTTCTCTATTTATCGCTTTCTAGTATAGATTTAATTGCTTTCTAGTGTAGTTTTTATTACTTTCCTATAAGAGAAATACAAAAAATTAAAAAATAAAAAAAATCCAAAAATACTTTCCAATGAATTGTAAATCATGCTTCCCTGTGTCCCATACTTGGAAAATATTGTTTTGATTCTTGGTATATGATAATATGCATTGTGAATTTGTTGATCATGATTTGAAGTTTAATTGTTCGGATGCCTAAACATGCTTCAATTTTGCCAATCGTTTGTGAATATAGTGGTTGACTAGTTGATTTGATTAGGAATTGTGTGATAGTTCCTGGTATGTCAAGGAATTTGAGTATTGGTTTGCAACTATTAGTAATGTTTGTATTGCTCAATATTATGCACATTGAGGAGGACAAAGGCATTTGTTCTTTTAGGTAGCCTTCAGACGATATTAGATACTTTTGTTCCCTTCTTGCTACCCATGTTGTTGCTTGTGCCCTTTTTATTGATTATTTAGCCACATTATAAGCCTATATGAGCCCCATTGGTTACTAGTCCCAAGCTTGGCTTGGGGGAGCTATTAGTTGGTGAGGTGAGGGAGTTGTGATGTGCACCTTATTTGCACAATGTGAGAATAAAAGAAGAGTGTTTATTCTTTTGATTTTGTGATTGGAAAAATGTTGATAGTTTGTGTTTCAAAGTTGAAAATTTCCAATGTGAGATAAAAAGAAAAAATTAGAGCAAAAATAAAAAAATTGTTTCAAATGTTCAAATGTTCTATGTGAAGTTAGCTCAAGAAAAAAAAAAGAAAAAAATTCATGAAAAAGAAAAAAAAAGTTCAAGTTTGAAAAAAAAAGAAAGAATAGAAAAAAAAAGAATGAATTCAAAGTTTGTTCTAATTCACTCTAATTCTTTATTATCATATTTTTTGAGTGAATGTGTAAGTGTTGGGAATGTTGTTATGTATGGGATTGATTGGTGAACTTTTGTGGAGTTAAGTTATGATTGGAGATTATTTGGTCATTGTTTATTTTGACTTTGGGTTTTGTTAGGATATGGCTCCCTTAAGCATTGGCTTTTCTCTCACATTTTCCTAAATTTATCCTACCCTTTACCCTAGCCTTACATTACAAGCTTTAAAGACCTTCCGACCTTTGTGTATAGATTTGTATGAATGTGAAAGTGTTGTTTATCATGCAAGTTATGATTTGACATATTTCGAGTCGATTAGTAGGTTGAGTGTACATCTTTTTAAACACACGAGAGTGTGAGTTGGGAGGGCATTATTTACATTAAAGGGGTTGGTTGGAGAGAGATATAGTACATCTTTTACTTGCCACATAAATGAGAGTTGAGTGTGTGAGCACTAGTCTTGAATTATATATGCTCATGTGGTTTGCTCTACTTGACAATTGTTGGGGAGGAAGAGTGATTAGATGAATGAGATTGATTGACATTGAAGCATGTCTATTAGATATGCCTTGAATCGTTTGTGCTCGATTTTGATTACTTGGGATGAGGCGTGTTTTATTTGTTCATTGATGAGATCTTTGCTTAGGGACAAGCAAAGGTTTGGATTGGGGGAGTTTGATGTGTCTAATTTATATAGTATTTTACCCCCGTCCCTTGGTCATAATTAGTAGTGTTTTTGGCTCTTTAGAGCCACTTTTATTACTAATCGGTGTTTTCTAGTGTTTTGTAGTTTTGCTTGAGTTTTGTAGGAAATTGCACTTTTAGAGCATTTTTCCTGGTTTTCATGGAGCAACTACGGACTTTAGATGAGCACGACCGTCTTTGAAGCCCAGGACCGGTTAGAGTCGGTGATTAAGGGCTTGGTATATGTGATGACGGGGCATTTGGGCCGAAGATTCAAGCCCAATCGAAGTCCAAGCCTCGAAGTGGAACCGGGCCCGATCGGGCAAGCATACGCCTGATCGGGTGGGCGCGCAATCATTGGCTGCTAGCAAGGCGCGCCCGATTGGGTGAGCATTAGCTCGATCGAGCGCAGTTACTTAGAAGAAGTGCGAAGAAAAAGGCGGGCCCGATCGGGCGCATGTTTCTGAGAGACCTTATATGCCAAATTCTTAGTTTCTAATTAGGATTGTTTTTGTTTGTTTAAGTACAATTTTAGGACTTGATTTTTGTTTACCTCTTACTTAGACTTTCTATCTCTACTTAGATTTTTTTCTCTCTCTAGAATTCTCTCAACTCTTGTTCTTAACTCAACTTTGTACTTCCATTGATTTTGATAACGATTTCTTCTCTATTAATTTCAGCAATTTTATTCCTTTATTCTCTTATGACTTATTTAATTGCTTTATTTAGTTTAGATTTAATTATGTGTGAGTAGTTTTATTTCTAGGGTTTGTGGGGATCTAATAAATAATATGAAGGGGTAATTTATGATTGTTGATTGTCAATGCTTGATTATTTTCCTATTGATTGATTTAATGCTATGCAATTAGATTAGGCATGGTTTAATTGTATGAGTTTGTTAATTGAGATGAACACTACAAGAGGGGGGGGGGGGTGAATTGTAGTTGAGTTCCTAAATAATAATTTTGCAAATATAAAACAGAACAAAATAGGAACTTGCGATGCACACAGATTTTACGAGGAAACCTTCTAGTGCCCAACTAGAAGTAAAACCTCGACCCTACCTTAGGGATTTCAAACACAAATAATTACACTATAATAGGGCAAACACCAAGTTACAACCTATTATAATTCTGCCTCTACTCTCAAGTTCCAGAATGAACTTGCTACAGAACAACACCTTGTTCTACCTAGTTTGAGTCCCACACTCAAACTCACTCGTACTCCCTAAGTACAGATCTTCCCCCTTCTCACCAAAAGCTCTCTCTGTATGCAATGATAAAAATACTCTTACCCTAATAAACCCGAAACCAAATACAAGAATTAACACCTAGTATATGATAGGCAAGCTATGCATGAAACTCGAAACTAATATGACAGTATGATAAGCTTGGCAAACTTACGCAACTATAGCTCTGTAAATTCTTCACGCATAAAACTCACAAAAACCTAGGCTCATGTTATTCTCTACTATTTATACGAGTATTACCTGTATAAACAGTAGGTTTACATAAAGATAAATAAGTAAAACTTAACTTATCTTAAAACACGGATTTTTAATTAAATCCTTTGAAGAAAATCTTTTCAGAAAATAAGATAGAAATATTGAATTAAAAAGCATAATATCTTTTTAACAAACTGATTTTAAAAGATAAATATTTAAAGAAAATCTTTTTCTAATTTCTATCTTTTATCTTTTCCGATTTTAATTTATTTGTCAAGCTAACTGTCACGCTTCTAATAAGTTTCATGCATATCCTACTTAACATATTTAACAATGAATATAGAAGATAAAATCTTAACTAAAACAAGCAATCTTCAAGTTCCTCTGAAGGAACGTTCCTATGAGGGAACTGAGTTCCTGTTAGGGAACTCTTCTTTTATATTGAATAACTTTCTTAATAAAGAACTCCTTCAAGTCTTCTCAGCTTTAGTTACTTCTTCCATCTCCAAGATCAATTTCACCTAGGCTGCACAAACACTTGAAAAGTCTTTATGAGATGAGTTTGCTGTAACTCAAGTTCCTCATCATCAAAACCTTTAAACATCAACAATTTCCCCCTTTTTGATGATGACAAACTTAAGCAAACTCTTTGAGAAAGTTAAAACAAAATAAAAGGTCGTATTTTTGTATTTTAAATTTATTGACATAAAATAAACACACAACAGTAATAAAACAAAAAAACAAAAAGTGAAAAGTAAGCTAAGTAAACTAAAAGTAAACGAAACTGAGAAAGTTATGATACTTTCTCAACTGGAACCCAGAACAACTTCAGCCTCCATGTTTGCGTCTTCTTTTCCCCCTTTTGGCATTATCAAAAAGTCTTGTATTTTCAAGGTTATGAAACATCCACCAACAGCCCCACAAGCAATTCATCGAGTGTGGGAAACTAAAGGCAGCGCTGCTAAACAACCTCAAGTAAGATCTACTCTTCAGCACAAGTGTTCAAAATATACAAAAACACACTAGTATAAGCAGAGTTCCAACTATTCATTCCATAAACCAAAATATTTAACATCCATATGAACAATTTAAAAATTTACAATCAAAATCAATTGTTCAAATACTTAAAAATGAAAATTAAATGTGTTCATAACTAAGACAGCGAGAGAAAAAGCTAGGCTGATTTTGAGATGGAGTAGGCTGAATTTGAGATGGGGTAGGCTAGGTTTCAAGAAACTCAAGAATCTTGTTGAAGTCCTCCTTTGTTTGCTTTGCAGAGGCCTCCAACTTTTCTTCAACCCCCTTGAGCTTCACTAGGAACTCCTCCTTCTGTTTCTGTAGAGCCTTGTGAAGTTCTTTCTCCTGGAACTCCTTCTGTTCTTGAATGTCCTTGGTCTGTTTGAGCATCATTCTCTTGAGTTCCTTCAACTCCTTCCCCTGCTCCTAGACCAATTTTCCATGCGTTAGCACATGAAGTTTTCCAGTAGAGTCCTTCATTTGACTTTCTACCCTCTCCATTCTGTCAGCCAACTCAGCAACTTGCCCTTCAAGGATATTCTCCTCGACATCCAATTCCAGTGGTTGTTCCATGCTAGTTTGAGGAACACTACTGGCAGAAATCCTCCTACTCTTCGTTACATGCTGTTCTAACATAGCCTTTTCCTTCCTCTTCCCTATAACTTTCTCTTTCTTTTTCTCTCCTTTCTCTAATTTCTTAATTTTTCCTTGTACAACTTCCAAACTTAACCCAGCAAGTGTTTCCTCATTGATCACATTTTCTGGCTTCTCATTCAAAGCCTCATATTTTCCTTTTAAAACCACTCCTGCATTTTCAAAAACAGTAGACAAAATAGCTCCGTACCCCACTTTTGTCCTACTTGGAACACAATGAGCTAGATGCTGATACATCAAAGAAGGAAAGTTCACCTTAATCTTCTTTGAAATGCAGAAGATTACAACCATATCCATTCAGCATGCCTCCCCCTTCTTAGCAGTCTTAGGCAGACTAGTCTTTTTCACCAAATTAAACAGCAGCTTATTTAGAGGGCTTAGATCATTATGACTCATGACCTTCTTACCCCTCTGACCCCCTAATTCTTCAACTATATCCCCAGCCATGGAATTTCCTACATTGATACTACCCTTTCCCTTCAAGTAAGTATCATAACCTTCAGTAGGAGCTTTTAGAATTTTACCTAGTGTTTCTAGGTCCAATTTAATCTTTACATCATTCACCATGCTCGTTATTATTCCCAATTTTGCCTGAAAATTCTTGCAAAATTCATTCATAGCAGCAGGATACAAGTAATTTGATGAAACCCTAGTCAACAGAAATTCCCAACCTTGAAATTTAATTAAATCAAGAAACTCTAAAAATCTTGCTTTTCTACACCACACAGCGTCAAGACGATGACCTACTACATACCTTCCTGCCATTGATTCAAGTTCCTCTTGATCAGTTACCTCCTCTTCTTCATCTTCCTTTTCCAATTCTTCCTTTTCTGAGTTGTTCTCCTCTTCTTTTTCTTCCTCTTCTCCCTCGCTTATTTCTTCTTCTTCTCTGTTCTCCTCTGTTGTCTCTTCTGGGTTCTTCTCTTTTGCAAATTCATCGACTTCCTCAATTTTCTCTTCCAGAGACTTCACACTTTGTTTTCTTTCCTTCCACTCCTTTAATTTTTGAAGAACATTCGTGACAGAGGAATCCCCTTGATCGATTGTACTCTCTACTTCTTTTGGTTTTAGAGGAGATTTCTTAGGGTTTTCAGAAGGCGTTCGAGAGGTAGAAGATGCTTTGTAGTTTACCATGGCTAAAGGAGATGATTCTTCTTGAATTGAGTTTTCTGGACTTTGGGATTCTTCAGAGGAAACAAACTCAGCAATGATCACCATTGAAGCTTAAGGAAAGGTTTTAAAGGGGTTTTCAAAGTTTTACTGAGAGGGAGTAAATTCGATGTGACAGTGAGGTGAAAGAAGTGGGTGAAAATTTGCTTTTATAATAAATGAAGCGGTGGGAGAGAATTTAGGAAGTTTTCACTGTTTAGTTATTAATTGAACAAATTCAATTAATTTTTCAAAATTTAAACACTGGATGAATCTTTCAAAAATTTTAAATTTCCAAATTCAGTTAATCTTGATTGAAGTTTCTATAAAACATAATTGGAACACGCTTTCAACATGTATGCAATGTACAAATTTAATAACTTATACTGTCGAGCAATTTCATGAAGTTACCTTTGGTAGTTAACAATGATGACACTTTAGCTATGTTTATCACACCAAGTTTGTGGTAGAAGTTCTTTTTGCTCTATTTACAATATTTTTGACTTTTCCATATCTTGGAACTTCAGAGGCTAGTACTTCAGCTTGATCAATCCAAGTTCCAGTCTCAATTTCTCAAATCTTTCTCTGTTCAAGGGCTTGGTTAGAATATCTGCAATTTTATTTTCAGTTTGGCAAAATTCTAACTTAATATTCCCATGCTCCACATCATCTTTTAGAAAGTGTTGCCTAATGTGGATATGTTTTACCTTTGAGTGTTGAACTGGATCTTTAGAAATACATATAGCACTTGTATTATCACAGTAAATCGGTACACATTTAAAAGTAATACCAAAATCTCTGACCTGTTGTTTTATCCATAGAACTTGTGAGCAACATGCTGCTACAGCTACATACTCAGCTTCTGCTGTAGATAAAGCAACTGTGTTTTGCTTCTTGGAACCCCAAGAAACTAAACAAGGTCCTAAAAACTGTACCATACCTGAAGTGCTTTTCCTGTTTACCAAATCACCTGCATAGTCAGCATTTGTAAAACTATTCAAATCAAAAGAATCACTTCTAGGATAGAAGAGACTCAAATTGTCAGTTCCTTTCAAGTATCTAAGGATTCTTTTTACTGCTGACAAGTGAGACTCCTTTGGATTTGCTTGGAACCTGGCACACAGACCCACACTAAAAGATATGTCAGGTCTACTCGATATTAGATAAAGTAGTGAACCTATCATACCTCGATACATAGATTGATCAATGCAAGTTCCAGATGGATCTTCATCCAATCTAGTAGCAATTCCCATAGGAGTATTGTTGGTTTTGGCATTTTCCAACTTGTATTTCTTGATCAGTTCCTTAATATATTTTTTCTGATGAATCATAATTCCCTCTTCAGTTTGCTTAATTTGCAAACCAAGAAAGAAATTTAATTCTCCAGTCATGCTCATTTCAAATTCTCCACTCATAAGGTCAGCAAAATACTTGCACAGAGATTCGTTAGTTGCACCAAATAAAATATCATCAACATAAATTTGTACAACTCAGATATCATTTCCATTTGACTTTAAAAACAATGTTTTATCAAATTTTCCACGTTTAAAATCAATAGCCAAAAGGAACTTAGATAATCTTTCATACCCTGCTCTAGGAGCTTGCTTTAACCCATAAAGAGCCTTGTAAAGCTTATAGACATGGTTAGGGAACTCTGGATTTTCAAATCCAGGAGGCTGTTCCACATAGACTTCCTCATTCAAGTATCCATTTAAGAATGCACATTTCAGATCCATCTAGTACAGCCTAAAACCCATATAAGCAGCAAAAGCAATAAGTAAACGAATAGCTTCTAACCTGGCTACAGGTGCAAATGTTTCTTCATAGTCTATTCCTTCTTGCTGGTTGAAACCTTGTACTACTAGTCTTGCTTTGTTCCTGACAATAATACCATGTTCATCTAGTTTGTTTCTGAATACCCATTTTAGTCCAATGGACTTCTTGTCTTTAGGTCTAGGTTCCAGATGCCAAACTTTATTTCTTTCAAATTCATTTAGTTTAGCTTGAATAGCATTAATCCAGTTTGCGTCAGTTAAAGCCTCAACATAATTTTTAGGTTCCATGGAAGAAAGGAATGCATTGAATGCACAAAAGTTCCTAAGCTGAGATCTGGTTTGAGTTCCTTTTGTGATGTCACTCATGATTGTGTCAACTGGATGAGATTTCTGATATTTCCAGGGCCTTGGAGTGAAATCTTTGATTGGATACATCCTCTCTTCATTATTGTTGACTGGTTCTTCTGTAGGAACTTGATTCTGGAACTCAGGTTGAACTTCTTCAGGAGTTTCCACATTTTGGCCTTCATTATGATTTTCAATCTGTTCTTGAAGTTGAGTTCCTGGTTCATTCTCCAACTCTGGTTCATCATTTACTTCAGGATTTGTTACTTCTGCAATTTCAACTTGCTGCTTCTGCAGTGATACTGGTTCCTCATATGGATTTTGCTTACGCACAAGTCCAATCTCAAAATCATCATCACAATCCTGTACATCAACCAAATTTTCAGTCTCATCAAATATAATATGTACAGACTCCTCAACACACATTGTTCTTTTATTATAAACTATATAAGCTTTACTATTTGAGGCATATCCTAGGAAAACTGCCTCATCACTACGTTCATCAAACTTTCCCAAGTTCCTTTTACCATTATTGTGAACAAAACATTTGCAACCAAAAGATCTAAAGTAAGAAATATTAGGTTTTCTCCCTTTCATAAGTTCATAAGGAGTTTTGTTGGTGATGGCCCTAACAGATACTCTGTTGAGTATATAACATGCTGTGTTCACAGCCTTAGCCTAGAAATTTCTAGGCAGCCTACTTGATATCAGCATTGTTCTTGCCATGTCTTCAAGACTCCTATTCTTGCGTTCCACTACTCCATTTTGTTGTGGAGTTCTTGGGGCAGAGAAATTGTGATCCATACCATACTCAACACAGAATTCATCAAATTTTGAATTCTCAAATTCTGTTCCATGGTCAGATCTAAGATGTATCAACTGATTACTTGTTCTTCTATGTTCTTTCTTAACAAAAGCAACAAACTCGTCAAACGTTTCATCCTTACTTACAAGAAAGAAAACCCAAGTGAACCTTGAAAAATCATCAACAATAACCATTACATATTTCTTACCACTTCTACTTTGGATTCTCATTGGACCACAGAGATCCATATGAATGAGTTCCAAAGGTCTTTTGGTACTTACCATCTTTTTGGACTTGAAAGAAATTCGGGTCTGTTTACCTTTAGCACAAGCTTCGCACACTTTGTCATACAGGAACTTAATGCAAGGAAGTCCTTCCACTAAGTTCTTAGATCTTAATTTATCCAGTAAAGAAAAGCTTGCATGGCCAAATCTTTTGTGCCATAAAAGAGGATCATCCTCAATAACACTAAGACATGTTAAACTACTGTTAGGAACCTCTTTAAGATCCACAACATATGTGTTCCCTTTTCGAGTTCCTTCTAAAATAATGTTCCTAGTGTCATTGTGGATGATTCTACACTTATTTGAAGTAAAGCTAACAGAGTTACCTTTGTCACAAAACTGAGAAATACTTAACAAGTTGTTCTTGAGGCCCTCGACCAAAAATACATTATCAATAGCATGGGAACGTGACCTACCTATCTTGCCAATAGCAATTATATCACCTTTCATATTATCACCAAAGGTCACAATTCCACCATAGTAGGCATCCAGTGAGAGAAATCTAGTTTTATCTCCAGTCATGTGCTTAGAACAACCACTGTCGAGGTACCAAGTGTTGTTCCCCCTCACTGGAACCTGCAAGAAGAATTTAAACGTTAGAGTCAGGAACCCATGTTTCCTTGGGTTCCTGTGTAACATGGGTTGATTCATTTTTCTTTACCCAGATTTGTTTTACATGTTTGATATTCTTCTGAGTACTTTGTTCTTTCTTAGGACACTTAGTTTGCTTATGCCCTGTATTGCCACTGAAATAACGAACAATGCTACTGGGCAAGTTGACATACTTCTTTTCTTTCTGGAACTTCTTTTTAAAACCTAAACCTTTAGTATTCTTAGTTTGAGCCTTAGTGATCCAATCAGGAACTCTATACTCTATTGGTTGTTTACCTTTCCTAGCCCTCTCAAGTTCCCCCTCAAGACGTGCCTTATCCATTTTTAACTCTTCCAAATCATGTTTCAATTTTTCAAAATTCGGATAATTAGTCGGTGGAGGAACTTCAGAGTTAGGAGCATCAACACTCACGTTTTAACAAAGACAATTCCACATTCAAGAGTATGTTATCTTGTTTTAAGTTCTCTAGAGTCTCTTTTAGAATTTTGTTGTCATCAAACAGACTGAAGAACCTGTATTGAATGTCAAACTTCATGTTATCTACCCATTCACTGTTCTCTTTGTAAGTTATCAAAGCTTTATCACTTAGATGTTTGGATCTATGCAATTCTTTTAGATCTTCTTGGATTTCCAAAACAGCATCTATTAGATTCTCTTTAGACAGATGTTTTAATTGATTGTAAGAGAACCATACCTCAGACTCAAGCTCCTTTAGCTTGGCAACTTCATCAGTTTTTTCCATTAGACATAAATGAGCAGTTTCTTCTGATGGTTGATCCTCCTCTTCTTCTTCTGAATCTGTATCTCCCCAAGCAGCAAGCATGGCTTTCTTAACGTTTTCCTTGGTGAAGTAAGGCTTGTAGACTCTTGACTCCTTAGATTGCTCCTTGCCTTTAGTCTTTCCTTTCTCTCCATCCTGAACAGGATAATCTTTGATAAAATGATCCTTTGATCCACACTTGAAACACGTTGTGTTTCTGGAACTTGTATACTTCTTGTTCCTGTCAAACTTCCAATTGTTCATCATCTTCTTAAATTTCCTCACTAGCATAGCCATCTCTTCTTCATCAACATCTGATCCTTCTGAGTCTTCGGCCTTGAGTGTCAAACCTTTATTTCTGGAACTTTCAGTGTTGGAACTCAAATGAAGTTCATGAGTCATCAATGATCCAGCTAGTTGTTCCATATTGAACTTAGTAAAGTCCTTAGCTTCCTGCATGGCAGTAACCTTGGATCTCCAGCGTTCATCTTGTGGTAGGCTTCTTAAGATCTTCCTTGCCTGTTCATCAATAGGAATTTTCCTGCCAAGGGAGTTCAGTTCATTAATAATATCATTGAATCTAGTAAACATCTCTTCTATGGTTTCTTTGGATTGCATTTCAAACCTTTCATACCTAGACATCAATAAATCTATTTTAGAACGTTTTACCTCGTTAGTACCTTCATGAGTTACCTGTAACAAATCCCAAATCTGTTTGGCAGACTTGCATCCCATGATACGATTATGTTTATGGGGTCCAAGTCCACAGTGCAGATACTTTATAGCTAAAGCGTTCATTTCAAGTTTCTGATAATCTTCTTTATCATAATCAAAAATAGATTTAGAAACTACCTCATGCTTATCATTGGTTTGGTTATTTCAAAATCACCAGTTTCAATTACACGCCAAACCTGGTAATTTTCGGCCTTGATGAATATCTCCATCCTGTTCTTCCAGTAGGCATAAAACTTACCGTTGAACATAGGTGGACGTTGAGTAGAGTACCCTTCTTCTAGTTTCTCCTTGTAACTCAGCAAAATTATCTGCTTGCACGTGAGAACCGTGCTCTGATACCAATTGTTAATTGAGATGAACACTACAAGAGGGGGGGTGAATTGTAGTTGAGTTCCTAAATAATAATTTTGCAAATATAAAACAGAACAAAATAGAAACTTGCGATGCACACAGATTTTACGAGGAAACCTTCTAGTGCCCAACTAGAAGTAAAACCTTGACCCTACCTTAGGGATTTCAAACACAAATAATTCCACTATAATACGGCAAACACCAAGTTACAACCTATTATAATTCTGCCTCTACTCTCAATTTCCAGAATGAACTTGCTACAGAACAACACCTTGTTCTACCTAGTTTGAGTCCCACACTCAAACTCACTCGTACTCCCTAAGTACAGATCTTCCCCCCTTCTCACCAGAAGCTCTCTTTGTATGAAATGATAAAAATACTCTTACCCTAATAAACCCGAAACCAAATACAAGAATTAACACCTAGTATATGATAGGCAAGCTATGCATGAAACTCGAAACTAATATGACAGTATGATAAGCTTGGCAAACTTACACAACTATAGCTCTGTAAATTCTTCACGCATAAAACTCACAAAAACCTAGGCTCATGTTATTCTCTACTATTTATACGAGTATTACCTGTATAAACAGTAGGTTTACATAAAGATAAATAAGTAAAAACTCAACTTATCTTAAAACACAGTTTTTTAATTAAATCCTTTGAAGAAAATCTTTTCAGAAAATAAGATAGAAATATTGAATTTAAAAGCATAATACCTTTTTAACAAACTGATTTTAAAAGATAAATATTTAAAGAAAATCTTTTTTCGATTTCTATCTTTTATCTTTTTCGATTTAATTTATTTGCCAAGCTAACTGTCACGCTTCTAATAAGTTTCATGCATATCCTACTTAACATATTTAACAATGAATCTAGAAGATAAAATCTTAACTAAAACATTGCTGCGCTGTACTCTTGTTCTGGTAGGTTTACTTGGACTCCACGCTTACTAAGTTCCTCCAAAGATCTTAATCAGCAATCTTCAAGTTCCTGTGAAGGAACGTTCCTGTGAGGGAACTCAGTTCCTGTTAGGGAACTCTTCTTTTATATTGAATAACTTTCTTAATAAAGAACTCCTTCAAGTCTTCTCAGCTTTAGTTACTTCTTCCATCTCCAAGATCAATTTCACCTAGGCTGCACAAACACTTGGAAAGTCTTTATGAGATGAGTTTGCTGTAACTCAAGTTCCTCATCATTAAAACTTGTAAACATCAACAGAGTTATGCAATATTGCTTCGAGATTCGAGAGATGAGAATTGATGTTTAGGCTTAGTTTCAATAGGCGGACTAATTTATAAATGGTTAAGTCGAGATTTGAGGGATGAGATTTAATATCGGTAAATTGACTATGTGATTGTAATACGTAGCGAGAGCCCTTTATGATCTGATTAATTGATGCATTGATGATTGATTGTTATGTTTTACCCTAGAATATTGTTTATCGGTGAACCTATGCCCTAGGCTTTTATTTCATTGAATTCCCTCTACTTTTATTCTTTCTTACTCTTACTCTTACTCTTAGTAGTTTAATTACCCTTTATAATAATAATTTGGTTACTTGATAATTTAGATTATTTTGATTAATTAGGAATAAATTAACTCGTTTCCCTGTGGTTCGACCCTTCTTCCCTATCTACATAGTTAGTGGATTTAGGTATTATTTTTTATTAGGTGATTACGACTTGAGCTTGTCAACAAGTCAAACCAAACGAAAGTAAAGACTAACCAAAGTCAAAGTACAACTTGGAACCATTGTAGGCCCTTATCAAAACCGAAATAAGTATCAAAACCTTTGCGTTAATCTCACAAGCAAAATATATGATAATCAAAACAATAAAGTGTAATACCCCGTATTTTTTTATA
The DNA here is from genome assembly GCF_001683475.1 of Chenopodium quinoa. NCBI lineage: Eukaryota > Viridiplantae > Streptophyta > Magnoliopsida > Caryophyllales > Amaranthaceae > Chenopodium > Chenopodium quinoa. Next base: position 4,206,177 of record NW_018745324.1, read on the forward strand.
TATGTACTTTAATTTAAATAAGTTGAAATGAACTATCTATGATGTTTTATTAATTTAAAAGACTTTTATTTTTAATTAAAAAAAGGCCCAATTTATCTATTTAATAATTTTTGAAATACTTTATTTCATAATTTAAAAACATTGGGGCATATTATTTTATAAAAGGAAATTTAAATTCAATTGTATTTAAGGAAAGTCAAATACTTGTTTGAATAGGAAAGAGAATATTAAGGGTAGGAAGAGAGTTTAATCTTAGGAGGGTTTTTAGAGAGAGGGTATAAATACCTATGACATGGGAAAATTAAAGTTTTTCCAAGGTAGAGAATACCTAAGGTAACACTTTCTCCTATTATTTTCTCTCTGTCTCTCTTATTTTCCCCTTCCCCTTTATTTTTGTTTCACCACCACACACCACCACCGGCCGACCACCACCACAGCCGCCCACCGGCCAACTGCCACCACCAGCATTCGTCGGCAATGGCGGCCACTAGGCGGGCGCGCAGCAGTAGCTCGGCCTTGGTGGTCGTGCGCACCAAATAAAAAAATGTTCTTTTGTTTTAAGTCCTAATCTAGCCTTTGATTAATTGTTGATTTTGGGTTTTGTGATGATTTTTATAATGTTTGATTATAAGTATTATGTACCTAATTTTTAGATTTTGTTTTGAATTAAAAATCCCCAAATTATAAATCCTAGGTTTCCAAATTTATGTATATTGATGGAAATTGTTTATGGATGATTTAAATTATTGAAATAAGTGTTTTAAAACACAATTACAACAATTTTAAATGTTTCAATAAAGCTGTAATTTCTTTATATAAGCTATAATTATGTTTCTTGAAAGGATTTTTAATTATCCATTAATTGGGAATATAAGTAAGGGTTCAAAATTAATTTCAGCTTGTTTTAGAGGGTTTATGAGTGATTTAAAGAGTGTGTATATTGCTGGAATTTTATATTGAATAGGTATTAATGTCTCTTTATAATTTTGGGTTGTAGGATATTTCCAAGTGAGTGACTTTATTTAGGCGTGGCGATTTTGAGATCATATTCAAGGTACGTTTGCGTATTTAGTAATTGTTTGAGTTTATAGAAAAAGCTAGGCTTTGATTAATTAATTCCAAGAGAGTATCATGATAGGTATTGGTTGGAAATGTTGATTGGATTGATGTTGGTGATTGAATTGTGAAGTATGGATTATTTAAGGTGAATTGGTGATTAGAATTGATTATACTTGCATGTTGAATATGAAACACACTTTTATTATTAACATGATTAAGAGCTTGTTTAATTAAAATAAATGTTTAATTTGGTTTGGAATATTGAAAGGGAATTCTATTATGGTTCATATAACTTTAATTGATGCTTTAAGCATGGGAATTGAGCCATCAAGTGTCTTAGTACACAGGAATAAATTATATTGCGGTACCCATGTGCACTTAAAGTGTTTCTAATACCGAGGGATAGGATTTGCAGCGCATTATGCATTTAAGGTGTCTTTGACACTGAGATAGATTAAAAAGGATTCAACATTTAAAAATTTCGTGGTCACTAATTATTATTGCTTGAATATAATGATTGATTGTGATATGGTTTGCGAGTCATCACCAAGTCTAATAATATGTAAACAACGTAAAGTGAAAGAGATTATGCACCAAAACTCTTGGAACGTATATACCTTGAGTATGAACATATGGGGGGGGTTATGGGGTTTTATATTTAACCATAACTTCTACTGGGAGTACAGGACGCTGTATTTTCCTTTTATTATTATGCGTAGGACGCGTGTCACTTCATTTCATGTGACATTTGCCTACCCGCTTAGCTCCTGGTGTAGTTTACCTCAATTTATTTGGGGTAGAGATTTGGTTGGAAATCCGTTCAATGTGTAATCAAATTAAATGAGCATTTGTGTTGGTCTAGCTATTGTTGATTGTGTTGTATGCTTGTATACAGGTGCAACAAAGTAAAAATTGTGTTGATATGAATAAAGTATGTTAGTGTGTTTTGTTTACGCTTATGTACTCAACATTGATGATTGTGTGTTTGTATGTTTGTTTGGATTTGTCTTTATCTTGGCCCTACAAAAATCCATTTCTAATAGCGAATAGTGGGGACAAGTAAAAGAGAAGTTTTTCAGGTGATGAAGCATATTCATGATGGGCATGAGTGAAGAGCGAATCATACTTAGTTTCCATAAGTTTATGATGTGGTTTATTGCTTTAACTATTATTTTATATTATTCTTGTGAGACTAACGCAAAGGTTTTGAGTTTTATTCTGGTTTTAACAAGGGCTTACAATGGTTCCAAGTTGTAGGTTGACTTCGTTTGACTTTACTTTCGTTTGGTTTTGACTTTTAAGTTGACTTGTTTTGAATGGTTTTAAAGATAGTCTTTCGTTGTGTGTCTTTGATAATTACCTTAGCCATTTTCAAGGTGGCGGTAATGTCTTAGATTTTCCTATTTAGTATTTTAGTAAGGTCAAAACAGATATTTTTAAGGAAAGGAATTTCTAGGGCGTTACAAAGTGGTATCAGAGCCAGGTTAAGATTTTTATTACCACTAAAGCCAAAGACGTGTTCTAAAGTGTTTTGTTTTAAACTTGCCAAGTGCTTATTTAATCAAGTGATTTTAAAAGCAAGTTATTTTAATTTATTTTGATTTTATGAGGACCAAAAATTCATTTATTTTTTCATAGGGTCCGATTTTTTTTTTATTTTGGAGAAAGTTCAAAATTTTTTTTGGGACATCCGATATTTTTTTATGAAGATCTCCGAATTTTTTTTTTATGTTGGCCGAATATTGTGGCCTTTTTTGGAGCTTATTTTTTATTTTTGTTTAAAAAAGGAGTCAAAAATATTTTTTTTTGTTTATTTTGCAGGAAATCAATGATTAAGATAAGAACTATGTGTTAAAAACTTTTAAAAGCATGTTGGTGAGCTTGGGTAGGAAATAATTTGGGCATATAAGCTAGAGTAATCATGTTCTTGTACACATTAATATTTAGATTGTGATGTTTGATCATGTGAATGGATTGATTGAAAGCATGCGATTATGTGATTTGAAGTAAGTGAAATTGTTTGATTAAACATTGAACTTAATTCATGCAAGAATTGTTTATTATTATTTTCTTTGGGAAGAGAATTCTTTTCTAAGTCTTTTCCTTTACAAATTCCTATTCTTCGTAGCAAACATTTCCAAATTGGTACTCTATATAAGAAAAACACTGAACATCCGTTTGATTATGTCAAGAAAATCCAATTCTATTGTTCCATATGCGATGTCTTAGGAGACAAGCACTATGATCTTCCTGATCGTGTTTCGGCCATGATTATTCACTATCTTGTGGATGAACCCCCATATCTTGCTGTCAAAACAAAGTTTTCTGATTTCTACTTACCAAGGGACATCCTAAATACTCTAAATACAAAGATTATTATGGCCAGTGGTATCCAGATTATAGATATTTAATTTCTTATCTCGTTAGAGTTGAGAAATATCATTGTGAGCGCCTACATATTCCATATCCAAACTACTACTACTATAATAATCAAGCAGGGAATAATTCCCCTTCCACTAGTCATCACTCAGGAAGTTTTTCTTCCACTCAAGGTAATCAATTAGGGACAGATGGAGAGCAGGAAGAAGGAGAGATGATGGATGAGAGTAATCATACTGTTGATAGTTCCATTATGGAGATTCCAAATCCAAATCCAAATCCACCTCCAACTCCAATTATAATTGACATTTCATCTGACGATGAGGAAGATGATGAGTTTGTCTAAGTAGAGCAAGAACCAGAGATACCTGAACTAATAAAGGAAGAAGATGACCCTAAATTCGATCCTAGAAGCTACAAACAATCTACAGACAAGAAGGATAATATTCGAAAGGACTAAATTTTTGTAGTTTCATTTCTTTTAAGATTCTTAGCTTCGTTTCTGCATTTTGATTATTTTAATTTCAGTAAAGTAATAAGTGGTCTATCCACAGTGAGTCAGTAAACTTATGTAGATGCATAAGTTATTCGAACTCATTTTATTTCAGTATTCCATTCATTTTCTTACTCAGCAATAAAAATTTCATTTATTTCTTTGTCAATTAATTCATTTTATTGACAAATAATTCATTTCTTCCCCAAATTATTCATTTTGTATCACTACTCCAATAAGCCAATTCTTACTTAAATATATTCCAATAATTGATTTCTAAACTCTGGAAATCCATGGGAATTATTTTTATCTATTAATGTGATGCTTTATTAAATGTTTGGTTGGTTTGCAATCAATATTGGTTGATAAAGCTGCAAATTTTGGGAATTTTAAATTTTGCAATCCCAATTTGTTAGCTTAAAATTTAATGTGTATGTGTCAAGGGTATGAGTTAGTTAGTTGGGTGTCTAACTTGAGAGCTAACCAAGACCATAATTAATAAAGACCCCTTGTTTTAATTCAGGCGAAGAAAGATGGCAAGAGGGAGTGGTAACAACAACGATGGAGGAGAGCTAAGTGATGTTGTGAGGCAGTTTGCAGTAGTTGCTCAACAATTGGCAAGGAACTCAACCAATAATGCGGATGCTCTGGGAGAGCTATTTAAGAAGGTGGCGTAGAGCAATACACCAACTTATCAAGGAAAGCCTGATCCAACCGTACTAGAAAACAGGTTGAGGGAGTTTGAGAAACTCTTTGGGGCAGTAGGGTGTCCGGAAAATTCAAAATTAGGTCGTGCTACCAATTACTTTAGAGGTGAAGCTGACCTTTGGTGGCAGAAAAATGAAACTACCATTAAAGCATTACTTGGATTTAATTAGACTATGTTTTAGGAGAAGATTAGGGACAAGTTTTACCCTAGCATCTTATAGAAACAAAAGGCTGAGGAATTTTCTAATCTTGTTATGGGAGATATGTCGGTCACTGAGTATTACACCAATTTTATTGAACTATCAAGGTTTCCACAGAGTCTGTATCTACAGAAAAGTCTAAGGCTAGGAATTTTAAAAGTAGACTAACTACTGATTTGCATCTAAAGTTGTGTGGACAAGTGTTTGAAACCTTGGATGAGATGTATGGAAGAGCTGCACATCTATATGCCTTGGAATTAAAGAAAAAGAAAGAGATAGTTGAGGTGGAAGGAAAGGAAAAGAGAAAAGAGGTGGGACAAAACTTTGGAAACCCGTAAGGCAACCAGAACAGTTTTGAGAAGCAAAAGTACCACCATAATAACAACAAATTCCACCACAATAACAATTTCCAAGGCAACTATCGCCAAGGTGGTCGAAACTTTAATGGTGGAGCTAGGAACTCTAACCAAGGGAATAACATAGGATCAAGGCATTTCTACTGCAAGAGATGTAGGAACAATCACCGTGGTAAGGATTGCGATGGGAATTTGGTTACCTGTTGTGGTTTCAACAAGTTAGGACATAGGGAGTATGAGTGTTTCTCCAAGGATACCAATCGAAACAAGTAGGGCAATAATTAAGGAGGGACTTTGAGAAACTTTCATGGAAACAACAACTATTCTGGGAATAAAGGGGCACAACAGAGTGCAGCGAAAGGCAACAATAATAATAGAAACAATCAAGTGAAAGGTGGAGCTGCAGGAAAGTTGAATGTTATGAATAGGCATGAGGTTGATTCAACGAAAGATGTCATCACTAGCACCTTTTTTATAAACTCCATTCCTGTTAAAGTTTTGTTTGATTCTAGTGCAACTTAAAATTTCATTTCAAAGGCCATTGTTTCAAAATTATCAAACTGTTAAAAAACCGTAGATGAGGTAGATTTGTCTATAGTTATTCCTATGGGTGGGGTAGTAAAGTGTAACAAGACCTTTAATGATGTACCTTTAGAAATCAAAGGAAAAGTGTTTTTGTCAGATCTCATCGAGTTTTGGTTGAGTGACTTTGATGTCATTTTGGGAATGGATTGGTTGAGCAAGTACAGCGCAAAGATTAGTTGTCGATCACAGAAAGTAAAAAATGAGTACAGTTGGCAATGAATCGGTGACATATTGGATGCATGGTGAAACCAAGTGCCCAAGGATCATATATGTGTTAAAATTAGCAAAGTATTAAGAAGGGGCATCTAGTGTATTTTTGTAGTGTGAGAAACATGGAACATGAGGAGACAACTAAACCTGAGGATATAAAAGTAGTAAATAAGTTTCTTGATGTGTTTCCAGAAGAGATTCATGGAATGCCACCCAAAAGGGAAATTGATTTCACAATAGAGCTAGTTTCAGGCTCAACACCAATTTCTAAGGCATCGTATCGAATGGAACCTGTAGAGATGAGTGAGTTAAAGGAGAAATTGCCAGATTTTTAAGAAAAGGGATACATTAGACCAAGTGCATCACCTTGGGGAATGCCAGTGTTATTTGTGAAGAAGAAAGATGGAAGTATAAGGTTATGTATTAACTATAGGGAGTTGAATAAGGTCACCATAAAGAACAAGTTCCCGTTGCCAAGGATTGATGACCTCTTCGACCAGTTAAAAGGCGGAACTATGTTCTCTAAAATTGATTTAAGGTCTGGCTATCACCGGCTTAGGATTGTCGACGAAGATATTCCCAAGACTGCATTTAGAACAAGATATATATGGACATTATGAGTTCACAGTGATGCTATTTGGATTGACAAATGCTCCAGCAATCTTTATGGACTTGATGAATAGGGTGTTCCATCCATTTATGGACAAATTTGTTGTAGTGTTCATAGATGATATACTAGTGTATTCAAAGAGCAAGGAAGAACATGTAGAACATCTAAGGGCAATTCTGCAATCCTTAAGGGAAAACAAGCTTTATGCAAAGTTCTCTAAGTGTGAGTTTTGGTTGGAGAAAGTAGCATTTTTAGGTCATTTTGTGTCCAAAGATGGGGTAGAGGTAGATCCAGCAAAGATTGAGGCAGTGAAAGATTGGCCTACACCAAAAACTATGTCTGATGTTAGGAGTTTCTTAGGTCTAGCAGGGTATTATAGGCGTTTTGTGAAGGATTTTTCAAAGATTGCTAAACCTATGACCTCTCTAATGAAGAAGGACAAGAAATTCAAATGGGATGACAAATGGGAGGAAGCATTCCAACTCTTGAAACAAAAGTTGATCACAACACCAGTGCTTACACTGCCAGACGATAGTGGAATTTATGATGTATATAGTGACGCATCCAAGAATGGCCTGGGAGATGTACTACTTGTAGGGAGTGAAGTGTAGGATTTATACAGACCATAAGAGCTTAAAATACATTTCACTTAGAGGGATTTAAATTCACGCCAAAGGAGATGGTTAGAATATACAACGGATTATGACTTAGACATACAATACCACGAAGGGAAAGCAAATGTAGTTGCAGATGCTCTAAGTCGTAAGACCAGTCATGGACTAAATACTTTGATAGTGGCTGATGAGTTGTATAGAGAAATGAGGAAAATGAACCTGGAAGTGGTAGAATGGGGAGTTCTAGTAGGCATACTCACGAACTTACGTATTCAACCAACAATATTTGATGAGATAAGGGAAAACCAAGTAGGAGATGTAAAGTTGGATAGGATTCACGAGAAGATAAAATAGGGAAAAGCTACGAATTTCACAATCCATGAAGATGGAAGCTTGAGGTACAAAGGTCGGTGGTGCGTACCACAAAAAGGTGAGGAAGTAAAGAGAAAGTTGGTGTGTAGGGAATATTTCAAGCATCCCAAACTTGAGCCCCACCGTGATCATGCATTTAAGCATGGTGGCATACACAAGGAAGGAAGCTACAGCAAAAGAATAGCTTACAAGTTTTAGAAACTTGTAAACCGTTCACAGGGTGAAGGTTACACCCCTTCACGATCCTAGAGATCGCTAACTCCATAGTGGTCTGGAACCATGACTGGATATTTGGGGATGAAAGTACGAATTCAACCTAAAAGAGATTGAACCCGCCCTAAAATAGGCCTCTACTTTATTCTTTTCATATTCATGTGCGCTTTTTGACTAACATACAATCACTAAGTTAGCCCTAGCTAAGCCTGTTTATCTATGTTGGTTGAATATTAATGCACAAATAAATCTATTATTGGCGATCACTTGAATTAAAATCATATTAGCCTAAATAAAATTATTAATTATCTTATTAGGCGTGATTTCAAGTACAGATTCCCTTTAAACCTGCATAAAAGGCGTGATCAAGCAATTACAATAATATATATCAAACAACATAATATTATATTGACACAACAAATCATCATCATAATCTCAATAAAGCATGATAATATTATTAGCAAGATCCTAGGCATGATACTAACATGATTAATAACAAATCCTAACATGTCACTAATATAAAAGATCAAAGCTTTATCCCTAACATGATACTAACATGATAGAAGAAATAGGAAGCAACCTAAACATGATACTAGAAAGCATTAAAAGACATCCTAACATGATACAAGGAATTAATTAAATCTAAGTATGATTTCTATATCAAAATAATAATTAAGAAGTAATCTAATTACTTTTTCCCTCAAAAAAAATGTAATCTAATTACTTACTTTGATTCCTCCTATCTCTCTATATTAAAAGAATACATACGTTAGTAAACATTAATTAAATGTTAAATTAAATAATTAATTTAAATAATTGAAATAGAGATTTGGGACCAAACCCTTAGAAATTATCAACCTTTCACGTCGAGAGCGAAGGCAACTTCGAGCTTGACTAGGTGTGTCTAAGTATTGTGAAAATGGTGTTTTGAAAAAATGAGGTTTAAAAAGCAAGAGGTAGAAAGAATAAGCTTCGCTTAAGAGAGAGAGAGATGAGATGGTGATCCTTGATAGTTGTTGGTGATTTGAAAATGGGGAATAACGACCCTATTTATAGAGAAAATAGTCCCGAAAAGATCAGAAAAAGATCAAATTTGACTCGGAGTAAAACTTCTTCCATCGCGGCGTGACAGAGGTTATCGCGATGCGCGATGGTCTTGTCGTTTTACGATGGAGAACGCGCTAGTTTAAAACTGTACAGAGTCCTTAATCTAATTAAATTAGGTTAATAACGTCCGTACTTATCTTTTAAAATCAGAAATATCCTTTTAAAATACTTGTTTTATTCCAAATTAAATTCTTTTCTAAAAATATAATTATTAATCCTAATTCCATTAGAACTTTAAGGAATTTTCTAGATTATTCTAGAAGATTAAAGTTAATCCTTATGACTGTAGGAATAATAATTAATGGACCCTTCACTTGATCACTTGGCCGTATATAAAACTCATTTCGAGCCCAGTTTAGTATTTTGGCCATAACTTCCTCATTATTCATCGAAACTGGGCTTATAATATATCGTTGGAAAGCTCTTTTCGAGCCCAATCAAACTACACCATTATTGGAACCATATTATGTACCAAACCAATCTGGACTGGAAATTTTCCATAAATAAGGTACGAAAAGGAATATTTTTGAAAATAAAAAGAAGCATTTTATTAAAACAGATGCATTCACAAAACTCTTTCACATATTCACTTCGTTCGATAATCAATGGCGTGAAAAGTATTCAGAAGCCCCACTTTGACTGAGTTTGGAGAAATGCAAGTTTCGAAAACAAAAGTCAAAGTAGTGATAGAGACGGAGAATGATTCAGAAAATTCTGCGATCTTAAATCATTCTTGTAACGCCGATACCTGCAAACTAGCGTTAGTTAAGAAACGCATATCTTGCACCATCGAGTACACGTCTCTAGTGTAACCGATTTTGTTGCTGCATTTGTGACGACCTTCCTCAAGCTAGGGGATATCGCCGAAGACCACTTCGCTTGTAGCTGTCTTCTATTTCCGCTGTGACTGTCTTCCTCAAGCTAGGGAACACCATCGAAGATTTCTCTGCTTGTAGAAATCTTCTGCTGTTTTGTGACCATCTTCCGCAAGTTAGGGAACATAGTCGAAGATAACTTTACTTGTAGCTATCTCCCGTTTTTGTGACAATTTTCCACATTATAAGGAATATTGTTAAAGGAGACTCTGCTTGTAGTCATCTTCAGTTGTTTGTGACAACCCTCCACATCCTAGGGAACGTCGTCGAAGACCATTCTACATAAAACGATCCTCAATTGTTGTGACAATCTCCCACAAGCTAGGGAACATTGTCGAAGATCACTGCTTGTTGATCCTCAGTTTACTGGTGCTTCACTTGAATGCTTGTTGTGTTGATGCTTCGCTATGATTGCTTGCTGTGCCAGTGCCTCGGCGCATTTGGAGTAATGAGCCGGTGCGTTGGCGCTTGTGCTTGCTTGTGAACCAATATCTTGTTGCTTGTGATGAGCCAATGTTTAGGCGCTTAAGCTAAGTGAGACGATCATTTTCAGGTCGATCACATACTGTAATTATAATCAAGCCAACTACTAATCATGTCAATTTTCTTATAGGGGCTAACTGGCGTACCAAGGAACCCAAATTTTTCCATAAGGTTCGCATAAACCAGGCCAATATAGGGCCTAAAGATTGCATCGCTGAAGAAATAAGAGCCAGCGCACGCTGCCACATGCTATCGCGGCGTGCCACTCTCATCGCGTCGAGATGGCGTCATCGTGGTGCGATATTTCCATTAGGCGCGATGGAGTCGGGATTTCAGAATAAATCCCCTTCTCCTTCCTCATTTTGCTGCTACCTACATTTTCATTTTTTTTTGAAAATTTTCATTTTGCTCGTTCTCCTTCGTTTCTCAATGGAATTTGCTCAAATCTTTTGCAAATCGAAGATTTTCATCTCTAATTTTTCGATCTATCTAAGTTCTGGTCAAACTCGTACTATTTTGTGCGAATTTTGTGCGTTTTCGTTCATGGGTTTTCGAAAATTTTGAAACCCATTTTGCTTAATTTGCTTTGTTTGTTGAATTTCTTACCATAAAATTGCTTGTTTATGTTATGTCACCTTAGGAGTGTTTTGAGACTTGTTTGATTCAATTTAGTGAAGAAATAAACAATTTTCCATTGTTGGGTACCTTGAGTTCGTGAGAACAATGTGACTCGTTCCCCATGTTTTTGCTTGCTATTCATGCTTAATTTGTCACAATATTTGTCCTGGTATTGTAAGAAATTGTTTGATTGCTTGAAAATTCTATTTTTTCTTGAATAAAAAACATGCTCTGTTTTTGTACTACGTACTCTGTTTTGACAAACATAGTATCATGCGGCTTGGCGAACCTTAGACACTCTAGAATCTTTAATTTACCGTTTGTATATATAATAGCATGGCTTGACGCCGTGGTTCTGGATCACGCTTCCGTGGGGCTCACCGAGAGGACGAGCCTGTCCATGCAGGCGAGGGGACTTCTACTAGCCTTGGGGAGTTCCCTGAGTGGGACGGGCGCACCTTGTACTTCGCAACCGGGTTCCATATTTTAGAGCGTGTTTGTTGCAGCATGACTGACAAGCGGGTTCATTGCCATGGTTCGGGCAACGACACCATAGGGCAGTTGTACGATTCTTATTTCCGCAACAATGCGGAGTTGCTTGCGTTGTGGGAGTCTTGTGGCTTGACTCCTTTATTGGAGTATGCTCGGGCTCTCTATTCTTTGAGGTCGAGCCGTTTCTTGGTTCGAGCCTTGGTGGAGTTCTATTGGGACACCACCAACACGTTTCATTTTCCCTAGGGTGAGATAACTATCACTCCCCTTGACTTCTCTGTCATCATCGGATTGGAGTTCCGATCGACTCCGCTTCCTTTTGGTAGTGACATTACCTTTTCATCTCTCGAGGTAGAGGAGCTACTAGGCCCTATCGCTGTTCGGGCTCGCGCTAAGTCTTTGCCATTACAGATGAGTAGACGATCTATCCGCCGGACTTTTCTAGCAGAGGCCTTTCGGGATGATGCGACTACCTCAGAGAAGCGGGTGCGCATCTTTGCTTTGATTCTTCTGTCAGGGACCTTTTCCCATGACAAGGGTAGTTGAGTGCTGCTCTACTATTTACCGGCTCTCCGCGACCTTCGAGCGATCGGGACTTTTGATTGGGCCAGCTTGGCCTAAGTTGACTTCCTACTTGGATTGCGACTTGCTTGTTGTCATTGAAACTATGATGAAGAGGTCACACTCTCTAGCTTCTAGAGGATTGTAGAGGTATACTCTATTTCTTCCAACAAAAGTTTACTTTCTATGTTAGCCTTTGCCGACCTTTCCCTGTTGTTACAGGTCAAGTTTTACGAGTATATGCCATCTTTGGCGCCAGCCAAGCCTTCGCCTCGAGGGCTCCCTATTGGTGCTAGTTGGGGAGGCTGTTATACAGACCAGACTACTACCACCCTTATTCGAGAGTTGCTTCTCTCGGTATGCATCATTTGTCACTTTTCCGTTCGTCTTTGGTAGTAGGATCTTAACTCATGAATGTTTGTTTTTCAGGGGCCAGAGGTCTATGTCCGTCCATGGGCTGATTTCGACGTTCCTACACGGGCCGTCCAGTATACAGCTTACAGCGTTACCTCCGGGGGATGTATGAATCTGTGGTGTAGCTAAGCGATAGAATTACAATTTAGCACTCTTCGGAGTCTTTTGTTGTTCCCACTCGTCCTCTTGGGCATATGATGGACCAAGAAGATCTTAGGGTCTATATGGATAGGTCGCCCACTAGCACGGAGTGGCAGCGTCATAGCCCAAACCGGAGCTATGGAGAGAGACTTTTGCCACGGCTGGCTCCACCACCTTACCCATCAGAGGAGGCGGAGGTATATTTTACATCTTTTGATCTATTATTTTGGTAGCCCCTAACAAATTCTAATCACTTGGATTTTATTTTTACATGCTGCAGCGGCGGCTGTAGAGTTTGTATCTCCGCCAGTGTCCATTACCTATCAGGGGTTGTAGGGAATAATTTCAAGCCTTAATCCCACTAGCTTGAACCCCACTATGATCATACACTAAAGTATGGTGGCGTCCAAAAGGGAAGAAGATAGAGCAAAAGAGTCGCCAACAAGTTTTAAGAACTTGTAAACCGTTCACGAGGTGAAGGTTACACCCCTTAACGATCCAAGAGATCGTCAACTCCATAAGGTCTAGAACCAAATAAGGGTTCGAGGATGAAGGTACAAATCCAACCTAAAAGAGATTGAACCTGCCCTAATAATAGGCCTCTACTTTAATATGATCGTATTCATGTGCGCTTTTTAATTAACATGCAATCAATAGGATTAACCCTAAACCTGTTTTTCTATGTTGGTTGAATATTAATGCACAAGTAAACCTATTATTGGAGATCACTTGAATTATAATCACAATTAACCCTAAATAATATTATTAATTATCTTATTAAGCGTGATTACAAGTACCAAATTCCCTTTAACATGCATAAAAGGTGTGATTAAGCAATAACAATAAATATCAAGCAACATAATAATCATCATGAATAAAATAATCAAAATAATAATAATAATAATAATAATAATAATAATAATAATAATAATAATAATAATAATAATAATAATAATAATATTCATAATCATCATAAATTATAACAATTATAATCATAATCATGTTCATGTTAATATTAAAGCATAATAATAATAGCAAGTTCCTAGGCATGATACTAACAAGATTAATAAAAAACCCTAGCATGTCACTAAGCGATAAAAATCAAATCTTTAGCCCTAACATGATACTAACAATCATAAATATTAGGAAGAAAATAGGAAGCATCGCAGGAATCATATTTAATATTAAAGTTACCCTAGACATGATACTAGGAATATCATAATAACAATATAAATATGATTTCTACATCATAATATCAATTAAAACCATTAAAGTACTTACTTTGATGCCTCGTACCTCTTTCTAACAACAAAATACATCCGTTAGTAACTTCAAAAAAATAATAAATCAAACAATTAAATTAAATAATTGAAATAGAGATTTGAGACCAAACCCTCAGAAATTAAACCTTTCACGTCTAGGGCGAAGGCAACTTCGAATATGGCTAGGTGTTTCTAGATCTTGTGAATGCGGAATTTTGTATGTGAAAAAAAAGTTTAGAAGAAAGAATTGAGGAAAGAGAGAGAGATTAGAAAACTAATTGTAGATGAATGATCGTTAGAATTGGTGAATTCGTTCCTGAAAACGGAGTTTTTAATACGATATTTATAGAGAAAATCAGCCAAAAAGATAAATTAAACAAAACAGATTCTGACGCACAGAAAACAGAGCTGGCGCCACCCTTGGCTAACTGGCGCCAGGCGCCAATGGCTAGTGCCAGGCGCCAGGCCTGGTTCCAGGCGCCAAGACTCGGGGTTAGGCGCCAAGCCTGATTTTAACGCGTTTTCGAAAATTAGATAAATATACCGTACTAGAGGATAAAATCATATAATTTCCTCGAAAATACTTTTTGATTTTGATTAAAACTCTGTAAAGTCAAAAGTCAATTTATCAATGCTAATTGAATTAGGAATGAAAATAACCTTCTAGAAGATTCTAGAAGACTAAGACCATTCCTAATTGCATTAGGAATGATAAATCATATTAGGCCCTCCCCTAGATCATTGGGCCGTATATAAAGCTCAAACCGGGCCCAGTTTAGTAAATTGGCCATAACTTCCTCAATATTCATCGAAATTGGGCTTATATTATATCGTTGGAAAAGGTCTTTGCAAGCCCCATCCAACTACACTACCATTGGACCCATATCATGGACCAACCAAACTGGATTGGCTATTTTCTTAAAATAAGTTTTCAAAAACATAGAGAAGAGAAAAGAAAATAAAACTTTCCGCAACACTAGATTTTCCACACTTTCACTTCATTCGATTACGATTCGACGTGAAAGGTACTCATCACCGGGTTTGGTTTTGGGGAGAAAAAAATTGGTGTCTATAGAAGCCCCCACTTTGACTGAGTTTGGAGAAACGCAAGTTTCGGATAACGAAAGCCAAAGTAGCGATAGGGACGGAGAATGATTCAGAACGTTCTGTGATCCTAAATCAATCTTGCAACGCCGATACCTGCAAACTAGCGTTAGTTAAATAGATAAAAGAGTTAAGAAACGCGTATCTTGCACCGTCGAGCACACGTCTCTAAAAGTAACCGATTGTTTTGATGACCTCCTGCAAGCTAGAGAATGCCATCCCGCTTGAAAATCGCTACGCCCGTAACTGCTTCCAATATAGAAGATTGCTTTGCCTGAAACGATCCTCCCCCGCATTGATAATATTCCGCGTCCAAGGGAATACTATCGAAGATTATTTCTCTTGAAACAATCTCCATCCGCACTGATAATATTCCACATCCAAGGGAATACTATCGAAGATTGCTTCTCTTGAAACAATCCTCAGTTGCTTTTTGACAACTTTCCACAATCTATGGAACGCCATCTTTCTGCTTGTTTTGATGTTCACTCGTCTCTAAACAACGTGCTTCTTTTTGATATGTTCCAATTTCCGCTGTGATAGTCTTTGAAAAGATCACTGATTCTTAATCCTTAATGCTGCCATGCCAATACGTCGACGCTTTGCTACTTGTGAACCAGTATGTCGACAATCTTCTTTTATTTGGGAATAGTTGCCAACAAAACTCTTGTATGATGTATGACAATCCGATTTAGGGAAAGTTGTCAATGCCACGTAACAATCCATCCTTGGAAATGTTGCCACGATGAAGCGACAATCCGTATCTTGGAAAATTTGCCAAAATCCAAATTTGGGAAAAAGTTGCCAATGTTTCGTAACAATCTTTCATAAGAACTTTGCTACGATTGACAATCCACATCTTGGAATATAACTCTTGAAAGCAATCCACCTTGGAAATTTGCCAACGCTATGCGACAATCCTTTTGGGAAAAGATTGCCACTATTGACAATCCGCGTCTTGGAACATTTGCACACAAAAAAAAGTTGACCGACAATCCACTTCGGGAAAATTTGCCACTTGCTAAAGACAATCCACGTTGAGGAACTTTTGCCGAAATTTATGATGATTAGAGACCTACAACAATCCTTTGGGAAATTTTGCCATAGGGAACTGGGTGTATGACAATCCAATCTCAGAAAACTTGCCAGCGATCTATGAATGTATGACAATCCGAACTTGGAAAAACTTGCCAAACAAAGAAGGAGCACGACAATCCACGCTTGGAAACTTTGCCAGAGATGAAAATCCAATCTTGGAAAATTTGTCGTTTAAGAAGAATGCGCGACAATCCATATTTGGAAATATTATCGTTTAAGTGCTTGCTTTTAAACCGATTGTAATGAGCCAGTGTTTTAGGCGCTTAAGCTAAGTGAGACGATCTTTTGTCAGGTCAATCACTTACTACGATTGTAATCGAGCCAACTACTAATCATGTCAAATTGAATATAGGGGCTAACTGGCGTACCAAGGAACCCGAAATTGCTGCATGAGGTCAAAACCACCTTTCTGAGAGGCTTCGAGCTCTGTCGTTGCTGAGATATTTCTGGCGCTAGGAAGTGGAGTAGGGTCCTCCCTATTCTGCTGCACCTGTATTTATTTTTTACTATAGAACTTTGCCAATTTCTTTAATCATCTTAGGGTTGACCTAAGGTTTAATGTTGCTTGACTCATTGACTTGATACGACTCAAGGTATAAACTTGACTCACTTATTGACTGACTCAAGGTTGACTCGACTCGAAGTGAAATGACACATGTGTTAGACTCAAATCAAAGTGATATGACACAACATGACTCAATGTGTACATGACTCGTGTGTGCATTGTAATGTGATCGTGCGACTCGAAAATGCAAAAAAGCAAAAAAATTTCGTCATTTTTGTGGAGGGTACCGACTTTCTCCCGAAAAAGAAAGACGCGAAAAAAGAATCAAAGTTTTCGAATGCATGTTGAATGAGGTTAGTCAAATGTTGTTTGATACTATCTCTCAAGGTGCAAGGATTAATGCATCCTAGGCTATCTCAACTGTTGGATAAATGATGAAAGTATTTGGGTAACTTAGGCACGGAGGCTAAGCACTTCACACTTCGTGATGCAATGATGATTATGAGTGATGTTGGTATGACAAGTCATGCTTCATCATTAAGATTTCATGACAAAGGGCTCCTAAGGGAAGTATATTTGGTTATGTATCTGTGCAGTGTGTGAAATTGACACTAAAGTTAGGCCGCAAGGGCTAAGTGTGTGGAAAAATATATTGAGAAGAGTCAAATGGTGGTGACTCTTAGGCTAGGTAAGCTAATGATGTATGGATCAAACCCCCAAGTCTAGCTTTAAATGGATAGGGATGAGCATAGAGAATCCCTTGATATGATCATGGTGTAAGTGTGTTAATGTGAATGTGAATGTGAATGTGAATGCATGTTTATTACGGCCGCACCTCAATGTTAGGATGCCTACGTATCCGTTAGGAATCAAGCCGAATGTAGCTCTAGCCGAACCTCGCACAAGTGTGTGTATACCTCAAAAAGGTCTTTTTAAGGGTTGTAACGTGGTTAGGCTAGAGGTTATGGAAGAAGGGGATAAAGGCTCAAGACCCTTGATAAGCCCCCAAGGTGTGCAACCTTGCTTTTGAATGCTTGAGTTTCTACTCTTTTATCTTTTGCTTTAGCATCTATTTTATTTTTATAAGTGTGGGAAATCCCGATCATGCGGTCTATCACTCACTTGGCATTCATGTGTCTCAGGCACGGTACCGAGCACTCGATAAGAGACGCAATTTGAGACGTGTTCTTATCGAAGATATTTTCATATCAAAGACATTGGAACACTTGCCCTTTTGTACACTTTTATTTATTTTTTTGCTTTTGCTTATTTTTGCTATTTTAATTTTTTGAATCACTCAAGCCCTTTTTAGAATTGCATGAGTTGCACACCATCCCATCCCAAGGATAGATAGATGTAGGTTGAAAAAAGAAAGGTTTATCGTTAGACGAAGCTCAAAGTGGTTTATGAAGAAAAGATTGTATATTTTAAATGGTGAAAGGAGATATGATGTGGCTACAAGGGTTGCCTTAAATCATTGGTATACCTTGTGTTTAATTCGACATGGATTTTTTTTTTAATGAAATGTAATGAAATGATCATATATAAGGAAATAAATGCTCACTTTATTAAAGGAAAAGAAATAAAGAATCTACAAAAATAATCTAAGGGAAAAGAAAGGTGCCTATGCTAGACTTATTGGGGAAGGAAAATATGAAAAAGAAATAGAAAAAGAGGTCATGAAATCTTGTCGTTGAAGCTAGAGGCAATGGGATCTTATTTGCCTCTATGAGATCTTGAATGAGGTTTTGAAACCTGTAGCATTCATTAGTAGTATGACCGCGCCCTCGATGGTACTTGCAATAGGAGTTTGGATTCCATCTCGAAGATCGATTTTCTGGTGTCGGATCCTCGGTAGGGCCAATAGGTTTGATTAATCCTCGATCGTAAAGACGGTCGAAAGCAGCATCGTAGGTCATTCCAATGGGTGTAAACTCTCGCCTGGGTTTCCTTTTAGATCCTTGATTGTCCATGGCTAAGACATCATTATGGTCAAAGGTACTAACATTATTACTAGAATGGGCGTTTTCGGAAGAAGAAGAATTGTCGTTCTTCTTTCCTTTCCACCCACCGTGGTTACTATTGTTAGTAGCTTTTTGCTTTGCGAGGTTGTCTTCGATTTCAATTCCGATGTCATAAACGGCCTTGAAAGTATTCAAATTGTGTTGATATTTCAAATGCTTCGAATACTTCTCTTGAAGATTCTTGATAAACATCCTCACAGACTCCTTTTCGGTGGGGACCTCAATCATCTTGGCGAAATTTTCCCTCCATTTATTAAAGAAAGAAGTAAACCCTTCATTCTCTTTTTGTCTTAGCATATCAAGTTGTCTATGATCGGTTTCAACTTGAATATTGCACTTGTATCTATCAACGAAAGCGTTTATTATCGATTCCCAGGTAGAGGTTTTCTCCTTGTCAAGGAAGAAGTACCATTGTTGGCGAACGGTTTCAAGAGATATTGAGAACAGAGAGGGAAAAACCTTCTTATCGATACCCTTAATACTCATTATGGTTTCAAAAGCTCTTAGATGAAAGTAAGGGTTATCCGTTGCCTTGAATTTTGGGATGTCGTTGGCATTGAACTTCTGCGGAAGAAGATCTTTGTCCACCGAGACCCCTTGTGATGTAAGCTCTTGAAACTTGTAATCGCTAGACAACTTGCTTAGGCTCTCTTGCATGAGGTCCATCTGTTGTTGCTTCACAGGATCATCGATCTTAAGTGCGAGAAGCTTCAGTGTCTCAGTCACAGTAGCCAGTTGGTTCTTAAGATCATTGACTTCTTCTTGAGTTGCCATTATCTTCTTAGCCTTCCTCTTTTAACGAATAGGTTTATCAAAAAGCGAGACCTGAATAAAGAGGTTGTCCTTGATTAATCGCCCTTCTCTCCTTGACCAAGTACTGTGGAAAAGGAATTTGGGGATACTTATTGTTAATTATTTGACTCAAACTTTATTCAACATGCAATGGATGGAGGAAGTGAAGAAAGATTGGAATAGAATGTGAAGAAGATTTAGATGGAGGGATATGAAGAATTAGGAGTAGAATATACCCCCAACTCAAATGACAGAAAGACCGACTCATGCATGAACCTAAGACATGGTCAAGGTGACATATACTCAAAGTATGTGCTAAGACTAGTAAGTGTAGGTGACATGTTGAGACTCGTGTCATGACCATGTGGCTAGACTATGTGACTAAGACTCTATTAATGACTCGAAAAGGTGTTATTGACAGCGAAAATTAACCGAATTAATTAGCAAACTGGTTAATTAGACAATAGGTGATGACTTGACCCATAATCCGAACTGTCGGCCAAACGACAGGACTGGCGTCACACCATGGAGCTTGGCGCCAGACGACAGAGCTGTCGTCAGGCGCTACACTTCATAGTGTGGCGCTACAGCTCAGACCTTGGCGCCAATATTAGAGCTTCGGTCTGGGACTGTTTTCGGTATTATTAGTCAATCGGGGTATGCCTAAAGTCGTACTAGGTCAATTCCGATTAAAATATTAGAATTTAATGACTCAAATTATTTAATTATTTAAATAGATAGGCAAAGTTCTTTAAGTCATTAATTTTTTAGTCTCAACACAAGTCAACAAACGGTTAAGATAGAATATATATGCACAACAAATAATGCACACTTTGTCAAGTAGGCAAAATATGATGCAATGAGTTTACAACCTAACCATGGCTCTAGTTCTCTAAAAGTTCGGGATATGGTTTAGTTAATAGAGGGTCCATGGTTAATTGTCCGGATGCACCGCGCGGAAGTCTAACCGTGAAGGGTTGGCGCGAGTGGATGGGACACCGCGAGTTAGAAAAAACTCGCTTCCATGGTTTGGTGAGTTCAACATCTCGGATGTACCCTTTGTTGCACGGAGCGTTCAATCGGGTAGATGGAGCATGAAATCCCAGAGGGTTATGTCTTTATGTAGAACACATATGGGTTCTAGAAAAGTGAGAAAAAATTCAATCAAGAAGTAGGATCGAGCAAACAATACGAAAAACCGGTCGAAATTAGAACGCATATTTCTGGCTCGGTATTGGTGGAAATTGGCGCCAGCAAACAGAGACTGGCGCCAACTTTTAACTGTAGCGCTTGGCGCCGATGCTGGCGTCTGGCGCTACGACTAAAATGCTGGCGCCAAGCTCTGGCCCCTGACGCTACTTCCCACATGCCTCAGCAGCTTTCTGTGCTCGATAAAATTTTCCAGTTTCGCGCGATGTTATTTCGGTCCTAGTTGTGAAAGATATTTCTCAAATTTCCTACGTGTAAAATCCTATGTTTTAACTCATTACGGATGGTCTTTCCAATGAGATATTTTTTATGCATATGAAAATAATGTTAATCAAAATTACGCACATGAAATACTTCGAACTTTTCGAGTCTCATCCACTTATTCTAAATCATTGCCGAAACATATTAAGGAATTAAAATAGAAATCCTCCCTAGTGGAGTCGCCAAAAACTGTAGGGAATAATTTCAAGCCTTAATCCCACTAGCTTGAACCCCGCTGTGATCATACACTAAAGTACGGTGGCGTCCAAAAGGGAAGAAGCACTAGTAGAAAAAACGCATTAGGCAGCGGTTCAAACTCGGTCTAAGGCACCGGTTTGAACCGCTGCCTATTTGAGGGGTGCCAAAAACCCCCTATTTGGCACTGGTTCAAAACCGGTGCCATAGGGTTTAATAGGCACCGGTTAACCGGTGCCTAATACTGCTCTCCCGCCATTTTTTTTTTGGGTGGTGGATAGTTTATGCACCGGTTCCTGCCTAACCGGTGCCTTTTGTATAAATTTTTTTTTTCGTTTTTTTTTTCCATCGTGCAATAATATTTTAAAAAAAAAACCTGCAATAATAATAACCTGTAATTCTAGCAATTATATTAAATATAATAATTAATAATTTTATTATTATAATAACTAATAATAATATTATTAATTATTATATACAAAAATAATATTAGATACAAGAATTCAATTATATATATATATAGATATAAATATTCCCAAACGCAATACAAAAAAAAAAGTTGCTTACATATACAAATAATACTAAGTACACATATATAATGAATAATAAGTTATATATAGTTCAATAGTTAACATAAATAATTTACAATTACAATGCATGCCATTTACATGTTGAAGGTGATGAAAGACGCCAACATGTCACGAACTTCATTAAGCTTCTTGATTGTCAACGGACCATCCTTTTGGACCTTGGAAAACTTGAAATACAAAAACATTATTTTAAAAATAATTAATTAGGCAAAAAATATGTTTTTTATCAAATATTACCTATACGACTTCTATATAGCCTATTTACTACATTACTTATCAAATGAACTATTTCTTTCTCATAACATTTCAATATTGGATAGTTGTATGTGTGTAAGCCCTAAAATTGTATAGGAGAGCATTTTATTAAGGTTTATGACGGTTTTTACCCAAAATGGCCCGAATATGGCCTATATGACCTTACTTTGCCCATTTCCTACATTTCTTATTAAATGAACTTTATTTATCTCATAACATGTCAATATTATCTGGTTATAGGTGTATAAGGAAAAAAATCACATCAAAAGAGCATATTAACACAAAATGGCCCTAATATGGTCCATATGACTTCTATTCAACCCATTTTCTACCTTTCTTGTGAAAAAGCCTTTTTGTTTCTCATAACATGTCATTGTTGGATAATGTTAGGTGTCTAAGGCTATAAATCACATCAATATAGCATTTCAAGAAGTTTAACAACGCATTTTACTCAACATGACCCAAATAGGGCTTATATGACTTCTATGTAGCCCATTTTCTACATTACTTATCAAATGAACTATTTCTTTCTCATAACATGTCAATTTTGGGTAGTTGTATGTGTGTAAGCCCTAAAATTGTATAGGAGAGCATTTTATTAAGGTTTACGACGCTTTTTACTCAAAATGGCCCGAATATGGCCTATATGACCTTACTTTGCCCATTTCCTACATTTCTTATTAAATGAACTTTATTTATCTCATAACATGTCAATATTATCTAGTTATATGTGTATAAGGAAAGAAATCACATCAAAAGAGCATATTAACACAAAATGGCCCTAACATGGCCCATATGACTTCTATTCAACCCCTTTTCTACCTTTCTTAGCTTTTTTGTTTCTCATAACATGCCATTGTTGGGTAATATTAAGTGTCTAATGCGTGAAATCACATCAATATAGCATTTCAAGAAGTTTTAGGACTTACCTCATCAAGCTGTTGAGTGTCCGTACAATGAGTCACAATGTCAAGCATGAATCTCATCACATACAAAGCACAATCAAGTCCATTCTCTTGTTGTGCGCACTAGCATATGACAAACAAATCACATCAGTGAAACATGCAAAGGAAATGAGCAAATATTTACTACCATAAATTTTCAAGATAATTACAATAATATCATGTAAATTACCAACGGTGTCTTCCATGTTGGACCCTTTGGAGCACGACAATGTAGCTTCTTCATAACACTGTAATATAAAAAAAATACAATCAAATTTGATTAGTCGTATGATTACTAAATTAGTTATTATTAGCAATAATCATCACTGTAGGTTGCTATATATATTTACTTTTGCAATATAGACTTCACGAGCCACTTCTCCGATGATCGAGCTGAATCAAGGTGATAAATTGTGTTAGTGGAATTACACATCACCATGAGGCTCCAATTCTCCCTACATAAGTTCACAATAGACAAGGTAATTAATATTTAGGATTCAACATATAATGAGGCCAAATCGATTGAATTTGACATGGTTAGTCATACTCTCTATAACATAGGGCGAATATGAACTTGTCTCCCGCACGCGTTGATTCCCTTATACTCCGTTCAACATAGTACAACACGTCATGGGGGTTGCTTATGATTTTAGTAGTGGATAACTGCTCGGGGCATAACCACCCAACTTTACAAGGAGAATCAGTGTCAGTTAAGTGCTCCTGTAGTGC
Organism: Chenopodium quinoa; assembly: GCF_001683475.1. Lineage (NCBI taxonomy): Eukaryota > Viridiplantae > Streptophyta > Magnoliopsida > Caryophyllales > Amaranthaceae > Chenopodium > Chenopodium quinoa. The sequence goes on from NW_018745324.1 coordinate 4,229,635, forward strand.
TCTGCGTGCATGAACATTGATTAATTTATTAGATGTAGGATAATCACCATCAATTTGAATAACTTGAAAAAATTATGAACTTTATGTGGGCATTGAAGTACCTCATGAATGTTTGAATGAGGGAAATGTTAAGCTTTGCACCACGTAGAAATTCCTTCACATCTTCTTTGCTGATCCATGCAATTACATCCTCATCATAGTGGAACATTGCCTTAGGAAGTGCAACTTCCATGGGATCGACCAAATGACAAGCACGGTTGTGAAGAAAGGTCATGTCAGTAGAGAGCGATTGAAGAACAATGTCTTCAACAATTGGAGTAGGTGGCATGGGTGAACCTTTCGAAGAGTGCAACTTCGACGCTTGTTCACTCTTGGACTGTTGTTCACTAAGCTTCTTCTTAGGTTGACCAATTCTTTTAGGCTTCTCCACCCTCTTTCTATTTGAAGTTTTTCTTCCATTGGAAATCTGAAATAGTTTGAGAAATAATAAGTTTCAACTCACAATCACTTATAATAGCCAATTGAGTAGCCATTTTGGGTCGAAATGGCTTTTTTTGATGAATTGGACCCAAAAACTTAAAACTTGGCAATTTTTATGTAATTTCAAATGACAAACACTTATAAATATGTGATTATGAGTTGTTTTGAGATGCAAGGAGTTTATAAGTTGAGAAATGAAGAAAATAGTCAAGTGAGTAGCCATTTCGGGTCAAAATGGCTTTTTTTTGATGAATTTGACCCAAAAACTTAGAATTTGGCGATTTTTATGTAATTTCAAATGACAAACACTTAAAAATATGCAATTATGAGTTTTTTTGAGATGCAAGGAGTTTATAAGTTGAGAAATAAAGAAAATAGCCAAGTGAGTAGCCATTTCGGCTCAAAATGGCTTTTTTGATGAATTGGACCCAAAAACTTAGAACTTGGCGATTTTTATGTAATTTCAAATGAAAAACACTTATAAATATGTGATTATGAGTTGTTTTGAGATTCAAGGAGTTTATAAGTTGAGAAATGAAGAAAATAGCCAAGTGAGTAGCCATTTTGGCTCAAAATGGCTTTTTTTGACGAATTGGACCCAAAAACTTAGAACTTGGCGATTTTTATGTAATTTCAAATGAAAAACACTTATAAATATGTGATTATGAGTTTTTTTGAGATTCAAGGAGTTTTATAAGTTAAGAAATGAAGAAAATAGTCAAGTGAGTAGCCATTTCGGGTCAAAATGGCTTTTTTTGATGAATTTGACCCAAAAACTTAGAACTTGGCGATTTTTATGTAATTTCAAATGACAAACACTTATAAATATGTAATTATGAGTTGTTTTGAGATGCAAGGAGTTTAAAAGTTGAGAAATAAAGAAAATAGCCAAGTGAGTAGCCATTTCGGCTCCAAATGGCTTTTTTTGATGAATTGGACCCAAAAACTTAGAACTTGGCGATTTTTATGTAATTTAAATGACAAAAACTTATAAATATGTGATTATGATTTGTTTTTAGATGCAATGAGTTTATAAGTTGAGAAATGAAGAAAATAGCCAAGTGAGTAGCCTTTTCGGCTCAAAATGGCTTTTTTTGATGAATTGGACCCAAAAACTTAGAACTTGGCGATTTTTATGTAACTTCAAATGACAAAAACTTATAAATATGTGATTATGAGTTTTTTTGAGATGCAAGGAGTTTATAAGTTGAGAAATGAATAAAATAGGCAAGTGAGTAGCCATTTCGTGTCAAAATGGCTTTTTTGGTTGAATTTGACCCAAAAACTTAGAACTTGGCGATTTTTATGTAATTTCAAATGACAAACACTTTTAAATATGTAATTATGAGTTTTTTTGAGATGCAAGGAGTTTATAAGTTGAGAAATGAAGAAAATAGGCAAGTAAGTAGCCATTTCAGGACAAAATGGCTTTTTTTGATGAATTGGACCTAAAAACTTAGAACTTGGCGATTTTTATGTAATTTCAAATGAAAAACACTTATAAATATGTGATTATGAGTTGTTTTGAGATGCAAGGAGTTTATAAGTTGAGAAATGAAGAAAAAAGGCAAGTAAGTAGCCATTTCGGCTCAAAATGGCTACTTTTTGATGAAATGATGAAAATTGCTTAATTTTTTTTTTAAAAATGCAACGGCAGCCGCACCGGGACACTCGAGGGAGGCGCCCCCACTGCCGGATTAGCAAAGGCAGCCCGTGCCGAGGCCAAAACAGCCCCGACAGGTGGCTGCCAAGGCTGTAGCAGCCACGTCAGGTGGCTGCCAGTCTGCTGCAGCCTTGGCAGCAGCCTGCCTGGGCTGCTGCTGCCTCGACAAGCGGCTGCCATGGCTGTAGCAACACCTGCCGAGGCTGCAGCAGCCATGGCAGCCGCCTGTCGAGGCTGCAGCAGCCTAGGTAGGCTGCTACCGAGGCTGCAGCAATCTGGCAGCCACCTGCCGTGGCTGTTACAGCCTTGGCAGCCACCTGTCGGGGCTGTTGTGGCCTCGTTGGGGCTGCCTTTGTTGTTCCGGCAGCGGGGGCGGTTCCCTCGGATGTCCCGGTGCGGCGGAAGTTGCTTATTTTTTTAAAAAAAAAAAAATTGAACTAGGCGATTTTTATGTAATTTCAAATGACAAACACTTATAAATATGTGATTATGAGTTGTTTTGAGATGCAAGTAGTTTATAAGTTGAGAAATGAAGAAAATAGGCAAGTGAGTAGCCATTTCGGCTCAAAGTGGCTTTAGTTTGATGAATTGGACCCAAAACCTTAGAACTTAGCGGTTTTAATGTAATTTCAAATGACAAACACTTATAAATATGTGATTATGAGTTTTTTTGATATGCAAGGAGTTTAATAGTTGAGAAATGAAGAAAATAGTCAAGTGAGTAGCTAATTTACCTCCTTATTAATCAACTTCACCCATGCACGTGGCCAATCAACGAAGCTACCTACAGCTTGCCAAAGCGATGTTATCTCAACCTCCTCTATCGGTACGGGTAGTGGGATGTCTTCGAACCCCGCAACCACTGAATCGATCCAAACCGAGTAATGATGTGGCCCCGCCGTAGCACCCGTCGTCGGTTGGGCACTACCATACGCCACCAAACTCAACACTGTACTATTTGCATGCCCCGGGGCTAGAAGTGCACACCGGGTGTCTTCCTACACAAGTATATATATAAAAAGAAGATAGTTAAATAGGACTTTTACAACAGCATAGATATAACAAAATTCATTAAGGTAGAGGGTTACAAATTACCTGTAACTCTGGAAATTCATGCGGTGTTGGATTTTCAAGCTCCCTCGAGTCCGCATGTGTAGGAGTAGGAACCTGCAACAGTACATCAATCATTGCACCTAAAATCTCAATTAACTCGGTTTAAAACTTTTAATAACCCAATTGATTTTACCTTAGGTGGCACATCTTCACCACGTATCTCATCTCCTCCATGTCTATCACCTTCTCCTTGTCCTTTTGGTTCATAACATGAGTCGACCGGGGTACGAGTGAGAAACGGCAAAGTCGGTAAGTTCATCAGCTTCGCCCAAGCATTCAATTCACCAACTAACTCGTTGCGTACTTGTTCCTTAATTGATGCCACCTTGGCATCCAACTCCCCTGGTGAGTTAACACTAGCTCGAGATGTACCCGATTTTGTGTATTCGGGACCCATCACCTTATTCCATCCAAGCAATGACCCTCCCAAACCTACTACTCGTCCTGGATGGTATGGCCTTCCCAAATCCATGGTGAAAGGGTCATTCTCAACACTTGGTTCAAATTTGCCCTCCACCATCTCTTGAGTGTGCTCAAGCTATAGCATAAGGAAAAATGAGGTCAGTAAAACAGTTAATGGTTTGTACAGTGATTAGATGCAAAAGTGACTTAATTTCAACAATTCATAGGTAACTTACTAGCTTATCCGCCAGTTTCTTGGCTTCCGGACCCTTGATGAACCAGTTTCCGGTTTTCTTATCAAACGAATGGAGAGAACAAAAGAAATCACCGGCACGACTCACCAAGGTAGTGATCGTGGAACTAGAGGGTTCCTTCGATGCCACTAGAAGCGCTTTAGGGTATAAATCTGAAGCGGCCCACTCAGGTCTCTTTTCAACAAAAGTCTTAGGACCCATATGATGGACGTATTCCTTCTTTTCTGCATTCGCTTGATTTTGCTCTCGAAGTTCCTACAAAACAAAAAATGTTAGTCTCATTAATAAAAAAAGTGTCAAGCTATTATTCAATTGACATCAGATTTACACAAACTTACAATGGCTTTCTTTTGACTCTTCATTCTAACGAACTCTTCCCAATCATCTTTTGACACGGTCGGCCATATTTGCCACGGGAGACGGTTATCCTCTTTGGCATTCTTCTTCTTTGTTTGCACCTTCTTCTTCTTATGGATCCACCGATTAGTCCACTTGGTCTTCAAGCCTCTGAATCTTTCTCCTAATAAAGAGACAAACACCCTTTTCTTCTCGGGATCATTAGGAATAGAAAACTGCCTCTGCAAGCACAAATTAAAACCGATTATTAGTTTCTATTTAAAAACAATCATAAGGTTAAGGTATCTTAAATTGTCTAAATGTGCCAAAAACACACTTACCCTTGTATCATCCCAAAATTCTTGAATCAAACCCGGAGGTACTTGCTGCATTACAAGTGTAATGGGGATATTCCGCGAACATAAGCCAACTTGATTAGCATATTGTCGACTCCATTTGGGCCCGGGTTGGCCTTTGTTGTCATACACCAAGACCATGGGACCGTCCGGTTTCTTAAAGCTTCTCGTCGGACCCCTTGTTTTTTAGCCGGTGCCTTTTCCCCCCCTCCACCACCTGTGTTGTTTTCATCTTGTCCTTGGCCTTGACTTTCAGGAGTCGGGTTCTCACCAACAATCTCACGTGCTGTATTTTCAATGGCCAGTGCACGTTCAGCTGACATTTCAAAATCGTCGAGCCTACGCTTGAACTCATCTTGAGCCTGATCCTCTGGCTCACCCAAGTCATCCTCCTTATTCACATCATCAGGAGCATCACTATCATCGGAGTCGTCATCCTCGTACTCGTCCTCATACTCATCATCGTCAATGTCCTCTACCAAACGAGGATCATGATCGTCCGCGACCGCTTGCACCGTGGACAATCCTGCAATTTTTCATACTCATTTTGATACAAAATACAGTCATTAGGACATGCATGTATCTTCTTATACTCCAAACCAAAGGGACACATGAGCTTCTTTGCGTAATAATAAGACTTAGGAATTTCATTCCCATCAGGCAACATATCACTTAATGCGGTCAACAAAGAAGTAAAATTGATGTCCGTCCACCCATGCTTCGACTTAATGTTGAAAAGTGTTAGCACGGCCGATAGTTTGGAGTATTTTTTGCACCCGGGATATAAAGGCTTTTTGGAAGCCTCCGATAATAATTCAAACACTTCACCTTCAACACCTTGCAACATCTCATCCACTTGTTCATCCTCAACCTCATCCGCCTGATCTTCATCGGCTCCATCCTCACCATTATCAACAATATACTCATTATTCTCGTATTCCTCGTCCACATGAATCTCAGTGCTTCTAACACGCACATCATTCCGATCAAGATCCCCACTGTACTCTCCACTTTTTCCGTGCCAAATCCACACATGGTAAAATTGCCTAAACCCACGACATAATACATGATCTCTAATGATTTCAACACTATCGACCACATTCACACAATTACAATCAACACAAGGACAATAAAGGCCTTTGCCTCCCAGTGTGCATTGATAAGCTAAAGCCCTCTTGCAAAACTCTTGAACCCCATTCCGAAATTCCAATGTATCGCGTCTACCATACATCCAACCACTATCCTTCTCCATTTAGTAAATTGTCTCTAAACATATATATAGCACCATATAATTATAATGTGTAAGTGCTACATATTTTATGTAAATCAAATTCAAGTACAAAACGTGAATATACCATTCATATAGTGAAAATATGCATGTTTCCAAAGGGTCCTTATCACTCCAACCTAACCCATCCTTGAATGTCTACTCTCACTAGTGAATGTATGTCAACTTTCCAATTTTAAGGAAAATCCGGTAGCATTTCCCCCTAGTTCTCCAAGTACACGATATAGATAATTAATTACCCACATATGTACCCAGAGAACATAGTGAGGAAATGGTAAGCCGAGATGTTCCTTAAAATCGAAAAGAAAACATACATTCACCACCTAAGTGAGAGTACACATTCAAGAACAGTCCCAACCGGGGACTATTCAAGACTTTCTCCTAATGAGAAAGCCTTGAACGGGTATCTAGGCATATGATGATGCAATTCAAGTATTCTATATATTGTTGTATTTATTTGCAATTAAACAATACACAAGTTGCAATTTCATGAATAAACTTTTATTAAATGGATGAATAGAAAGAAATATAGCTAAGTAAAGTTTAGTAGTCATACCAATATAGCAACTACCCACTTGAGCTCAATATGTAGTCCTCAAGCTAATTAAACTCTTGCTTCAATTCACATATGAATCTATATATTAAAAAAACAAAAATTAGCAACGTCACTAATTCTCTAATATATTCACAATTCTCTAATGTATTCACAATTCTCTAATTTATTCACAATTTTCTAATTTATTCACAACTAATTAGAATCAAGGTCACTAATATACACATTAAAACATACAAAAACTCGACTAAGGAACAAGGTAATGCAAAATTACTAATATATTCAATCGAGGATCAAGAGTCAAAGCATTCAATCACAATAATTTGACTAAGAAATCACCATCTGGAACAAAAAGAAAAGTGCATGGAGAAAAATAAACTCACTCTTTTTCACCAAGCTTCACTGTAGTTCCTCCGTATTCACGGTATCCCCTTCTTTGACAGCAACAGGAATATGAACCCATTAATTTTCTTTGCATTTCATATACAATCTAAGCACAATTTTAATCTAAATAAAAAAGATGAACCCATTAAATTGAAAAGATGAACTTACCATAAATTAGTTGGAGGTGGAAGAAGACCCTCGCTGTGAGGAGGCGGTGCGCGCTGGTGGAGGTGGAGGCGGTGCGCGCTGGTGGAGGTGGAGGCGGTGCGCGCTGCAACTGTTTTTGTTTGTTTGTTTATGAAAAGACCCTCGCTGGTGGAGGAGGCGGTGCGCGCTGGTGGAGGTGGAGGCGGTGCGCGCTGGTGGAGGTGGAGGCGGTGCGCACTGCAGCTGTTGTTTGTTTCGCACAGAGAAAGGTGGTGAAGGGCAGGGAGATTCACGGCGGTGGTTTTCGACACCTGAAAACGCCGGTGAAGGTGGCGGCTGTAGTGGACAGAAAAGGTGGAGGCACGACAAAGAAGCTAAGGGATGGATACGAATGAAGGGAAGGGAAGGAAAGAGAAAGAGAGGAAGAAAAGAGGAATGAAAAGACGCGGTTTTTTTTGTTTTGAATATGGCACCGGTTTGAAAGGAACCGGTTTGAATTTTTGGCACTGGTTCAGGCTGAACTTGTTCCTTTTCTCTTTTGGTAAAATGTCGCCCAATTCTAGACCGGTTTTTGGCACCGGTTTAGGCTGAACCGGTGCCATATGGGGGGTGCCTAATGCTTTTTTTCTACTAGTGAAGATAGAGCAAAAGAGTCGCCAACAAGTTTTAGGAACTTGTAAACCGTTCACATGTGAAGTTTACACCCCTTAACGATCCAAGAGATCGTCAACTCCATAAGGTCTAGAACCAAATAAGGGTTCGGGGATGAAGGTACAAATCCAACCTAAAAGAGATTGCACCTGCCCTTATAATAGGCCTCTACTTTATTCTGATCGTATTCACGTGCGCTTTTTAATTAACATGCAATCAATAGGATTAACCCTAAACTTGTTTATCTATGTTGGTTGAATATTAATGCACAAATAAACCTATTATTGGCAATCACTTGAATTATAATCACAATTAACCCTAAATAAGATTATTAATTATCTTATTAAGCGTGATTACAAGTACCAAATTCCCTTTAACATGCATAAAAGGTGTGATCAAGCAATAACAATAAATATCAAGCAACATAATAATCATCATGAATAAAATAATCATCATCATAATAATAATAATAATAAAAATAATAATATTCATAATCATCATAAATTATAACAATTATAATCATAATCATGTTCATGTTAATATTAAAGCATAATAATAATAGCAAGATCCTAGGCATGACACTAACAAGATTAATAACAAACCCTAGCATGTCACTAAGCGATAAAAATCAAATCTTTAGCCCTAACATGATACTAACAATCATAAATATTAGGAAGAAAATAGGAAGCATCGCAGGAATCATATTTAATATTAAAGTTACCCTAGACATGATACTAGGAATATCATAATAATAATATAAACATGATTTCTACATCATAATATCAATTAAAACCATTAAAATACTTACTTTGATGCCTCGTACCTCTTTCTAATAATAAAATACACACGTTAGTAACTTCAAGGAAAATAATAAATCAAGCAATTAAATTAAATAATTGAAATAGAGATTTGGGACCAAACCCTCAGAAATTAAACCTTTCACGTCTAGGACGAAGGCAACTTCGAATATGGCTAGGTGTTTCTAGATCTTGTGAATGCGGAATTTTGTATATGAAAACAAAGTTTAGAAGAAAGAATTGAGGAAAGAGAGAAAGATTAGAAAACTAATTGTAGATGAATGATCGTTAGAATTGGTGAATTCGTTCCTGAAAACAGAGTTTTTAATACGATATTTATAGAGAAAATCAGCCAAAAAGATAAATTAAACAAAAGAGAGTCTGACGCACAGAAAATAGAGCTGGCGCCAGGCACCAATGGCTAACTGGCGCCAGGCACCAATGGCTAGAGCCAGGCTTGGTTCCAGGCGCCAAGGCCCGGGGTTAGGCGCCAAGCCTGATTTTAACGCGTTTTCGAAAATCAGATAAATATACCGTACCGGAGGATAAAATCATATAATTTCCTCGAAAATGCTATTTGATTTTGATTAAAACTCTGAAAAGTCAAAAGTCAATTTATCAATGCTAATTGAATTAGGAATGAAAAGAACCTTCTAGAAGATTCTAGAAAACTAAAACCATTCCTAATTGCATTAGGAATGATAAATTATATTAGGCCCTCCCCTAGATCATTGGGCCGTATATAAAGCTCAAACCGGGCCCAGTTTAGTAAATTGGCCATAACTTCCTCAATATTCATCGGAATTGGGCTTATATTATATCGTTGGAAAAGGTCTTTGCAAGCCCCATCCAACTACACTACCATTGGACCCATATCATGGACCAACCAAACTGGATTGGCTGTTTTCTTAAAATAAGTTTTCAAAAACAGAGAGAAGAGAAAAGAAAATAAAACTTTCCGCAACACTAGACTTTCCACACTTTCACTTCATTTGATTACGATTCGACGTGAAAGGTACTCATCACCGGGTTTGGTTTTGGGGAGACACAAATGGGTGTCTACAGGGGTCTTTTAGCCTAGTCGAGGAGATGATTCCTCTGCCCCCCTGGGACGTGGTGCTTCATAGAGAGGTCGATACCTCGTCACCAAACCTAGGTGAGTCATCTCTTATTATTTGCATGCATAGTCTTGATTGTTCTTGAATTTATTGCTTGGCAGGTTTCTCGCGAGGTGAAGACAAGGATGGCGAGAGGTATGGACACCTTTTTTTACCAGCTCGTGAGGTTGAGTCACCGAGCTACTGTCGTCGTGGGGATGACAGCATAGAGGTATTTATTTTGACTTTTGCTTTATGTTTGCTTCACTTATTTTTCTTATATTTGACTCGGCTTGATTTTCTATTTCATCTTATTCCTCTGACATGTACTCGTACGAGACTTGAGGGTAGGAGAGAGAGATATGGATCGAGGCGTTGTCGCACTTCTGTTGAGGCTCCAGATGGGCGAGAGGGGTCGGGTTGTACTATTGTTATAGAGGGTTCTGGTTCCTCTACTGAGGAGGAGGTGAGGCAGCCCCTTGGTCAGAGTACTTCGGTGATGGTTCCTTTCACAGTTGGTGGGACGTACGAGGTTTTCTTGTCGTCGTAGAAACAATAGCAACCGGAGCCGTAGCAACAGGGTGAGCCAAGATGGGCTGGCCCTAATCTTTCATTCCCGGCTATTAGTGATCTTAAGGCTGATGTTGTAGATGGAGTGACTCCTCGGACTATGCAGTTTTACGGTGCTTTTGGTATTTGTCATCCAACACCATAATTGTAACTGTATTAATTTACTTGACCATGTAGGACTTTGCTTTTTGCGTTGTATTATTGACACTCATGTTAGACATCTTGTATATACATACTCTTATTATTACATATATTTTATCTTTGCATTTTTTCATTTTATGTGTGTCTGAGTGTGTGCAAAAAAGCTTGTGATTTAATTTTCTCGCACAAAAATTTCCGTCATTTTTATCATTAATGGAGGGTATCCGACTTCAAAAATTTTATTATTAATGAAGGGTATCCGACTGTAGACACCCAATTGTGTCTCCCCAAAACAAAACCCAGTGATGAATACCTTTCACGTCGAACGATAATCGAATGAAGTGAAAGTGTGAAAAGTCTAGTGTTGCGGTTGTTTTTTTTATTTAAAATCCTTCTTTATGTTTTCGAAAACCTGGTCTATTTATGTAAATAACCAATCCAATTTTAGTTTGGTCCATGATAAAGGGTCCAATAATAGTGTAGTTGGATTTGGCTGGAAAAGAGCTTTCCAACGATATAATATAAGCCCAATTCCGTTGAATAAAGAGGAAGTTATGGCTAAAATACTAATTTGGGCCCTATTTGGTTCTTATATGCGGCCCAATGATCTAAAGGAGAGCCTATTATTAATTATCATTCCTAAAGCAATTAGGATTGATTATGGTCTTCTAGAATTATCTAGAAGGTTCTCTTAAATCCTAATGGAGTTAGGATTGATAATTATGTTTTAAGAGTTTTACTTGGAATAAAATAAGTGTTTTTATGAAAATACGATTTTAACCTTAAACATGGATTTTACGACTTAATCATATTAAGAAGTGGATTCCACATGGAAAACGTGTGGGTTTTCTAACACAGCGCCTGGCGCTGGTCCTGTTGCCTGACGACATGATGTGTTTTATTTCGTTTGGAACTCGATCTCTTTTCTATCGGTTTTCGAACTATTTTTTCTACAAATAGGGTCCTTAGACCTCCGTTTTCAATCATCAACAATCACCCACAATTCTCTAATTCTCTCTCTCTAAGCATTAGCTTTCTTTCTCTCTCTCTTCTAAACCAACCCTTGTTACAAACTCACTTCCGCATTCACAAGATCTAGATACACCTATCCAAGTTCGAAGTTGTCTTCGCCCTAGGCGTGAAAGGTTGATAATTTCTGAGGGTTTGGTCTTAAATCCATTCTAAACTTTTTAACTCTTTCTTTTAATTATTTGATTTAATTCTTTGATTTCATTATTTTCAAGAAGTTTACTAACGCGTGTATTTTGTTATTAGAAAGAGGCACGAGGCTTCAAAGTAAGTACTACCTCCGTTACATATTATTTGCAACGATTAGAAATTTTTCCTCTCTACTTTATGTCAAATCGTTGCAAATAGTATGTAACGGAGGTAGTATTTACCGTACTCCCTATTATTTCGATGTAGAAAGCATGCTTGGATTTGTTTAATTCCTAGTATCATGTTAGGATGTTATTATTGCTTTCTAGTATTTGTTTAGAGTACTTCCTGTTATTTTCTAATATCATGCTAGTATCATGTTAGGGCTAAAGCTTTGATTTTTTTTGTTTAGTGACATTCTAGGATTTGTTCTTAATCATGTCAATTTCATGCCTAGTATCTTGCTAATAGGATTAAGCTTTAGTGAGATTATATTGTTGATATTTATTGTTATCATGTTGCTCGATATATATTATTGTTATTGCTTGATCAAGCCTTTTCTGTAGGTTTAAAGGGAATTTGTACTTGAAATCACGCCTAATAAGATAATTAATAATTTGGTTTAGGCTAATATGATTTTAATTCAAGTGATCGCCAATAATAGATTTATTTATGCATTAATATTCAACTAACATAGATTAAACAGGTTTAGGGTTAACCAAATGATTGTATGTTAGTCAGAAAGCGCACATGAATATGAGTAGATAAAGTATAGGCCTATTTTATAGGGCGAGTTCTTTCTCTTTTAGATAGGATTCGAACCCTCATCCTCGAACATCCAGTCATGGTTCCAGACCTGTTGGAGTTGACGATCTCATGGATCGTTAAGGGGTGTAACCTTCACCCTGTGAACGGTTTACAAGTTCCTAAAACTTGTTGGCGACTCTTTTGCTCTTGTTTCCTTCCCTTTGGACACCACCATGCTTAAGTGTATGATCACAGTGGGGTTTATGTTTTGGATAATGCTTGAAATTATTCCCTAAAGTTTTTTGGAAACTCCACTTGGGAGATTTCTATTTTAATTCCTGAAATTTATTTTGGCATTGATTTAGAATGAGCGGATGAGACTCGAAAGTTCTAAGTGCGTAATTTTGATTAACACTATTGTCATATGCATAAAATGGTCCTCATTAGAAAGACCATCCATAATGAGTAAAAAACATAGGATTTTTACACATAGGAAATTTGAGAAATATCTTTCACTACTAGAATCGAAATAATACTACGAAAACAGGAAAATTCTAAGAACACAGAGAGCTGTTGAGGCATGTAGGAACTAGCACCGAGAAAATAGAGCCGACGCCTTGCGATGGTTCTGTGTCCCGGCGACAACAATGTCGTCTGGCGACAGAGTCATCTCCTGGCGCCATTCTCTGTTATCTCGCGCCAAGTTCTTCCAATACCGAGCCAAAAATCTGCCTTCTCTTTTTGACTAGTTCTAGTATTGTTTACTTGATTCTACTTCCTTATTGAGTTTTTCTCTCTTTTTTGAACCTATATGTGTTCTAAATATGGCCATAACCATCTGGGGGGTTCACACTCCATCTACCCAATCGAACGCTCCTGGCAACGACGGGTACATCCGAGTTTGTGAATCCACCAAACCGTGGAAGCAAGTTTAAGTTACTGGGTCCTATCCATACGCGACAACCCTTCCAAAGGTAAGGCTTCCTTGGATGCATCCGGAATCATAACCATGGATCTTCTTTGACTAACCCATATCCTTGAACTTTAGAGAACTAGAGCCATGGTTAGGTTGCAAACTCATTGCATCATATTGTGTTTACTTGATTACTTGTGCATTCTTTGCTTGTGCATAACTTATGTGTGTTTACACTAACCGTCTGTTTACTTGTGAATAAGTCTAAATAAATTTGTTAATGACTAAAAGGACTTTGCTTAATTAATTAATTATTATGAGTAATTAAAGTCTAATAAATTAATCAAACCTGACTTAGTACGACTTTAAGCATGTCCCTTTAGAGTAAAATACTAGAAAGAGTCCCAGATCAATGTCCCAGCAATGACGCAAAGATTTGGACTATGGCGCCAAACACTGGTGTCCAGCGCCTGGGAATAACTCTGTCGTCTGGCGCAGGGCTTAAGTGTGCGGCGACAGTCCTGCTTTGGCGACAGTCCAGATTCTTGCTCGAGTCATCACAACGAGTCTAATTAAATATTTTATTAATCAGTTTGACCAATCTAATAATATCAGTAGCCATGTTTAGTCCTTAATTAAGTCTAAGCACTTAGTCCCATGGTCATACACAAGAGTCAAAGCATGTCACTTACACTCACTAAAGCACACACTTAATATGCATTTTACACCTTGACCATGACTAGAGAATCTTGTGTGCGTGTGTTTTCCGTCATTTTTAGGGGGGTAATTCGGATATTAATCCTCTAATAAAACCACACTTGTTTGAAACCAGATACTTGATTCCCAAAAATATGAACCCTATTTTTGCCTTTTTGTTGTTATAAACCAATAAAGTCAAAGTTAATTCAAGTCAAGTCATTAAAACAAGTAAAATGGTTTAATCTAGGATGCTTGGTCTAGAGAGGAAGGGCGTTTAATCAAGGACAACACCTTCGTTCAAGTAAAACTTTTTGATAAACCAGTCAGTTGGAAAAGAAAAGCTAAGAAGATAATGGCAAGTCAAGAAGAAGTCAACGAACTTAGGAAGGACTTGTCTAACATGACTAAAATGATGAAGGTTATGTCCCTTCAAATCAATGACCATGTGAATCAACAACAAATGGAGCTCATGTAAGAAAGGTTGAGCAAACTATCCAATGACTATAGGTTCGAGGTCATTAGTTCACAAGGGGTCTCGGTGGACAAGGAATTTCTTCCGCAGAGGTTCAATGCCAACGACATCCCTAGGTTCAAGGCATCGGACAATCCTTATTTCCACTTAAGAGATTTTAAGGCTATAATGAATATTAAGGGGATTGATAGGAATGTCTTTCATTCTTTATTTTCTTTATCTCTTGAAACCGTTTGTCAACAATGATTCTTTTTCCTTGACAAAGTGAAAACCTCTACTTGGGATTCTATTGTAAACGATTTCATTGATAGATATAAATGTAATATTCAAGTTGAAGTTGATCATAGAGAGCTTGAAATCCTTAAGAAAAAAGAGAATGAAGGTTTCACTTCTTTCTTTAATAAGTGGAGGGAAACTTCCGCTAAGATGATTGAAGTTCCTACTGAAAAAAGAATCTGTGAGATTGTTCATTAAGAATCTCTAAGAAAAATAATCTGAGCATCTCAAGTACCAAAGCAACTTGAACACCTTTAAGGTCGTCTATGACATTGGAATTAATATTGAAGACGGCCTTGCTAAACAAAAAGCTGCTAACAATAACTCCAACAGTGGCTCGATAGGAAAGAAGAACGACAATCCTTCTTCTTCCAAAACCACCCACTCAAACAACGTTAGCACCTTTAATCTGAGTGAAGTCCTCGCCATGAACAATCAAGAACAAAAGAAACCATTAAAGAGAAACTTTACTCCTATTGGTATGAGTTATGACACCGCATTCAACCGTCTACATGCAAAAGGTCTTATAACTCCTATTAGACCATTTGGAGATCCACCAGTCAAAAAGAGAACGGCTAATTGGAACCTTAATGCACATTGCAAATACCATCAAGGGAGAGGCCATCTTACTAAGAATTGCTGGAAGCTATCTTTAATCAAAAAGGAGATAATGAAACAAATGGGACTACCTGGCCTCCCTAAATTGGACACTTTTCTACTTGGCTTCGAACCGACTCTAGAAGATCTTAAGCGAGCCCGGGAAAAGTCTAATGTGCGTAGGAACGCTTGTACCCAAAAGAAAGAAATCCCAATGGATTACTACCCTCTTACTCTACACAGACAATTTATAAGAGAATGAGTGGATTATCCATGTCACAAATTTCCTGAACTCTTTGTTGCAAATGGGATAAGACAACCCGGGTTCGAAATATTCTTGGATTGCAATTTCTTTATGACATCCCTACTCCTATCTATAAGGAGAAAGCACCTCCATGCTTTGACTTTAATGTCATGGGACTTCTCTTTGGGCACGAGAAAAATGAGCCAAAATATGTAGAGGATAACTCCTCGCTCATTCAAACGGTTCTACAAAGTGAAAATTCGATCCTTTGAAGCTTATCACTCTAGAAGAGGGTTTAGTGCAAGGATGGCGCAATACCGTGAAAGTGACTACTCCAAGTGGAAGAAAGATCTCCATAACAACAGGACAAGGACAAATGTTTGAAGAGTCGTCAGAGTCCGAGTCAGAGTCTTCCCCTATCAAGTCCTCTAAGTCCTTAGTTATATAACCTTCCCCTAATTTTTCTATTTTAGCACCTACTCGTAGAATAGTTAGTAGTCAAGTCCCAATGGACATATCTTTATTTGATATAATGATTTCTGAATTCAATAATATGTCTTCTTCCTTTTACTCCTCGTGTCATTCATTAACCCAAGATGACGAGCATTGCTTTACTAACAATGAAAATGAAAAAGAAATCATTAAAGCAATGGAAACACTTGAAAATAAAACACCGTTAATTGAAGATACTGAAACGGTTGATATCTCAGAAGAACTAACCTTTAAAAGAGAGGTTAAAATCGGACTAACGCTTAATAAAGATAAAATAACCGATTTAATTAATCCACTTAAAGAATTTATCGATGTATTTGCTTGGTCATATGATGATATCCCAGGAATTAATAGAGAAACAACTCAACACACTATACCACTAATTCCAGGAATGAAACCTTTAAAACAAAAGGTGCGTCGAATGAAACCCGACATAACTCTTAAAATAAAAGAAAAAGTTTTGCAAGTTTTATCAGGGTATCCAAATACCCCAAATGGGTCGCAAACGTGGTCCAAGTTCCAAAAAAGGATGGAAGGGTAAGAATGTGTTTTGACTATCGATATCCAAATAAGGTAAGTCCAACGGACGACTTCCCTTTACCACACATCGACATCTTGGTAGATAACTCCGCAAATCATGCGTTTCTCTCATTTATGGATGGGTACACAGGATACAACCAGATTCTCATGGCAAAAGAAGACATGGAGAAAACAACATTCATAACACCTTGGGGTACTTACTGTTTCACGGTAATGCCATTCGGGTTGAAAAATGCAGGTGCCACTTACCAACGAGCAGCAACTGCCCTACTCCATGACATGATGCACAAGGAAGTTGAATTCTATGTGGATGACATGATTGTAAAATCAAAATATCGTCCAGGACATCAAGTATCCTTAAGAAAATTCTTCGAAAGGCTAAGGAAATACAGCATGAGGTTGAATCCATCTAAGTGTGCTTTTGGAGTCACCTCAAAAAAAACTCTTAGGATATGTCATAAGCTCTAGAGGAATAGAGATAGACCCAACCAAGATTAAGGCAATCATGTCAATGCCACCACCCAAAACTGAGAAACAAATTCGAGGATTTATTGGCCGGTTGCAATACATAAGTAGGTTCATATCCAAGCTAACAACAATATGTGAACCAATATTCAAGAAACTCAAGAATAATGTGTTTGTAATATGGGACAATGAGTGTCAAAAAGCCTTTAAAAAGATCAAAGCCTATCTCGCTAATCCTCCCTTATTAGCATCACCGCTTCAAAGAATTCCTTTTAGGTTGTACTTAACAGTCAGCAAAGAGAAAATGGGGGCTATGCTTGCACAAGAAGTAGAAGGAAAAGAAAATGCCATCTACTACCTAAGTAAGAAGATTCTCGAGTATGAGATACGCTACACACCACTTGAGAAATTGTGCCTCACACTAATGTGGGCCACAACCAAGTTAAGACATTATATTACATGCTCGTTCACACAATCTTTGTCGTATCTCAAATGGATCCACTCAAGTATCTCTTCGAAAAATCTACACTAAACGGGCGGATATCTAGATGGAAAGTCAACTTAGCCCAATTTGATGTAAGATTTATCCCTCAAAAGGCCATTAAAGGATCCATGGTCTCGGACTTCTTAGCGGATTTCCAATAGAAGATTCGACACCAGTACATGTGATATTCATGTTTTATACGTTATTTTATCCCCCGTCCCACGGTCATTTACATGCATATTTGGGCTCTTTGGAGCTATTTTTGTACTACTGTGTGGTTTCTAGTGTTTTGTAGAGCCGACTTTTGTTTTGTATGATTTTCCTGGATTTGCCGGAATTTTCTATGGTTTTTTCAGCCACTACGAGATATTGGAGGTTAAAGCATGCCATGACCATTGATCGTAGCCCAAGACCGATCGTATCAGTGATTAAGGGCCCGGTTCGTGAAATTGGTCCGAGCAATGGACCAAGAAGAGAAGTGTTGGGCCTTGATTTTGGATCCCAAGTGAATTAAGAAGAGAATCTCAAGCTACGGCCAAGGAAAGGAGGGCCCGATCGGGAAACCATTACCCCAATCGGGCGGCTACCTAGAAGCTCGAGTGAAGGTAAAAAGGCAGGCCCGATCAGGCGGCCCTTCGCCCGATCGGGCACGTGTTTTTATAGGCGGTTTAGGAGTTTTGTTTTGGTTAATCTTCGAGCTTAGTTTTTAAGACTTTTTGTAATCTTTCTTAGCTACGTTTTCATTACTCTTTTCTCATACTCAAACTCTAGAGAGCTTTTTAGTTGGTGTTTTATTCTTAAACTAAAGATTATACCTTTTTAGTGCAATTTCGATTTTTCTTCTTTCGGTATTCTTTCTTCTCTCTTTATTGTTCATTTTCTTGCTTTGATCTTAATCATATCTTCTTTTATTGCTTTATTTAATTTAGATTTAATTATGTGTGAGTAGTTTAATTCTAGGGTTTTGGGCGATCCATAATTAATATGAAGGGATAATTTATTATTGTTGATTATTGATATTGGATGATAACTTATTATTAAATTATATTAATTCTTTACAATTAGATTATGAATCAAGCAGATGTGATTTGATTGTAAAAGTATAGCAATATTAAATTGATGAATCGAGCATATGTTAATTTAATATTAAAGACTATTTTCAATAGGAACTTAGATCTAGTAAATTGCGAGAGCCTATTAGATCTATGTTGATTAATAAATTGCGAGAGCCTGTTAATCATGTTATATGTGCAAATTTAATTGTTGATTGTTATGTTTTATCCCAGATCATCAATTATTGGTGAACCTGTGACTCTAGGCTTCCTTATTATTGATTTCTCCCTAATCTTGATCTCCGTAGTATAATTCCTTTTTACAACAATAATATTGGTTACTTGATAATTTAGATTATAATAATTTATTAGGAATAAAAGAACATTGTTTCCCTGTGGATTCGACCCTACTTCCCTATCTATTTTAGTTAGTGGTTTTAGGAATTACTTTTGATTAGGTGATTCAACTTTAGCCTATCAACATGAGAACGAATTTCAAGACGAAGACTTGATGGTCATGGAAGATGATACTTGGACCTTATATTTCGACGGAGCCTCAAACCAAAAAGGATGTGGTGTACGAGTATTACTAGTATCACCTAAAGAAGAACATGTTCCAATCTCCATAAAGTTAGATTTCGACGTTACCAACCTCGAAACAACTTTGGCTTAGGGAGTAAAGAAACTTCGAATATTCAGAGATTCTTCTTTGATCATCAACCAAATCTCCAAATGATGGAAAGTAAGGAGCAAAAGCTTGGCCCCTTACCAAAAATACTTAGAAACTCTCACTAATCAACTAGAAAAGGTAGAATACATATATCTACCAGAGAGGAAAACCAATTTGCTGATGCCTTGGCAAGACTAGCCTCAATGGTTAGGATTCCTACAGAAATCGAGCAATTTCCTTTAATAATAGAAAAGAGGCATAAATCGGCTTACATTCAAGCCATAGAGGATGATGAAGTGGTTCAAGAAGAAGAAGAACCTTGGTATACAGACATCCTCAATTATGTCACCAAAGGAGAATATCCTCTCCATGCTGACAAAATTAAATAGCAAAACGAGCTTTTAGACTTTGGCGTCCCAATATGTACTCATAGACAACGAGTTACACAAAAGGGTACCTAAAGGACGAGCTCTTCTATGTGTAGGAAAAAAGGAAGCCCAAAGGGCTATGAGAATAATTCATGAAGGAGTATATGGAACACATGTAAATGGAAAAATGCTAGTTCAAAAGATAATGCGCGAAGGTTATTATTGGACTATCTAGCATGAATAGGGACTGCCATCAATACGTAAAAAGAAGCCCTAAATGCCAAATATACGCTAACCTATAACATGTTCCTTCATCTCTCCTCTATACCTACACATCGCCATGGCCGTTCTCAACATGGGGAAGAGATATCATTGGAAAGATTACTCCTCCTGGAACAGGAGATCACAAATACGTTCTAGTGGCAATTGATTACTTCACGAAATGAGTTGAATCAAATTCATATTCTAAACTCAATGCAAAACATGTAGCACTCTTTATCGAAAGAAACATCATTTGTCGATGTGGAGTCCCACATGAAATGATAAGTTACAATAGAACTCACTTTCAAGCAGAATGTGAAGAATTGCAACGAAAGTGTGGTATTCAACATCATCATTCTTCTCCATACAGACCTCAAGCAAATGGTGTAGTTAAGGCAGCCAATAAGAATTTAAAGACTATCATTGATAAATTGTCAGAAAATTACAAAGATTGGCCTGACAAACTCCATTTTGCTCTTTGGGGTTACCGCATGTCAACTCGCTCATCAACAAGAAATACGCCATTTTCCTTAGTCTATGGAATGGATGTCGTACAACCTGTAGAGCTAAAAATACCTTCCCTACGCATTGCGTTGGAAAGTAAACTCAATGAATTCGAATGGACTAGAGCAAGATATGAGGAGCTAATTCTACTTGATGAAAAGCGACTAGAAGCTCTACATCATACTCAATGCAATCAAACTTATGGCTAGGCACTTTAATAAGAAGGTCAAGACAAGAAACATCAAAGTAGGAGACTTGGTGTTAAAAGCATTAAGGAAGAATGTTTTGGATCCAAGAGGCAAATTTAGGCCAAACTGGTCCGGACCATGTATCGTCAAAACCATCCTATTAGGAGGTGCCGCAAAACTAACTGACATGGATGGCAATGAATTCTCAAACATGACGAACCTTGACCAACTTAAAAAGTAATACCCATAATTACTTGAGTAGGATACTCAAGAGAGCTACGTTAGGCCTGATTCCTTAGGAAAGGATACGTAGGCAATCCTTTACAGGGTGCGGCCACTTTAAATTTTACAATTCTCACATCCCATCATTGACGAAAAATCAGCAACATCAGCGCAACACAAGAAGTATGTCGCCAAACGACAGAATGCAGCGCCAGGCGACAAACTGCAGCGCCTGGAAACAGAAACAACGTCTGGCGACAGACTTAAAATCACGCCGCCAATTTTCCGCGATAATCTGGGCAAATTTCGGTATATTTCGGAAAATTTTTGACTTCCATACTCGAATAATTTCTGGAAAATAATCTAAGTTCTGTTCATTGCTTTAATAAAGATTAAATGTAAAAGTTGATTTAATTAAAAAGCTGAAATTGCATTAATAAAATAAAGAAAAGTTACATTATTGATGGAATTTAAAAAAGGCTTAAAAATATAATTGACTTACAATTTAAAATTGTCTAATAAATTGAAAGTAAAGCAACGCTCTAATATGTCTTCTCTTTCCTAGCTCTCTTCCAATTCCTTTCAGTGTCTTCATCTTCATCCATCACCTTTGCTAGTAGACATCGTTTAGATAATCTACATTCAACTTTGGTTTCCTCTTTAATTTTCTTTTCTACCCAAACTTTATTTTCTGTAGAGTCAACTTTTCTCTTTCCTTTTCCTTTAATATTACTTTTCTTCTTAGGCATAATAGGAGTTTTGAATTCACCTAGGCGTTCCTTAGCAGTAATTTTCTTGTCTCCCAGACGAGTCTTCACATTGGTCTTATTATGAACTTTGTTCTTGTCCTTTTTGGATCTACCAAGTAGCCAATCCTTCACATCTTTAGACAAAGAAGGTGGAACCTTTTGGGTAATGACTTCCCATAAAGGTCTAGCACACCAATAGTTGTAAAACCTTTCAATTTCTTGTGAAACGGGAAATTCATAAGGGCGACGAAGATCACCAAAAGGAACGGTCTGAGCAAGGCCATATTGTCTTTTTACCTAGGAGGGATAATATAAGGTCAACTTGGATAGGCTAGGAAGACAGCAGAAGGGTTGATTATTGACACCAATCATCTTCTCAATTTTCCACCAAGGAACGACCCACTTAATGGCAAAATTACAAGACTCAAATATTTTGCCCCACTCCCGAAGGCCCATCTTTATGGGAAAGCGTTTCTTTCGCCTCACAAAGAAGTTTGGAGTATATTTGTCAACATTGTCAGGAGGGCTAATTAATTCTAGACTTTCCATTAGCCACATCTGCAAAAATTCAATGCAAATAATTAGTATTACTATACAAAAAATATATTTTTGATTTATGTAATTAAGAATTTTTTTTTTGTTCCTGTAATAAAATTAGAGAGCCTCAAAGAGGTGCCTTTGGATTTTTCTTTAATTCATCTAGACTTAGCATACTCTCTCCAACAATTAATTGCATTGGATTCCTCCCAGATTCAATTTGCTCCATGACAGATATCAAAATTGCTTGACCCTCATTACTATTACCACTAGTGAGAAGATTTTGGCTAAGCATGCAAAAGAGGAAAGCCCTTCTCCCATAAACGTGAAAAGATTTAGAGCGCGGTCTATCAAAATAATGACGTGCAAATTCTCTTAAATTAACAATATTTCCATGCCCAATATTCTTTAAATCCCTAATCCTAAGGTTAAAGAAACGCTCAAAATCTTTTTAATAATACTCACTCACTCTAGGAATTACCGCAAGATCTAAAGAAGGGAAGCCTAGAATGGCACCAAATTCTTCCGGTAAAGGGCTAATTTCATCATAGCCTAGTCTTAAGCAATGAGTGTCCGGGTCTCAATATTTTAAGGCGGTATGAATAAAATCTATGTCAATATCTACCCCTTAATACTATAAATACCTCACAAGGTGGAAAAAGTCAAGTTCTTTTCTCTCCTTAGCGGTCAAAGACCGACACCACTCACGAGTAAAATCAATATAACTCTTAGACATGATTTCTTGTTGAGAAATTAAGGTTATGATTATTTTTAATTTGTTTGAATTATACAGAAATCGGCAGATTAGGAGGATATTTATGCACAAAACTGGTACATACACTTCAAATCCCAAAAGGATTCGGAGAAAAAAGGCTTAGCGCCAGGCGACTGGTGCAGCGCCTGGCGACACAGTGCAGCGCCTGGCGACACAGTGCAGCGCCCTGTGACAGAACGGTGGTGCGACACCAGCTCAATGCGCTATGCAAACTACGTTTTTTCTTACTATGACTCAATTTTTTACAATGACTTTACGATATCACACTTTGTTAAAAAGCCTTACCCACACAAAATTCAATACATTTTTCCTTTTCTTTTGATTAAATTAAGCTTATTTTTGTCCAACTTATTTTTCATTCTTTTTCTTTTGGGGGAGAAAGTCAGATATTCTCCATTGATAATAAAAATGACAAAAACCTTTGCCCAAAATTAGTCACAATTTTTCTCACACACTCACATGCACATAAAATGAAAAATAAAATGCAAAGATAAAATAGGCATAATAGTTTTGTATATACAATGTGTCCAAAATACAAGTCATATAATACAACTAGCAAAGTCCTACAAAGTCCAAATAAATAAAAAGTACATATACAACTACAGTGATGGAGGACGCAAATGAGGAGGAATGTTCATCGCGTCGAAAAACAGTGCAGACCGGAGAGTATGCCCCTCACCAGCTCCAAGATCGTCATTAGTCAGGATCGACAAATCAGGGTCAGCCTATCCAGGCTCACCCTGATACTGAACATCCAAAGGCTGAGGCTGCTACGGCTGCTGCGACGTCAAGCCGACCTCGTACATCCCACAACCCACTAAAGGAGCCGATGTCACGCCTCCTTGGCCTGTCGGCCCAACATGTGCACCCTCAGACGAAGATCTCGAACTCTCAATCTCTTGGTAGGAGCTACATCAGCTCGGCCACCCTAACTACCAGAAGTAGTACGACGACGCCTCGAGCTAGACATGGACGATTATCTCCTAACCTCGGGTCTCATCCGAGTATGTGGTGGAGGAATAGGTTGTCCCTGCAAAAGTAAATCAAGTCAGACACAAAGAAAATAAGAAAATAAACAATGCAAAATAAACGAAGAGAGATACCTGTTCAGCAACGACATCACGACGATAAGTGGCTCGATCTCTCAACCTCACCAGCTGATGACGAAATACGTATATACCCCTCGCCATAATCGTCACCACCTCGCGAGAAAACCGTTAAAAGACAAAGTTAGTAACAGTCAAAGATAAATACAAGTAAGTGGTAAACAGATAACTCACCCAAGTCTAATGACGAGGAATGGACCGCTCAACAAAGTGCTCATCCTCAAGAGCCAGAGGAATCATCTCCTCAACTGGACCATAAATCCAAGTGATTAAGATCTACTTGAGGGCTATCTAAAAAGCAAAAAACAAGAGATAAGGGATGTACCTCCGCCTCTTCCAATAAAAAAAAGGTACTGGAGCCAAACGTGGCAGCAGATGCTCTCCGTAACTCTACTCTGGACGGGCATGAGACCACCAAGGAGTACCCGCAGGCGGCGAACCCCCCAAATCTCTCAGCCTTGCCTAATCAAACATATGCCGAGGCGGGCGAGTAGGAATAATGAAAACATCTGAGGAGTGCTGGATAGCCACTCTCTCACCTAAGTACACCACAGCATCGTACGTCCCCTTGAAGTAACATCGCTCAGTAGTGTACTACGCAGCGAGCGCGGAAACATCCATATCGACCCATGGCCTAAACACCACAGATGGCTCCTATAAAAAATATGACCATGAGATAAAGCCCTACTAAGGGGAAACATAAAAGACAAGCATCAAACAAACATACCGAGAGGATCAAATCTCAAATGCGAGTAGTGGTAGTCTGGTAGTTGACATGACCTCCCAACAGGCACCAATGGAAAGCTCACGAGGCGAAGGTCTCGCCGGCGCGATAGATGGGAAGTGCTTGTAGAACCAAATCTACGAAGACAAAGGAAAATCAGCAAGTGCTAAGGCAAATCTAGAGCTAACTTTAAGGGAGATAAAGTATACCTCTATGATTCTCCAAAAGATGGAGAGCGCGATGTCCCCCTCGAATGCCCTGTGACGACAGGTGAATCGCAATCTGTGGGGAATAATTTCAAGCGTTAATCCCCTTTAGCTTGAATCCCACTGTGATCATACACTAAAGTACGGTGGCGTCCAAAAGGGAAGAAGATAGAGCAAAAAAGTCTCCAACAAGTTTTAGGAACTTGTAAACCATTCACAGGGTGAAGGTTACACCCCTTAACGATCCAAGAGATCGTCAACTCCATAAGGTCTTGAACCAAATAAGGGTTCGGGGATGAAGGTACAAATCCAACCTAAAAGAGATTGAACCTGCCCTAAAAATAGGCCTCTACTTTATTCTGATCATATTCATGTGCGCTTTCTGACTAACATGCAATCAATAGGATTAACCCTAAACCTGTTTATCTATGTTGGTTGAATTTAATTCAAAAATAAAACTATTATTGGCGATCACTTGAAATTATAATCAAATTAACCCTAACAATATTATTAATATCCTTATTAAGCGTGATTACAAGTACCAATTCCCTTCAAACATGCATAAAAGGTGAAATAACAATAAAAATCATCAGGTAACATGATAATAATCAAAATAATAATTATAATCATCATCATAAAATTATAACAATAATCATATTAATCATAATAATAATCATGTTAAATCATAGCAAGATCCTAGGCATGATACTAAAAAGACTAATAACAAACCCTAGCATGTCACTAAGCAATAAAAATCAAATCTTTAACCCTAACATGATACTAACAATCATAAATATTAGGAAGAACATAAAAGGCGTCGTATTTTAATCATACTTAATATTAAAATTACCCTAGACATGATACTAGGAATCAAAATAACAATCTAAGCATGAACTCTACATCATAACATCAATAAAAACCATTAAAGTACTTACTTTGATGCCTCGTACCTCTTTCTAATAACAAAATACACACGTTAGTAACTTCAAGGAAAATAATAATCAAATATTTAAATTAAATAATGGAAATAGAGATTTGGGACCAATCTCTCAAAAATTAAACCTTTCACGTCTAGGGCGAAGGCAACTTCGAATTTGGCTAGGTGTGTCTAGATCTAATGAATGCGGAATTTTGTATGTGAATAAGCTAGTTTAGAAAAGAGAGAGAAAGAGAAAGTAATCAAGAAAACTTGATGAGAGTTGGTGATCGAAAGAATAAGAATTCGTGATTATTGATGAAAACTGGTTGTAGGTGATTATAATTGAAAACTGGTTGTAGGTGAATGAAAACAGAGTTTTTACAACGTTATTTATAGAGAAAATCAGCCAAAAAGATAAAATTATTAAAACAGAGTCTGGCGCACGTAAAACGAGATTGGCGCCAACGCCGGCCATTGGCGCCAGGCGCCAAGCGTAGCGCCAGGCGCTATAGCTGGCGTTTGGCGCTGATTTGGAAAATTACGCGTTTTCTTAAAATCAAATAAGTCGTACAGGAGGATAAAATTGTATTTTTCCTCAAAAATGCTCTTTGATTTTAATTAAAACTCTAAAAAGTCAACAAAAGTCAATTTATCAATGCTAATTGAATTAGGAATGAAAATAACCTTCTCGAAGAATCTAGAAGACTAAAACCATTCCTAATTGCATTAGGAATGATAAATCATATTAGGCTCTCCCCTAGGTCATCGGGCCGCATATAAGCCTCAAACCGGACCCAGTTTGGTAAATTGGCCATAATTTCCTAAATATTCATCGGAATTGGGCTTATAATATATTGTTGGAAAGCTCCTATCAAGCCCCATCTAACTACACTATTATTGGACCCAATCATGGACCAACCAAACTGGATTTGGCTGTTTTCTTAAAATAAGTTTTCAAAAACAGAGAGAAGAGAAAAGAAATTAAAACTATCCGCAACACTAGACTTTCCCACACTTTTACTTCATTCGATTATGATTCGACGCGAAAGGTACTCATCACCGGGTTTGGTTTGGGGAAGACACAAATGGGTGTCTACACAATCCAAGCACGAAATTTGCGTAGGCCAAGCTGGCCCAATCATACGATCCGATCATATGAAGATCGCGGAGAGCAGGAAAGTAGTGGAGAATTACTCGACTACCCTTGTCAGGAGAAAAGGTCCCTGACAGCAAAATAAGAGCAAAGATGCGAACCCGCTGCTCAAGGGTGGTCGCACCATCCTTAAAAGCCGCCGTAAGAGTGGACCGCCGGATTCACCGGGAGCTGGTCTGCGTCGGCTCAGCCTCGCTACGGGCCCGAATAGTAATAGGACCTAGCAACTCCAATACCACCGGAGAGTAAACGGTGATCTCGCTGTCAAACGGGAGCGCAGCTGAACGAAACTCCAATCCCGAGATGAGACTGAAGTCAACAGGGGCAACGGTCATCTCACCCCAAGGAAAGTGAAAAGTGTTGGTGGTGTCCCAAAAAACTCCACCAAAGCTCAAATCACGTGGCGACTCGACTCAAAAGAATAGAGAGCCTGAATGGCTTGGAACAAGGAAGTCAAGCCACAAGACTCCCACAGTCTACGCAAACTGTCATCGTCTCGAAAGTAGGTCCTATACAGAGAGCTAATGGTGTTGTTCCCAGAACCATGGCTACCGGTCCTCCAGCCACGGATCCTGCGCCGAACACGATCTGCGATGTGGAACTCGGGAGCTGTAAACACCTAAATATGTCTCCCTAAAACCAAACCCGATGATGAACAACCTTTCACCACCATTATTGTTCGGTTTGAGTATTTAATATTTGGAGTGATTAAATCCATTTTTCCATTCAATATATTTCATAAACCAATCCATTTCTTAGCTCATTTCCCTAAACCATAACTTGGTTTCCTCTTTTCGTGACCACGTCATAACCTTACTCCAATTGAGTTGGAAAGTAGACTTAATAATCTTTCCAATGATATATTATATGCCTTATTCCTTGTTACGGATCAAAAGTTATCATGTCGCGCACAGTGTAAAAACACCATGTCACGGCAAAATCTGACGTGGCACGGTGCCTGGTGCCGTGACACAGTATTTCCCAACGTGTTACAGTGCTTTTTTCCATTTTTTTTTCGCGTGAAAATCCACCGTGTCACAGGAACAATTGCTCGCGCCACGAGATTTCGCACCGCGTCACGGTACAATTTCCCGTGTCACAGTGCCCATTCCGTGACACGGGGTTGTTCCGCGTTTTTAGGCTTTTTATCCTTCTTAGGGTTTCGCGTGTTCCCGCTGCTCATTTTCCCTATAAATACCCCCTTCATTTCTAATGTACGAGGCACCAAATAATTCTCCCTTCCTCTCTTTTACACCAAAAATCATTTTCTTCTCTCTCGTTCTCATATTCTAAGCCTTAAACCTATATTCTTAATTACACCATTCTTCCCTTAAGCACTCCAAGGAGTCCATACTTAAACCCGAGGTTCCGTCCTTAAACTAAGGCGTGAAAGATATAAATAACTGTGGGTTTGGACCAAATCAAATCTACATTTATTTAATTTAATTATCATTTGATTTATATTTTTTATTGAAGTTACTAAAAATTTATTCATAATGTACCAATTTTAAGGAACGCACGGAATGTGAGTAATTAATTAATTTAAGTACTCTTATTTTATTTTAATATTGCTAGTATCATGATTAGGTTAATCTATATTTGATTTGACTAACGCTATTATTGCTAAATTTCTTCCAATATTAATGCTTATTTAATTATATTTATTGATCACCATAATGCATGTTTAAAGGGAATATGTAATTGAAAATCATGCCTAATAAGATAATTTGGACAACCGGTTCAAGTTCCGTTTTAATCTTATTGTTTAAATAAGTGATCACAATATTTTAGAATTATGTGTTGCATTAATATTTAACAAATTTAGTATAATAATAGCTTGGAGCAAATTGAATCTTTATTTGCATGCCTTTGAGATCGCAGAAATCCCTTGTCACTATAAGAATCGAATAGAGGCCAATATGGGCGAATATGACTCCATGACTCACTTCGTACCATCATCCCCAATCCTCCTTTCGTGGTTCGAACCATATGAAGTTAGTAATCTCATGGATTATAAATGGGGTGTAACCTTCACGGGTCAATCGTTGTTG
Source organism: Chenopodium quinoa (assembly GCF_001683475.1). Taxonomy (NCBI): domain Eukaryota; kingdom Viridiplantae; phylum Streptophyta; class Magnoliopsida; order Caryophyllales; family Amaranthaceae; genus Chenopodium; species Chenopodium quinoa. The sequence goes on from NW_018745324.1 coordinate 4,258,439, forward strand.
CCTATCATTGTCCCTTTATCGTGGTTAACTTAAATGATCCGTGAACTGTTTAAAAGTTCCTTAAAAACTTGTTGGTGGCTCCCTACTTTCCTTGTCCCTAGTCGTTGTCCCTAATCGTATATGTCAATTCCCACTTCTTATGAGTGCCAAGCATATTCACACATGTTTTAACGTAGGCGCACTTTGAACAATGCCTTAAATTTGGCGACTCCACTGGGGAGGATTCTTGGTTATTTATTGATTTGAGTGATCAGTATTTAATTAAGATGAGTGGATGAGACTTGAAAGATTCTTGAAAAATTCTTGTGATTAAATTGACATTTTTACATATGCATAGACGTTTTAACGTCGTATTTCAAGTCTGTCCCAGAGGACAAATTGGATATCTGGTCGTGAATGAAGAAAATAAGGGCACCAGTCAGATTTCCTGACTGCCGCGCCACGGTAGAGCTTGCCGTGTCACGGCGTAGTGCACCGTGACACGGTGTCCAGCACCGTGACACAGTAGATTTTGCCGTGTTGCGTTAGTCTTGAATGAAAGGAATGGTGTCCTACGAACAAGTACATTATTCTGATAGCGGGTTCAGAATTATTAGAAAGCTAATATATTCAGAAAGGTCAAGTGACCGGAATGCCTAGGTGGAGGCCGCTTCCGATCAGTATTATTAATGTATAATTAATATTACAGCTTAATCTCGACTGAACCCTACGGGTCACACCCTAGCAAATATACGGACCGACTCGACGAATTATTCGGAAGAAATTAATTCGTCGCCCGAGTGTTAAATATTTAGACGTCGGAAATTCGAGCTTAGAGCGTCGAAACCGAGCGTCGGAAGTGGAGTCAAAAATAGTAAAAGACGAGACATGAAAATAATAATGAATTAACAAGACCAAAATACCCCTAGCATCGGAATGCCCCGAGCAAACCAAGTGCTAGGGGCATTTGATATAGCATGGTGGCTAGCATGAGCACCAAGCCGAGCCTAGGCTGGCTGGTGCGTGCTAGCGCACCAATGCTAGCATCGCAACACTAGGCATAGCCTAGTGCGTGCTAGTGCTGCTACTGCTGCCTTGTGCACGCATTGGCTAGCAGTCATGCCGCAACAAGCCGCAGCAGCTAGCACGCAATGTGCGCAAGCCGCAACAGCTAGTAGCAGCATGGCTGGGCCATTGCGCGCATGCTAGCGTGCTGGGCCTGCTAGCAGCCGCGCATCGCAGCCCACCTTGGGTGCCTTGGTGCCCAAGTGTGGTGCCATGTGGCGTGATTTTAGAGGAGGTTTGAGGGGTGTGTTGGCCGGATTTTGGAGAGGGAGTGGGGAGAAAGTTTGGTCCCCCCCTCCTTCAAATGGTCCTCACCTAACCTCTCTCATGAGCTTTCCACTTGTTGATTTATTACTAGTTTGATTATTAATTTTATTTTAGCTTTAAAATAAAATAGAAAAATCAAATTCTCCCACATTGATGGGAGAGCTTTTTCATTCTCTTGTTTTCCCTATAAATACCCAAGTTGGGGTATTGGGAAAATCACTTGAGTGAGAGTTGAAAAAGGCATCACTATTGTGAAAACCTTTGAACTCATTTAATCACTCGGGTTTTGATCGGACCTTGCTAACTCCAAGGTAGCGGACCTAAAAACTCAGTGTTCTTCCTTTGTTGGTGGATACCATTGGAGGCTCGGTATTTTCGGAGCTAAAGCTTTCAAGTAAGAGCCCATAAGGTCAGGAAAAGAACGCGTTAAAGGTAAATTCCGATTTTATCCTTTTATGTTTATATGTTATGCTTTATGGTTTTATTAATTGCGAGTGGTTCTTTGGGTCGGGGTCGTTTCTGCGGTAAGTTGGACTTACCAAACCCCAACATTGAAATCCTTCCTGTGGCTTTATATCTCTTCTCATTGTTAGCTTCCTTCGATTTTTCTGAAAAAACGTGTGTGTTCTACACACGTCTTAGCCCTGGGGGATTTAAGCTTTATCAACCAAAAACGCTCATGGAAATAAGGGTTCATCCGAGTTTTTAAATCCACCCAAACCATGGAGCCGAGTTCGATTTCATCACGAAGTCGCGGAGCCGCCCGTTCGCATACACCCTCAAGGGAGGCTTCCTTACTAATGCGTCCAAACTCTTAACCATGGTACCCTTTTGACACCAAATAAAACCTGACCATAGTGGATTATAGAACTGGACCTTAGGTTGCGAACTATTCTTTGCATCATTGTGCCTACGTGTCCTATGTGTGTATATTTGGTCGTTTTGATCCTAACCTTAACTATCTTTCTTTGTCTATGTTGGATTATTTTATGACTAACAATTGCCAATGGACCGTACTCACTTAGTAATTAGCACACACTCTAAAAAAAACAAACTGGTAAAATCACATAAACACCTGGAACTGATTACCGTGACACGGAAAAAAAATGCCACGTCACAGCAATGAGTACCGTGTCATAACAGTTATGCCACGACACGGTGCCCAAGTTTAGGTCCAGTTAGCCCCTCTTTTGGTCTTGCGTGCTAATTTGGTCCGCGTTTCAGTCATTTTTGTTACTATTCACATGTCTATCCATACGATCATACCACGAGTCTTATAACATCACTTAATCACTCACGAGTCAAGTATAGTCCACACACTTTCTTTATGTTCCGACGCGAGTCGTGCACCATGTCGTTTATGATCGTATACTAGGTTCATGCACCTTTTTTTCGTCATAATAAAAAAAATGAGTGGAGTTTATCCTCACCTGTTTTCAAATGTCTATTTTTTCCCTTCCTTTCCTATCTTGAGCAATGAGTCAAACAATTAAGTGAATTATTTTATTTCACAGTAGTTGGTCAAGGAGCAGGGGTAGATTAATAGGTTTGAGTCATTGCCGCAACAATCTCTTAAATCCAAGAGGCGTTCAAAGAGAACTTTGCCATCTCCACATTACTTATCACCTTTCAATGGCCACTAAGGAAGATATAGAGAACATCAAAAAATCTATCGAGGCACTGTCTTCCATGATGGAAACCCTTACCACTAGGGTCACTGCCATGGAACAAAACAAAGTCACTGTTTTTACCCTTGAAAAATTAAAGGAACAAATGAGTAAGATTTCTGAGGATTTCACTTATGTGGAATAGCCTCCCACTCCTTTGGATGTGAAAGACAGACTTCCTGAAAAGTTCTCCACTACTGATATTCCAAAGTTCAAGCCTACTAACAATCTAATATTCCGTTTGAAGGCGTTCTCTGCAATCATGGCTCTTAAGGGATTGGACGTAACACTCTTCCCTATGCAAGTGCACGGTGTTTGTTGTTAGCAGAGATTTAGCAAATACGGGTCGAATCCCACAGGGAGACAAGTTCTATTAGTATTTGCCCAATTATATGAACTAATTCTATAAACGAATAATGATTAATGATTAATTAACTAAAGAATGACAATAATGAAAGTAAGGTTGTTCTCAGACAAATTAAAGTCTAGGGCATACGTTCGGTCCACCATGCTTATACCAATCCAAGAAATGCAAACAATCCATTAATAAACAAACTAGGTCGAATAATTAAAGGACTTGTTAATCTTACGGTCGGGAATTAACGCTTACGAATTAACATATGTGGTTCGGCCGCTAACATAATCAAATTCGCCAATTGTAATTAAGCCTCTAAAAATATGATCTTTCAATTCTAATTTTTATTAGCTAAATAATTAACTCATGATATTGGCCAATTACATGAATCAAACAATAAAGCACAAATCAATTGGAATTATTCAAACCCTAATTCATAAATTTATAAATAAATAAGCACAAATAATCATGGTATAAACATGGCTTCCCTCACTTAACCCTAGAAAACGACTACTCACTCATAATTGAAATAAACAAAACAAAAGAAATAAATAGACTTGAATTCATAATTGAAAAAATAAATAAAGAACAAAAAGAATAAATGAAATACCTCAATGATTGAATTAATGGAGAAATAAAGCTAGGGTTCAACAATGGAGAGAAAAACTAAGAAACGTTTAATCTGGAAAAATAATGCATAAAAAGGCAAAATAAAATCTTCTAAGTATTTATATTTTTTGCCTCATCCTAATAAAATTAATAAATAAATACATAAGTATAATGCTATTAAATGACAATTGATGACGTGGCACGAGGGAAGCAAGGATGCGAGTGGCTCATCATCACCACCCGACCAGACTCGCGGCCGCAGGTTGTTCCCGCGCCCTGGCAGTGGCGGCAGCAGCCTCGAGGGGGCGCGGGACAGGGGCGCAGCCACCCCCGCGGTTGGCTGGTTGCATTGACTAGATTGAAATGCTCATAACTTCTGTTCTAAGAATCTTCTCGGGGCGTGTGACCTATTATTGGAAATCACTTCAAGTCTTGTTTCCAACGCAACTTGAATCGCATCAATCCAATATGTAGAACTCAAGATATGATCAAAAGAGTGAGAAAAGGTCATTTTTGATACCTTGCAAACCTTCGTTTTTCCCCGTTTCTCACTCAAATTCACTTCCGTAAGGTCCATAGTGACTCTCGTGGATGCTATTTTCATTTTCCATGCATAAAATCCTTAGAGACAACATCCACGGGCATATATCCCTCGATCAATGAACCCGATCCATCGATTTCCATTCAAATATCATCCGAATCATCTCTAAACACTTCGAAAGCTTCCAAATGACTATGAAATCACCTGAAACATTAAGAAAAACACAAAAGGAGCGTAATAGAGCGACATATAATAACTTATGCAGACATAACTCTAAAAACGATTAAGAAGACTATGAAAAAGCTCTAAAACTAGAAAAAACGTGCCTAAATAAAACTATATAAATATGATTTATCAAATTCCCCCAAGCTAAACCGTTGCTTGTCCCTAAGCAACACTAGACTCAAGACGGGGAAACAAGACTTCCAGGGAACCAGAATAAGACTGACTCGACTCTCGAGCAAACTATCAAACCAAAGTTAGCGAAACTGAAATCTGGCTCGGATACAAATAGAACCACGTAGCACTCATAGTCTTGTAATTAACTCTCCAATCTAGAGGCCACAAACAGTCTCTTTCCAAGCTAGTCTCCGCCGATTTCTTGTAGATATGCTGAAGTTGAGCACGAGAGGTGCCCTACCAGCTAGGGTTATAACAAACACTCAATCTATACCATGTCGACTCGGAATGCAACAAATATTCTTTAACTTTGACTCAAAACACATTTCATTCAATCATAACTTATGCACGAAGATCAAAAGGGTTTTATAAGGGTTGTAATGGGGCTAGGGTGAGAGGTAGGATAAAATTTTGGGAAATGTGAGAGAGTAGCTAGCTGGGAGAGTGATAGTGATAGTCCACAATAACAACACAATTGAATGCATGTCAAAGATAACCTTGTTTAGCATCTCGCCTCCCCATACACCAAAGTAATTTGATTTCCTCTTCTTCCCTTCTTTCTTCAACTTTTCTTTTATTTTAATTTATTTTTTTTTATTTTTTTTTCATTTTTTTTTCATACCCCATTTATTCTACTTTTTCTCTTTTTTTTCTTTTTGATTGATTTTTTTTCTTTTTTTTTTTTCTTTTTTTTCTTTTTTTTTAAATGAAATTAACCTCGAACTTCCATTCAAAATCTCCCTTTTTTGCAGCATGAAGCAAATATTTAGCCAAATAAAAATCACAACTCACAATATGGACCACTCCCCTAAGCTAGACATAGGAATAGTAACTGATTAAGGCTCAAGGCTTATAATATGGCTAATTCAATGAAAGGTAAAGCTCAACATGGGTTACAATTAGGGAAAAAATGTACAAAAATTACATGTGGAGGCTCAAATAAAGAAAAAGAAAGACCTTTATCATTTCAATCATGCACTCATCACAACCAAATTACTACGAGTCTCAAGGCAAAATCAAGATCAAAGTTGCACCAGGAACTATCACACAAACAAAAATATAGACTGTTATAAATAAATGTGACAACCAATCAATCAGGTTTCAAAAACTCACATGGCTTGGGGTCTACAAAATCTCGACTAGCTAGACTCAAAAAGAGCAAAAGATCTTACCACAAACCCATTAATTGCAAGCTACATTGCTACGCAGTTATCAACGTATAAAGCACACCAACCGAATTTCAAAATCATAACTATGATGAGAAGAAGCTCAAGAGAGTCAAATCTAATCCGCACACGGTTCGAAGTCAAACATATGTAAGATAGGCACAAGAATGCATTATTCAAAAACACAACTAAACTAAGAAAACAATACATATTTTTCGTTGCACGTAAACTCCCACTCCTAATGAATGGTACAAACCGTACAACAGTCCTAAGAAAGCAATAAAAACTACACTATGAAAGCAATTAAAGATAAGTATCCCTCCCCCAAGCTAGAATGAAGCACAGTGTCCTCACTGTGTACAAGCATACAAAGGAGAAAGGAAAGGTATGGCTCACTCAAAGGGACTCGCTACTATCATTAGGTATGGTAGCAGTGACAACAGCAGAAGCAGTGGCCCTAAGAACTCCAACATGGCGACGCAAATCACGAATCTCAGCATATAGATCCTGTACCTGTCCTTTTATATTGGTGAGTCGTGTGAGAACTGAATCCTGAAAAGAAAGACAAGAATCCATAAAATTTTTCAGTTGCTCATCAAGAGGGAGTGGAGCTGTCGTAGTACTAGAAGTTGGGTTACTAGAGGATGGTGGAGGGCGAGAATGAGAGGTATCTTCAACCACCGGGCTATTTGGTCTAGCGGCCGCTGATTGAAGATGTGAACAAGGGAAAGTACTTTGTACTTCACCGTGTACCTCTATTCGCTCGGTGATCTCACATGGATTCCAACTTAGACTACTTGCATCGTGGGGTGCATCATTCGGGAAAATTTCGTACACCAACCATGCATCGGAACTTCAGCAACCCTTAACAAACCAAACATATCGACCCTTGGACCGGTGGAAAAGCCAACCGAATCTGTCCATTGCATCCTGATTGATGTAGTTGGTGGATTCAAATGTCTCTTTATTTTTCAAATCAACATATAATGCCGCACATAACACAAAAACAAATCCACCCATGGAAATATCACCCTTCTTCAGATCCCGCTCCCATAAAAATGCTTCAATGAGAAATTTGGCGAGATTGAGGCTCCAATTCCCATGAGATCTAGTGAGCCACCATAGAAGTTTTAAGTCCAATGTAGTCACCTGGCCGGCCTCACTCTTGGGTCGAAATAACTGAAGGATAAATCGATGTAGCATGCGAAGAGCTGGACAACCAATAGAACTAGATTTGCTGACACCGGACTCCCAATCTGTTCGACCTGTTATTTGTTTCCAAAAAGTGCTCGAGTCGAAGAGAGAGTAGCTTGGACTGCCCTTGAATTTCATAAACTCTTTCGGACCCATGACACCTTTATTCGGCCATCCAAAATCCATATTCACATCGTCCAACGACATTATCCGCTCGTCTCCATCCAAATAAAATACCACATCTCCCTTATTTGATTGGACATCAAGTGTGGCAAGAAATTCAATGACAAGTGATGGACATATATTATGATCAATACAAAGGACCTTACTCCATCCATGTGTTCTTGCAATGCTATCAAAGAACCATTCAAACCCAAGTTTTTTTGCATCTGAGAGAGAAAAGTAAAGAGTTTGTCCCATGGTTCGATCTTTAAGCTTGTTTGCACATTGTTTTTGAGACTCGGTTAACCAAGAAAGTGGAGTTGATGGTGATGGAGGGAGAGGTTGGACTCTAGATGGTGTTGTAGGTGTGGAGGGTTTAGAGGTTGGCTTAGCTTGTGTAGGTCGTTTTGTGGGTTTGGTGGGTGGTTTTTTTGTGATTTTTCGAGAATATGCGTTGGGGTCATAAAGTGTCTTAGGTGCCGAAGAGGTTCGTGTTCTTGTCCTCATGGTGAAAGTGATGAGAAGTATAAGCAACAAAGAGTCACAAACCAATGAACAAGAATAGTTCAAAGCCAAATATGTGTCACCCAAAATAATTCACAATCAATCCACACAAAGAATGTACACAAAATCAACACTACCACACCAACTTGTGAAAATAGATGATAAAAAGGTTAAAACTCAAGAATAAGCACAATTGTAGAATAGTAAGAGATGAAAAATTTGAAATTTATACCTCTACCATGAAAATTGTGCATCAATAATATATCAAACCTCTTATTATAGTCCAAAGATACTTTCAAAATTCCCAATTTGATACCATACAACTTGTAATTCAAAAGCCCTAATTCAATTTGAAAAGTTAGGGTTTATGATTTCAAAAGGAAGAGAAGGATGATGGTTATAGATGGTGAAAAAAGGGAGGAGGCTTGGTGGGCGGTGGTCGCCGGTGGGGTGGGTCGACGGTGGTGGGTGCGGTTGTAGTGGAGGTGGCGAGGGAGAAGAGAGAGAGAGAGAGAGGGAGGGTGGGTTGCGTTCTTCTCTGTTTTTTTTTTCTTTTCGATTTTTCTGTTTTTTTTTTAAATTTGCTGCTGGCCTGCTTCGCCAAAACCCGCGACCGCAGGTCAAGCCTGCGGGTTGGCAGTGGCTGCGGAGGGTTGGGTGGGGGGCGCAGGACAGGGTCGCAGGATGGGTTGCGGGTTTTGTTCTGCTGCTGCTTTTTTTTTTTTTTGTTATTAAAGAAATACTTCACTACAAAAAAAAACAAAGAAAAGTTAATTGTGTTAGTGAAGAAAAACAAAAAAAAACTTAACTTAAATGCAAAAATAAATAAAAAAAATAAAAAAAAAAAACTAAACTAAAAGAAAACTAAATAAAAAATAAATGGAAATGACAAGACAAAGAATTAAGAAATCGGGTTACCTCCCGATAAGTGCTCTTTTAAAGTCATGAGCTTGACTTCTTACCTCTATTTCAAACATCAATTGGTAGATCGGAGAGATAAATCGTCTCCAATTTACCAATAAAAGCACCCTCGGTATATAGCTTCAAACGTTGTCCATTTACCTTGAATTTCGTGCCATTTTCACTAGCAACCTCAATGGCTTCGTGTGCTTTGACATCAGTGACTGTGAAAGGCCCGGACCATCTAGACTTAAGCTTTTCAGGAAAGAGCCGAAGTCTTGAGTTATAAAGCAACACCTTGTCACCAATATTGAACTCCCGAGTTTGGATCATCTTATCATGAAACTTCTTCGTTTGCTCCTTGTAGAGCCTATGGTTCTCATAAGCATCAAGCCGAATCTCATCTAGCTCGTTCAATTGAAGAAGTCTCGCTTCACCGGCCTTCTCTAGATCTAAATTAATTTCCTTGACGGCCCATTGTGAAAGATATTCCATTTCGACCGGTAAATGACAAGCTTTGCCATACACCAACCGATACGGAGTTGTGCCTAACGGAGTTTTGTAAGCCATTCGCAATGCCCACAATGTATCATCCAACTTCAATGACCAATCTTTTCCGGGACTTGTTGACAACCTTTTAAAGGATTCTTTTGATTTATCGATTAGATACCTCCACTTGGCCGCTCGTTTGAGGATGATAAGCCAAGCCAACCTTGTGAGTAACTCCATGTTTCTTAAGAAGAGCTTTAAAAGTTCGTTGATGGAAATGAGAACCACCATCACTAATAACAACTCTTGGGACTCCGAAACGCGGAAAGATGATCTTCTTGAATAACTTCATAACAACCTTTGAGTCATTAGTTGGTGACGCAATAGCTTCAACCCACTTAGTGACATAATCGACGGCAACCAAAATGTACCGATTCCCACAAGAAGAGGGAAATGGTCCCATAAAATCAATGCCCCATACATCAAAAGGCTCGACCTCAAGAATCCCATTTTGTGGCATCTCTTGCCTCTTTGATATATTTCCCGTTCTTTGACACTCATCACATGCATTGCAAAAAACACGAGCATCCTTGAATAATGAGGGCCAATAGAAACCACATTGAAGCACTCGGTAGGCAGTTGCAGTAGAACCAAGATGTCCGCTAGAAGGTAGATTATGACAATGATGAAGGACACCATGAGTATCCCAATCTGCTACACATCTCCAAAACATTCCATCAGCTCATTTACGATACAAATGAGGGTCATCCCAAAAGTAACGCTTAGCGTCATGGTAGAACTTCTTGCGTTGTTGGTAAGTCAAATCCAGAGGATGTGAACCACCTACACAAAAATTAGCATAGTCAGCATACCATGGATGTACAGAAGAAACAAAGAATAAATGATCATCGGGGAAAGAGTCATTTATAGGGCTATCTGAAGTAGACTGAAATCTTAATTGAGAGAGGTGATCCGCAACAACGTTCTCGGCACCCTTTTTATCTCGAATCTCTAAATCGAACTCTTGAAGGAGCAAAATCCATCGAATGAGCCTCGGTTTAGCCTCTTTCTTTGCTAGAAGATACTTCAGAGCGGCAGGGTCAGTGTGGATAATTACTTTCGAACCAATGAGGTAAGTTCGAAACTTGTCAAGAGCATACACAATAGCTAGGAGCTCTTTCTCAGTGGTGGCATAATTCATCTGAGCCTCATCCAAGGTTTTACTAGCATAGTAAATGGCATGCAAAACCTTGTTCTTTTGTTGTCCAAGCACGGCTCCCACAGCATAGTCACTCGCATCACACATGATCTCGAATGGTAAATCCCAATCCGGAGGTTGTATGATTGGAGCAGTTATCAATGCCTCCTTGATCCTGTTGAAAGACTCCATACAAGCATCAGTAAACTCAAATGTTGCATCCTTAAGCAACAATTGAGTGAGGGGTTTCGCTATTTTCGAAAAATATTTTATAAATCGGCGATAAAACCCTGCATGACCAAGAAAACTTCTCACTCCCTTGACATTCACAAGAGGAGGAAGTTTCTCAATCACCTCAATTTTTGCTTTGTCAACTTGGATGCCACGATCAGAAATAAGATGACCAAATACCACTCCTTCATTGACCATGAAGTGGCACTTTTCCCAATTCAAGACCAAATTTACATCAGTACAACGTTTAAGCACCTTAGAAAGATTATGCAAGCACATATCAAAGTCAGAACCATAAACACTGAAATCATCCATAAATACCTCCATGATGTTCTCGATGAAATCAGAAAAAAATGGCCATCATACACCTTTGAAACGTCGCAGGGGCGTTACACAACCCAAATGGCATTCTGCGATAAGCAAATGTACCATAGGGGCATGTGAACGTTGTCTTCTCTTGATCCTCCGGATGAATGGGAATCTGAAAGAAACCTGAATATCCATCCTAATAACAGAAAAAACTATGTTTTGCTAATCTTTCAAGCATTTGATCTATAAAAGGTAAGGGGAAGTGATCTTTCAAGGTGGTTGTATTCAACCTGCGATAATCGATACACATATGCCAACCTGTGACAACACGAGTAGGAATTAGTTCATTCTTATCATTTTTAACAACTGTTGTCCCCCCTTTCTTAGGAACGACTTGTACCGGGCTCACCCACGTAGAATCTGAGATGGGGTAGATGATGCCCGCGTCAAGAAGTTTCATTACCTCTTTCTTCACCACCTCTTGCATATTAGGATTCAATCGATGTTGTGGTTGAATGCAAGGGCGATGATTCTCTTCCAAATTAATTCTATGCATACAAAAATTAGGACTTATCCCTGTAAGATCATCAATGCTATACCCGATTGCCTTTTTATGCATGCGAAGCACAGTCAAAAGCTTAGAAAGTTGGCTATCATCAAGTTTAGCACTAACAATTACAGGGCATTCCTTATTATCGTCAAGAAATGCATATATAAGATGAGAAGGCAAAGGTTTTAACTCTACCTTTTTTACCTGTGACTCAGAAGTAGAACAAATAGTTTCCATTACCTCAAACCCCTCAGTGTTAGGGGCATCCAAGTCACGAATCAAAGAGTCAATCTCTATATCTCCTTCTCCTTCAGAAACCTCCAAGGTGAGAACAGCTTCTAATGGATCATTAGCTAACTCACGAGGCGTATTATCTCTCACAATTTCATCAAGCACATCAATCCTGCAACAAGTATTCTCAAGCATAGGCGACTTCATTGCATTGTTAGATTAAAAGTCACTGTATCATCACCAACAGACAAAGTAAGGGACCCGGACTTGACATCAATAATAGCACCTGCAGTACACAAGAAAGGTCTACCTAAAATGATCGAAATATTTCTATCCTCCTCCATATCCAAAACTACAAAGTCATCAGGGATGAAAAATTTTCCAACCCGAACGGGTACATCCTCCAAAACACCTAAAGGGTATTTTATAGAACGATCCGCCATTTGCAAAGTGATCTGTGTGCATTTTAAAGCTCCCATATTCAACCTGTTACAAACTTTATCAATGAATAATGCACCTACATGACATGGGATGGAAAAACTACCAGGGTCCTTAAGCTTAGGTGGGGATTTATTTTGCAATATAGCACTACACTCTGCAGTTAGAGCGACTGTTTCTACACCACCAAAGTCTTTCTTCTTAGTAATCATTTCCTTTAAAAACTTTGCATACATTAGAACTTGAGAGACCAAATTAGTAAAGGAACAGTTACCTCAAGGTTCTTGACCATAGTCAAGAACTTACCGAATTGTTGATCTACCTTGGTCTTTTGCATTCGATGTGGGAATGGTAGCTTTGGCTCGACGGATGGAGGCTCAAAACCTTTCTTTTTCTCTTTTTCAGCATCACTTGCTTTAGCTTTCCCATCTTTTGAGGTGGGAACATCATATGAGGCCTTCTCTGCAACCTCACTATTCTCCTTCTCAAGATTTGCATCATCAGTAGGCATTTGTGGCCCTTCGTAACTGACACCACTACGAGTAGTGATAGCATTGGCGGTCTCCTTGGGGACCGGTTGTCCCGGTAAGTGGCCAGGTTGCCTTTGGATATTGGTACCTGCGACTTGTGCAATTTGGTTCTCCAAATGCTTTCGTGTTTTTCAACTCCTTGATGCTATCTTCAGTATTTTGCTTCATGGTTGTCATCATTCTCATAAGGTCAGACATAGTGGGCTCTTGAGTGCCATGAGAAGGTTGTTGTTGTTGAGGTGGCCTATTGAAACCCGGAGGAGGATGATGAGAGGCCCCTTGTTGAAGTAGTGGAGGCCTTGCAACATATTGCTAAGGTTGAGGGTTGTGAGGTTTTGACCACTGTTGTTGAGGTTGAGGATTTTGAACATTATTGATTTTGTATGAAAGGTAGGGATGATTCCTCCAACCTGGATTGAATGTGTTAGAATATGGATCATTTGGTTGCCTTTGCTGAAAGGCATTCACCTGCTCCATCTGATTGGTCTCTTGAGAATTCTAAGTACATTGATATCCAAAGTGACCCTGTATACCACACAATTCACAAAAAAAATGAGTTTGCGAAGGTTGAGAAGACATAGCATTAACAGATAAAAGAGAAGATTCTTGAGCGGCCTGCAATGCTTCAATCTTTGCAGTTAATTGAGCCATTTGAGATGTCATGAGTGAATAGGCTTCAACTTCCATCTTCCCTTTCTTTGGTCGTGTTCTTTGAGATGAGAAGTGGTTGGCTGCAAGATTTGCAAGAAAATCATACCCTTCCTCGATTGTCTTGTCAAGGAAAACACCACCTGCAGCAGAATTAACAATACATTTAGTCTCGGGTTCTAGTCCGTTATAGAAAATACGAACAAGATTCCACTTTTCAAAATTGTGATGCGGGCATGATCGTTGAAGATCTAAGAATCTATCTCATGCTTCCCTAAGAGATTCCCCCGACTCTTGAGAAAATGTTGATATTTGATGTCGAATCTTTTCAGTTTTTTCAGGGGGAAAATATTCTTTGAGGAATGCTTGAGAAATCTTGCTCCACTCCGTCTCCTCGACAGTGTTCAACCACTTTTGATCTCTATCACGAAGGGAAAATCCGAACAACATCACTTTCATTTGATCTTGAGTGACTCCTTTGTGATGAACAATGGAGCATAATTGTTGAAATCGCTGCAAGTGATTAATCGGCTCGTCAGTAGGATGGCCACTAAATTGATTTTGTTGGACCATACTGAGCAATGCGGGTTTGATCTCGAAGTTCTCTGCAGTGATTGCTGGCATTTTAAGACCCGTTGGAATCCCATCTTGGGATGATACTCCGTAAGAATTAAGAGACCTATTATCAGTCATCTCTTTGCGTGTGTCAGACTGTGTTGTAGAGCTCTTCTGTGAGTGGGTCTTTTTCTGCTTCCCTTTCCCTTGTTTTTTGAGTTGCCTAAGGGTCTTGTCCAAGTCTGGATCTGTAGGGATCAAATCACCTATTCGTTTTGACCTGGGCATAAACAAAAAGAAAAGAAAGCAATGAGAATGTCCCAATTGAAACTAGAAGTTCCAATGGGACAATAAAAACAGTTCAAACAATCAAACTAAAACTAATAGAATCTAGCCGTCTCCCCGGAAACGGCGCCAAAAACTTGATGAATAAAAAGTTATACCGCAAGTGCACGGTGTCTGTTGTTAGCAGAGATTTATCAAATACGGGTCGAATCCCACAGGGAGACAGGTTCTATTAGTTTTTGCCCAATTATATGAACTAATTCTATAAACGAATAATGATTGATGATTAATTAACTAAAGAATGACAATAATGAAAGTAAGGTTGTTCTCAGACAAATTAAAGTCTAGGGCATACGTACGGTCCGCCATGCTTATACCAATCCAAGAAATGCAAACAATCCATTAATAAACAAACTAGGTCGAATAATTAAAGCACTTGTTAATCCTACGATCGGGAATTAACGCTTACGAATTAACATATGTAGTTCGGCCGCTAACATAATCAAATTCGCCAATTGTAATTAAGCCTCTAAAAATATGATCTTTCAATTCTGATTTTTATTAGCTAAATAATTAACTCATGATATTGGCCAATTACATGAATCAAACAATAAAGCACAAATCAATTGGAATTATTCAAACCCTAATTCATAAATTTATAAATAAATAAGCACAAATAATCATGGTATAAACATGGCTTCCCTCACTTAACCCTAGAAAACGACTACTCACTCATAATTGAAATAAACAAAACAAAAGAAATAAATAGACTTGAATTCATAATTAATAAAATAAATAAAGAAAAAAAAGAATAAATGAAATACCTCGATGATTGAATTAATGGAGAAATAAAGCTAGGGTTCAACAATGGAGAGAAAAACTAAGAAACGCTTAATCTAGAAAAATAAAGCATAAAGAGGCAAAATAAAATCTTCTAAGTATTTATATTTTTTGCCTCATCTTAATAAAATTAATAAATAAATACATAAGTATAATGCTATTGGATGACAATTGATGACGTGGAACCAGGGAAGCAAGGATGCGAGTGGCTCATCATCACCACCCGACCAGACCCGCGGCCGCAGGTGGTTCCCGCGCCCTGGCAGTGGCGGCAGCAGCCTCGAGGGGGCGCGGGACAGGGGCGCGGCCACCCCCGCGGTTGGCTGGTTGCATCGACTAGATTGAAATGCTCATAACTTCTGTTCTAGGAATCCTCTCGGGGCGTGTGACCTATCATTGGAAATCTCTTCAAGTCTAGTTTCCAAAGCAACTTGAATCTTATCAATCCAATCTGTATAACTCAAGATATGATCAAAAGAGTGAGGAAAGGTCATTTTTGATACCTTGCAAACCTTCGTTTTTCCCCGTTTCTCACTCAAGTTCACTTCCGTAAGGTCCATAGTGACTCTCGTGGATGATATTTTCATTTTCCATGCATAAAATCCTTAGAGCCAACATCCACGAGCATATATCCCTCGATCAATGAACCCGATCAATCGATTTCCATTCAAATATCATCCGAATCATCTCTAAACACTTCGAAAGCTTCCAAATGACTATGAAATCACCTGAAACATTAAGAAAAACACAAAAGGAGCGTAATAGAGCGATATATAATAAATAATGTAGACATGACTCTAAAAACGATTAAGAAGACTATGAAAAAGCTCTAAAACTAGCAAAAACGTGCCTAAATAAAACTATATAAATATGATTTATCAGCGTACTGCGACTTGGCAAGATGTCATTGACAGTTTTATGAACCGTTACAAGTGTTACATTCAAACTAAAACTTCTGAACGTGAACTATTTATTCTCAAACAAAAAGAGAATGAAGGCTTTATCGCTTATCTGAATAGGTGGAGGGAAACGGCTTTACTCTTGGTAGATTCTCCCAAAGAAAGAGAGATGGTTTGCCTCTTTATGCAAAATCTGACTCATAAGTATAGGGAACATCTCAAATTTCTTCCACTGAACACTTTCGAAGCTGTATATGACATCGGCATCAATATCGAGGATGAGCTAATAAAGATTGTTGGTAGTAACATTAATAACACTTGGAAAAACAAGAAGAATGACCATCCTTCTTCTTTGTCTTCTAAGCACGAAAATACTACCAACAATATAAGCCAAGTTGATCTCAATGAAGTGTTAGCTCTTGATGCTCCATTGCCCAATAAAAAAAGAACTTACACACCTTTACGAATGACTTATGATGCGGTCTTTGATCGCCTTTACGGTCAAGGCTTGATCACACCTATTGGGCCATTTCTAGAGCCTTAACCTGAAGAAAGGAGCGCCAAATGGAATCCGAATGCCTATTGCAAGTACCATCAAGGAAGGGGCCACACTACCAAGCAATGTTGGAATTTGAAGGACGTCATTCAAGACTTGGTGGATGCAAACAAACTTCCTGTCCCTCTAAGCGGCAAAAAGTAATAAAGACCAAGCGCACAGCGAGTTCATCATGTAAGATTTCATGATATTTTTTTTCTTAATCATTTCCCTTTTCCCCATTAGTCTAGCAAAGATTTCCCTTTATGTTATTAGATCATTGTGTTTGTTGATTCACCATTTCCATCAATAACAAGAGCATTATTCCTTTATATCTCGATCATGACTTTTTTATGCAAAAAATAATAATAAAAAAAATAAAAATCAATTGCCGAACTAAAAACAAGGTACACCAATGTTTTGAGGCACCTTTGCAACCCTATCATTCCCCTTAAACCATTTTCAATCACATATCCATTTCTTCATCAACCACTTTGAGCCTCGTCTAGCGTTTGGCCTCATTTATTCAACCCACATTCACCTAACCCTGGGATGGGAAGGTGTGCAAGTTGTGTAACATTCAGAAAGCAAGTTCAACTAAAAAAATGTCTAAAGGCAAGTGTTCCAATGTCTCCGATATGAACATGTCTCAAATTGCGTCTCTCATCGAGTGCTTGGTACGTGCCTGAGAAACATGAATGCTAAGTGAGTGATGGACCGCATGATGAGATTGCCTACATTGATTCACAAGAATTAAAAAAAGCAAAAAAGAAAAGAAATTCAAAGCAAAAAAATATATGAAAAGTAAAACTTGCAAAGTCTAATACATAATAGCATATCTTAGGGGCTTCTCACGGGTCTTGAGCCTTTTACCCTTTTCTTCCTTAAACCATCAGCTTAACCACATTACAACCCTTGAAAGACCTCTTTGAGTACATACACTTATTCAAATGTTGGTTACAGCTTCGTTCGGCCTGATTTCTAACGGATACGTAGGCAACCTCACATTGAGGTGCGGCCACATTCATATGCATGACCGAGTCAAAAAATATCCAATGCTTATCCCTATGACCTTATCCATCTAGATCTAGACTTGGGGGATTGAACCCACATCATTTAGCCTACCTAGCCTAAAGAGTCACCATCTCGGCTCTTCTCACATCCATTTCCCTCACCCTAGCCTTTGCAGCCTCACCTTAGTATCACTTTCACACACTTCTTGCACACATACATAGCCATATCATATTTCCCTTAGGAACCCTTTATCATGAAATCTTGTTTTCCTATCGCGCATTCTTCATCATCTTTTAAGACAACATGCATTAAAAGAAACATTGTATACTTGCTTAGCTTCCTGACCTGAGCAATATTCATTGTTTCACGCATCACATGATGTTCTTAGTACCATTTAAATATCAATGATTTGTGATCATACAAAGCATATCGTGCTTATCTCCTTGACCTAAGCAACATTCGTTATGCAATAATCACTTCATCTATATACGTGCTTAGCTTCAAGACCTATGTGACGTTCAAGATCATTTCTTTACACCATATATGATTCTTAGCTCCATGACTTAAGTTCATTCATTAATCGTGTCACATGATATAATTATCCTTAGCATACTGGCCTAAGGACATGCATCATGCATACATTATTTTCAAGACAAGAAATTCAATCCATACGATTCATTTCGTCTTGCTCGACGAGGAAGTTCAAAACTTCTTCCCTTTTTCATGTCTTTTCTTTTGAGGAAGTTCAAAAAAATTTCATCGAGGGAAAGTCAAAAACAAAACTTTTTTTCTACGTCTTTCTTTTTTGGGAGAAAGTCGGTATCCTCCACTCATGACTATAATGACGGAAATTTTTTGCTTTTTTGCATTGTCAATTGCTTGTGTCTGCTCATACACTCAAATCATACTTATACACACACAATCACAAGTTATACACATGTCATGTCGTGTCAAGTCAAGCTTGGTCCAGTCAGTTGGTCAAGTCAAACATAGTTTATACGAGTCCCTTGGAAAATTTTATTTTGCAGGTCTCAATTAAAGCCCACGACCGAGGACAAGCGAACCATCTACAACCCACGTTCGGGGACAAGCGAACCATTTACAACCCACGTTCGGGGGACAAGCGAACAATCTACAACCCACGTCCGGGGACAAGAGGACCATCTACAACCCACGTTCGGGGACAAGCGAACCTTTTATAGCCCACGTTCAGGGACAAGCAACCCATCTACAACCCATGTTCGTGGACAAGCGAACCATCTACAGCCCCACTTCTAGGGACAAGCGAACCATCTACAGTGCACGTTCGAGGACAAGTGAACCAATTACATTCCATATTCGGAGACAAGCGAACCTTTTACAGCCCACGTTCAGGGACGAGGGAACCATCTACAACCCACGTTCGGGGACAAGCAAACCATCATCATTTTAGTGATCATCTCCCAACCGAAGATGACTCACGGCGCAAGGTTCTCGACACACAGAGACTTGCAATCTAATAATTAGACAAGTTTTTCCTCAAGCATGGAAAATTGTCGGTCGTTGTCACCTCTCAAGGAAAAGAAGTCAACGATTATATCATCTATCGACTGTCCTCAAGCATTGAGTATCTCAACTGGTGGGTTTCTTCAAGCATAGAAAACCGACAAATTCATATGTCGACTTTCCTCAAGCATGGAAAGTATCATCCGATAGATTTCTACAAACATAGAAAGCTACAAAACACATCAGGCATGGAAAGTATCTTAACAAAACGTCATCCAGTGGATTCCTTCAAGGATAGGAAGCTACCAAACTCATTTGTCACCGATACACTAGTGTCAGATAAGCATTCTATCCCTTTACTCTTTTATCTGTAGAACTAACATTTTTCAGCATGTATCGGTGTATACAGAGTGATTTAGGATCGCAAAACGTCTTGAATCATTCATCGTCCTTATCGAATACTTTGACTATCGTTTTTCGAAACTGATGTTTCTACTAACTTAGTCAAAGTGGGGGCTTCTGTAGATACCTAAAAATGTATCCCCAAAACCAAACACGATGATGAACAAAATTTCACTACCATTATTGGTCGGTTTCAGTATTTAATATTTGGAGTGCTTAAATCCATTTTTCCATTCAATACATTTCATAAACCAATCCATTTCCTAGCTCATTTCTCTAAACCATAACTTATTTTCCTCTTTTCGTGTCCACATCATAAAACCGAGAGAAAATGATTTTATGGCCTAATAATTTTGACCCAATTATTACTTTTTTAGCTAGGCCCTGAAATAAGCTTTCTAACCATATATCATAAGCCCAATTCCGATTTAAAATGAAAAAGATATGAGCGAAATACTAAACTCGGCCCAAAACCGACAGCCTTCTACTAAAACGGCCATATCTTAAAATATACAAAAAAAAAAAAATTACCTTATTCTAATTGGGTTGGAAATTAGACTTGATTTGATTTCCAATTATATATTATGTGCCTTATTCCAAGTTACAGATCAAAAGTTATCATGGTTTTAAAAACGCGTACAAAACTGGAATTACCGCGCACAGTGTAAAAACACCATGTCACAGCAAAATCTGACGTGGCACGGTGCCTGGTGCCGTGATACGGTAATTCCCAATGTGTCACGGTGCTTTTTTCCTTGTTTTTTTCCGCGTGAAAATCCGCTGTCTCACATGAACAGTTGTCGCGCCACAGGATTTTGCACCGCGTCACAGTACAATTTCCCGTGTCACGGTGCCCAGTCCGTGACACTGGGTTGTTCTGTGTTTTCTCCGCGTAGGTTAATTATTTCCCCCGTTTCTCTAAAATATCTCACGTCACACAAACATTTCCCATGTCACGGCATAATTTTCCATGTGGAGGCGTCATTTATCGTATCACGGCGGTGTTTTTAGGCTTTTATCCTTCTTAGGGTTGCGCATGTTCCCTCTGCTCATTTTCCCTATAAATACTCCTCATTTCTGATGTACGGGGCACCAAATCATTCTCCCTTCCTCTCTTTTACACCAAAAATCATTCTTTTCTTTCTCTCTCTCATATTCTAAGCCTTAAACCTATATTCTTAATTACACCATTCTTCCCTTAAGCACTCCAAGGAGTCCATACTTAACCCAGGCCAAGGTTTCGTCCTTAAACCAAGGCATGAAAGGTATAAATAACTGAGGGTTTGCACCAAATCAAATCTACATTTATTTAATTTATTTTTCATTTGATTTATATTTTTTATTGAAGTTACTAACAATTTATTCATGATGTACAAATTTTAAGGAACGCGCGGAATATGAATAATTAATTAATTTAAGTAATCTTATTTTATTTTAATATTGTTAGTATCATGATTTGGTTAATCTATATTTGATTTGACTAACGCTATTATTGTTAAATTGCTTCCAATATTAATGCTTATTTTATTATATTTATTAATCACCATATTGCATGTTTAAAGGGAATATGTAATTGAAAATCACGCCTTATAAGATAATTTGGACAACCTTTTTAGGTTCCTTTTTAATCTTATTGTTTAAATAAGTGATCACAATATTTTAGAATTATGTGTTTCATTAATATTCAACCAATTTAGCATAATAATAGTTTGAAGCAAATTGAATCTTTATTTGCATGCCTTTGAGATTGCAAGAATCACTTTTCACTATAAGAATCGAGCAGAGGCCTATACGGGCGAATGTGACTCCATGACTCACTTCGTACTATCATCCCCGATCCTCCTTTCGTGGATCCGAACCATATGGAGTTAGTAATCTCATTAATTATGAATGGGGTGTAACCTTCACGGGTCAATCGTTGTTGCCTATCATTGTCCCTTTATCGTGGTTGCCTTAAATGATCCGTGAACGGTTTAAAAGTTCTTTAAAAACTTGTTGGCGGCTCCCTACGTTCCTTGTCCCTACTCGTTGTCCCAAATCGTATATGTCATTTCCCACTTCCTATTTGTGCCAAGCATATTAACACATGCTTTAACGTAGGCGCACTTCGAACGATGCCTACAGGAGCAAAGTACAAAGTGCGACCATCCCATTCCGGGAAATCCCCTAGAGTAGTTGAGGTTCCCTCGCCTGCGTCAATAGGCTCGTCCTCTCGGTTAGTGTAGACACCCATTTGTGTCTCCCCAAAACCAAACCCAGTGATGAGTACCTTTCACGTCGAATCATAATCGAATGAAACAAAAGTGTGTAAAAGGTCTAGTGTTGCGGAAAGTTTTAATTCTTTTCTCTTCTCCCTGTTTTTGAAAACTTTATTTTAAGAAAACAGCCAATCCAGTTTGGTTGGTCCATGATATGGGTCCAATAGTGGTGTAGTTGGATGGGGTTTGCAAAGACCTTTCCAACGATATATTATAAGCCCAATTCCGATGAATATTGAGGAATTTATGGCCAATTTACTAAACTGGGCCCGGTCTGAGTTTTAAGTACGGCCCAATGATCTAGGGGAGGGCCTAATATGATTTATCATTCCTAATGTAATTAGGAATGGTTTTGGTCTTCTAGAACATTCTAGAAGGTTTTATCATTCTTAATTCAATTAGGATTCTTCAGAGTTTTAATTAGATCAAATAGCATTTTCGACTGGAATTATATTATTTTATCTTCCAATACGGGAAATTTATCGGATTTTCGAAAACGCGTTGAAATCCAAATTGGCGTCCAACCCCAGGCCTTGACGCCTGGAATCAGGATAGGCGCCAGACGCCAGCCATTGGCGTCTGGCGCTAGCCACTGGTCCTGGCGCCAATGAGCCAGGGCTGGCGCCAAGGTGTTTTTGTGGTCTTCAGACTCTGTTTTGATAAATTATCTTTTTTGGATGATTTTCTCTATAAATATCGTATCAAAAACTCCGTTTTCATTCACCAAGATTCACCAATTCTCTTTATTCTTAAGTCTTCATCAACTATCTTCATCATTCATCAATTAACATTCATCTCTTTCAATAATCCTTTTCATTCATCTCTTTTCATCAATTTTCAATAACATTAACTCATTCATTCTTTCTTTAATACTTTGCTTAACACAAAATTCCGCATTCACAAGATCTTGATACGCCTAGCCATATTCGAAGTTGCCTTCGTCCTAGACGTGAAAGGTTTTAATTTCTGAGGGTTTGGTCCCAAATCTCTCTTTCAATTATTTAATTTAATTGTTTTGATTATTATTTTCCTTGAAGTTACTAACATGTGTATTTTGTTATTAGAAAGAGGTACGAGGCATCCAAGTAATTGATTTAATTGGTTAATTGATTTATGATGTAGATATCATGTTTAGATTGTTATTATGATATTCCTAGTATCATGTCTAGGGTATCTTTAATATCAAGTATGATTAAAAGTATGATGCTTCCTATATTCTCCCTAATATTTATGATTATGATTATGATTATTATTGATTATTTATTATGATTCTTGATATATATTATATATTGTTATTGCTTGATCACCTTTTCATTGCATGTTTAAAGGGAATTTGTATTTGCATCACGCTTAATAAGATAATTGATAATCTTGTTAGGTTAATTGTGATTATAAATTCAAGTGATCGCCAATAATGGTTTATTTGTGCATTTAATATTCAACCAACATAGTTTAAACAGGTTTAGGGTTAATCCTATTGATTGTATGTTAGTCAGAAAGCGCACATGAATACGAGCAGAATAAAGTAGAGGCCTATTATTAGGGCAGGTTCAATCTCTTTTAGGTTGGATTTGTACCATCATCCCCGAACCCTTATTTGGTTCATGACCTTATGGAGTTGACGATATCTTGGATCGTTAAGGGGTGTAACCTTCATCTTATGAACGGTTTACAAGTTCCTTAAAAACTTGTTGGCGACTCTTTTGCTCTATCTTCTTCCCTTTTGGATGCTACCGTACTTTAGTGTATGATCACAGTGGGGTTCAAGCTAGTGGGATTTTTAAAGGCTTGAAATTATTCCCTATAGTTAGCCTCCCTAGAACGTGAGCCAGAGCCTCGTCGTCTAGCCATGCTATATTATGCAGAATAACTATAAAGTAAGGTTCTATAGTATCCAAGGTTCGCCTAGCCGCATGATACTATGTTCGTCAAAAACAAAGTACGTAGTACTAAAAAAGAGCAAAAATTCATCAAGTAGAAATAACATTTTCAAGCAACCAAGAAATTTCTTGATATACTATGACAAATGTTGTGCCAAATTGTACAAAAACAACTAGAAAAAACATGAAGGACGAGCCACATTGTTCTGACGAACTCAAGAGGCTCAGCGGAAATTTGCTCATTTCTTCACCAAATTGAGTCAAAAAAGTCACAAAATACTCCCAAAACAATATACAAACATAATAAAGCAATTTCGTGGCATAAAATTCAACAAACAAGGTGAATTAAGAATTTTTTGTTTTGAAATTTTCAAAAACCCACGGATGAACATGCACGAAATTCATCAAAACCGAAGTGAGTTTGAAGAAAACTTACATTGATCAGGAAACTAGATTAAATAAGATTTGATTTGCAAGAAGTTTGAGCGGATTTGGTGGACAAAGGAGAAAGAACGAGAAACTTGAAGCTTCCGAGCAAGACGAACAGCAAACAACAGCAGCAAACGAAAATGTCGAAGGAAACGGGTTTTATTCAAAAACCCAATTCCAGCGCCAAACGACAGAATTAGTGTCTGGCGCTAAATCTATCACCTGGCGATAGAAGCAACGTGTGGCAACAGTAATTTCTAGCAAGCGCTGGTGCGGCGCTAATACGCGTGGCCCCCGTAAATAATTATGCGGACCTAGTGTAACAGTTTGGGTTCCTTGGTATGCAAGTTAGCCTCTATAAGTAATTTGACATGATTAAGTAATCGGCTCAATTACAATCACAAAAAGTGATCGACCTAATAAATTATCGTCTCACTTAGCTTAGAACGCCCAAGCATTGTCTCATGACAAGCGCACATTAGGGCGCGCTTTAAGGCATATAAATGGGTGATTTTGGATGTATTTAGGCCCGTTTTTGTCGTTTATTACCTTGTTACACTCGTTTCCTTCATATTACGTGCTTCACGGGTTTCGGTCTGTTTTTGGTGTGTTAACAGGTATAGTTAACCAAGTTATGTCGAGTCCCGAACCATTGGTGCGTAATCAGGCTATTATCGATCCTAGTCCACCAAGCTAAGGATTTGCTGCGGTTCTCAAGGCCTTGAAAGGCAAGTTAAGTAGCAGGCAAGGCAGAACAGTTCACAAATATGACACCTGTTCACTATTGTGCTCACAACTTTCGGTATACAAATGATAATAGAGTGATTCTAATTGCATTAGAAAGTAGACTTGAAGAGCTTTCCAACGATATATTGCACGCCTCAAACAGAGCTCTGGATAAGAAGTTGTGACTGTTTTAAGAAGACCAAAGTGCCTAAAACCTTCCTGCCTATGCTGCACGGCCGTGCCACTTTTAGCACGGCTGTGCCAGGCATTAGCACGGCCGTGCCAGGCATTAGCACGGCCGTGCCAAGCCAATTTCCATGCCCGTGCCAGTGCCAGATTTAGCACGGCCGTGCCAGATTCAGCACGGCCGTGCCAGATTCAGCACGGCCGTGCCAGGCATTAGCACGGCCTTTTTCGAGCGATTGGTTTGTCGAAAAGTTGAACTTGAATAAAAAGGTTGTCTTTGATCAAACGCCCTTCCTTTCTTGACCACACGCAGTAAATTAAACCATTTTTTTAATGACTTAACTCAAATTGACTTTGACTTCACGGGTTTTGAGAAAGAAAAAAGCAAAAATAAGGTATATATTTTTGGCAGTATAGGGTTCAAACAAGAGGTTTAATTAGAGGATTAATATCCGACTTACCCCCCTAAAAAAATAACAGAAAATACGCAAATACATGACTCTCTTAGACATAGTCAAAGTGTGCATACATATTAGTGTGTGCTTTATATAGTGAGTGCAAATGACATGGTTTGACTCTTGTGTAAGACCATGGGACTTAGTGCCTAGACTCGATTAAGGACTTGACACTGTATTATTATCAGTAAAAATTAACAGAATTGATTAGCAAACTGTTTAAGTAGACACAAAGTGATGACTGGAGCAATAAACCGAACTGTCGCCAAAACGACAGGACTGGCGCCTCTCTTTGCAGTGTAGCGCTAGATGACAGGATTGTCGCCAGGCGATATGCTCCTCAGAGTGGCGCTGCAGTCTAAATCTCGGCACCATTGCTAGAACGTCGATCTGGAACTGCTTTTGGTATTATTACACTACAGGATATGCCTAAAGTCGTACTAAGTCAACTCTGATTAAATTATTAGACTTTAATTACTCAAATTAATTAATTAATTAGGAAAATCTCTTTTAGTCATTAATCATATTATTTAGTCTTAAAACAAGTCAAACAAACGCTTAGGAAAAACACATAGAGTATGCACAACAAATAATAAACAATTAGTCAAGTAGGCACGATATGATGCAATGAGTTTGCAACCTGATCCGTGCCATTTATGGCACCTTTAGGCTATGTTTTCTTTATATTTCTATGCTCAATTTTGTCGTTTATGTCGTGTTTTTAGGGAATAATTCTTGATTTGCGTGTTTGTGTGTTAGTTTAGAGAAATGCGTGCTTTTAATGGTTTTCTTATTATTTTATTCATTTCTCGACTATTTCCCTCGCTTCTCCGTTTGTTTGACTTGTTTTGTAGGTGTGTCGAGCTTCCCAAGATTTGAACATCGAGGAGGGATCTCAAGTGCATTCAAGGAATTTAACGGAGCTAAGTTAGGGAAGACAAGCACGTAAGTCAAGCCAATCCAAGAAACAAAGGAAAATGAAGGCTTGCAAAGTATCAAAAAAGACATTTGTGCATTGTTTCGGCCATATCTCGAGTTCTACAAATCGGATTGAGGTGATTCAAGTTGGGTTGGAAACTAGACCCTAAGATCTTTCCAATGATAGGTCACAAGTCTTTATACAATTCTTAGATTAGGATTTATAGCCTTCCAAAGTTGGCCCTGCAAATCTGCCGCAATCTAATTCTGCCAATTTTGGGCAGTAAGTCCCCGAGGGCTGGCCGCAGGCTCCTGACAAGCGCACATTAGGGCGCGCTTTAAGGCATATAAATGGGTGATTTTGGATGTATTTAGGCCCGTTTTGGTCGTTTATTGCCTTGTTACACTCGTTTCCTTCATATTACGTGCTTCACGGGTTTCGGTCTGTTTTTGGTGTGTTAACAGGTATAGTTGACCAAGTTATGTCGAGTCCCGAACCATTGGTGCGTAATCAGGCTATTATCGATCCTAGTCCACCAAGCTAAGGCTTTGCTGCGGTTATCAAGGCCTTGAAAGGCAAGTTAAGTAGCAGGCAAGGCAGAACAGTTCACAAATATGGCACCTGTTCACTATTTTGCTCACAAATTTCGGTATACAAATGATAATGGAATGATTCCAATTGCATTGGAAAGTAGACTTTAAGAGCTTTCCAACGATATATTGCACGCCTCAAACGGAGCTCTGGATAAGAAGTTGTGACTGTTTTAAGAAGACCAAAGTGCCTGCAACCTTCCTGCCTATGCTGCACGGCCGTGCCACTTTTAGCACGGCCAAGCCAGGCATTAGCACGGCTCCTAAGTTAGGTTTTTAAAAGATATATGAAGGACGAGCCACATTGTTCTGACGAACTCAAGAGGCTCAGCGGAAATTTGCTCATTTCTTCACCAAATTGAGTCAAAAAAGTCACAAAATACTCCCAAAACAATATACAAACATAATAAAGCAATTTCGTGGCATAAAATTCAACAAACAAGGTGAATTAAGAATTTTTTGTTTTGAAATTTTCAAAAACCCACGGATGAACATGCACGAAATTCATCAAAACCGAAGTGAGTTTGAAGAAAACTTACATTGATCAGGAAACTAGATTAAATAAGATTTGATTTGCAAGAAGTTTGAGCGGATTTGGTGGACAAAGGAGAAAGAACGAGAAACTTGAAGCTTCCGAGCAAGACGAACAGCAAACAACAGCAGCAAACGAAAATGTCGAAGGAAACGGGTTTTATTCAAAAACCCAATTCCAGCGCCAAACGACAAAATTAGTGTCTGGCGCTAAATCTATCACCTGGCGATAGAAGCAACGTGTGGCAACAGTAATTTCTAGCAAGCGCTGGTGCGGCGCTAATACGCGTGGCCCCCGTAAATAATTATGCGGACCTAGTGTAACAGTTTGGGTTCCTTGGTATGCAAGTTAGCCTCTATAAGTAATTTGACATGATTAAGTAATCGGCTCAATTACAATCACAAAAAGTGATCGACCTAATAAATTATCGTCTCACTTAGCTTAGAACGCCCAAGCATTGTCTCATGACAAGCGCACATTAGGGCGCGCTTTAAGGCATATAAATGGGTGATTTTGGATGTATTTAGGCCCGTTTTGGTCGTTTATTGCCTTGTTACACTCGTTTCCTTCATATTACGTGCTTCACGGGTTTCGGTCTGTTTTTGGTGTGTTAACAGGTATAGTTGACCAAGTTATGTCGAGTCCTGAACCATTGGTGCGTAATCAGGCTATTATCGATCCTAGTCCACCAAGCTAAGGCTTTGCTGCGGTTCTCAAGGCCTTGAAAGGCAAGTTAAGTAGCAGGCAAGGCAGAACAGTTCACAAATATGGCACCTGTTCACTATTTTGCTCACAAATTTCGGTATACAAATGATAATGGAGTGATTCCAATAGCATTGGAAAGTAGACTTTAAGAGCTTTCCAACGATATATTGCACGCCTCAAACGGAGCTCTGGATAAGAAGTTGTGACTGTTTTAAGAAGACCAAAGTGCCTGCAACCTTCCTGCCTATGCTGCACGGCCGTGCCACTTTTAGCACGACCATGCCAAGCCAATTTCCATGCCCGTGCCAGTGCCAGATTCGGCACGGCCGTGCCAGATTCAGCACGGCCATGCCAGGCATTAGCACGGCCGTGCCAAATTCAGCACGGCCGTGCCATAATTGAAGATATTGCGGATCAGCTACTGCCATGCTTGCACGGTCGTGCCACTTCCAGCACGGCCGTGCCGATTCACGAAGGGCAGCCTGCGATTTACTTTCTGATTTAAAACATATATATAGCCCGATTGTAAGGGTTAAGAGAGAGTTTTTAGAGATAGTTTTTGAGAGCCGTTGTAGAGAGTTATTGGAGAACGTTCTTAGTTTTAGATATTCATTAGTTTTCTTAGAGATTATTCTAGCGATTTTAGTTTTCTTGGATTGATTTGAAGCAAGATTTGTGAAGATTCTTTGTATTATTCATTGACGACGGATATCAAAGTTCTGAACTTTTCCATTGATTCGCATCAATACAATTGGTATTATTCATTCTTGTTTATTAATCAAGCTTTATTATTCCTTAATCAGAATTCATGTTTATATCTATTACGCTTTTGGAATTCATTATTGCTTTGATTATGAATATGTGTGAGTAGTCTCCTAGCTAGGGTTTCGGGATGAAACCCGGCCTAGGTAATCTATGTAATTGAGGATTGATTTTGATAAACGGATTGTGATTAAATTGATTATATGCGATTGCATGTTAATTCATTATAATAGGAGTAGCTAACCTAGAATCTTGAATTTGATTGCATGATATCCTTGATTTGAACAAGAGATTGTGAATTGAGTATTTCATTATTGAATGTGGTTTGATTATGTATCGAGTAATGTTAAGTGCATGAGAAATCCAAGCTTAGTATTGCCCGTTGTCTTCCTATCACATGATATTGATCAGACATATAGTCTTTGCATATCCCGTTTGTCCCTGTGATTCCTTGTTGCGTAGTTACCGATGGTTTGGTGAATTCCCGTTCTCCCTAGTGTCTTAGTTTATTGATTTATTCCATCTTATTAGTAGTATTTTAGAACACCATTTTCCATTGATTTCGAACTAGCTTAGGTTTAAGATTGATTTGCAATTACTCTCGTTCCTCGTGGACCGAACCTTTATTTGCCATTGTACTTGGTTATAGGGTGTTCGTATAAGTATTGTTTGATTGAGAGTTAGATTGTAACGACCGATTTAACCCTCGTCATCTCATTGCAAGCACCGACGTAATGGTCCACAAACAACAAAATGCGCCGACATACTGGCATAACAGCAAATATTGCAACAGCAGAATTTAAGCAAGCATTAAGGATCAACAAGAATTGGTCTTCGGTAATTTTCTTCAGAATATTATCACAACAAAACAGAGGATCGTTGCAAGCGGAATGGTCTTCGACGGCGTTCCCTAGCTTGTGGAGAGTTATCACAAACAACTTGATATGGCTTCAAGCGGACTTATTTTCGATCATGTTCCCTAGCTTGCGGAGGATGGTCACAAAATGATATAAGGTCGATTCAAGCACATCAATCTTCGATAGTGTTCCCTAGCTTTCAGAAGATTATCACAGCGGAAAATGAAGACAGTTGCAAGCGTAGCGGTCTTCAGGCGGTATCCCTTAGCTTGAGGAAGATCGTCACAACAAATCGGTTACTCCAGAGATGTTTGCTCGACGGTGCAAGATACGCGTTTCTTAACTCTTTTATCTGTTTAACTAACTCTAGTTTGCAGGTATCGGCGTTACAAGAATGATATAGGGTCGCAGAACGCTTTGAATCATTCTATGTCCCTATCGCTACTTTGACTTTTGTTTTTGAAACATAAGTTTCTCCAAACTCAGTCAAAGTGGGGGCTTCTGTAGACACCCAATTGTGTCTCCCCATAAACCAAACCCAGTGATGAATACCCTTCACGTCGAATGATAATCGAATGAAGTGAAGTGTGAAAAGTCTAGTGTTACGGTTGTTTTTTTATTTAAAATCCTTCTTTATGTTTTCGAAAGCTGCTCTATTTATGAAAATAGTCGTTCCAATTAATTTTGGTCCATGATAAGGGTCTAATAATAGTGTAGTTGGATTGGGCTTGAAAAGATCTTTCAACGATATATTATAAGCCCAATTCCGATGAATAAAGAGGAAGTTATGGCCAAAATACTAATTTGGACCCGATTTGGTTCTTACATGCGGCCCAATGATCTAGGGGAGAGCCTATTATTAATTATCATTCCTAAATCAAATAGGATTGATTATAGTCTTCTAAAATTATCTAGCAGGTTCTCTCAAATCCTAATGGAGTTAGGATTGATAATTATGTTTTTTTAAGAGTTTTACTTGGAATAAAATAAGTGTTTTTATGAAAATACGGTTTTAACCTTAAACACGGATTTTACAACTTAATCATATTAAGAAGTGGATTTTGTGTGGATAACGTGTGGGTTTCTAACACAGCGCCTGGAGCTGGATTGCAGCGCCTGGCACTGGTCCTGACTCCTGGCGACAAGATGCGTTTTATTCCGTTGGGAACTCGATCTCTTTTCTATTGTTTTTCGGACTATTTTTCTATAAATAGGGTCCTTAGACCTTCATTTTCAATCATCAACAATCACCCAGAATTCTCTAATTCTCTCGCTCTCTAAGCATTAGCTTTCTTTCTCTCTCTTTTTGTATTACTCCGTATTTTATGTATTTTTATAAAGTATTTAAGTATTAATAAAATGTATTGTTAAGGGCTCAAGTATTTTAATTAAATATTTTAAAGGGTTAAATATTTTAAATATAAGGTTTTTTAATAGTAAAATATATTTTGGGCCAAACATTTATTAATTATTGGGCAATGTAAATTATTCCTACATACTCTTATTGGAATAACCCATTCCAAAACCCATAACTTAAGCCCACATTTTTATAAGCCCAAATTTAACCCTACACTATCTACTCTATAAATACCCCATGAATCCCCAAAATTTCCCATACAAAAAGGTTAGTCTTATTTTCTTTATCCTTTGTTTTATTAATTTGTGTAATTATAATTATTGATTTATGGGTTTTGATTTAATTTTTTGAAATTAATTTAATTAGTATCAAATTGTATTTTTGATGATTAAGCTTTACAATTTTCAGATTTTGTAAATTTTATAACCTAGGGTTTTTAATTATTGAAAATCATGATTTTAGGGTTTTTATGAACAATTGATTTAGGACTTTTATAGTAATGATGTTTTGAAATTTTGGTGATTATATCTACTAATTAGTTTAACTTAATTCGAGATTATTTTGAACACGTAAATTCGTGTTTTAATTATCAGATTTCCGTTCGTGAATATTAATCCTGTTTTAATCCCGATCAGGTTCTGAACTCATCCGATTTTGATAAAAACATAGTTTTTTCATGTGGAAACAAAGTTCTAAGAAAGACTCACTACACTTAGTAGTGAGCACCACCCTCTCATGGCCAAATTCAGCTTCTAAATATGATTTTCGGGCAGTTTTTGATTTTTAACGAAGGTTTTTTTTTATGCTTTAAATTTTATCCTTGAGTTTAAAGGTTAAGAGATAATTTAATGTTTCTATGGATAATTAAGTATAGAGATGTATTTTGATGAAGTTTTAAAGGGTTTTTTATTAGTTTAAAATGCTGGAATTTTATTTAAAGTAGTATAATTGTGATTTTAATAAAAGGATGTGATTACCCATTAAAAAGAAGTTCAAAAAGGGGTTTTTAAATAATTTTCAGATTATTATAAGTTATTTAAAGTGAGTTTAAGTTGCTGGAAATTGTGTATATAAGGGTAATTAATATAGTATTATTGTCCCTTTATGTAGGAAACTTGGTTCGAGAATTGTTGTAGAGTACTCGGTTATTTTAAGAGCTTATTTGAGGTATGTTCGCGTACTTAGTATATTTCGGTGATGTAGTATCATGCTAGGCTTGATTAAAATCAATTACAAGTAGTATCATGCTAAGGTCTATGATTGGAATTGTGAATTATTGGTGTTGGTGATTTAATTGTGAAGCATGAATTATTTATGATGGTTTATGGATTGGAAAATTATATTTTGGCATGATTATATGGACTACACTTTTATTTATGGCATGTTAGAATGCATGTTTAATTAAACTACATGTTTAATATGGCTTGGAATACTGAAAAGGAATTTTATTATGGCTCATATAATTTTCATTGATGCTTTAAGCATGGGAAAAGAGCTATATAAGTATCTATGTACACGAGGAATAAATTGTATGTTGGTGCCTTAGTGCACTTAAGGTGTTTTTAACAACGAGGGATAGGATTTTTGGCGCTTTATGCGTTTAAGGTGTCTTTGACACTGAGGTAGAATTAAAAAGGGTTCAACATTAAATATTATGTGGTCACTAATTATTCAAGAATAAAATTGGTATGTTTGTTTGATTGAATAATTATTGTTGATTGAATTATTATGATTTGAGAGTCACCACCAAGTCTAATAATAAGTAAATAACGTAAACTAAAATAGATTACACACCAAAACTCTTGGAACGTATATACCTTGAGTATGAACATATGGGGGGAGTTATGGGGTTTTATATTTTACCATAACTTCTAATGGAGTACAGGACGCTGTATATTCCTTTTTATTATTATTATGCGCTGGAATGTTGTGTGTGCTTGTAAATAGGTGCATTGAGGTAAGTGTGTGTTGATAGGTGAAAGCATGTTAGTGTATTTATTTACGCTTATGTACTCAGCTTTGCTGATTGTGTGTGTTTGTGTGTTTTGGCCATGTCTTTATCTTGGCCCTATGATGACCCATTTTTAATGGAGAGTAGAAGAGACAAGTAGAGATAAGCTTTTCAGGTATTGAAGCATATTCATGACGAGGCATGACTGAAGAACGAATCATGCTAATTTCTATTAGTTTACAATGTGTTTCTGCTTTAATTATTTATGCTATTATTTATATGTGGAGCTAACATCAAGTTTTTGATTTGGTTTGGTTTGGTTTTTATTAAGGGCCTTTAATGGTTCCAAGTTGTAACTTGATTTTCATTTTACTTCGTTTATTTTGGTTTTAACTTTACTTTCGTTTGGTTAACTTTTCAAGTTGGTTTGTTTTGGAAAGGCCAGGTTTTTAAAATTAGTCTTCCGCTTTGTATCTTTGATGTTTGCCTTAACCGTTTCCACGGTGGCGGTAATGTCTTAAATATTCCTATTTAAAGTTTTATACAGGGCAAAACATGTATTTTAAAATAAAGGAATTTCTAGGGTGTTACACTCTTTCTAAACCAACCCTTTTTACAAACACAATTCCGCATTCACAAGATCTAGACACACCTAACTAGTTTGAAGTTGTCTTCGCCCTAGACGTGAAAGGTTGATAATTTCTGAGGATTTGGTCCTAAATCCAATCTAAACTTTTTAACTCTTTCTTTCAATTATTTGATTTGATTCTTTGATTTCATTATTTTCTTGAAGTTTACTAACGCGTGTATTTTGTTATTAGAAAGAGGCACAAGGCTTCAAAGTAAATAATTAGCTTACTCCCTATTATTTCGAGGTAGAAAGCATGCTTGGATTTGTTTAATTCCTAGTATCATGTTAGGATGTTATTATTGCTTTCTAGTATCATGTTTAGGGTGCTTCCTATTATTTTCTAATATCATGTTAGTATCATGAGGGCTAAAGCTTTGATCTTTATTGTTTAGTGACATGCTAATATTTGTTATTAATCATGTTAGTATCGTGCCTAGGATCTTGCTAATATGATTAAGCTTTATTGAGATTATTATTGTTGATATTTATTGTTATCATGTTGCTTGATATATATTTTTGTTATTCCTTGATCATGCCTTTTCTACAGGTTTAAAGGGAATTTGTACTTGAAATCACGCCTAATAAGATAATAAATAATTTGGTTTAGGCTAATATGATTTTAATTTAAGTGATTACCAATAATAGATTTATTTGTGCATTAATATTCAACCAACATAGATTAAACAGGTTTAGGGTTAACCTAATGATTGCATGTTAGTCAGAAAGCGCACTGAATACGAGTAGAATAAAGTAGAGGCCAGAAAGCGCAAATGAATACGAGTAGAATAAAGTAGAGGCCTATTTTTATAAGGCGGGTTCTTTCTCTTTTAGATTGGATTCGAACCCTCATCCCCGAACATCCAGTCATGGTTCCAGACCTATTGGAGTTGACGATATCATGGATCGTTAAGGGGTGTAACCTTCACCCTGTGAACCGTTTACAAGTTCCTAAAACTTGTTGGCGACTCTTTTGCTCTTGTTTCCTTCCCTTTGGACGCCAA
The DNA here is from genome assembly GCF_001683475.1 of Chenopodium quinoa. Classification (NCBI taxonomy): domain Eukaryota; kingdom Viridiplantae; phylum Streptophyta; class Magnoliopsida; order Caryophyllales; family Amaranthaceae; genus Chenopodium; species Chenopodium quinoa. The sequence goes on from NW_018745324.1 coordinate 4,293,125, forward strand.
CATGCTTAAGTCTATGATCACTGTGGGGTTCAATTTTGGGATAATGCAGGAAATTATTCCCTACACCGACTTTCTCCCCCAAAAGAAGAAATGAAAAATAAAATGGAGTTTGACTAAAATAAGCAAAAAAAAAATTAAATTTAAAATAATCAATATGGGATAAGTGTTTGAAGGAAATTTTCCAAGAATAAGGTTGGATAAGGCTTTGTAAAGGTGGAAAACCGTAAAGTCAAAGTACAAATCTGAGTCGAAGTTGGACAAAAACGCGGTTAGCATAGCCCGTTGTTCTGACGCGGTAAAAACCAAGACATCGCGGCGCGATTTCCTTATCGCGACATGATGGTTTTGTTTTTCTGAATTCCTTTAGGATTTGATTTGCGTCAATTCTATTTATAAATAGTCCCCAAATCTGTCGATTACAATATACTTCGAATACTTTATCTTTTACTTTCCAATCAAGTAATCATGTCTAAGAACTTTAGTGATTTTACTCATGAGTGGTGCTGGTTTTTGACCGCTAAGGAGAGGAAGGAGCATATTATATGGCATTAAGGGGTTAGATCTTATTATAGACTTTATTCATACCGCCTTAGAATATAGGGATTCAATTACCCATTGCTTTAGACTAGGTTATGATGAAATTTGCCCTTTACCGGAAGAATTTGGTGTCATTCTTGGCTTTCCTTCTTTAGATCTTGCGGTAATTCCTAAGGTGAGCGAATATTACTATAAGGATTTTGAGCGTTTCCTTAACCTTAGGGATAGAGATTTAAAAGACATAGTGCATGGGAATGCAGCCAAATTGAAAGAATTTGTACGTTTTTATAGACCACGATCTGAGTCTTTTCATGTTTATAAGAGGAGGCTTTCCTCTTTTGCATGTTTAGCCAATATCTCCTCACTAGTGGTAATATTCATGAGGGTCAAGAAATTTTAGCATCCGTTAGGGAGCAAGTTGAATCAGGGAGAAATCTAATGCTATTAATTGTTGGAGAAACTATGCTTAGTTTTGATGATGAATTAAAGAAAGACCCAAAAGCACCTCGTCGAGATTCTCTAATTTTATTACAGGTAGAAAATCAATACTTTTAATTTACAAAAATTAAAAATATTTGATTTTGTATAGTAATACTAACTATTTGCATTGAATTTTTGCAGATTTGGTTAATGGAAAGGTTTGAATTAATTAGCTCTCCTGACAACATTGAAAAGTATGCACAAAATTGTCTTGTGAGAAGGAAGAAACTTTTATCCATAAACATGGGCCGTCGGAAGTGGAGTAGAATCTTTGAAACTCGCGATTTTTCCATCAAATGGGTTGTTCCTTGTTGGAAAATTGAGAAGATGGTTGGTGTCAATAATCAACCCTTTTTCCATCTTCCAAGTTTGTCTAAGTTAACCTTTTACTACTCTTCTAGAGTAAAAAGACAATATGGCCTTACTCAAACCGTTCTTTCCGGGGATCTTCGTCATCCTTATGAATTTCCCATTGCACAAGATGTAGAAAGATTTGATAATTATTGGTGTGCTAGGCCTTTGTGGGAAGTTGTTCCCATAAAGTTCCTCCTCCTTTATCTAGGGATGTGAAGCAATGGCTACTTGGTATATCTCAAAAGGACAAGAACAAAATCCAAAACATGTACAAAACTAGTGTTAAAGATCGCCTAAGAGATAAGAAAATTCCCCCAAAAGAAAAGCTGACTCTACAGATAAAAAGTGTGTGTTGAAAAGCTAACTCCACATAAAAAAAAAAAAACTCCTATTATCAATAATATAATTTTATTTTACTAATTATTAATGCAAATTTAAGCTTTTTAAATTAAATCAACTATTTACATTTGAATTTTTATTTTATTAAGGCAATGAAAACGACTTGAATTTATTTCAAAAATTATTCGAGTACGGAAGTCGAAAATTCCCGAAATACACCGAAACTTGCCGAGATCGAAAAAGGATTGGCGCTGGAAATTTGAAGTTATCGCGGTGCGATGAATCCTATCGCCACTACTCGACAGATCTTGACGTGGCACGCTTGACTTTAATTATGCACGATGTTTGCTATGTGTTGGCGTGCTGATGCAGAAGTGCGCAATTTGTAAAAAATTAGAGTGGTCGCGCCTTGTAAAGGGTTGCCTACATATCCTTTCCTTAGGAATCTCAAGCCAAACATAGCTCTTTTGAGTATGTTACTCCAGTTATCATGGGTAAAATTTCTTAAGTTGGTCAAGATTCGTCATATTTGAGAATTCATTAGCATCTATATCAGTTAATTTTGCGGCACCTCCTGATAGGATATTTTTGACGATGTGTGGTCCGGACCAATTAGGCCTATATTTGCCTCTTAGGCCTAGAACATTCTTCCTTAATGCTTTTAACACCAAGTCTTGCTCTAGTCCATATCTTTCTCATCGAGTAGATATAGCTCTTCATATCTTGCTCTAGTCCATTCGACCTCATCGAATTTACTTTCCAACACAACGCGTAGAGAAGGTATTTTCAATTCTACAGGTTGTACGACATCCATTCCATAGACTAAGGAAAATGGTGTATTTTTTGTGGATGAATGGATTGACGTGTGATAACCCCAGAAAGCGAAATGGAGTTTGTCATGCTAATCCTTGTAGCTTTCTGTCATTTTTTTGATGATAGTCTTTAAGTTCTTATTAGCTGCTTCTACTGCGCCATTTTCTTGAGGTCTATATGGGGAAGAGTGATGATGTTGAATGCCATATTTTTGAAGCAATTCTTCACATTCCGCTTGAAAGTGAGTTCCATTGTCACTTATCATTTCATGTGGGACTCCACATAGACATATGATGTTTCTTTCGATAAAGAGTGCTACATGCTTTGGGGTGAGTTTTGCATATGATGCTGCTTCAACCCATTTTGTGAAGTAATCAATTGCTATTAGAATGTATTCATGGCCTTTTGTCCCAGGAGGGCTAATTTTTTCCAATAATGTCTATTCCCCATGTCGAGAATGGCCATGGTGATGTATGTATAGGTGTAAAAGAGAAATGGAGGAACATGTTGCAGGTTGGCGTATATTTGGCATATAGGGCATCTTTTGGACTAGAATTTTGCCATTTATATGAGTTCCACATGCTCCTTTGTGGATTAATCTCATTGCCCTTTAGGCTTCCGTTTTGCCTACACATAGGAGAGCTCTTCTTTTAGGTACCCTTTTGTGTAGCTCATCGTTTATAAGTACATATTGGGAAGCCAAAATTCTTAGAGCTCGTTTTGCTTTTTTTGTCAGCGTGAAGTGGATATTCTTCTTTGGTGACATAGTTGAGGATGTCAGTGTACCAAGGTTCCTCTTCTTCTTCTTCTTCTTGAACTACCTCATCATCTTCTATAGCTTGAATGTAAGCTGGTTTATGCCTTTTTTCTATTGTAAGAGGCATTTGCTCAATTTCCTTAGGAATTCTAACCATCGAGGCTAGTCTTGCCAAGGCATCAGCAAATTGATTTTCTTCTCTTGGTAAATATGTGTACTCTACCTTTTCCAGATGATTGGTAAGAGTTTCCTAATATGTTTGGTAAGGAGCCAAACTTTCTCTCCTTACTTTCCATCTTTTGGAAATCAAATTGATGATAAAGGAAGAATATTTTCAAATGTTAGAAGTTTCTTGACTCCCGATGCCAAAGTTGTTTCGAGGCCTACCCACATGCTTCATATGCCGCAGCATTGTTGGTAACGTCGAAATCTAACTTTATAGAGATTGGAATGTGTTCTTCTTTAGGTGATACTAATAGTACCCTTACACCACATTCTTTTTGGTTGGAAGCTCCGTCGAAGTAGAATGTCCAAGTATTATCTTCCGTAACCATCAAGTCTTTGTCTGGAAAGTCATTCTCATGCATTGGTGTCAAATCTTCTATTGGGAAATCCGCTAAGAAGTCCGAGACCACCGATCCTTTTATGGCTTTTTGAGGCATAAACCTTACGTCGAATTGGGCTAAATTTACTATCCATCTTGATATTCGCCCGTTAAGTGTAGATTTTTCAAAAAGGTACTTAAGTGGGTCCATTCGAGATACTACATTGACCGTATGGACGAGCATGTAGTGTCTTAGTTTGGTTGTGGCCCACACCAGTGCGAAGCACAATTTTCAAGTGGTGTGTAGTGTACCTCATACTCGAGCATCTTTTTACTTAAGTAGTAGATGTCGTTCTATTTACCTTCTACTTCTTGTGAAAGCATAGTTCCCATGGTTTCTTTAGTGACTGTTACGTATAATTGAAGAGGAATTCTTGGAAGCATTGGTGTTAATACAAGAGGATTAGCGAGATAGGCTTTGATCTTATCAAAAGTTTTTTCACACTCATCGCCCCATATCGTTGGCACATTCTTTTCAAGTTTCTTGAATATTGGTTTACATATTGTGGTCAACTTGGATATGAACCTACTTATGTATTGCAACCGGCCAATAAATCCTCGAATTTGTTTCTCAGTCTTGGGCAGCGGCATCGACATGATGGCTTTGATTTTGGTTGGGTCTATCTCTATTCCTTTAGAGCTAATGACATAGCCTAAGAGTTTTCCTGAGGTGACTCCAAAAGTACACTTGGCTGGGTTTAGCCTCATGTTATATTTCCTTAGCCTTTTTTGAAGAATTTTCTTAAGGCTATTTGATGTCCTGGACGGTCTTTTGATTTCACAACCATATCATCCATATGGACTTCGACCTCTTTATGCATCATGTCATGGAGTAAAGCAGTCACTGCTCTTTGGTAAGTGGCACCCGCGTGTTTCAACCCGAATGGCATTACCGTATAGCAGTAAGTGCCCCAAGGTGTTACGAATGTAGTCTTCTCCATGTCTTGTTCATCCATGAGAATTTGGTTGTACCCTGCGTAACCATCCGTAAACGAGAGAAGCGCGTGATCCGCTGTGTTATCTACTAAAATGTCGATGTGTGGTAAAGGAAAGTCGTCCTTTGGACTTGCCTTATTTAGATCTCTGTTGTCGACACACATTCTTACCCTTACATCTTTCTTATGAACTGGTACCACATTTGCGACCCATTCGGGGTATTAGGATACCTTATTAAAACCTGAAGTTATTTGTTTTTGAACTTCTTCTTTTATCTTAAAGGCTACTTCGGATTTCATTTGACGTAACTTTTGTTTTACAGGTTTCATTCCTGGAATTAGTGGTATGTTGTGTTGAGCTATTTCTCTATTTATTCCTGACATATCTTCATATGACCAAGCAAACACAACAATGAATTCTTTAAGTAGATTAATTAGATCACTTCTTTCTTCTTTATTAAGAGTTAAACCAATTTTAACTTCTCTTTTAATGGTTGGATCTTTTGAGATGCCAAGTGTGATGTCTTCAATTACTGGTGTTTTATTTTCAAGTGTTTCCATTGCCTTAATTATTGATTTGTCACTTTCATTATTAGTTAAGCAATGCTTGTCATCTTGGGTGAGAGAATGACACGAGGAGTAAGCAAATGAAGACATATTATTAAACTCTGAAATCATTACATCGAATAAAGAGATGTCTGTTGGGACTTGACTACTAACTATTCTAGCTAAATAAAGAGAAAGTAATTGCAAAGCAAAAAAAAAAAAAAAAAAAAAAAAGACGAAATCCGATCCTCAAATTCACAGAACCATTGTTTAATTGTATTGTAAAATCAAAATAATAAATAAAAAAACGAAATACCCAAAATCAAAACAATTCACAAATCAAAACAAACCCTAAATTGAAAAAAAAGCAAAAAACTTACAATTGGAGCCTTGGAGATGCTGATATCATGGTTTTGCAAGAACGCAGTAGAGGTGATGGTGCGGCTTTTGGATGGTGGCAGCGCAGCGTCGGCTTGTGCGAGGTGGTGGAGAAATTCTTCACCTTTGTTGCGAGGTAGGGAAGTGGTTGTGAGGAGAAGTGGTTCTGAGGAGGAGAGAGAAAACTAGTGATATTGGTGTTAGTGGTTTGAAAGGAGAGGAACAACCAAACAATTTGGACTTCGGGTTAGGATATACTCCGTATAAATCAAGTCTAATTTTATTTTTTTGCTTTTTTCTCCTACTAATACATAGTTAATGTCAAAGTGTTACAATACAATGTTACTTAATATAAAAGTGTTACAACACAGTGTTACTTAATATAAAAGTGTTACAATCAAGTGTTACACAATGTCAAGGTGTTACAAAAGTGTTACTTATAAATTAGTTAAGCTTGTAGCCTTGAAAATGATACCATGTGGTGTTACCTCTGGTCATTTTTGTACTAGTGTAGTCTTAGGTGCTAAGCTAGAAGAAGGAGGTGCAACACCTAGAGACTTGGTGGACTCGATAGGGGAAGACTTAGACTCAAACTCAGATGACTCTTCAAACATAGGTCCTTGTCCTGTTGTTATTGAGATCTTTCTTCCACTTGGCGTAGTAACCTTCACAGTCTTTCGCCACCCTTGGGCTAATCCCTCTGTTGGAGTGATGAGATTTGAGGGGTCAAAGCTTTCACTTTGTAGAACCATTTGAATGAGCGCAGAGTTGTCTTCGGCACGTGTGGGATTATTCTTCTTGTAGCCAAAGAGAAGTCCCATGACATTAAAGTCAAATCATGGGGGTGCTTTATCCTTGAGAATAGGAGTTGGGATATCATCTAAGAAATTGCAATCCAAAAAGATCTCGAACCCTGGTTGTCTCATTCCAATTTGACAAAGGGTTCAGGAAATTCATGGCATGGATAATCTTCACCTTCTTTTATGAATTGGCCGTTTAAAGTGAGAGGATATTGATCCATTGGGATTGCTTTCTTTTAGGTACGAGCATTCCTTCATGCATTAGTCTTTTCCCGGGCTCGCTTGAGATCTTCTAGATTTGGTTCAAAACCAAGTCCAAAAGTATCTAACTTAGGGACGTCATGTAGTCCCATTCGTTTTGCTATCTCATTTTCTTTCCGAAAGAAATTCCAAGAAAGTGCCCTTGTTTCCTAAGGATAGCATTTACTATGGGATTGGAATAGAGGTTGTAGCAAATAGGGTTCCTTTAATCTTCTTCAATTAAGAAGACCTCTTCTGCATTAAAGCCCCATAAATCTTCGTCATTTTCATCGTGCTCCACATTTATGATAGGTTTGTCGATGGCCTTAATTCTCATTGGGGAAGCTTTGATTGTGACAGGAATTCCTCCAACTATGGCCTTCACTTGTTGAGAAGGGACGGCCTTAAGTTCATGAAGCCAAGGGCGTCCCAACAATAAGTTGAAAGAGGCTTTAATGTTTACCACTTGGAAGGTAGTAGCATGCTCAATTACTCCTGTCGTAACATTCATGGTGATAGTCCGAAGAGCTTGGCGACGAGTATTGTCATAAGCTCTTATCCCTTGTGTAGATGGAGACAAGTTTTCATCCTTTATTCCCAACATCCTCACAGTTCGAAGTGGACAAACATTTATTGTTGAACCATTATCTACAAGAGTCATTGGGACGTTCATTCTCTTACTGATTACTATGAGGTTTAAGGCCTTGTTATGTTTAACTCCTTCTAGAGTTAAGTCTTTGACAGAATAGGTGGTTATATTAATGGGGCTAGGGAGATCACTCGTGAGGAAGTTAGCCAACCCCTCAGAAGTGGTTTCTGAATCTATTCCTACTTTAGCCAAAGCATCCCTTACTGCGTCTCTATGCTCATGGGATGTGGCTAGAAATTTCCATACATTGATCTCAACTTTAGTCTTTTTAAGTTTTTTGAAAACATCGTTATCTCCTATAATTGGTATGGGAACTTGTTGAAAACATCCTTGAGGTAGACATCCTCATCATCACTTTCCCAGACTCCATTGATGCTAACATCCTTTTCTTGTGGAAATTGAACCAACTTTTTACTATCTATCAATCTTTGGACTAAATCCCTAAATTTGAAGGAGTATTCTATGGTATATTCCTTATTGATGGTATGGACAGTAGAACCTATCTGTCCTTTTCAGCGATTCAAATGGTCTTGGCTCAAGAGGTTTGATCTTCTCACTCTCGAAGATAATTTTGAATATGTTCGCATAAGAAGTCACCATAGGTGTGTATACCTTATTACTTCTTTTAGGTGTTTCGACTACTTTAAGAGAAAAAGGTTTTCTTTTAGTAGTTTTAGTGGGTGTCATCTTTTCAATGACACACTTGTTTTGAACCATCATCATGTGGTTAAGGTCCTCGCGACATATGTCTATTGCTTCCCTTATTGTGTTTATGAGGAGCCATGCCTCTTCTTTAGTGGCAGGTTGTTCACCTGGGGGGTAATCACTTATGGCATCGAAAAAGGTTTCTTCCTCTTTTTCGATAGCATGAATTTCTTCGATTGGCTTGATGAGGGATAATGAATCAACATGGTTTTCCTCATCAAAAATTGCCAAGGAATCTGAAAAAGGAGCACTATTAATACTTGGCTTCTTGCTTGCAGGAGGCAATGAGAGTTTAGTACTATCAATTAAACCTGGAATAGCTTCTTTTAACTTCCAGCAATTCTCACTGAGATGGCCCCTGCCTTGGTGGTATTTCCAATGTGCATTGGGGTTCCAATTAGCCGTCCTCTTTTCGACTGGTGGATCCTTAAATAGTCCAATAGGAGTTATGAGACCTTTAGCATGAAGGCGATCAAATGTTGTGTCATAACTCATGCAAATAGGTAAGAAGTTCCTCCTAAATGGCTTCCTTTGCCCTTGATTATTCATGGCTAGGACTTCATTCAAATTTAAGGTGCTAACGTTGTTTGAGTGGGTAGTTTTAGCAGAAGAAGGATTGTCGTTCTTCTTTCCTTTCCAGCCACTGTTGCAGTTGTTAGCAGCTTTTTGTTTTACAAGGTCTTCTTCGATATTGATTCCTATGTCTTAGACGGCCTTGAAAGTACTCAAATTGCTTTGGTATTTGAGATGTTTAGTACTCAAATTGCTTTGGTATTTGAGATGTTTAGAGTACTTTTCTTGGAGGTTCTTGATGAACATCCTTACGGATTCCTTTTCAGTAGGAACTTCAACCATTTTGGCGGAAGTTTCCCTCCACTTGTTAAGGAAAGAAGTGAATCCTTCGTTCTCTTTTTGTTTCAACATATCAAGTTCCCTATGGTCAGTTTCAACTTGAATGTTGCACTTGTATCTATCAATTAAAGCGTTTGTTAAAGAGTCCGAAGAAGAGATCTTCTCTTTGTTAAGAGAAAATAACTATTGTTGACAAACGATTTCTAAAGATAGTGAGAATAGCGAATGGAAAGCTTTCCTATCAATCCCCTTAATATTCATAATTGTTTCAAAGGCTTTTAAATGAAATTAAGGGTTGTCAGTTTGGCTTGAATCTAGGGACGTCATTGGCATTGAATTTCTGTGGAAAAATTCTTTGTCGACCGAGATCCCTTGTGGGCTAATCCCCTGAAACTTGTAGTCATTGGAGAGTTTGCTCAAGCTTTCTTCCATTCGCTCCATCTATTGTTGTTTCGCAGGGTCGTTGACTTGAAGAGCAATAGTCTTCATCATCTCACTTAAACTAGCAAGGTTTTGCCTAAGTTCATTGACTTCTTCCTGAGTCGCCATTTTATTCTTAGTTTTTTCTTTTGTCGAATCGGTTTATCAAAGAGTAAGACTTGGAGGAAAGCATTGTCCTTGATTAGTCACCCTTCCCTTCTTGACCAAGTGCTGTAAATTAAACCATTTTTGACTTAATGACTTGACTCAACCGACTTTGACTTTATTGGTTTTTTTTTTAAAAAAAAAGCAAAAAAATAGGGTGCATATTTTTGGGAAGCAAGTATGGGAAATAGGTGCATATTTTTGGGAAGCAAGTATGGGGTTGAAGCAACATGGTTATGTTTGGAGGATTAATATCCGAATTACCCCCCTAAAAAATGACGGAAAACACACGCACACAAGACTCTCTAGACATGGTCATGGTGAAACACATATATAAAGTGCGTGTTTAAAAATGAGTGAAAGTGACATGCTTTGACACTTGTGTAAGACCATGAGACTATGTGCTTAGACTCAATTAAGGAAGAAACACAGCTTCTGCTTTCAATAAATAGATTAATTAGACTCAGCGTGAGGACTCAAGCAAAAAACTAGACCATCGCGCAAACAATGAGACTGTCGCGACACGCCAGCACCATCGCGACGCAATATTGCTAACGCCACGGGACACTTGCGTGTCGCGCCACAGGTCAAACCTTCGTGTTATTACTGAAACGTTGATCTAGGATATTTCCAGCGTTCTACTTTAAAAGGACAAGCCTATAGTCGTACTAAGTCAGTTTAGTCAATTTATTAGACTTAAATTACGCATATTAATTAATTAAGCAAATTCATTTATCCATTAATTAGTTTATTTAGACTCAAACACAAGTCAAACAAATGGTTAGTTTAAAAATCCACAAGCAAGGGATGCACAAATAGTCAAGTCAACATAATATGATGCAATAAGTTTGTAACCTAACCATGGCTCTAGTTCTCTAAAGTTCAAGGATAAAGGTTAGTCAAAGAGGGTCCATGGTTATGAGTCCGGATGCACTGCGTGGAAGCCTTACCTTTGAAGGGTTGGAGCGTATGGACGGGACCCCCTCAAGTTAAACTTGCTTCCATGGTTTGGTGAATTCACAAACTCAGATGTACCCGTCGTTGCAATGAGCGTTTGATTGGGTAGATGGAGCGTGACTTCCTAGAGGGTTATAACCATATGAAGAACACATATGGGTTCAGAAAAGAGGTAAAAACTTAATCAGGAAGTAAAATCGAGCAAACATCACTAGAACCGATCAAAGCAAGAAAGTTGGAAGAACTTGGCGCGAGAAAACAGGGACCATCGCGAGACGATAGCCCTTTCGCGCCGCGATATTGCTATCACACTATGATGGGCACTGTTTTCTCAGCGCCAGTTCCTACATGCCTCAGCAACTCTCTGTTTCTTTGACTTTTCTAGTTTTCGCAGTGTTTTTTTATGTAGTTGTGAAAGATATTTCCTAAATTTCCTACGTGTAAAAATCCTATGTTTTTTACGTATTACGGATGGTCTATCCAATGTGGACCTTTTTATTCTTATGCCACAATGTTAATCAAAATTAAGTACATGAATATTTAGAACGTTTCGAGTCTCATCCACTCATTCTAAATTATTGCCAAAATAAATTTTAGGAATTAAAATAGAAATCCTCTCCAACGGAGTCGCCAAAAATTGTAGGGAATATTTCAAGCATCCCAAACTTGAGCCTCACTGTGATCATGCATTTAAGAATGGTGGTGTCCAAAGGGAAGGAAGCTAGAGCAAAAGACTCGCCAACAAGTTTTAGGAACTTGTAAACCGTTCATAGGGTGAAGGTTACACCCCTTCACGATCCTAGAGACCTTAACTCCATAGTGGTCTGGCACTACAAGAAAAGGGGGAATTAGCAACGGCCAAAGTAGTCGCAAATTCGTCGCAAAAATGGATGTGCGATGGATTTGCGACTACTTTGGTTAGTCGCTAAAGACCTCATCGCAAATCCATTTGCGACTACTTTTGAGCAAGTCGCAATTTTAGCAACGGATTAGCAACACCCTTGTGACTACCAATTAGCGACTAATTTTCATATTTTAGCAACACCCTTGTGACTACCAATTAGCGACTAATTTTCATATTTTAGAAACTGAATCATTGTCCATCACAAAATATGAGCGACTAATTTGCAACTATAATTTAATGACTAACTTCTAGATTTTAGTAACTGAATCATTGTCCATCGTAAAATATTAGCAACGGATTAACAACGAATTTGACCAATTTTTTAAGACTACAGAGAACGTTATTTTGAGACAGATTAGCAACTACGGAGACCCTTTTTTTTGTAATTTACAAGTAACTTTGATACAAATTTTTTGCTACTAACCAATCAGTTGAAATAACAAAGGCTGCAATCAAAACCTTTTTTCATCCTCAAAATTGATACAGAGATGTAAAAAAATGATACATAAATACACACATATATATAAACCTTAATATCATTCAATAATTATTGTAATATTATAATTTTACCACAAACGAAAGTATTTTAATTGTACAAAGTTGGGATTAGAATTAATAAGAACATTTGACGGCAGCAATGGCAGCATCAACATTGACAACAGTGACTTCAACGCTAACAGCAACAATTGAGGCATTAGCAGCATGTCTGCTAGAATAAAAACCAGATAAGAAGCTTTATTATAAGTTGTCAAGAATATACATAAGACCTGTTTAAAAATCCACAAGACAAGTATGAATAACATAATATTGCAAATGAATTATAATATAGCTATCTAAATAGGTAAAAGAAATAGGAACAAGATATCGATGCTTAAAATTATCAAGATCCCCTTGAAAGCTTAAGAAGATTCATATCAATGCAAGGACTAATAATGATCTAAGATACAAAAGATTCCAATCCTTCTCATCATAACTAAATTAACCAGAATATTCAGATATACAAAAATAAGAGACTAAGTTAAATTAACAAGGTTTGTTGTCGACGTTCCTAAGTTGCTTCTTTGCTTGTTAAGCTGATAGGGATTCAGTAGTGAATAATATTAACCTATCAAAGAGCAAAGATTTGATGAAGATTGCAATATCAAAGAAAAGATGGAATAGCAGTTCACATACGGTATGTTTTAAAGATGAAGAAGAAATAAAATAAGATGTGGTAGGATTAGAGAGTAATGGTAAAGAAAGAAAAAATATAGCAAAAACTTTTCAAAACTCTGATCCCATAAAGTAAGTAGCAGGGCATTCAATATGTCAAAGCTATGAGCTAGCCAATCTGCACCTTTTTTTAACAGAAAACAATAAATATAAAAGCATAATATGTACTACATATCTTTCCCAGTCCAATATATTCAGGAATGAAGGCATGAATCCAACCTAAAAGAGATTGAACCCGCCCTAAAATAGGCCTTTACTTTATTCTTCTCATATTCATGTGCGCTTTCTAACTAACATACAATCACTAGGTTAGCCCTAATCCTGTTTATCAATGTTGGTTGAATATTAATGCACAAATAAATCTATTATTGGCGATCACTTGAATTAAAATCATATTAGCCTAAATCAAATTATTAATTATCTTATTAGGCGTGATTTCAAGTACAAATTCCCTTTAAACCTGCAGAAAAGGTGTGATCAAGCAATAACAATAATATATATCAAGCAACATAATATTATAATGATACAACAAATCATCATCATAATCTCAATAAATCATGATAATATTATTAGCAAGATCCTGGGCATGATACTAACATGATTAATAACAAATCTTAGCATGTCACTAAACATAAAAGATAAAAGCTATATCCCTAACATGATACAAACATGATAGAAGAAATAGGAAACAGCCTAAAAATGATACTAGAAAGCATTAAAAGACATCCTAACATGATATTAGGAATTAATTTAATCTAAGCATGATTTCTATATCAAATTAATAATTAAGAAGTAATCTAATTACTTATTTTGATGCCTCGTATCTCTTTCTATCAAAAAAATACACACATTACTAAACTTCAATTAAATATTAAATTAAATAATTAATTTAAATAATTGAAATAGAGATTTAGGACTAAACCCTCATAAATAATCAACCTTTCACGTCGAGGGCGAAGGCAACTTCGAGCTTGCTTAGGTGTGTCTAAGTCTTATGAAAATAGTGTTTTGAAAAAACGAGGTTTAGAAAGAAAGAGGGAGAAAGAATAATCTTCTCTCTCTAGAGAGAGAGATAGAGAGAGAGAGAGAGATGAGATGGTGATCGTTGATAGTTGTTGGTGATTTGAAAACGGGGAATAACGACCCTATTTATAGAGAAAATAGAGCCGAAACGATCAGAAAAAGATCGAATTCGACTCGAAGTAAAACTTCCCCATCGCGGCGTGACAGAGGTAATCGCGACGCGATGGTCCTGTCGTTTCGCGATGGAGGACGCGCTAGTTTAAAACTGTATGGAGTCCTTAATCTAATTAAATTAGGCTAATAACATCTGTACTTATCTTTTAATATCAGAAATATCCTTTTTAAATACTTGTTTTATTCCAAATCAAAATTTTTTATTTCCTAAAAATATAATTATTAATCCTAATTCCACTAGAACTTTAAGGAACCTTCTAGATTATTCTAGAAGATTAAAGTTAATCCTAATGACTTTAGGAATAATAACTAATGGACCCTCCACTTGATCATTAAGCTGTATATAAAACTCATTTAGGGCCCAGTTTAGTATTTTGGCCATAACTAATTCATCATTATTCATCGGAATTGGGCTTATAATATATCGTTGGAAAGCTCTTTTCGAGCTCAATCCAAATACACCATTATTGGACCCATATCATGGACCAAACCAATCTGGACAGGACATTTTCCATAAATAAGGTATGAAAAGGAATATTTTTGAAAATAGAAAGAAGCATTTTATTACAAAAGATGCATTCACGAAACTCTTTCACATTTTCACTTCGTTTGATAATCAATGACGTGAAAAGTATTCATCACCAGGTTTGGTTTTTGGGGAGACATAATCAGGTGTCTACATGATGGAAAAAGGCTACAATACACCATATTAAGTACACCTAGGAGGGGATAAGCTATGAAAAGACTTGAAAACGATGTCTTGGTGGCCGAGAATGAAGAATGAGGTTGCAGAATTCGTAGCAAAGTGTCTAACTTGTCAAAAAGTGAAAATAGAGCACAAGAGACCGCAAGTTACTGTGCAATCATTAGAAATTTCTTGATGGAAATAGGATTGTATTTAAATTGACTTTGTGACTTGCTTCCCAAAGTCAAAGAGTGGAAATGACACCATTTAAGTAGTGGTGGATAGACTTACAAAATCTGTAGTGTTCATACCAATGAAGGAGACCTAGAAGATGGAGCAACTTTCAAAAGCTTACATAAAAAATGTTGTGAGGTTACGTGGAGTTACAAAAGATATTGTGTCTGACAGAGATTCTAGGTTTCTTTCAAAATTCTGGAAAAGTGTGCAGGAAAACTTTGGTACAACACTTAAGATGAGTACGGCATTTCACCCTGCCACAAATGGTCAAATTGAGAGAATAATTCAGACCTTGGAAGACATGTTAAGATCTTGTATTATAGACTTTCAAGGGGGATGGGAAGATACCTTTGGACTTAATTGAATTTTCCTATAATAATAGTTACCATGCAAGCATTGGCATGGCTCCATTTGAGGCATTATATGGAAGGAAGTGTCGCAACCTAATTTGTTGGAATGACATAAGTGAAACAATGATCTTAGGGCCTCAAATGATCGAAGATACAGTTAAACAAGTAAAGGAGATTCAAGCTTAAATTTAAGCGGCGCAAGATCGCCAAAAGAGTTAAGCGGATTTGAAGCATAGAGAGGAAGAGTTTGAGGTTGGTGACAGAGAGTTGTTGAAGGTATCACCAATGAAATGTGTAATGATATTTGGGAAGAAAGTAAAGCTTATCCCAAAGTATACATATGATATATTGCAAAGGATAGGCAAAGTAGCTTATAGGCTAGCCTTACCCATGGAACTAAGTAAAGTACATGATGTGTTTCATGTATCTCAGTTAAGAAGATATATCCCTGATAAGTTGCATGTGCTAAAACTTGAAACCATTGAGTTAGATCAAAGCTTAACTTATGAGGAAAGACCTATCAAGATCCTTGACAGTAAAGTACGTAGTACAGGCAATAAAAATGTTAAGATTGTTAAAATGTTATGATCTAACAAAGAGTATGAGGAAGCAATTTGGGAAGCTGAGGATGAGATGAAAAAGAAATATCCTGAGTTGTTTAAGGTATGTTGAGTTACAAGGACGTAACTCGTTTCCTTTAAGTGGGGTAGATTGCGGTAGAATTTCACACTTTTTCCCTACATTTTCAGTTATTTTCTGCTTTTTGCACATTTTTAACGGTTATTTCAATTAAATTTTTATTTCAAAGAGACACTAAAGGTAAAAGTATGACAAAAGAGTAAAACAATATTATACAAAGTGAGGAAAAAGTTTGAATTTTGTTACCCAAGTTGCGGGACGAAACTTCTTTTAGGGGGTAGACTATAATATTCCGTATTTTAATACGTATTTTAATTTAAATTAGTTGAAATGAATTATCTATAATGTTTTATTAATTTAAAAGAGTTTTATTTTTAATTAATAAGGCCCAATTTATATATTTAATAATTTTGGAAATACTTTATTTTATCAATTAAAAACATTGGGGCATATTATTTTGTAAAAGGAAATTTAAAGTCAATGGTATTTAAGGAAATTCAAAATACCAGTTTGAATAGGAAAGATATCATTAAGGGTAGGAAGGGAATTTAATCTTAGGAGGGTTTTAGAGAGAGGGTATAAATACCCATCACATGGGCAAATTAAAGTTTGCCCAAGGTGGAGAATACCTAAGGTAACTTTCTCTCTCTCTCCTCTTATTTTCTCTCTCTTTCTCTTATTTTTCCTCTTCCCCTTTATTTTTGTTTCACCACCACAGCCGCCCACCGGCCGGCTAACACCACCAGCACTCGCCGGCAGCGGCGGCCACCAAGCAGGTGCGCTGCAGCAGCCCGGCCTTGGTGGTCGTGCGCACCGAATCAAAAAAAAATTGTTCTTTTTATTTTAAATCCTAATCTAATTGATTGTTGATTTTGGATTTTGTGATGATTTCTATAATGTTTGATTATAAGTATTATGCATATAAATTTTCAGATCTGGTTTTGAATTAAAAAGCCCCAAATTATAAACCCTAGGTTTCCAAGTTTATGTATATTGTTGAAAATTGTTTATGGATTATTTAAATTATTGAAATAAGTGTATAAAAACACAATTATAGCAATTTTAAATGTTTTATTAAAGCTGGAATTTTTGTATATAAGCTATAAATATGTTTCTTGAAAGGATTTTAATTACCCATTAATTGGGAATATAAGACACTACTACAAAAATTGGAAAAACGACCCCCAATTTAAGACCCGTTATTTAACTAACCGGTTTGTTTGAGGTAAGAGATCCAATATCAATTATAATGTGTCTCTTATGTGTATTGAAAAAAAATAAAAAAGACATAGCAGACCCGTTCTCAACTTTAGAGGGTCTCTTATCTTTACTCCTTTGACAAAACTCATACTTCGTACCTTTTATTATTTCTTTTTATACCTCATTATTTGCCTTCAACCACATTCACATATTTCACCTCTTCAAAACCTCTGCCCAAGCCCAACCCCAAATTAAAACCCTCATCCTCTCTTCATGTTACCGCCGCCACTTCCTCTTCCCTTCTCCATTAAATCAAAACACTGCATTTACTCTAATGATGGAAAATAGGGGCTCTTTATCTCCTATGATTGCTCTTTATCCTCCCAATTTTCTCATGTTCAATATCGAACTTTATTCAAGGTCTAATTCAATTTTTCGATTGCAGAAAGAAGCTCAACCTCCTATGCTAATAGATCTAGAAATTATGAAAAATTGTTGTCTAATTGATGACTTAACTTTCGATCAAAATTGAGGTAATCGATCTATAATTGTTTTTTTTTTTGTTGTTGTTATTATTATTATTATTATTATTATTATTATTATTATTATTATTGAATGTGTTTTCAAATATGTTTTTTTAGTAGAATTCTTAATTATAACTAGTTCCATATTTGTTTTGGTTGTAGTATTTTTCTCAGATCTCGTTTTCGGGGTCATTTCTCTGAGTTTGGCCAAGATTGTTGTTGTATTTCTTGTGATTTCATTCACTTTCACAAATATGTTCTTCTCCTTGTCTTATTATGCTTAGTTAGGTAACTATGATGTTTATTAGTGTTTCTTAGCACTGTCAAAACGGTTTGACAGTTCGGTTTCGATTCGGTTTGAAATCGGTTCGGTAGTTAATCAGGTCGGTTTGGAATCGGTTTAATTGTCTCGCGGGTCGGTTTTGGTTCGGTTTAAATAGTTATCGGTTCGATTTGGTTTCGGTTTATTCTTAAGCGGTTTTAATTCGGTTCGGGTTGTAAACAGTCCGGGTAGTAAACGGTTCGGTGCAGGCGGGTTGCGGTTTGTTAACGGTGCGGTGTAAACGGTTTTTATCCCGGTTCAAACAGTTTCGGGTTGGAAACGGTTTCGGGTTAGAAATAGTTCGGTTCTTTTTTGGTTCAGTTTATAACTGGTTCGGATCTTTTTCGGTTCAAATTTTAACTGGTTCAGTTCTTTTTCGGTTCAATTTACAATTGGTTCGGTTCTTCGATGGTTTAAACACTTTAACGTTATTCATATTGGTTCCATTTCAAGTTTACTAAATTACGGTTCGGGTCGGTTTTCGATTTCAAAAAATAAATAGTTTATCGAGTTGTTTGGATTCGGGCAGTTAAATGGCTTTGGTTTGAAATTTGATAGTACTTGCTAACCTTTTGCGTTCACAAGTTTTAAATAAAGTCGGCAAGTCGCGAATCAATTCATATTTAGGCAACATATTATAAACAAATTCTCATTTATTTTATAAATACATATTATGTTCTGTTTCAAGTTTAGTCATACTGATTTTACTAGTTTATTACGAAGTAAATTATAAGAGTTAGTGTATTAATGTATAATTGTTATACAATTAGGTTATTATATGCTTCTTATTTAATCATTTATATACTACGCATACAATCATAATCATGACTTGATGAGTTTTTGACTTCTTGTGAAATGGAAATTTGCAATTTGGTAATTCGATACTTGATTAGTCAACAAGACTGATAATTATGACTCGTTTATCATTATATATTTTCATGAAATTATGAAGATATTACAAAGTGCTTTGATTTGTATAATGAAAGAAAACACTAATGACTAATTAACAAGGTCATATTGATTAGTTCAATCGATCATATGTACACATTATTAACATGTGGTATCTAA
The DNA here is from genome assembly GCF_001683475.1 of Chenopodium quinoa. Taxonomy (NCBI): domain Eukaryota; kingdom Viridiplantae; phylum Streptophyta; class Magnoliopsida; order Caryophyllales; family Amaranthaceae; genus Chenopodium; species Chenopodium quinoa. The sequence continues at coordinate 4,311,994 of NW_018745324.1, forward strand.
CCATCTCAATATCTCATAGATAAATATTCGTATCATCGTTATTCGTATGTATTAGCTATTAGTACAAAGTTATAGCTCATTAGTGATCTTTTTAAATTAATCTATTTATACATTTTATTAATATAACGTTTTTATAATTTTTACGTGTATGCAAATAAAGATGTACTAGTAGATGTTTTAATACGTGTCTTGGGCACTGATCCCGATCAAATGGGGCAAAAAAATACTAAAGAATTGAGGGAATAATATTTTTGTAGATGAATGTACAACACACAAACACACACGGATCACCACTCTCAACCATAGATTAAAAAATCAATGGTTATATTCTTTCTCCCACAACACACACGGATCACCATTCTCAACCATAGATTTAAAAAATCAATGGTTAGATTCTTTCTCCCACAACATACATGATCACCAATCTGAACCATGAATTAAAAAATCAATGGTTAGATTTACATGAAACCACTCTCACCCTTTTGAAACCCTTTCACTCTCACTCTCACTTTACCACACTCACTTTACCACTCATCCTCACGGCGCCTCTCCTTCTCACGGCTAAGCGCCTCTTCGTCTCATCGCCTCTCCGTCTCACGGCGCCTCTCATTCACGGTGTTTGCTATCCTGATTCTGAAGCTGTCCTGGCGCCTCTCTCTCATTGAGTCATTGGTGTTTGCTGCCCTAAATGCTCTAAATTCAGGTAACCACTCTCTCTCTCTAGATTTTAATTGATATGTTTTGTTGGTATCATGGTATGAATTGGTTTTTTTTATTATTATTTATATTTTGTATATGTATTTCTTGTAATGCATGGCAATTGAAAATGTAAATTTGGGGATGAATGGATGAATTGATTGAAAGTGTTGAAGAATGGGGTTTTGTTTATAAGGAATTAAGGATATATATCCTTATTTCCTTGCATGGATAAGAGGCATAATCACTACTTGGCATATATTTTTTGATGTACCCTCAGTCAATTTAGTTTCGTTTACTTAGTGAAAGTCTCAATTTATACTGAAATATCAAATTGGTATCCTGTTTTTAGCCTTTTTTAGTGTTTTAATTGATTATTTTGGGTTTTGTCATTGTTATACATGTTTAGATTTATAGGTAGTTTTCTTTGATATTCTGTTATTCATTCACTTTTCAGAAAGTCATGTTATTATGCTATGTATCTTTTGTATGTGCCTATGTTATTGTGGCATGTTTCCTTGCTTTATGTCCTGTTAATCTGTTATTCATCTAAATTGTTGATTATTCTAAGTTTAGACCAGTCTTTAGTGCTTGATTATTCTATTTTTCGCTTGATTTTATTTCAGGATTTATGCAATAGGTATTAGGCATTTTTGTATGTGCATTTCAATCTTATTAAGATAGATTGCCGAGTATATCCTGTATTTTAATCTTGCTATGTGCCTGCATGAAAAAACATCCACATCATCCTGGACATAAAGAAAGTGGTGTTGAGCCTTTGTTTAATCAAACTCGTCATTTACAATTACTTGCTAAAGCTATAATTTTGCATTCCTATCCTTTAAGTATTGTGGAGCATCATGGCCTTAGGGAAGTTTTTACGAATCTGAATCCTAATGTTAAGCATGTGTGTAGAAACACTATTTTGAAATATTGTATTGTTGAGCATGATAAGTTTAAGTCCTTGTTGTTGCAAACTTTTTCTGGAATTGAAGGTAGAGTTAGCTTCACTTGTGACTTGTGGACAGCATGCACTAATCGAGGTTATTTCACTTTAACTGCACATTATGTTGACAAAAATTGGTGTCTAAGGTCTAAAATTCTGAATTTTAGATATTGTGGTCCTCCTCATACTGGTGTTGAGATAGAAAAATTTGTATTTAAACTTATTGGGGAGTGGAAGCTTCAGGGTAAAGCTTTTGCAATTACTGTTGATAATGCTCGATCCATGGATGTTATGGTTAATCTTTTGAAAAAAGATTTAATGTTGACTTCTCCTCTTCCTTGTAATGGTAAATTTTTTCATATTCGATGTTCAGCTCATGTGTTGAACATTATTGTTCAAAGAGGTTTGAAAGAAGTTGATAGTAGTGTTCAAAAATTGCGTGAAGTTTGTAAATATATTGATTCTTCAGACTCTAGGCTTACTCAATTTGAGCATGCTCTTTTTGAGGCTAATTGTGTGTTTAATGGTAAGTTACGTCTTGATGTTGTGACTCGTTGGAATGCCACCTATACGATGCTCCGAAAAGCTTTAGAAGCAAAGGAAGCCTTGAAAGTAGTTATCGATAAGTTTGTGGGTTATGAATTCAAACTTTCGGATGATGAATGGGATACCCTTGCAAAAATATGTAATTTCCTAAAGCCATTTTATGAAATCACTGTGTTATTTTCTGGTTCAGAATATCCTACTGCAAATTTGTATTTTGCTAGTGTCTTGAAAATTGAGCACACAATAACTAAAGCCCATATAGACCCTAAACTTGCACCCATGGCAAAAGTTATGCTTGAAAAGTTTGAGGGCTATTGGGATGAGTATAGTTTGATCCTTTCAATTGCTATCGTTCTTGATCCTCGCTATAAGCTTATTAAAGTGACAAAGATGTTGAAAGTGCTTTATGTTGAGGAGGCATGTGTTGAAAAGGCAAAGGTGATTAAAGATGCTCTTTTGGAGTTGTATAACTTTTATTCATCTATGTCTTCCGGTTTTAACTCAAGTACAATTGTTCCCCTATCCATCCCAATTGTGACCCATAAATCAAATGGTGACGATGATGACATATTCAAGGTAATTAATTTCTTTTTAAAAATATTACATAATAATAATTGTATGTTTTAATTTTATTATTTAATAAAAGCATTTTGTTTGAACTTTTCTAGAATATTGATGATGATGATGATGATGGCCCATTAAACCGACCGTCGATGGAGATTGATAATTATTTGACTACTACTCGTCAACCATATATTGAAGGGGAGAATTATGATGTTCTCAAGTACTGGGAATCTCAAGTTAGGGTGTACCCTATATTAGCTGTTATGGCTAGGGATGTTTTGGCCATTCCTATAACATCGGTAGCCTCTAAGTCTTCTTTTCGCATGGGTGGTCATATTTTAAACAAGTATAGGAGTGCGCTTTTGCCTAAGAATGTTAAGGCGTTGGTTACCACACAAAATTAGTTACGTGGTTATGATTGTGATATTGAAGAAGACGTCCTTGAAATTGGTAAAGAAGTGATAGATAAAAGTTTTGCATCTAATTCGGAAGGTATTGACGTCCTTTAATCTTTTTTTTTTAAATAGCTTTTTTCCTCCTGCCTTCTTCCTGAATTCTGCTCACATATAGCTTTTCTTTTTCCTCAAGCCTAGGCGATGCTACATTGGGGTGAATGTCTGCTAATGCTTATTGCCATGTCTGCTGACTGTTCTTTTCTGTTCTGCTGCTCTTCTGTTCTTCTGCTGCTATTCTTCCATGTCTGTTGTTCTGTTCTGCTGCTGCTGTTCTGCCATGTCTGCTGCTCTTCTGTTCTGCTGCTGCTGTTCTGCTTGTCTGCTGTTCTGCTGTGTCTGTTGTTCTGCCATGTCTGCTGCTGCTGTGTCTCTGTTGTTCTGCTGTGTCTCTTCTGTTCTGCTGTTCTGCTTGTATGATGTTCTGCTGCTGCCATGTCTACAGTTTTAGGACTTTGTTAGACTTCATATATGCTTGTAGCAAAATAGCACAACCATTTTTAGTGTAGGCTTTTGTGAGGCTAAGGACCTAGTTGGGCAGGAAGATTTCCCAACTATTTGTATGTAATTGCTTCCAAAACTCGTAACATGATCAACTTTCAGATGTTTCAATATATCCCATTTTTTTTTATCATGTCTTGCTACCAAATATTACATATGAGTATATAGATTGTAACTTAATACTCTCTTTCTTTTAATCAAATGTTACATGTAATATATATTACTGTATTTTGTACCAGATTGAGCAGACAAAATTTGGCAATTAGGCACACTGCCCACATGCCATATAAGTTGCATAGACTATTTCCTAAATTATATTTAATATTATCTATCTCAGTCTCTCAGAGATATATACCTACTTGTTTAAATTGTAAGTATGCTTTTCTGATATTGGATGCAATTGACTAAAAAGCATAAGCAGCGGTTTGTAAGTGAAGTTTTGATTACTAACGGTTTGTAAACGGTTCGATTTAGAAGCGGTTTGGTTCATAAACGGTTCGGTTTATAACCAGTTCGGTTTACAATTAGTTCGGTTTTTAAATGGTTCGGTGCAAACGGGTAGCAGTTTGCTAACGGTTCGTGTAACCGGTTTTTTTGCCAGTTTAAACGGTTTCGGGTTGGAACCGGTTTCGGTTTAGATACGGTTCGGTTCTTTTTCGGTTCGGTTTTCATTCAGTTCGGTTTATATTCGGTTCGGTTTGTTAACGGGTTCGGTTCTTAAACGGTTTACCATTACTCGGGTCGATTCGGTTTCGGGTTTACTAAAATACGGTTCGGGTCGGTTTTCGGTTTCAAAAAATTCGGTTTTTAATCGATTCGGTTCTCATTTGGGTCGGTCGGTTTCAGACAGTTAAACGGTTTCGGTTTGAAATTTGACAGCACTAGTGTTTATATATATATATATATATATATATATATATATATATATATATATATATATATATATTTGTATCACATCAATTGTATTTAATCCATAGATATTTTATGTGGTTGTAACTTTGTACAATTTACTTCATATGATTTCAAATGTGAACCTGCCAAACCACACCAAATAAAAAGAAAAAATAATTTTTTTTAAAAAAAAAAGTTAAAGAATGAAGAGACTTGTTACCTCACATAATAAGTCTGTTTGATACCACTAAACAGACCCCACATCTCAATTAACAGGTCTCTTATTCTTCTAAAATATTAATTTTATGACTTACATAACAGACCCGTTATCACTTACAACGGGTCTTTTTGTCCTAAAAAACAGACCCCCTTTAACAAACGGGTCTCTTTATCAAACAGACCCCTGAGCTAGAGACCCTTTGTAAGGCAGTCTCTCAAACATATTTCAACGGGTCTCTTTGCCAATTTTTGTAGTAGTGAGTAAAGGTTCTAAATTAATTTCAGCTTGTTTTAGAGGGTTTATGAGTGATTTAAAAAGTGTATATATTGCTGGAAATTTATATTGATAGCTATTAATGTCTATTTGTAATCACTACTACAAAGTTGGGCTTAAGTAACATCCATTGGTAACACTATACAAATTTCATGATTGTTTGATTTTTAAGTAACACTTATGTAACATTGTGGTATTAGGTACTCCCTCCGTCCCCGAATGATAGTCACTTTGGGGTGAAAATCACGGGAATTAAGGAGAAATAAATAAAGTACATGGGAACTAAAACCCAATCATTTGCAAAACAAAAAGAAGAGAGAGAAACTCATTGTCATTAAAAAGGGAGACAACTCATTCAATTAAGGCACAAGTACAAAGGTAAATATGAAGGTATTTTGGGAAGCACATATAATACATCAAAAAAAAAGAAGGTATATAGGTCATTTTGTGTTATTATATGGGACCTAAAATTGTGAAATGTGATTAACACTTTGGGTGTCCAAAAATGTAAATAGTGACTATCATTCGGGGACGGAGAGAGTAACATTTTTTGTAACACTTTAATATTAGATAACACTTTATAGTAACACTTTAATGTTAGGTAGCACTTGGTTGTCACACTTCAATATATACTAGGTAGAACTTGGTTGTAAAACATAATTTGATAAAAAAATTTTTAAAGACCCTCACAGCTTTACAAGTCATAACTTGCTCTCTTCCTCCCTCGTATTTATCGATTTCTCCATAAAGATTTCACTTTCTCTTAAATTTGCACCTCGACACCTCCTTTTCACCGCTACCCTCTTCTTGTTCTCGGTGCTCCTCTGTAGCCTTCGTCCACCGCAGCCTACCTTATTTATGAAAAACATGCATTACAGTTTATTTTGGTCCATGATAAGGGTTTAATAATAGTGTAGTTGGGTAGGGCTTGAAAAGACCTTTCCAACGATATATTATAAGCCCAATTCCGACGAGTAATGAGGAAGTTATGGCCAAAATACTAAACTAGGCCTGGTTTGATTTTTATATGTGGCCCAATGATCTAGAGGAGGGCCTATTATTAATTATCATTCCTAAAGCAATTAGGATTGATTATAGTCGTATAAAATATTCTAGAAGGTTCTCTTAAATCCTAATGGAGTTAGGATTGATAATTATGTTTTAAAGAGTTTGAAATTGAATAAAACTACTCCTTTTGAGAATCCTTGTTTTGTACGAAATGGAATATATTCAGATATTATTTTCGTGCCTCATAATATTTATCCAAATTTTATATGGCTGGATAGATCTTGAAATTATCTTTCCAATGATATATTATAATATTAAATCCGAGTTATAACGAAAAAGATATGAATGAGATATGAAACTCTATCCAAAATTGACACTCTTCCACTATTTCGGCCATATTTTATTATCTACAAAATATTTTAATATGATTCTAATTGTTTTGGAAAGTATACTTCAAGATCTTTCCAACGACATATTATATGACTTATTTGGACTTCTGGATCAAAAGATATGATCGATAAAAACAAAAGCCGCAAAAACTGTTTTGCAGCGCCGGACTAGCATCTGGCGCTCGACTACAGCGTTTGGCGCCACGCGCGTGTTTGACGTTGCAATCGTGTTTTATTCTTTTCGAAACTCTGATTCGTTTTTTATCACATCCGGCTGATTTTCTCTATAAATAGCCTCCTTAAACCTCTGTTTTGAATCAATCAATTATCATCAATTCTTCTCATCAATTCTTAGTAATTCCCTCTAGTTTTCTCTCACCAACTCTCATCAAGAAATTCTTGATTCTCTCTCTCTCTTTTCTAAATTAGCTTTTGCATACAAAATTCCACATTCACAAGATCTAGAAACACCTAGCCAAGTTCAAAGTTGTTTTCGCCCAAAACGTGAAAGGTTTTAATTTTTGAGGGTTTGGTCCCAAATCTAGTCTAAACTTTCTTTAAAATCTCTCTTTCAATTATTTAATTTGATTATTTTGATTTTTATTTTCCTTGAAGTTACTAACGCGTGTATTTTGTTGTTAGAAAGAGATACGAGGCATCCAAGTAAGTGCTTTAGTTGATTTATTGATATTTTGATATAGAAATCATGTTTAGGTTATTATTTTGATCTTCCTAGTATCATGTTAGGATGTTTGATTCCTAGTATCATGTTAGGATGTTTTGATCTTCCTAGTATCATGTTTAGGGTAAAGAATAAGTTTCTTAAATCAATTGTGATTTCTGTGATACTTCTTATCTTCTTTCCTAATATCATGTTAGTATCGTGTTAGGGTTAAAGTTTTGATTTTTATTGTTTAGTGACATGCCAGGGTTTGTTATTAATCTTGTTAGTATCATGCCTAGGATCTTGCTATTAGTATGCTTTAACATTATGATTATTATGATTGTTATAATGATTATTATTATGATGATTATTGTTTTGATGATTATTATGTCGCTTGATTATATTTATTGTTATTGCTTGATCACGCCTTTTATGCATGTTTAAAGGAAATTGGTACTTGTAATCACGCCTAATAAGATAATTAATAATCTTGTTTAGGGTTAATTTGATTATTATAATTCAAGTTATCGCCAATAATAGTTTTATTTGTGCATTAATATTCAACCAACATAGATAAACAAGTTTAGGGTTAATCTTGTTGATTGCATGTTAGTCAGAAAGCGCACATGAATACGATCAGAATAAATAGAGGCCTATTATTAGGGCAGGTTCAATCTCTTTTAGGTTGGATTTGTACCTTCATCCCCGGACTACCAGTTTTGGTTCCAGACCTATTGGAGTTGATGATCTCCTGGATCGTTAAGGGGTGTAATCTTCACCTCGTGAACGGTTTACAAGTTCCTAAAACTTGTTGGCGACTCTTTTGATCTATCTTCTTTCCCTTTGGACGCCACCGTACTTTAGTGTATGATCACAGTGGGGTTCAAATTTGGGGTAATGCTTGAAATATTTCCCTACAACAATAAAAAATAAAAAATAAAGAACTACGCAAAGACCTGATTTCGTATTACGAATACGTAGGAAAACTCTATGATTCGGTCATATCAAAATTAAAAAAAAATAAAGCTCATTTTTATTTTATTCAAAATCCTTGTAGCGATTTTGTGCTCTTATTCGAGGTATGTACAAGTACTCGGTACTTATTAAACATGTAGAAGCATGATATGTTTTATTTTATTTTATTCTAAGTTAATGAAAAATTGGTTGGATTGAATTGGTTTTGTGGAATTGAGGTCAAATTGATGATTTGATTAGGAGGCATGATTATTTGGAATGATTTATTGTTGGAGTTGGTGATGATTTAATATTGTATATGGACCACACTTTTATTATTGGCATGATTAAAAGCGGGTTTTAATCAAACTAATTGTATAATCGAGTTTGAATATAAAAAGGGAATTTTATTATGAGGTGTTTTCATAGTGCACACGTAAAGGAGCAAAACTAACAACCAGAGGTAACATAAGCACATAGAGGATGTCCATGTGATCAATACTACTCCCTCCGTTTCAATTTGTTAGTCCCATATACTATTTTGAGCGTTTCAAAAAGATCTACCCATATTGAATATATTCTACTTTTAATTTAGTTTTTATTTCCTATTTTATACATAATAAATTCTGATTGCTCAGATTAATTGATTGTGAGTTAATGAAATGATTCTAAGTAAAGAAATTACTCCTTTGATTTATGCAATTATGGCTAAAACTTTCCTAAAAAAAAATTAAATAAGACAAAACTATTTGTGAATTGTTTTTTACTTTAATGCTAGATTCCAAATATTCTCCTTTTTCTTATTTTATGTGATTGATTCCATATGAGACTATCATATTGAAATGGAGAGAGTACAATCTTTGCACTTTAAAAGAATGTTCCTTCTCTATATGCGTGGAAGGAGGCTGGCATAGGTGAACTGATGAAAGCTTTGCATTAATTTAGATACTGTAACATGATGCCATTTTGGACCATGTCATGGTGTTCTCAAGATTTATGCAATAATTACATAAAGCTACTTGTTGATGTGATTGAAGTTATTGAAAGCTAACTGGAGGCATTTAAAGATGCTTCTTCACGCCCGCTAATTGATGGTGAAGATTTTATTACATGCAGCTTACGCTGTGTTGAGATGCACAAAATTGATGGTGATTCTGGTTTCTTGGACTAGTATTGTTAGAGGTCTAGGAGTAATTAACGACGACACAATAAGAGCTTATACCTGCAAGCAAGAAAGTCAGTGAGAAAACAGGAAGAAGGCAGTAGAGCTCAATTACTTACTTGCCTTCCTTAAATGATAGTATCTGGAATCCTTCGATTTGGGTGGACAGTTACCCTGAGTCCCTGAATCATTAATTTTGTGATGGTTTTTGTAGAGCATAAAGTTATTGTTTTATAATCAATGAATTAGCCCACAACTCAGGTTGAAACAAAAAAATAAATAAATAAAAATAAAAAGTTTAAATAAATTAATAAATAAACAAACAAGATTTTCAATTTGGAGTTTGAAACTCTTTGCACTTTATGTTCCTCATTTCATTCCGTTTTTCCAAACCTATAAACATCCTATCAAACTCTGGGTTCAACCATAAGAGAAGGTTCTGAAACTGAGCAAATTGTTTCTACACATGGATATCAGTACCAAAAATTTACAAGAGATGAAGCATTTTAAACTATAATTATGAACACAATGGCATACTACAGTGCATTGGAACATAGAAGTTGATCCATTTGTTCTGTGCGCCAGGCATTTACAGTAGCATTAGTTGACGAGCCAGTCAGCAACATATGTGATATGTCAGCTGCACAAATAAACATTTGATAGTCAGAATCAGAACCAGGAGAAAAGCCTCTCCCCACCAAGGTGAGAGGTGGGCGTGATGTGCATGCGTGTGTGTTAGAATGTTGGTTTAAGTTTTCCAAGCAATGGGCCAGAAAGAGTTGACACAATCCTCAAGAAGATCGGTAAAAGATGAATCAAAGAGCTCACAGTCCTTATTTTTCATGTACATGCAGTCATGCATATCAAACATAGATGATGATTTAACATTGGATGAATTCTAACATTACAGAGAAAACATATGGTGCAATGATCTCACAAAAGGTAGCAAGTGCACATTAACCCCTCCGATTTTGTTTTACTTTTCCAACTTTTTGTAAAGCCCTTCCATCCCTTACATGCTACTTCTCTTTTCCCAATTTCTTAAAACCTCGCCATAAATGCCAAATTGAATTATTGAACTATTCACCAAGAAGTACCTCACAAACTAATAGATTTGTGCTAAGTTTTGGTTGAGTTGGCCCTTTTACATGACATCAATATCCGGAGTGACATAACAATCACATATCAAAGCACATCAATCCCTCATTTCAAGTGGAATATTTAACTTTGGATATTGGACCCTATGCCAAGACTCATGCGGCAACCACCATACTTCAAGCTCAAAGGTCTTTCATATGAGGAGGCATGATATAGTATATCAATCAATTTTAGGATTCAACTATTAGCTTAAACTTTTGGCTGGGTTGGTCCTTTAACACTGTTCACTGTAATCCCATGATATATTTTTGGATTAACATACGCATCATAACATCTCTAATTATGTATCATTACAAATTATAAAAATTATAAATTCTTAAAGCATTTGTTGAGACGGATTTAACAAACTTTACTATATTTTATCTTATAGATTAGGATAATTTAAATGATTCCTTCAAATTGTAAATAATGTCAAGATTTTAGGTAAGATAAATAAAAGAAAACAAAGAGAGACTAGTTTTAGTAAATTTTGGACAATTTATAGTGAATTTTGAACTATGTTAATCCTAAACGCCTAGTCCCTCAAAATTCAAACCATAACAAGTTATTCACAAATCAAAATTAAGAGCATATCACAAAAGTTAATGCCTTTCAATTTTCACATAAGATTGAGAATTTCAATTTTCCATAAATTTTGCTTACATTTCATCCCCTTGGTATTTTTGTAACTTTTGAAGTGCCTTTAAGCTTTTACTCATAAGGTATATGGGAAATGAGAAATTGCTAAGTAATTAGGTGGGGCGAAGCTATTACTTTTGCTTCTGCTCCATTGTGAATGTGTATGGTATTAATTACTCTTGAATTAAGAATCTTCTTATTAGATCCCAACCTATATATATAATGTACATAAACTAGTTCTAGTGAAATCTAAACAATTTTTAGGAATAATTGTCACCAAAGATGATTAATTTATCTATGGGAAGATTGGGAACTTAATACACAAATTTGGCAATTCAACCAATTTAGATGTCTTCAAAGATAAGAAAGGAGGTTTTAGGCATTAAAAATGCTGAAATCTGGAATGTTGCTGCTCTAAGGAAACATGGTTGGGCTATAGCTCAAAATCAGGAAAGCCTATGGGTAAAGTGGGTGAATGCAGTTTACCTGAAGGGGCAAAATAGAATGAGTTATCAGCCAAAAGTAGATTGCAGCTTGTGTTGGAAACAAAGTGTAGTGGCTCCTGCATAGATTGGGCAAGATGCAGGAATATTATAAGATTGGCAAGCATTTTGATCTTCTGATGCATGCCCAGCAGAGATGCAGATGGGATAAATTCATTTGGGAAAAGAAATGCATGCCTAAGCATCAGTTCATTGCATGGCTAGCTATTCAAGGCAGACTGAAGACTAGAAGACAGGCTGCATTCTCAGAGACAAGACATGTCTCTTGAGTGGGGAGACTGTGAAGGGTCATAGACATCTGTTCTTTGAGTGTAAGTTCAGCAAGACTCTTTGGTCTGAAATCAGACAGTGGATTGGTATAGGGCCTCACAGCATTCAGCTGAGTACGGTCTATAGAGTAATAGGCAGAATAAGGAGCAGCTTTCACAGAAGTGTTCTGTACACTTGTATTCTTGCAGTGGGTGTATCACACCAGGTGGGCAAGGAATGCTGCTTTATGGGACAGGAAAGTCCTTTGGATTCCTAGAGTAAGTGGCGGATCCACATTGACGCCCGGGGGGGCAAGTGATACCCCCACGAAAAAAAAAAAAAAAAAAAAAAACCTGGAAAAGCGTCCCTTATATCTGTATATATATTATAATTTGTAATAATGTTAAATGACTAGCATTGCTTCAGTGGTTAGAGAGTTGGATGGGTGAACAATCTTTGTTTAAGAAGTTCAGGGTTCGAGACCCCATAGCATCAATTTTTTTTGCTTTGAACCCAATTGAATTTTCATTTATAATTTTTTTTTTCATTTTCACACTTTTTATAAACAGTCCTTGTAATATGAAATACTCTCTCTGTTATATTCTTCTCATTTTCATTACATAATATTTATTGCATTTATTTGGCCATTATTAAATGTTATTTATAATCGTATGAAAATTTACACTGAAATAAATATAAAAAATCATACTCCAACTGTGTTTAAATAAATGAAACTTTTTGACTTTTTGTACAATTTATCTAATTCAGTTTAGCTAATATTTTGTGATTTATACATAACAATAAATAAATTCATGTGGGTACTTGTTGGAATCGTCAAATTTATTACTTTAATATTCAATTATTATAAGATTAATTACTAAAGATATTTTCATTCAAAGTTTTACGTTAGCATATGTGCACAAGGAAAAATTTATACCAAAGTTTTCGTTATAAATTCATATGTAACTTTGACAAAATAAAAAATAAACAGGTAGAAAGTTTATAATATTATAATTGATATCCACAATATAATTGAACTTTTTTTGTTTTTTTGACGAGACACAATATAATTGAACTTGTCAATATAAATGTCTAAATTTGATTGTTAATTATTATACGACTACACAACGCATTATATCCATGTTTGGCTGATTATATATTATGATACGTTACAACAATGTTATACTCCTTATTTATTATTATTATTATTATTATTATTATTATTATTATTATTATTATTGTCTAGTGCTACCCTAGTTCAAATTCCTGGATCCGCCACTGCCTAGAGTGGCAAATTGTATAAAGTACAAGATAAAGTGTAGATTAGAAGGGATAGGTATAGTAAAGAATACTGTAAAGCAGAATTCTTGGATAGAGTTTACGTTTGTGAACTGTTGTATAGTACTTGCATAGGTGTTTTTTTAGGCTCTTTGCCTATATAGTTTTCTCCTCAAGGAGATTGGTTGTATCATCATTTTGATGAGGAATAAAATTCATCTGCTTACTGATAAAAAATAATAATAATAACAAATAAATAAAAAAAGATAAGAAAGGATTGAGAGTGACCTTTGCCTGCAAACTAACTCCACTGTGGGTTCGCTAAGAACAATATAAATACTAGATGATGAGCAAACTAATTAAATTCAAAATGATCAATTAAACAATTAGACATACTCTTTATTCAACTGAATCAATTAGTACTATGCATTTAACAATCTCTACAAATTTTTAAAACAGCAAAAGGTATCTAAGTAGTATGACATGCAACATGCGTTTAAGTGTTTAACAGAGCATTTCTAAATGTACCATCTAACCAATAATGCTTACCATAGTTACCAAAAAAGCATAATAAGCAAACTAAGATTGAACTTTACCATGCACGAAGATTTTGACACTTTAACGCTTTGATTGCTGCCTCAGCAAAAACTTTTGCAGCTTCTGCTTCAGCTTCTGCAGCCTCAGCCTCCCTTGTAGCCTTCTCAGCTTCCACAATAGCAACTTCTGCTTCAGCAACTGCTCGAGCTGCTGCAGCGGCAGCTTCATGAGACGACAAACTCTTCATTTTCCCCAATTCTGCAACAACTTCTGACCTCGTAAAAATTTTAAGTTCCTTGCTTTCTGGCTTAGCATGGTCCTTGCATTTACTATCCAATAAATCTTTTCTTGTCTCAGAAGGAGGTAAACTCTCAGATATTCTATACCTGTGCTTAACCTGGCACAATTAAAACCAATACTCACAATTAGTATGTCCGTCCATGGAAAGGAGCTAATTAACAGTACACTTGTAAAATAATCTAAGATACATCACATGAAGAAAAAGTGGATGTAAATGCTCAGGAAAAAACCTTTCGATTATATAACAAGTGATGCAATTCCAAGTCAGTCCTATAAAAGGTTTCAATCAGATATTTGAAACTTTTGGTATGTTTGGATAGCAAAGTGGAAAGAAAGGGAAGGGAGGGAAGAAGAAGAAGGGGAAAGAATGGAAAGGGAAAGAGGGAGAAAGTTAGGTTAAGTTTTCCCTCCAAATCATTCCAACATTGGAAGGATTTAGTTTATTAAAGAGGGAGGGAAAATGAATCCTTCCATTTCCCTTCCCTACTATCAAAGTAAAGGTATCCAAAGAAACGAGGATGAATCCCTTATTTTCTCTTCTCTTCTTTTCGCTCCAATTCTCTCAATCCATAGGGTGTCGTATTCCCCCCCCCCCAAAAAAAAAAAAAAAAAAACAATAACAAAAAATATCCTAAACAGAGGCAATACCAAACATGAAATAAAAATCTTGACGTCAACTCACTTATTTTACACAATCATACCAAGCTAAGAAAAATATAAATGCATTAAAAGCAACCCAGAGGGTGACAACCAAACAGCTAAAATTTTACGAACCGATGATGCTTGTTGTCAGCAATTTCTACAACAAAGTGGACTCATGTCTTTCAACAAGAACCTACTTCCAAACATCCTCACCTTAATCAACTGGCCATTTGATGCCATAAACTTCAATTTTGAAGACAATAATTTACTGAAATTTGGAGGTGCCCAAAACCGCTCCTAGCAGAAGAAAGATGTGAGTCAACGCTTTGGTTGTATATTAAGAAAAATAATGTCAGAAGCCTTTCCGACACCAACTAGAATTAAAAAAAAAAAAATAAATCTAAATCACTTTCCACAAAAAAATGTAAGAAATATAAACAAGACGCTGCCAGATAAAAATCATTCAAATAACAAACGATACAAAGAGCAAAATAACTGTCAATGATAGGGCTATTGCCTATGAAAAGATACAATTCGGTAATAAATTGGGAGTTTCCTAGCTGTCTTTCTCTCCTCAACAGCCAGATACAAGAACACTTTGCTTAAAGGTCTGTAAGCCAAATTTGCGCATGTAATTGACCACCAAATCAAACATTGCTTTAAATGGTCAAGTGGCAAGAATAAACTAGTGGGGGGAGGGAATGGAATAGTTGTCCAAGTGTTTGCAAGAGCTGACACTTAATCCAAATTTCAACTTTCATCCAAGATGTGAAAATCTAAACATCACTCACACGATGTTTGCTGGTGAATATGAAAATCTGCTAAAGTTCTCTAGAATTGATAATCATTCTACTCCCTTTTTGTAGCTTTTCATAAGTTCTTTACGGGTACAGGTTTTCTTCAAATTTAAGAAAGAGTTATAAGTTTATTTCGTGGATTTTCGGAGGCTAATCAGGATAGAATGTAAGAGGTGCTATGGATGATAAAGGGAACCATTCCTTTTAAAAATTTAGGGGTTTTTCTCTCTTCTGAAAAACTTACTATTTCTCATGTAGGCCTTTGGTGGAGAAAGTTACTTCTAGGATTGATTGCTAGACATACAGGCTGCTTTCTTATGCTGGGTAAAGGGAAAGTTGTTTGGTATTCAGAATATTGCGCACAAATCTTCATTCACCTAAGAAAATTTTACAGGAAACTAAAGCTAGAATTCAATGCTTGCTTCGGACAGGGAAAGCTAACCCTTCTAAGAAGGCTCTGATTTCTTGGAATCTGGTGTGCATACCTAGAGTTTTGTGGGGGATAGAATGTTATTTCTCTTGGTGATGGGAGCAAGGCTGCAATAACCCAGGTAATGTGGGTCCTTGCTCACAAAGCAGATATGTAGGTTAAATGGGTTCATATACATTATTTCATATATACAGAGTTCTAGTCTGCTCCTATTCCTAAAAAATGTTGGGTTCTAAAAAGAATTCTAAAATGCAGGGCAATAATTGATGAAATTGGTAGTTGGAGTGCATCAGGGGAAAATGAGTATCAAAAGTTATATGCTTTGATCAGGCCTCAAGGAGCTAAATTTAATTGGAAGATGGTTATTTGTAATAATAACGCTTCTCCTAATATCATTGTATTCCTTGGCTTGCTGTTTGGAATAAGCTGGTTATCAAAGACAGGCTGACTGCTTGGCATGTGCCTTGTGATCCTATCTGTTTTTTATTTTTAATTTTTTTTTTAAATTTTTATTATTATTTTTTTTTTTTTGTTTTTTTTTTTGAAAATGAAAGTGTGTCGCACTTGTATTTTAAGTGTGCTAATTCTAAGTGGATTTAGCGGTTCTTGGCTTATGATGTTTCAGTAAATGACAGGAGAGTAGGGATGACTAGAACTTAGGAGGGAGAGGACATTAAAGTAAATGAAATTGTACAAAAAAAAAGTAAAAAAGAAAAGAAAAGGAAAGAAAACAAAATGAAAGAGGGAAAAATATTAATCATCTTCAGGCTAAAAAGTTGATGGTAGCATGTATTCTAATCAATTTGGTCATTCTTGGCGATTCATTATTTTTTCCAATGAAAGTAATTGGGTAATTTTGGGAGAGTTGTATACATCATGAACATGAAAAAATAATAAAAAGAAGTCAAAGTATAATTATTAAAAATAAAAATTTAAAAAAAATAAAATAAAAAGTAGGATGAAGAAAAAGCAGCAGCATAAAGTCGATGTGGAACAGATATTACTGTTGTTGGAGGCGGTGCAGTAGGACCTTCATGTTATTTTATGGGAGGACATTAGTGGTGTAGCTTGGGCTAGATCAGTTCTGGAAGCTTTGAAGGATAAAGACTAGTGCCGGCTATGGAGTTCAGTAGTTAGTAATTTTCTTTTTCCAATTGTTCATTTTTGCTACCTTTTCTTTTTTTAGTTGGCTAGTGTTTTTTGTTTCTTGGGGCTTGCCCCTCTCGTTCACTAAAAAAAATATAATAAATTGGAATATGCTTGTCTGATGTAATAATAGCTTCTTTGGTGTTCAAAGCAAATTATTTATGTTTGAGAAAGCAATAAATATCTCCCTGTGACAAGCACTAGTTCTATATTTGGATTCAGATAGCCCTACTTCATGAAAACTCTTGATCCACAACTAACAAGAATAGTAGTTACTTAATTCTTAAATGATATCAGCGGAGAATCCACGTATAGATAATGCTCCAAAAATCATAAACAAATTATAACTCTTCCTTAATAAAGCAACTATGAAGGTGAATAACATAAACCTATCGCAATTTAATATTTTAAATCCATCAGTTGCAAGCCAAAACTGACAACTAGTTGACAGTAAATTGTTAAAGCTACTGCCATAGGATGCAATAACTGAGCAGTTACAAGCATAAAAAGACGTCAAGGTATGTCAAAAAGCAGTTTTCTTTGACAGCAACCAAAGACTGGAAGATGGCAACTAAATAAAAGTGTCATTATGACTTCTGAGTATAGCTAATGATAAGTTGTTATAGCCTCTAATACCTCTATGTACATGGCAATTGCATTCCTGTCAGAACCTTTCGGCTCCTGAAGAGTTGTTATAGCCTCCAATATGAGGTTATCCAGCCTAATCAAAAACAAAATACAGAATGACAATCATTATCAAAATATTAAATAATCATACCATATCAACAGACTGTAAACTCTTAAAGCTAGCATAGCTTCCTAAACACAGCCTCACATAAAGCATACTCACACTCATCACCCCTTTTACAAACTCTCAAAATCTGTTTTAGGCACTACAAAAAAGAATAAACCCACAAAAGAATGACCTAGCAACTATACACCTCTCATCCTTTCTCTTATGTCAATCAATGTTTCACGTTAGTTTTAATTGCCAGAATTTGTATCACCAACAGCTTGTTTGAATAGAGAGATTTAAAGGGAAAGATAGTGGGTGCCTTGTTCAGATTCCAGATTGTAAGGAGGAGTTAAATGGAGGACAAAAAACTGGAAAGATTTTTCCTTCATCCTATATAAACAATTCGCTCCATAATTGGAAAGATTTGGAAGGAAGATTGGAGCCTAAGTCAATTTCTCAATTATTTTATATATACATCAAAAGTAATCAAGAAGCAGGTAAAATTCACAATAATCACAAATTTGTAAATATGTTGTGATTGGGGAAAAACAAAATCATGTTCATGGAACTCGTTCTGTCAAAAATATATAGGGGAATAGTATTTCTCAACCCCTCCCCTCCTCTTCCCTCTTTAAGACCTGTTCACTTCACCTTAAAAAATAATATTCAATGAAATTAGGTTCAGCCAGTAAAAATCAGTAATTGTTAAGAATAAATATACTAGAGAATCAGTACAAAAAATCTTAGTTCTATAAAATTACGGTTTTTTCACCATATACCCTTGAGTTTTTTGTTTATTCACCGTATAAACATGAAAATTTTCAAATTCACCATATACCCCCGTGTTGTACAAAAATTCACTATATATCCCTAATGACAACAAAATGAGTGGAATTTGATTTATTATGCATCGAAACCACCTTAGATCTCTCCCCCATCCTCGAAACCACTCCTTTCCTTTGTCCTATCCATAATCATGTCTGTATGATCAATTTTGAGGATAAGAAAAGAAATTTGTGGTGGTTTTGGGGGTGGAAAAACGAATTGTGGGTGATTTCGGAGTTAAATGAATGTATTTAGGGTGGTTTCGGGTCACAATTAACCCTAATGATTGACAAAGTTAACAATTATAAGTCATTAAGGGTATATGGTGTATTTTTGTGGAAATTCGAGGGTATATGATGAATTTTAAAAAGGTCATGGGTAATGGTGAATAAACAAAAAACGCAGGGGCATATGGTGAAAAACCCGATAAAATTAATTTCAATTTAATATAAGTAATTTAAGTTCAGCAAAAAATAATTTTAGTTCATCAAAAATAATTTCAGTTTAGCAAAAATGAGGTTAAGTGAACAGGGACCAAGTCTTATCCAAACAAGTAGTAAATTTCAATTCCCTTTTTGCAACTTGGGTGGGCCAGATAATGGCTAAACATAGAGTTTCAAAACAAGAAGTACCCACGTTTAGTATGTGATTTTAGATATATATCGAGTTTTACAGTTGTTTAGGGATAGAAAAGGAGAGGTAGGGGATGGGGGAGGAAAAGGGAAAGGGAAAGGGAAAGGGAGGGGAGGGAAGTTCCAAATCTCTCCACTATCAATTCTTACCATTTAATTCCTCCATTTTTCTCCCCTCCAATTCCCTTCTTTCCTCATTTGTTATCCAAATGAAAGATACTTCACCCCTCTATTTCCCATCCTTTCCTCCATCTCCTTTAAAACAAACACTGTAAAAGTGATTGTAGTCAAGTATCCATTATAAAGAATTAAAGACCCAACTCAATTATGTATTCGGGGATGAACGGATATCAGCACTAACCATTAAACTCTATACAGAACAGAAGTTACTAGTCCAGTCTTAGATTTTATACGGGCTGCAAGAGGGGTAGCATATTTGGTTATAACAACATCATACTTTATACACCAAGATATACAAATAAAGAACAGATCAACATAATGACAAAAAGACTATGACCTTGTATATGTTTTCTTCGAATCAGCAACCTGAACTGTCTCACTAGGGGTACCAACAAGTTCATCTTCAACAGCATCCTCATCACTCCTAACATGGTTCACCACGGAAGGCTTGTCATCAAGTTTGGGGATTTGTGGATTCCTCTTAAGTGCTAGCCTAGCTTTTTCTCTAGATCCTAAGCCACTCAAAGTCACATTAATATTTCTCCACTTATCCTGTCAAGAACGATAAAGAAATTCTGATATTAGCACAAATTCAATACAAAAAGATAAGAACAGTCATTCAAGCTGAAATAGAATTTTCTTTGCCTCTAATGTAAAAGTATGTTCAGATAAATCAAAGCTTCAATTCTCTAAAAGGGCTCAGTACCATACCTTGAGATCCACATTTGAACGGGAGCATAGGACATTGCTGAACTCTGGATCTCTAAGTATTGTTTGCCACTTACCAGACCCATGCTTGCGTACTCCAGCTTTTAGAGCTGCTTCTTCTTCTGCTGTCCACTTTTGTTTAGGAGCACCCATTAGCTAGAATCCAAGACTCTTTACAAGAAAACATCTGCAAACATATAAGATTGTTAAAAACTGCTGAAACTGCATATCACAGGCAGCAAATTGTACAGATATCATTAAGGACTAAACTATCAGGTTATAGATCATGACACTAGTCGTGAGTAGTAATCACTATAACTGCTACTAATGGCAAAAAAAAAAAAAAAAAAAAAAAAAAAAAACTATGCAGGAAAATCTAGTCGAAAAGGAGAGTACTTTATATGAATTAGTGAACTTACAAGAGCATAAGAAAACTGGGAATTTCAAAATCCTCTAATTTGGCAATGACCTCTGAACAAAGAATGGCATGATGCTAAAACATGTCTTCTTCATTTCTGTATGCTTTTCACCTACATATTATCATAATACAGCATGCATGCATTGAAGGCTGTCTTAAAAAATAATTAGGCAGCTGACATTGCAACCTTGCATCTATTGATTTGTAGGCTAATCAAGAACGATACAATCGGCACCGCCATAATAATATTAATTGGTAAAGGAAAGATACAATTCTGCATCTTATGGACGTGTAAAGATGGTAATGAATAACACGCATCATTCTTGCTTCAACTCTTCAAATTCAATATCCAAAAACCCTCCCCTCTTCCCGAATTCAACAAACATCCAAGAGTAACCCCAGAAGATTATGTTCTGGGTACCCATAATTCTAAATTCCAACAACAAAACCTTGATCAAAACTCGGAAATAACAACATCCCAAATTTTGATCCTCACAATGACCCCAGAAGATTATGTTCTGGGTACCCATAATTTTGCAAATTTGCAAAGACTTACAGCATCTATAAGAAGCTTAGTGATATCAATAAACTGGAGCATAAAGTATTTGAATAGCAAAGCCATTTTCATATACAACCCAATTCCACCAAATGCGTCAAAATTAAACACCCAAAACAGAAAAGATAACAAATTGAGAAAACATGACGAAAAATTGATGGCATAACATTGTACAGAGAGATCAATGCAATAAGAGAAGAAGAAAAATCGAAATTTAATATAGTTATCAAAGAGATCGATAAAAACATGAATAAAGAGGAAATCACAAGGCAAAAATACCTAAATACAAGGGAATTGTAACAACAGAGGAAACGCTAGTCAATCAGAGTGCCCAGAACAATGGTAAGCAGAGCGGCCATGGAAGTTTCTATCGCTTTTTTTTTCTGTTTTTTTTTTCTCAATCTTATTTTTCCTTTTCTCGGTTTTTTTTTACTACTACTTTTTTCCTGGTCGTGATTTCACTTTCTGTCTCTCTCCCCTTCTTTTGTTGTTTTATCACCGTTAGGGGTGTTCAGAGTTTGGTTTAAACCGGTCAAGGTGGTCAAACCGTAAATCAAATCTGTTTGGTTTAAACCACGTCAAAGCGGTCAAACCGTAATTCAAATCGTTTTTTAGCAGTTTGGTTTGATTTACGATTTTAAAATTATGGTTTAGTTTGTGAATAAAATCTATGGTTTGGTTTTTTCAGAAAATTTAAAACAAAACCACAATGGATTTGTTAGTAGGGGTGAGCAAAAATTCAGGTTCCCCTACCCTGGAATCAGAACCTATTAGGAATCGCTGAACCGCAGGTTCCGATTCCGGATAATAAAATTTTGGACCTGAAATCTGTAAGGTACACTGTTCGTACAGGTTTCCTGTAGGATACGCGAAAGTGAAACCTATCATATAAGCCCAAATATAAAAGCCATACGCCAAATTTGTGTAAAAGTCGTCACCTACCTCTCTCCCTCTTCTTATTCATTTTTCATCTTAATCATAAGATTTAATTAATGGTACTAATATAAATATTTGTAATTTTGTATTCAAGATTCTAGACAATCAGTGTTGGTTGGTTATTTTGTAGTACTGTATTAAAGTTGTAAGCTTTTATTGTGAACATCCATTTTTTTAACAATTTATCAAGTAACTATTAAGCTTAATTTGAAAGACAGGGTACCATGTATCGGAACCAATATCTGCAGGTTTCAGTTTCGGTTCCTATTTTTAGGAACCTGGTGCAACAGGTTCCAGTTTCGGGTCTTGAGATTTTTACAGGGTCCCCTACTACGCTCACCCCTATCGTTAGGTATTGTTGTGACTTTTTGTTTTAATTGTTTTTCAAAATCATGATATATATTATATAATGTATCAAAAATTAATTAAACTAATTAAAATCATAATAATTTTGAAATTTGTTAACATAGAAGCGGAAACACATTTTTCTTGTTTCCTATTTTTGGTTATTAATTTAAAAAAAACATGAAACATAAAACTCAAAACAATGCCAACATAGGCTCTACTAATAAATCTTTTTTTGAATAAAATGTTTTTTTAAAACATATTCTATTAATAATTTAAAACAAACAATAAATGTCCAATATAGATCTAATATTGACTTTTGTGATTTGTTTTGCTAATAAATTGACTTTATCAACTTTTTTAGTTTCTAGTAAAACTTTGATGCTACAAACCATTTTAACAATAAAAGTATCAATGTTAAAAAAAAATCAATAAATGATATTGTGACACTGAACCAAACCGTTTTAATGTAATTTGATTTGGTTTGGTTTGACGTATAATACGGTTTGGTTTGATTCGAGAAAATGTCAAATCGTATTACGATTTGGTTTGGGTATAACCTAAACTACACAAAACTAGATCACGAACACCATTAATCACCACAATTTCATACTCCCTCCGTATTAAATTAGATTACACATTTTACATTTTATATAAACTTTGCTTTGCTCAATATTAAATTAGGTTCTTTTTAATGTGTACTTAATTAATTTTTAATATTGTTACTATAGTACTTCTTTTGTTTTTTAAATTATTACATTATTTTCCTTTTAAATAAGTTTTACTAATATTGCATTACATCCATTTAAGAAAACAAAATACCTCTATTCACACTGCGAATACCATTGTGCCCTTACTTTTCACAACCGATTCTTTAGTTTTTTCTTACATCACATATAATATTTCAATTGAATTTTTACATTAACAAAGGTAATAAAAAATCATCTTATCCAATTTGAGACACAGGAAGTATTATTTATAAAATAGTTATAGTCCATATCTTATCATTGTATAATTTTTTATTTACTCGAAAAATACAAATCAGTACTTGGGTACGCTAAATTGTAACCCTTAGCTTCGACCCCAAACAAATTAGGAAGAGGCATGTTGTCACGAAATGCGCATCAAGGGCCAACAACTATCCCCACAGAACAACACAAGTCCTTTCGGTGCATTTTGTCCTTACTCATGCGCATCCTGAGAAAAACTCCGCAGATTGTCACTCATCCAAAGACTACTCCCAACAAAGCACGCTTAAATGTGGACTATCTTAGCATATTAGCTCCCTAAAAAGATGATGCATCTTGTTGGTATGAGTAGTATATTAAACTCCTTTAAAACAATCATGAAGGGTATTACATAAACAGCATGAACTTTATATGGAGCAATGAACAACACAAACTTTGGGAAATGCTTGGGATACACTTGTACACCACTAATTCAAACATGTCAACTTTGCTAGCCTTAGAAGGGGAATAAAAAATTAAAAGCTGAGAATTTAATTTTGGTGTGTTAATCAGACTTTAAGCCTGTTTCCAAGGGTTTAAGTGGGAATCATTTCACCTAAGCGCCAACTTTTAATATATGCAATTAATTTATAAGCTTGTAAAAATAAAAGGTATGCTATTAATTTTACTTACAAATTGTCAATCTTCATCTACGTCCCCAAAATAACTATAAGGAAATATAGAAGAACAGATGCTTTATGAGTGTCATTTATGGCACTCATTTGATCAATTTTAGGGTGAATTTCATTCTCTTTTGTACCACTTTTTTTATTCCTTTTTCCTTAATTTTGCCCTTTATTTCTTTAGTTTGCATTTTCTTTAGTAGATTTCTATTTTCATGCATTTCTTGGTTTATTTCGCATTTTTTACCTTTATTTGTTTGTTTTCTTTTATTTTTAGAAAAAGTTTGTTCCCGAGGTCTCTTCCCGGGTTTTTCATTGATTAGGATGGCTAGTGTCTTCCATTTGAAGCCCAAGTATGGAGATGTGAAAGTTCCTAGCTAGTGACCTTAGCCGTGCATTCAAGCCGTGGGGGAACCAATTCTGGTGTTGAACCCACTGTCAAGGTGTTTTAGGGTTTCCATGCTCCGTGTTCATCAAGCACATCAAGTGGAGCGCACGAGGAGCATCAAGATGAAGGGGAAAAGAGATGTCCTGCTCCTAGGCGCGGGCTCAGTGCCCAGTCGCAAGCGCGCCTGTAGCTTTCCCTGTTCCGAACCCTTTTTCTCGCAGCCGTGCATCTTCAAAGTAAAGGTCACGCCTGTACGGGTTCTTTTGGGACAACTAACTACTTTCTCCTTTGTTAGTTTTCCTATTTATAGTTTTCTCTTCATTTTTTAGAGGGGGGAATGAATTTGAAAGCTTAGAATTAGAATTAGGTTTGATTTTCTTAGAGAGAGAAACTCTGGATTTTAGAGAGAGAAACATTGAAGATTGATGGGTGATGATTAATGATAGTTGCAATTGGTTTGAATTCAAGTACATATCCTTTGATTTGATCAAGTTTTTAAGAATCCTCTTTACTTTAATTCAATCTTTAGCTTTTGATTTCAATTGTTTTGTTGATTGTTCAAGTTTATTGATTGTTTGATTGGATTAGTTTGATTGGAATGATGTTGATGAATTTAATGAATTGTATAGCTTTGTTCTTGATTTCTTTAATGGATTGTGAGTAGTTTGCTTTCTAGGGATGTGGTGAAGCATGTATTAGTGATGGATCATTAGCTAATTGGGGTTTTTTTTATTGATTTAGTATTGTGATTAAATTGGTTGATTGATTTTGTGCATGTGTATGGATTGGAAGGAGTGATCAACCTTGTTCTTCATGCTAGATTGCATTATGTGTCTACATTGATACGGACCATTGATTTGTAGCTCACATTTATCGATTGAGCTTGGTTTGTGACGTTCCTAGTTAGAGTCTTTCGTAGTGGCACTAATTAGACCTCTGGGAGATTGCTTATTGAGCTCTTTTGATTGCATTGTCTATCTTCCCTCACAGTACTCAAATTCATAAGGCTCAAGCTATTTCGTGAGGGGGGTCGCACAAGAATTCATAAGGCTCAAGCTATTTCATCTCTCTCTAATTGAAAGAGCTCAGAAGTGGCTAGACAAGGAAGTGAAGCCTAATTCCTTGAGAACTTGGGGTGAAGTCACTAAAGATTTTCTTTCCCGTTTCTTCCCTCAAAAGAAAACGGCGGAGGCTAAAGCTTTGATGAAGGTTTGAAGCAAAGGACTAGTGAAAGCCTCTATGAAGCATGG
Organism: Chenopodium quinoa; assembly: GCF_001683475.1. NCBI lineage: Eukaryota > Viridiplantae > Streptophyta > Magnoliopsida > Caryophyllales > Amaranthaceae > Chenopodium > Chenopodium quinoa. Next base: position 4,337,522 of record NW_018745324.1, read on the forward strand.
GAGATGTACAAGGAATATCAATGAGAGTGTCCTCACCATGGAATCCCCAGTTACCAAATCATTCAAATATTTTATGGTGGTTTGAGTCCTCAAGGGAGGTCAAGTCTTGATGTCGGAGCCGGAGGCCCAATAATGAACAAGACTGAGAAGAAGTTGTTGATATTATTGAGGATGTAGTGAGACGCTACATGGATTGGCAAGAGGGTGAGAAAGAGCCGACAAACAAGAGTAGCTGCACGGGATGCTCAATTGATCAACTCAATGCTATCAACAAATTGTCCACGCAAATTTCGGATTTAGGGAAAGAGGTAGTATCTATCAAGGTTAAGCTCGAGAGTGCAACTTCACAAGTATCGATTCTTCCCTCCCAAATTTAGGGGAGAGGTACACCTCCTTACCCTAACACTCTTCCCTCTTCTTGTTGTATGATTAGTGAATGTTGGTTTTGTGATCTATGTGGAATGAATTATCATGATGCTTCTTTTTTTCCTAATGTTTCTTGTGATAGAAATGATGAATATGATGGAAATGGGAGTGAGCAAGTGAATTATGTTGCTAATAATGATTTTGGACCTAGATTTGATGTTCAAAGGAATGTTGGGAATAGGAATTATCACAACCACGAGAACTATGATAATTATAACCAAAATAGTGGTTATGGAAACCAAAGAACCCAAGGGTTTCGTGGTAACTATAACAACCATGGTTATAATGGTCAAAGTCATGGCCAAGGATATGGAGATCATAACCAAGGTTATGGTAACCATAATCAAAATCATGGCCAAAATCAAGGTAGGGGTAATTGGAGTAATCAAAGTAGGGGGAATTTTCAAAACAATACTCAAAGAGGTACCCCACTTGGATTTATTCCAAAGACCCGAGGCCAAAATGATAGTTTCTATGATCAACCATGTTCATCTAGGAGTTGGTTAGATAATTTCTTTGAGAACCAAACCAAGGTGCTGAATACTCATATAACTCTTAGTAATGAGAAGATTAATGACATGATGACTTATAGTAAGGGGTTAGAGAACCAAATTTCTCAATTGGCTTGTATGTTGAAAGAGTTTGCAAATCTTTCTTCTTTGACTTCACAAGGTATAGATCCTAAGAGTTCTATGAATGCAATTGTGACTAGGAGTGGTAGGATTCTTGAGAGTGGAGTTTCTAAGAAGAGTGATGTTAAGGAGAGTCACAACAATGATCCGATTGAGAATTGAATGAAGGAGATGAGAGTCCATTGATTGAGAAAGTTGATGAGAAATAAGTTGAGAAAGTGAAAGAGAAAGTGAGAGAAGTTATCAAACCTAAGCTCCCATACCCCCAAAAGTTTAATAGGCACAAATTAGATAGATGAAAAATTTGGCAAATTCATATAGATGCTTAGGTAACTTCATCTTACCCTCCCATTTACCGATGTCATTGACCAAATGACGAATTATGCAAAATTCCTTAAGGAAATCTTGAGTGGGAGAAGAACTTGTGATATGGCGGAAACGGTTAGTTTGACCGAGAATTGTAGTGCCACCATAATGAACAAGACGCCGCCTAAGTTGAAGGATCCTGGGAATTTTTCTATCCCTTGTGCTATTAACAAGACACAAATTGATAATGTCTTGTGTGACCTAGGAGCTAGTGTTAGCCTTATGCCATACTCGGTCTATCAAAGACTTGAGCTAGGAGAACTCTCACCTACCAACATTACCTTACAATTAGCCGATAGGCCTATTAAAATCCCACAAAGGTAAGGTAAAGGATGTTCCCTTAAGGGCAGGGAAGTTTGTGATCCCGGTGGATTTTTTGTGCTTGATATGGACGAATATTCCAATATTCCCATCATTCTTGGTAGACCCTTCCTTGCAACATCGGGAGCTATGATTGATGTCAAGAGTGCTAAAATTTCTCTAAAGGTGGGGGAAGAAGAGATTGAGTTTGATATGAATGAGAGTATAAAATACCCTTCTTCTTTAGAGACTTGTATGAGAATCAAAATTTTAGATGACATTCTGAATTCCATGCAAATGCACTTGCTCGCCTCTAATGATCCTCTTGAGTGTGTTTTGTTGAACAAAGAAAAGATAGGTGATCATGGCAAAGAAATGAATTTCCTTGAAAGAGTCATTGATGAAAGCTTGGAAGGAAGTGATGAAAAAAATGTGCATGAAGTTCTCAAGCCAAGAAGCTTTGCAAGAGGCCTCAACCAAGGAAGGTAAAGGTGTTCCAACGGTAGAGCTCTGTAGGCGTCGTTCGAAGTGCGCCTACGTAAAAGCATGTTGTGAATATGCTTGGCACTCATATAAAGTGGGAATTGACATTACGATTAGGGACAAAGCAAAGTAGGGAGCCGCCAACAAGTTTTTAAGGAACTTGTAAACCGTTCACGGATCATAAAAGGCAACCACGATTAAGGGACCCGTGAAGGTTACACCCCATTCATAATCTATGAGATTACTAACTCCATATGGTTCGGAACCATGAAATGACGATCGGGGATGATGGTACGAAGTGTGTCATGGAGTAACATTCGCCCGTATTAGCCTCTACTCGATTATTATAGTGAAAAATTATTCCTGCGATCTCAAAGGCATACAAACAAAATATTCAATTTGCTCTAAACTATTATTAAGATAAATTGGTTTAATATTAATGCAACATATTATTCTAAAATATTAATGATCACTTCGATTAATAACAAGATTAAAAAGGAACCTAAACCGGTTGTCCAAATCATCTTATTAGGCGTGATTTTCAATTACATATTACTTTTAACATGCAATATGGTGATTAATAAATATAATAAAATAAACATCAATATTGGAAGCAATTCAACAATAATAGTGTTAGTAAATCAAATATAAAATAACCTAATCATGATACTAGCAATAAGAAATTAAAATAAGAGTAATTAAATTAATTAGTTACTCACATTCCGCGCGTTCCTTTAAATTGCTACATCATGAATAAATTGTTAGTAATTTCAATAAAAAATATAAATCAAATGGAAATTAAATTAAATAAATGTAGACTTTATTTGGTCCAAACCCTTAGTTATTGGTACCTTTCACGCCTTGGTTTAAGGACGGAACCTCGGGTGTTGTATGGACTCCTTGGAGTGCTTAGGGGAAGAATGATGTAATTAGGAACATAGGTTTGAGGCTTAGAATATGAGAGAAAGAAAAGAGAATGATTTTTGGTGTAAAAGAGAGAAAGAGAGAAGGATTTGATGTCCCGAACTGCAGAAAGGAGGGGGGTATTTATAAGGAAAATTAGTAGAGGGAACACAAGGAACCCTAAAACCATAAAAAAAAACACTAAAAATTAACACCGCGACACGACAGAGAACACCGCGACACGACAGAGAACACCGTGACACGATGCCAGTCACCTTCAGACGGGGGAAGGCACCGTCAGACGGGGGAAAATCCCATGATGCGGGGAAAATCGGAGTGACGCGGGACATATTTGACCTACAGGAAGTGAAAGCGCGTGAAGGGTTTACGCGGAAAAGACACGAGAAAATTCCCGACACGACCCACGTACCGTGACATGACAGTGTCCACCGTGGCACGGTACATTACACCGTGTCACGATATAAGACAACGCGGAAATTACACGGAAAAGGCACCGTGACACGGTGAGAAATACCGTCACGGCAGCAGGTACCATATTACGGAAACAGGTACCGTGTCACGGCGATAAGTACCATGCCACGATGGAATTTGACGCAAAAAAAGCTTTAAAAATAGCACCGTGACACGATGTAAAGTACTGTGTCATGGCACCAGGCACCGTGCCACGTCATCAAGCGCCGTGACACGGTGCTTTTGCATTGTGCGCGGTAATTCCAGTTTTATACCCGTTTTTAAAATTGTGATAACTTTTGATCCGTAACTTGGAATAAGACATAAAATATATCATTAGAAAGCTTATCAAGTCTATTTTCAAATAAAATTATAATCATGTAAAATTATTTATAGATTTTAAGATATGGTCGTTTTAGTGGAAGGGTGTTGGTTTTGGGCCGAGTTTAGTGTTTGGCTCATATCTTCTTCGTTATAGCTCGGAATTGGGCTTATGATATATGGTTCGAAATCTTATTTCAAGGCCTATAAAACCAAATAATAATTGGATCAAAATTATATATCCATAAAATTAGTTCAGCTCGATTTTGTGATGTGGATACGAAAAGTGGAAAATATGTTATGGTTTAGGGAAATGAGCTAGAAATTGGATTGGTTTATGAAATATATTGGATAGAACATGCATTTAAGAACTCCAAATATTAAATACTCAACCCGACCAATAATAGCAGTGAAAGGTGTTCATCATCGGGTTTGGTTTTGGGGAGACATTTTTAGGTGTCTACAAAAGCCCCCACTTTGATTGAGTTTGTAGAAACATCAGTTTAAAAAATGATAGTCAAAGTAATCGATAGAGACGGAGAATGATTTAAGATGTTCTGCGATCCTAAATCACTCTGTATACGCCGATACTTGCAGAAAAACGTTAGTTCTACAGATAAAAGAGTAAAGGGATAGAATGCTTATCTGACACTAGTTTATCGGTGACAAATGAGTTTGGTAGCTTCCTATGCTTGAAGGAATACACTGGATGACGTTTGTTGAAATGCTTTCCATGCCCAAGGAAAGCCTATTGACGAGTTTGATAGCTTTCTATGCTTGAAGAAATCTACCAGATGATACTTTTCATGCTTAATTAAGGAAAGTCGACATATGAATTTGGCAGTTTTCTATGCTTGAAGAAATCCACCGGATAATACTTTCCATGCTCGAGGAAAGTCGACAGATGATGAGATTGCAAGTCTCTGTGTATCAAGAACCTTGCGTCCTGAAATGATAGTGGTTCGATTGTCCCCGAACGTGGACTGTAGATGGTCCACTTGTCCCCGAACGTGGGATGTAATTGGTTTGCTTATCCCCGAACGTGGGTTGTAAAATGTTTTCTTGTTCCCGAACGTGGGCTGTAGATGGTCCACTTGTTCCCGGACGTGGGTTGTAGAAGGTTCGCTTGTCCTTGAACGTGGGCTGTAAATGGTTCGCTTGTCCCCGAACGTGGACTGTAGATGGTCCGCTTGTCCCCGGACGTAGGCTGTAAATGGTCCGCTTGTCCCCGGACGTGGGCTATAGATGGTCCGCTTGTCCCCGGACGTAGGCTTTAGCTGGTTCGCTTGTCCCCGAACGTGGGCTGTAAATGGTCCGCTTGTCCCAGAATGTGGGCTATCGATGGTCTGCTTGTCCTCGGACGTGGGCTGTAATTGATACCTGCAAAATAAAATTTGCCAAGGGACTCGTATAGACTATGATTGACTTGACCAACTAACTTGACCAAGTTTGTCTTGACACGACATGACATGACATGAGTATGACTTGTGATTGTGTGTGTATAGTTTGAGTGTGTGTGCACAAACACAAGCAATCGAAAATGAAAAAGCAAAAAATTCCGTCATTTTTGTCATGAGATGAGTGGAGGGTACCGACTTTCTCCCGAAAAAGAAAGATGTGAAAAAAAAGTTTTATTTTCGAACTTCCCTCGATGAGAAAATTTTTAAAACGTTTTTTAATTTCCTTAAAAGAAAAGTTATGAGAAAGGGAAAGAGTTTTGAACTTTTTCGTTGAGCAAGACGAAATGAATCGCATGGATTAATTTGCTTGTCTTGAAAATAATTTATGCATGATGCATGTTCTTAGGCCAGGAGGATAAGGACAATCACATCATGTGACACGATAGATGAATGAACTTAGATCATGGAGCTAAGCATCATATATGGTGTAAAGAAACGATCTTGAACGTCACTTAGGTCTTGAAGCTAAGCACGTATATAGATGAAGTGATTATTGCATAATGAACGTTGCTTAGGTCAAGGAGCTAAGAACGATATGCTTTTTATGATTACAAATCATTGATATATAAATGTTTCTCAGCACATTATGCGATGCATGAAACAATGAACATTGCTCATGTCAGGAAGCTAAGCAAGTATACAATGTTTCTTTTAATGAATGTTGTCTTGAAAGATGATGAAGCATGCACAGTGTTGAAACAAGATTTCATGATAATGGGCTCTTAAAGGAAAGGATGATTGATATGGATATGGATGTGTGAGTGAAGTGTGTGAATGTGATACTAAGGCTGGTTGCAAGGGTTATGGTGATGGAAATATATATGAGAAGAGCCAAAGATGATGACTCTTTAGGCTTGAGTAGGCTAAATGATGTGGGTTCAAGCCCCCAAGTCTAGCTCTAAATGGGTATGGGTAAGCATTGGATATTCTTTGACTCGATCAAGCATATGAATGTGAATATGAATGTGGTCGCACCTCGATGTGAGGTTGCCTACGTATCCGTTAGGAATCAGGCCGAACGTATCTCTAGCCGAACTTTGCACAAGTGTATGTACACCTCAAAGAGGTCTTTCAAGGGTTGTAATATGGTTAAGTTGATGGTTTAAAGAAGAAAAGGGTACAAGGCTCAAGACCCGAGAGAATCCCCAAGATGTGTAATTGTGAATTTGAAAATTTTGAATTTTGCAAGTTTATTTTCATTTTTTTTTTGAACTTCATTTTTTTTATTCTTTTTAATCAATGTAGGCAATCTCAGATCATGCGGTCCATCACTCACTTAGCATCCATGTTTCTCAGGCTTGGTAACAAGCACTCGATGAGAGACGCAATTTGAGACGTGTTCATATCAAAGACATTGGAACACTTGCCTTTAGACATTGTTTTATTGTTTCTTTGCTGCGTTTTTTTTACTTGATTTTTGAATGTTATACAATTACACATCTTCCAATCCCAGGGTTAAGTGAATGTGGGTTGAAGAAATGAAGGTCAAACGTTAGACGAGGCTCAAAGTGGTTGATGAAGAAATGGAATGTGATTGAACGGTTAACAGGGAATGACAGGGTTACAAAGGTGCCTCAAGTCATTGGTGTACCTTGTATTAAACTTGGTAATTGTTTTTTATTTTTTAATTAGTGAATGAAAAATGCTATGATCGAGATGTAAAGGAAATTTGCTCATTTTATTAATGGAAAAGGTGAACGAAACACATGAAACATATAAAAATTTGAAATGGAAAATCTATGCTAGACATGAATGGGGGAATGGAGATGAATGATTAAAAAGAAATCATGAAATCTTGCACAAAGGATCTGTTGTGCACCTTGTGTTCATTACTTCTTGCCGCCTGGAGGGACAAGAAGTCTGTTTGCATCCACCAAGTCTTGAATGACGTCCTTTAAATTCCAACATTACTCCGTAGTGTAGCCCCTTCCTTGATGGTACTTGCAATGGGCATTGGGATTCCATTTGGAGCTCCTTTCTTCAGGTTTTGGCTTTGAAAATGGCCCAATAGGTGTGATCAAGCCTTGACCGTAAAGGCAATCAAAGGCCGCATCATAAGTCATTCCTAAAGAGTGTAAGTTCTTTTCTTCTTGGGCAATGGAGCATCAAGAGCTAACACTTCATTGAGATCAACTTGGCTTATATTGTTGGTAGTATTTTCGTGCTTAGAAGATGAAGAAGAAGGATGGTCGTTCTTCTTGTTTTTCCAATTGTTATTATTGATACTACCGGCAGTCTTTATTAGATCATCCTCAATATTGATGCCAATGTCATATACAGCTTCAAAAGTGTTCAAAGGAAGAAATTTGAGATGTTGCTTGTACTTGTGAGTCAAATTTTGGATGAAGAGGTGAATCATCTCTTTTTCTTTGGGAGGATCTACCAAGAGTGCAGATGTTTCCCTCCACCTGTTCAGATAAGCGGTGAAGCCTTCATTCTCTTTTTATTTGAGAATAGAGAGTTCACATTTAGAAGTTCTAGCTTGAATGTAACAATTGTAACGATTCATGAATCTTTCGGTGACATCTTCCCAAGTTGCAATGTGTTTGGAACCTAGAGAAAAAAAACAATGGTTGGCAAGCATGCTCTAAGGAGATAGGGAACACCGTAGGGAAGAGTGTTACGTCCAATCCCTTGAGAGCCATGGTTGCAGAGAACGCCTTTAAATGGAACATTGGGTTGTCAGTTGGCTTGAACTTGGGGATATCAGCAGTGGAGAACTTCTCAGGCAGTCTGTCCTTCATATCCAAGGGAGTGGGAGGCCGTTCCACATAAGTGAAATCCTCAGAAGTCTTGCTCATTTTCTCTTTGATCTTGTCCATTGCAGCCGCGGTAACTTTATTTTGCTCTATAGTGTCGACTCTGGTAGTGAGTGCTTGTAACATGTTAGACATTGTCTCAATGGACTTGTTAATGTTCTCAATATCTTCCTTAGTGGCCATTGGGACAAACTGAAAGTAGTTTGATGGTGATGAGTGACGTGGAGATGGCAAAGTTCTCTTTAAACGCCTCTTAGGTCTAAGAGGTTGATGTAGTAATGACTCGAACCGTACCAATCTATCCCTGATCCTTGACCAAGTGCTGTGAAATAAAACAACTGCACTTAATTGTTTGACACATTGCTCAAGATAGGAAAAAAAAGTCATTTGAAAACAGGTGAGAATAACTCCGATCCACTCATCTTTTATTATGACAGGATTGGGGGTGCATGAACCTAGTATCGATCATAAACGACATGGTGTATGACTCGAGTTAAAAAAAAAAATAAAGAAAGTGTGTGGACTATACTTGACTCGTGAGTGATTAAGTGATGTTATAAGCCTCATGGTATGATCGTATGGCTAGACATGTGAACAGTAACCAAAATGATTGACATGAGGACCAAATTAACACTGAAGACTTAAAAAAGCTTACTGGACTTATTTCTTAGGCATCGTGACATGGCAAACTGTACCGTGTCACAGTACAAGCTTCCGTGACGCGGTGATCATTTCTATTTTTTTTTACTGGAAATCTACCGTGCCACGGTGAAAATTGCCGTGACACGGTAAACATTCCTGCGGCGGGTGGATGCTGACGTGGCACGACAATTTTTTTTCGGGAAATCCATCATGCCACGGTGAAAATTGTCGTGACACGGTAAACATTCCCACGGCGCGGTGGATGCTAACGTGGCATGACAATTTTTTTTTATTATTATTTTTTTTGATTTTTTTTTTCTTTTAAGTTTGCGCTAATTACTAAGTGAGTACGGTCCATTGGCAATTGTTAGTCACAAAATAAACCACCATAGTCAAAGAAAGATCGTTAAGGTTAGGATAAAAACAACTAAATATACACACATAAAACACGTAGGCACAATGATGCAAAGAATAGTTTGCAACCTAAGGTCAAGTTCTATGTTCGACTATGGTCAGGTTTATTTGGTGTCAATAGGGTACCATGGTTAAGAGTTTGGACGCGTTAGCAAGGCAGCCTCCCTTGAGGGTGTATGCTAACAGGCGGCTCCGCGAGTTCGTGATGAAATCAAACTCGATTCCATGGTTTATGTGGATTTAAAAACTCGGATTAATCCTTATTGCCATGAGCGTTTTTGGGTTGATAGAGCTTAAACCCCCCGGGGCTAAGACGTATGTAGAACACACACGTTTTTTCAGAAAAATCGAAGGAAGCTGATTGTGAGAAGAGAAAATAAGCCACCGGACTGATTTAAGAACTGCCGTGACACGGCAGAGAGCACCGCGTTACGATGCTGCACACCGCGTGACGGTGTACTGCATCGTGACACTGCAGAATCTGCCGTGGCACGTCAGTCAAAAAATATGACTGGTGCCTTGTTTTCCTTCATACGCAATCAAGTTATTCAATTTTTCCTACGGGACAGACTTAAATGCGACGTTAAAACGTCTATGCTTATGCAAAAATACCAAATTAATCACAGGAATATTTTTCAAGAATCTTTCAAGTCTCATCCACTCATCTTAATTAAATATCGATCACTTAAATCGATAAATAACCAAGAATCCTCCCCAGTAGAGTCGCCAAATTGTAGGCGTCGTTCGAAGTGTGCCTACGTAAAAGCATGTTGTGAATATGCTTGGCACTCATAGGAAGTGGGAATTGACATTACGATTAGGGACAACGATTAGGGACAAAGCAAAGTAAGGAGCCGTCAACAAGTTTGTAAGGAACTTGTAAACCGTTCACGGATCATAAAAGGCAACCACGATTAAGGGAGAACGATAGGCAACAACGATTGACCCGTGAAGATTACACCCCATTCATAATCCATGAGATTACTAACTCTATATGGTTCGGAACCACGAAAGGAGGATCGGGGATAGGGATGGCAATGGATCTGGACCTGACCCGGATCCGTGGATCCAGATCCGTTTTTCACGGATTTGGGTCTTCAAATTTTGGACCCGACGGATCCGGGTCGGATCTGGGTCTTGCTGACAAAAACGAATCTGGATCTGGGTCTGGGCTCTAGACCCGGATCCAGATCCGTGGACCCGTTTTTTATTTTTCCTATAAAAAAACTAAAATTGTTTGTTTCTTTATTAAAAATGTTGATAATGATAAAGATTAACCCTTTCAAGAGATGAATTTTGGATGCTCTTATTATATACATCATTGTTGTTTTTTCACTAGCTCATATGTAACATCGTATTTTTTTTTGTTGTTTTTAATTTTAATTCAAAATATGAGTGTATAAATTGGTTAATTTGGGGTTGGACTTAATAACCAACAACGTAAGTTTGAAATAAATTTTTTGACCCGAAAATTACATTTATTGCAAAAAATTAGGCAAAATATATTGGACCCGGATCTGGACCCGGATCCGTTGGACCTGATCCGGATCCGGGTCTTCATTTTCTAGACCCGATGGATCTGGGTCGGATCTGGATCCTACATACAAAAACGGATCTGGATCCGGGTCCATCCGGACCTGGTCCAGATCCGACTCGTTGCCATCCCTAATCGGGGATGATGGTACGAAGTGAGTCATGGAGTCACATTCGCCCGTATCGGCCTCTACTCGATTCCTATGGTGAAAAATGATTCCTACGATCTCAAAGGCATACAAACAAAATATTCAATTTGCTCCAAACTATTATTAAGCTAAATTGGTTTAATATTAATGCAACACATTATTCTAAAATACTCCCTCCGTTACGAGTTACTCGCAACAAAGGGAGGAATTGCGGACTCCTAGGCAAAACTTTTAAGGGGGTGTATTAAATAGTAAGGGTATGTAATTAATTAGGTGAGTTAAAAAGAGAGGGAAATTATGTGGTCCCAATTTCTAAGGAGACCCATGTGACCCCCTTTTTTTTTCTTACCTTTTTCCCTCTCTTTTTGGCTAGCAGCAAATTGGAGGGTTTTTTTCCCCTCCAATTAATTTCCCTCCAAACTTTTCATGAAAAGTTTGAAATCAATTGAAAACACTTTCAAATTTTTGGGACATTTCTAATTTCAATACCAAAAGCCCCTTATTTAAAGGGGATTACCTGTTCCATTCATTTCCCATACATCATCAACAACACTGTTTCGGATTTGGGGTTGGGGGGGGGGAAGCATAATTCAAAGTTTGATTACAAACCAAAAGTTGCCATTGTTTGCAAATTACAAAAACAGTCATCCACTAAAATTAGTCCTAATTCCTAATTGCTGAATTAGTAGCAGCATTAGTCCTTTGTACAAAATTAGGCTCCATTGTAAGCTCCCAAAAAAAGGCAGATCATCTCCACTTCATCACCTACCAACTGATATGAAAAAAGGGACTCATGGAAGACGAATTTGATGAATTTTACAACATCAGCCAACTACTCATGCAGCAGGACAGAGAAATGCAAGAGAGTACAGAATTGGGTCATGAATCCAACAGTACAAAAATAATTTCAAGCAGCAGTGAAGCAAGTACTCAGCAAGAGACAGAGTCCACAGAAACAGGGGAATCAGATGTAGAGGCAGAGGGTCACAATCAAGAGGAACAGAATGCAAGGCATAACAGAGAACTCAACATCAATGAAAAGAGGCAAATAGTAGATGACATCCTGCTACACATGGAAGGGGACTCTCTTCCACGTGGAATGCTGTCCTCTTTGGCAAGAAAACATGGAGTACATAGATAAACAACAGGAAGATGGTTCCATGAAATTAAGAAACACATTCAATTGGGTGATGTTGTAGATGTCAGGAGCAAGAAGTTAGGCAAGACTGGTCCCAAGCCTAAGGAATACTCTGATGAGTGGCTTATGTCTGTGCCACTGTACAAGAGGACCACAAATAGAAGCTATGGTGCAGCACTTAATGTGAATCATGTGGTCATACACAGATTAAAGAAAAAAGGCAGACTAAGGGCAGTCACAGCAACTAATCACCCAGCTTTAAGTGATAATCATAAAGTTGCAAGGTTAAAATGGGTGTTGCAGCATATCAATCCAGTACCAAGTGAAGGGGACCCATCATTTATGGACATGTAACATCAAATTCAAATTGATGAAAAGTGGTTCTACTGGAACCCAGAGACAAGGACCTTTTACCTAACACCTAATGAAGAGGTACCTTACATAGCACAACAATCAAAGAGGTTCAAATTGAAGGCAATGTTCATGGGGATGATAAGGAAGCCTATTTATGGTGAGGATGGGACTCTACTTCACTCAGATAAGTATGGACTATTCCCTTTTGTGAAGTATGAAAGAGCAAAGTAAAAAAAGCAAAAATAGAGAGGCAGGCACAATGGAAACAAAAGTCATTCAGAATGTTAACAAAGAAGCAATCAGAGACATGCTCATGAACAAAATTATTCCAACTATTCATGCTGAATGGCCACAACAGTTATCAAAGAACATAGTAATTTAGTGGGAAAATGCAAGGCCCCATCAAGTACCCACAGATGCTGAATTTTTGGCAGCCACACAAGCTAACGGTTTTAACATTAAGTTAGTTTTTCAATCTGCCCAATCCCCATACCCCAATGTTTTGGACCTTGGTTTATTTAAGGTCATACAGTCCATACAATATCAGTCTTTCCCAACTAATGTGGATGAGCTTATTGAGAAAGTGGGAGAGGCATTTCAGATTTTTGATCCTACACTAAACAGGTACACTTGGATCACTCTCCAATCTTGTATGATAAAAATACTAGAGAAAAAGGGAGGGAATAACTTTAACCCATCCCACATGGGAAAGGCAAGACAAGAAAGGGAAGGCACATTGGAGGACATACTCAAGGTAAACAAGGAACTCATAGCAGAAACAGTGGAGTACCTTAACACACTGTTTGTTCCTACAAAAGGGGCTCAACCAGACACACAAGACATGGAAGTGGATGCAGATTGATCATGAAGCAAGCATACAACCTTTTGAAGAACACAATGCAAGGTAACAACTTTTTGAAGATGCAAGAAAGAAGTTTTTGTGAATGAATGTGCAAGAAAGAAGCAGACAAAAGATCATGGATTGCCACATATAACCATTAAGACTAAAACTAGGTTTTTGTTTGTTTTTGTAATGGTTATGTGTATTTTGACAAATAACATAGGTAAATTAGTAAGGAATTCATGACAAACAAATGTACATGTAGTAGGAATTATGAAAACATGACAACTTTTTGACAATCAATATAAACAGTTATGACCAACAAATACCCTATAGGTAGGACATGTTAAGAATGCCATGAGTCCATCAGATGGGATGTTATATCAACACAAAAAACCATCCAAACAAAGGCACCTCAACAACGAAATCTGTAAGAAAATGTTGGAGCATCCTTTAAGTTGAGGTTAGTGTCTGAAGAGTCCCTTCATCACTTGAAACAACAAAGACCCATTACAAAAGAGGGGGGGGGGACTCTTCACTCACAACACAAGGGACATCAGGGACTCTATGCCTCAAGTATGCAGTCAAGAAGGGGTGACTGTATGCCTCAAGTATGCACTCACAACACAACACAATTGATACACATGAGTCAAACATTATAAGGGCCAAACATAAACAAGTGTCAAATGGGACTCCATGGCAACAACACAAACACAGCCACAATAAGAGTATTCCAAGGGCTTAGATACAAAAAACATGCTCATCATCATCAATACAGTATAACACTCCAAAAACATGCACATCATCCATACATCATAAGCAAGGTCACCATACAATAACTAATTAAACCAAATTCAACATCCTGTAACCAGTAAAAGTACAAGCATCAACAACATAGCAGCAACAAAAACTCACAAGAGACAACTCAAAGGATATGCATCACCAACAAATAAACCTAGAATACTCATACACAATCCAACATATTTTATCAAGAGGGACTCATATTCAAGAACAAAAACACAAAAATTTTAGGAAATAACAAAAAAATTAAAGGAACTAGGGTTTAGTCATAGTTACGCTGCAAGTTCAGAGATCAGGGGGGAAGTCATTAGGGTAATGCTTCCTAATATAGGCCAGGTAACATGGATTCCAGTCGCTGTAGTCATCGAGCCACATAGATCGGCGTTTGAGGCCCCTAAAAGACCCCTCCTTTTCCATAGCTTCTTGAGGCGTCTCCTCCTTATTTCCGGCTCCTTTTTCAAGGGACTTTTTCACCCCGACCACCCCTTCAACAGTTTCCTTAGTGGAAACAGTCAGATCCGGCACAGGCGCCGCCTCAACAGCCAACGGGGTGGGTGGATCTGCAGCAACCACTGGCTCCTCTTCGTCGCTGGACGAAAAGTAAAACTTTGCCCCTATTTTCCCACAAGAGTACCTCAAAATCGAAGAAGAACGCCTCCGAACAGGTTTCATCACTCCATATCCACGCCTAGCAATGTACATGGTGGATTGATCATCGTTCTTAGATGGTTTTACACATGGTTTCTTGTTTTTTCGGGAACTCATTTTTCCAGAAAACACAGGGACTCAAATTTAGGGTTTCAAAGAGAAAATGGAGGAGAGAGAATAGAGAACGAAGAGGAGAGAGAAAGAAGATTGTAGGAGGAACTTTAGGGTTTATGAAGAGCAACAGGAGAATTTTCCAGAAAAAAGGATTTCTGGGAAGCATGATCGAGGTTAATTGAATGAAGATCATTCAATAGGGTAGTTGTGGAGATGAGAGTAATCTGTTGAATTTAGATGGAATGTGATCAGTTTTTTGTGGGAATGGTTAGATTAGGCTTATGTTATGTTAATTTGATTAGAATTTAAGTGTAGTGTTTTGTTAATAATTAATCCAAGTTAAAAATATAAGTAAGGGTAAAATTATCATTTTACCCTAAAAAACTTACTAAAATTGGAAAAAAATTGTTGCAAGTAATGTGTAACGGCTAAAAAAGGAAATTGTTGCGAGTAATCTGTAACGAAGGGAGTATTTTATTTTTAAAATGCCGAATCATTTTATTTAAAATAAAATAATTTTAAAAATTAAAGTTTAATTTTCAATCAAGTAATTAAATCCAAAATCATAATACTTACACATTAGGCGCCTAAAAAAAATTTTCTTTAGTGGTAACTAAAATAAAACCTGGCTCTGATAGCACTTTGTAACACCCTAATAATTCTCTCTTTAAACCTGTAAGTACCCTGAACAAAATCCAAGAGAATTACTGACTTGCTACCGCCTCGTGTTCAAACGTTAAGGCTATATTAGAATTTAGCAGTGAAATAACTATTTCATTTATAAATAAGTTTCAAAACCAATAATCATATTAAACCAAATTAAGTCTAACAACTTGGAACCATTAAGGCCCTTATTCAAAACCCAATAAAAGTGGTAAATAAGTGAAACATAGTATAAATAATTTCAAAAGTAAGAAATAACATAAACGGTGAATGGTAACCAACACTCTACTCAAAATCCCACCACCTTGATGCAAATTCTGAATATATAAAAACATGTGGTAAATTTGCTCCCCAATATTACAAGTGTAAAAAATGGATCATTACAGGGTCATTGAAACGCGAAGGATATGACCAAATAAAGACACACAAAAGCATGCAATCAGTAACGCTAAGTAC
Organism: Chenopodium quinoa; assembly: GCF_001683475.1. NCBI lineage: Eukaryota > Viridiplantae > Streptophyta > Magnoliopsida > Caryophyllales > Amaranthaceae > Chenopodium > Chenopodium quinoa. Next base: position 4,353,396 of record NW_018745324.1, read on the forward strand.
ATACAAGCTATGAAATATAGTAAGAAATTCCTACCATGCTACTAATAATCAATTATCAAATACAATTTAATTATAGACTCAAACACATGACTAAACTGTTTACATTACTAAAACTTCACTAATTAATAATAGATAAATTATCTCATTTTATTAATTGGATTAAGCTATAGACAAGAATGTCCTCCCATGCTCCATTTGGAACATCAACAAAATCAAAACCCCATGCCTCCTTTCGGAAACATCAATAAACATCCAATGGCCATGGGAGCGACTTTGTGACCATAGCTAGTATGAGATCTCATCTAGAAAGTATTTGTAAACAAGAGATTCGTAAATCTGACAACTTCCTAGAAAGTACACGACTAATACCCCGTGAACCCCAACCCCAAATTGTCAATACTCTAGATGTGCACAAATCAAGAGTTCTATTGCTCATACATCTTGCACTTTACGTGATTTACAAGTTTAAACTTGGTGATGACTCAAATGCAAAACAATTCAGCCAATCAATCATGTATCATTCTAGCAACTTAAATTTCCAATTCAATTCATGATTTATTAGTGACAAATAATATTTGTTATTGAATCTTTTAACTACCTCAGTGTATAAACACATTAAGTGCATAAAAGGCACCTCAAATCCTATAACCTCGTCTTATAAGACTTTAATTCTCCCTTTACTTATTACATTTCAATTATCATGAACGAGTAATAAAATAATTCAATCACCATATTCACGTACCTTTGCCTTTAACCTCATCTTGCAAATTAATGCATAAATAATACTTAAAAGATAAATTAATACACATTTCTCATACTAGAATCAAAACTAAACATCACATCAATGATTAATCACACTTACTACCATACAATTTCAACTAATCCAAAAGTTCCTAACATGATTCTAAATTTTCCAAGTCCTTAAACATGCTCCCAAGTTCAAGGTTTTCGTATCCTTGTACGCACCTTCAGTAAACGAATCTGTGTGCCACTTTACTAACTAGAAATCACCTTCTACAAAGTCCTCACCTAAACCAAATAATATTAATTCAATCAATGCCTAAGCAATATAATTTACACCCATACCTATTGGGAATATTTCAAGCATTTATCCCTAGCTTTAAACCCCACTTTGATCATACACTAAATTACGGTGGCGTCCAAAGGGAAAGAAGATAGAGAAAAAGAGTCGCCAACAAGTTTTAGGTACTTGTAAACCGTTCACGAGGTGATGGTTACACCCCTTAACGATCCAGGAGATCGTCAACTTTAATAGGTCTGGAACCATGACTGGTAGTTCGGGGATGAAGGTACAATCTATGGAACTCCATCTTGCTGTTTTGATGTTCACTCATCTCTGAACAATAGAGCTTTTTTTTATATGTCCACGCGTCTCTGAACGAAGAGCTTCTTTTTCTTGAATCATATCGACAACCTTCCCAATCATAGCAAAATTCGCCGAAGACCGCCTCATCACGAACTGTCCTTCTCAAATCTCGGTGACAACCTCCACAATCTTAGCGAATGCCATCGAAGACCGCCCATCTCGTGCTATCTTCTCAAATCTTGGTTACAACCTCCACAATCTTAGCGAATGCCGTCGAAAACCGCCCATCTCGTGCTATCTTCTCAAATCTTGGTGACAACCTCCATAACCTTAGCGAATATTGTCGAAGACCGCCCATCTCGTGCTATCTTCTCAAATCTTGGTGACAACCTCCACAATCTTAGCAAATGCCGTCAAAGATCGCCCATCTCGTGCTATCTTCTCGAATCTTGGTGACAACTTGCACAATCTTAGCGAATGCTGTCTAAAATAATCTCTCTTGAAGTCATCCTTAGTTGTTGCGATAATATTCTGAAGAAAACTACCGAAGACCAACGCTTGTCGATCTTTAAAGCTCACTTGAACTTTGCTTTAGCCAGTGCGTCGGCGCTTCGGCTGCTTGTAAACCAGTATGTCGGTGTTGTGAACCATTACGTCGGTGCTTCTGAACCAGTATGTCAGTGCCTTTGTGATGAGCCAATGTTTAGGCGCTTTAAGCTAAGTGCGACAATCTTTCGTCAGATCGATCACTTATTTGAGGTTGTAATCAAATCGACTACTTAATCATGTCAAATTTCTTATAGGGCTAACTGGCGTACCAAGGAACCCGAAATTGCTGTTCTGAGAGGCTTCGATCTCTGTCGCTGCTGAAATATATCTGACACCGCGATTTTGCTCTATCGTCAGACGTTGGGATCTAGCGCTAGGCGCTGAAATCTGTTGCCAGACGCTAGATGTTGTCGTCTGGCGCTGGAGTTGGGTCTTCCATGTTCTGCTGTTGCTGCCGCTGGAATGCACCTGTATTTATCTTTGACTATAGGAATTTGCTTATCTTTCTTTAGGGTTGACCTAAGACTTAGTGTTGACTCAATGTGATAACACGACATGACTCGTGTGTGCATTGTAATGTGATCGTGCGACTCGAAAATGCAAAAAAGCAAAAATTTTCCGTCATTTTTGTGGAGCGTACCGACTTTCTCCCAAAAAAGAAAGACATAAAAAAAAATCAAAATGAAGTTTTTGAAGGTGCATGTTGAATGAGCTTAATCCGTTAACGTTGTCTCTCATAGTACAAGGATTGTAACATCTTAGACTATCCTAGTTGACTCGATAATGAAAGTATTTAGGTAACTTAGGCGCGAAGGCTAAGTATGTACTTCATACTTTGTGATGCAATGATTATTGATGAGAGAGTGATGTTAATATGACAAGGCATGCTTCAACGTTGTGTTAAGATTTCATGACAAAGGGTTCCTAAGGGAAGTATATTTGATCATGTATCTGTAAGGTGTGTGAAAGTGATACTAAAGTTAGGCCGCAAGAGCCAAGTGTGTGGAAAGATATTATTTTTAGAAGAGTTAAATGATGGTGACTCTTAGGCTAGATAAGCTAATGATGTAAGGATCAAGCCCCCAAGTCTATCTCTAAGTAGATAGGGATGAGCATTGGAGATCCCTTTATATGCCCATGATGTGTGAATGTGAATGTGAATATGAATGCATGTTTTTTACAGCCGCACCTCGATGTGAGGTTGCCTACGTATCCGTTAGGAATCAGGCCGAACGTAACTCTAGCTGAACCTCACACAAGTGTGTACACCTCAAAAAGGTCTTTTGAAGGGTTGTAACGTGGTTAGGCTAAAGGTTATAGAAGAAGGGGATAAAAGATCAAGATCCTCAATAAGCCCCCAAGGTATGCAACCTTGCTTTTTAATATTTATATTTTTATGCTTGAGGCTTTCTACTCTTTTTTTTAGCTCTCTTTTTTCTTTTTTGCTTTAGCATTTTTTTTATAAGTGTGGGCAATCCCGATCATGCGGTCTATCACTCACTTGGCATTCATGTTTCTTAGGCACGGTACCAAGCACTCGATAAGAAACGCAATATGAGACGTGTTCATATCAAAGACATGTTCATATCAAAGACATTGGAACACTTGCCCTTTTTGTACACTTTTATTTATTTTTTGCTTATTTTGATCTTTTGAAATCACTCAAGCTTTTGAAATTGCATAAGTTACACACCATCCCATCCCAAGGTTAGGTAGATATGGGTTGAAGAAGAAAGGTCTATCGTTTCATGAGGCTCAAAGTGGTTTATCAAAAAAAGGATTGTATATTTGAAGGGTGAAAGGTAATATGATGTGGCTACAAGGGGTACCTCAAATCATTGGTATAACTTGTGCTTAGTTTGGCATGGATTTTTTTTATATTAAAATGCAATGCAATGCGATGATCATATGTATTGAAATAAAATGCTCATTTTATTAAAGGAAAAGAAATAATGATCCTACAAAATAAATCTAAGGAGAATAAAAAGGTGCCTATGCTAGACTTATTGGGGAAAGGGTAAATAAAAGAAACAGGAAAAAAGGAGGTCACAAAATCTTGTCGTTGAAGCTTGCCTCTTGTCTTGTGTTGTTTGCTTTATCATCATTCGCTCTTCTTGTTAACTGGAGGCATGAGAAGCTTGTTATTATCGATCAAATGTTGGATAGCCTCCTTTATCTTCCAACAGCTCTCAGTAGCATGACCCCTACCTTGATGGTACATGTAGTGTTCATCTGGATTCCAACTAGGCAATCTCTTTTCAGGTGCGGGATCTTGAATAGGTCCAATGGGAGTAATGAGTCCTTTGGCATGGAGTCGATCGAAGGCAGTATCGTAGCTCATCCCAATGGGGGTGAAGTCTTTACTTAGTTGCTTCTTAGATTCTTGGTTATCCATGGCTAAAAATTCACTGAGATCAAAGGTACTAACATTGTTACTAGAGTGAGCGTTTTCGGAAGAAGAAGGATGGTCGTTCTTCTTTTCTTTCCAGCCACCGTGGTTACCATTGTTAGTAGCTTTTTGCTTTGCGAGGTCATCTTCAATATCGATTCCGATGTCATAAACGGCCTTGAAAGTATTCAAGTTGTTTTGATATTTTAAGTGCTTTGAATACTTTTCTTGTAAGTTCTTGATAAAAATCCTCACAGACTCTTTTTCGGTGGGCACCTCAATCATCTTAGCGGAAGTTTCCCTCCACTTATTGAAGAAAGAAGTAAAGCCTTCATTCTCTTTTTGTCTTAGCACCTCGAGCTGTCTACAATCGATTTCGACTTGAATATTACACTTATATCTATTAATGAAAGCGTTTACAATAGCATTCCAAGTAGAGGTTTTCTCTTTGTCAAGGGAGAAGAACCATTGTTGGAAAACGGTTTCAAGAGATAAAGTAAACAAGGAATGAAAGACTTTCTTATCAATCCCCTTAATGTTCATAATAGTTTCAAAGGCCCTTAAGTGAAGGTAAGGATTATCTGTTGCCTTGAATTTTGGGATGTCGTTGGCATTGAACTTATGCGGAAGAAGTTCCTTGTCCACCAAGACCCCTTGTGAACTAATGCCTTGAAACTTTTAATCACTAGATAGCTTACTCAAGCTTTCTTGCATAAGGTCCATTTATTGTTGCTTCACAGGGTCATTGATTTTGAGAGCTAAAGCCTTCAACGCCTCAGTCACGTCAGTTAATTGACTCCTAAGTTCAATAACTTCCTCTTGAGTTGCCATTCTTTTTTTAGCTTTCCTCTTTTGACAAATCGGTTTATCAAAAAGTTAAACTTGAATAAAGAGGTTGTCCTTGATTAATTGCCCTTCTCTCCTTGACCAAGTACCGTGGAAAGGGAAATTAGGGATATTGACTGTTAATTATTTGACTCAAACTCTATTCAATATGCAATGGATTGAAAAAGGTAGAAACAATGAAAGTTGTTGTTGAGTAATTAGGTTTTGATGAATGTAAACTAATGATGATTATCTATCTAATGTTTTTGTTAATTCGTGCATAGAAAGAACAAGTTATACTTGGAACAGGAAACAAGGAACCTGAGCAATGACAAGTATGTATATAAGGAACTTAAGCAATATATGATAAGAAATAGAAGAACAAGAACAATGATGAATGTTATGGTTGATAAGCATGGTGATGGCTAAGGAACTATGAAGGTAACTATGTAAATAGGTGTCTGCATATGTTAGCTTCATAAGGTAAGTACACTATGCATACATGAGTTGTATATGTGTAGGAGTATTTACATAAGCTTTAAGTTTAATTAGTTCTCTCACTTGAAGTTTGTTTATGACAAACAAACTTCAATCTAATGTTTCTCTTAAGTGTTTATGGGAAGACAGGAACTGACTTAGGTGAAGTCAATGGGTTGGAACGTAGAAGACTTCAAGAGGAACAAGAGAGAATGAATGAACCTAAAGCAGGTTCTCTCATGAGAACCAAACCACGAAGGAACCTGAAGGTATTCTCTAACAAGATCCAGAAGGTTCTTTCGGCAGGCTTTCCCACGAAAGCCGGAGCATGTTCCCTAATAGGTACATGAAGAGTTCCATGTTCCCTAACAGGTACATGAAGAGTTCCCTAACAGGTGCTTAGTTCTCTAAAAAGAACTATCTAAGTTCCCTAACAGGAACTTGCCCCGAGATATAGAATACATCAATACTACAAGATTCCAGAACAAGTGTTTCAAAGAAACAACATGAAGACAGAGAAATCGAAGTATGTCGCTCTAGGATTCATGTAAGTATGTTGGACATAAAAGTCAGTCTGGAACAAGTCTAAAGAACCAAGGTGAACTCATGATAGTCAATGAAATTAGAGTTACTGACTTGTCAGGAACTCAAGGAACTCAGAGACTGTCAGAGTTCCAGAACCTAATCGGAACTTAGGTCTGCACGTCGTTAAAGGTCGCAGGTCGAATCTAATGATATAAATATTTACCTAATACGTGCATATCTTTTAGGGATTTGGTTTTACAGAATAAAAATATTTATTTTCTAATAAATCCCTTTTGGAAAAAGATAAGTTATTTTTGGAAAGTATTTTCAGTAAAATAAGTTTTAAATAAAATCTAATTTTATGGCAAGTACATCTTTTGTTGAAAGATATGGTAAATATATCTTTTGTAAAAAGATAAGGTAAGTATATGTTTTATAAAAAGATATGGCAAGTATATCTTTTGTAAAAGGATATGGTAAGTATATCTTTTGTTAAAAGATATATTAGTATATTTGGAAAATATAAGATTTAGATAAAATCTGATTTTATGGTAAATATATCTTATTATTATTGATTGAATATATTCTTAACAAAAGATATATTTATGGAAAACTTATTTTTGGAAAATATCTTTTATTTCTATCTTTTAATAAAACTTATCTTTTACGAAAAGAATAATTTGGGTGTACTATAAATATGCTCATATGTATTCATTCAAAGTTGAGGCTGATGAAGCTTAGTGGTCGTGCTTAATGGTTTCATCCTTCACCACGAAGCTAAGTCAAACCTCCAGGTCGAAGTTCCAGTCAGGTTCCAGTTACAGTTCGTCCAGTAAGTTCCAGATAGATCTTGAAGTGTCCAGCATATTAGTTTTATCTCTTTATTCATTGGTATGTATTTAGAGTTATTCTTTGAGATCTTGTAATTGGGAAAAAGGGTTTTGAGTGTTTTATGTATTGGGGTGTGAGAGTTCGTGAGGATTCTCGTTTTTATAATATTGTATTATAAGAGTGCAATGTGTAAGCTTCTAGGGTGAAGCCGAATGAGCTTCTAATGAGAGGCCGAGTGTAGGCACTTTGGGAGTGCTGAGTGAATCTAAGTTTGGGACTTAGATTGGGTAAGATAGGGTCTTATCGTGTAGCAAGTTTAGTCAGGAACTTGTGAGTAAAGGTCTGTCACTTAATAGGTTTGTAACTTGGTGTTTGCCCTATTATAGTGGATTGGTTTGGCTTGAAATCCCTTGGAGGGTCGAGGTTTTACTTCCAGTTGGGCCCTGGATGGTTTCCTCGTAAAATCCGCTTTGCATTGTCTAAGTTCCTAACAGCAATCAGTTTTATATTCCGCGAAAAGTAGGCACTAGGAACATACTACAATTCACCCCCCCTCTTGTAGTATATCATCCGAAATAACAATTGGTATTAGAGCCAATGCTCTAGATAAAACCGGGTAACCCCGAGGAGCAAGTTCCAGGCTAGGATGTATATCTACGAGAAATGCAACAATTGGAACTCAGCCCGAGAATGTTCCCAACTCCACATTAAGACCAAAATCTTCTTGTCAAGCAGAAGTAATTCAAAGGTCAACATCTTTGAGGTAAGTGTTTCGTCTTTGAATTCTTTGTTATATGCATGTTATTATGTGTGCGAGTTCCTTGCGGTATTTTTAGTTAAATTGTTGATTTTATTATTAATGTTTTTAAATCAATTTTGTGTAACCTCAGATCTGATTTGAGTGTATCTAAAAATCTTTTTTTCAGATTTATAAATTGATTTATTAATAAAGAATCTGTTTACTGGAAATAGTTTAAGGTACTTGTTGTTTAGAATTATGCATATTTGGTCTTTTGGAACCTGGACTACCCTTGAATGGAAACTTAATTCTTTAGGCAAGGTAATAAACGAATATTTTGAATATTTGCCAAAGAATGACCTTATCATGTGTTTTTATTATTCTGAATATTTATTATGTAAACACGTGATGTTTATTGTTAGTAAAGATAGTTGGCTTAATCGTAGTTGTTTTAATTATGGGTTATTGACGACTATTACTAACAAGAAGGTACCCAATATATATTGGGTAACCAAAGCCAAAAGGTGAATGATTTTGCAGGCTATGTGAGTGGAGACAACCTATTAATAATGATGATACTTTGGTTGTTTGTATATAAGGAATTATGTGCAAGTTCCTCTCACTAGAGAGCCTTTATAAGAAGGTTTGTAGGTGAAGCGACAATATGGAAAAGTGTGTAAGTCGCCTATACTTATCTATGTAAATATTGGTCATTTTCTTTTGGTATATATCTTAATCCTTCACAGATTCCTGTTGAAATTCAAGTACATATTTCCAAGGTGGTATTTGTGAATGGATGTAAAAGAGAAGTTGTTTTAAAGCTTATAGCATATATCATGACAAACTAACTTCTCTTCTAGTTTGGTGTTGGTTGTTAATGATTGTTTTGTAGGTTTGTCCATTGAGATAAATCGGTGCATAAAATTTTATTTCGTTAGGAACTTGGTGCTTAACTAGTTGAAACTTAATGAACTTGAATTGATAAAATAGATTTAGGATACAGGAATAACAAAGCTTCTATATCAAGGTGCTATAAGAGTTAGTGTACAAGTTCCTGTTCAGCTTCTTATGCAAGTTCCAGTCAAGTTCCTATTGTTCAAAGTTCTTTGGAACCAAGCATAAATTCCTGTAGCAGACTCTTATGAAGGATGATGAGTTAAGATGACTATCTTTGACTACGTGTTGGAGATCCATAATTACGTTTATGGAACGACATCCAAAAGGGAGTATTCTTACTGGAACTTTATGTTTCAATACTTTTATGCTTTAGATTTTATCTATCTCTCTTGACTAACCTACTATCCTTTTGAAAGCACAAAAGAATTCTCTTGGGTTTTGATTTTTCAGGTATATCTTCAGAATGAATATTTGAGGAACTTTGACAAGGTTTTGAAGAATTTGAGATTAAACCAACACGTTCCTCTACCCAAGATACAATGGTCAAAAGGACTAGAAGGGCATGTTCCAACCTGATATCAATAGGAACATGAACAGTTGAAGGTGCATAGTAGGAAGGAACTCGTAGTATCTCGACAGCGAGGTTCCAAAGGGATGATGATTGTTAAATCAAGATATTTTCTGCTATAAACCTACAATGGAATAACTTTGACTTATAAGACTAACACATAAGGTAAAATTGTTGCATAACCAGTGGTTAGTAAGTCAAGTTCCTATACCATTGTGAACATTTTTCTTGTCGAGTTTTTGATGCACATTTTGGTGTTTTAAATGCTTGGAACTCTAGATGTTTTACAAAATAATTCTATGCTTCAAACTGTAAACATGTTAATCTTTTTATGCTTGATAAACCTAGTAGGAACTTGATAATAGGTATATGTATACGTAAGTTCCAAACAGGTAAAAACTGAGAAGCATGAGGATTAAAACATGTTATATTCTCTTTTAACCTCGGGTAGATGGTAAGCAACACTAATCCGTTGGATCTCAGTGATATGGATTTGTTTATCATGTGATATTAAGAGACTAATTGAAAGATATGTCTTGTTTATAAGTAATGAACGCAAATGGACACTTGGTTACTTTTCTTAATAGAAGAGATGATGAACTGTTTGTTGAAAGTCTTTTCTATCACATGGTTTGTTGCTAAATGTTCATTATTTATGAAGTTATGGATCTAACAATGGAACCTAGTTCCAGTCATGTTTGATGTTTGTAGTAGGAACACAAGATTGACAACAAGTTTCCAACTTTGAATCATGAAAGACATGAAGAGAACAAAGTTATATGCTAATGGTCTTTGCGGGTTCTTTGGAATAGTTTTCAATGTCTCTTACTACATCATCAACACTGAAGCAATAGATCTTTGATTAACAAGACACCCTATGTTCCACTTAGGGATGTTTGATGCCAAGGCGATTACCCATAAACGCCTAGATCAGTAAAACAAAAAGAGTTTACACTATCATGTTTGATGTGCAAAAAGTGAACATATTTTGAGACTAACAGGTTTGTTCTCATCAAGCAGGTTATAAAAGATGAACTCACAAATTCTTGTAAAACTAACTGAGTTCCTAATAAAGAAATATGTCACTAAGGATAATAGCAAGGGCTAGCTACACATGTTGAGGAACTTTTAGATGTTAAGTTCCAACTCATGCAGTAAAGTTTAATGAACTCAATACAAGAAAGCAAGTTCCAACGAAGTTCCAAAACTGAGATAATATTTGTTCCGACCAGCAAAATCTCAACAAACTATGGAGCTACAGTGTCTTATATGCATATGTAACTAAGACCGAGCCTCAAGATATTGAAGCATTTGAGGATGGAGCTTGAAGGTTAGGTGTGTAACAATAACTCAATGAGCTTAAAAGGAAGAAGGTGTTTGTTACATCCTGAACCTATTCTAGAACACCTAAAAAGGGTCGGAGATTAAAAAGGGTGTTCTGGAAAAAGCTTGTTGAGTAAGGCACGTGATTGGAACAAGGCCATGTTGGTTCTTATAGGAAACAACCAATACAAAGGTATGTATTGTTTTTCAGGAACTTGTTGCTCGTATAGCTAGACTTGAAGGTAATTGAATATTATTTTATCTTGCTGTTTATATGGGATTAGAGTTGTACCACATGGATGTCATGGATGTCTTTTGTATAACTTTTTGTCATAGATGTTTATGTGGAACATACTCTAGGATAGATTGCTATCCAAGTTCCTTCTTGAAAATTGAGCTTTAAAATTGTCAATTTTTGTTTTCAAGATGGACTAAGGTACTAGTTGTACTTATTTACATTGATTATATTTTTAGTACAACTAACGAGCCATTGTGCATTGGTTTTTGATGATTCTATGATGAGAAAATATATTTGTAAGCATTAGCCATTGACAATGGAACTTGAGTTAGAAGTGGAAGTTCATATTAGATTTGAGATCATCAAGGAACAAAACAACCACTTCAAGAACTCCAAGGTAAGCCATCATGTCAACCAATGTTTTAAAAGTTATATTTTTACTGGTTATAAACTACATAAGATATAAGTTCCTTTTCACATGTCGGCATTAGATGAATTGAATTGAAATATTTTTTTGGTATGAATGCAATATGTGAATTTGTGAATGGATTCTCTTATGGTTTTGTCTTGACTTGTCATATTCTTGTATATTGCTTAATGGAACAAGACTTGATGAAACATAACATGAGTATAAAGTATTTTTCCCTTAAGTTATGTCAAGTTGGGGTTCCTATGCATGTTAAACTTGAAGTAAAGAATGTGCGCTTATTGTTTATGTGTCACACTTAGTTCTTGTGTTGTAAAAGACATACTCACTTGCCTAAAAGTATTAGAGGTCTCATAATAGAACTATGGGTGCTGTCAAACACGAAGTTCCTAAGTTGCCAAAGGAACAATGGAAGAAACTTTGATGGAACAAGACAGGTAAGTTCCCAGACCGTTTGTATCTCACCCGTTTAAATTTCAGAGGGAACTAACCTATATATTAGCCAACTTTCAAGTATCCACACCATATTTCTTCGAATGCAACATTATTCTACAACTTTTAGTTGAGTGTCCGTGTTGCGCTATACTTATTTCATATTTTCATATATTCGAAGATTCTATCGACCCTATTTCCTTATCTTTTCATATAGCCATACTTCTTATTCTTAATTCCCATGTGCTCTAAGTTTGTTCATAATATTTTTATGGATCAATGAAACGTGAAGAATGGTGATTACATGTTGAGGGGGAAGTTGAAGAAAAAGAAAAGAAGTAAGCACTTGAAAAGGAAGAAGAATGATAAGGAACTCAGGGGGAATAAGGTAGGAACCAAGAAATCAAAATGGTTCAAAGCTGGTTGTGGAACTCAAGTGTATGAGTAAGTATTTTCTTCATTGATTTAAAATGTGTTATTCTAGGAAAGCATGCAAAATCTGTGTAATGACACCCTATGTTAAAAAAAAAAAGAAGAAGAAGAAGAAGGGTGATCCAATATTTAATTTCCTAGATTTCTAAATATGAAGAATATTGACTATGTTGATGTCATGTACTCGTATACTTGGTAAGCTAGCTAGTGAAGGAGCAACATTATACGTTGAAGGAACTTGACTATCAAGCTGACATCTGTTTAAGTTCCAGTAAGCAGAATGTTTCTCAAAGAAGTTGGTAGTTGAAGTAAGGGAACTTGGTTATCAATTAGCAAGATGAATATGTGTTGTGTTTAGTAGGAGGTTCAAGAGTATGAAATGAAGAACAAATGTGGTGAACCTTATCATCTCAAAAGGTCTAAATGAAGAGCACAAATTCCACTTCATGTTCCCTCTACTTATTTTGTTCCATATGTTTCTTTAAATATCCTTTGAGCTTGCGCTTTCATTTGCCTATTTATGCAATCCATTTCTAACTTTTTAGCTCTGTTCTTTACTTGATTTTTAACTTCTTATTTGTCAAGTTCAATTAAGGGTTTTGAAGTTGGGCCTTTGGATTGTGAGTTGGAAATTAGTGTGGAAATAGTATCCAGTTTGAAAAGTGAGTACCTTGAGACTTTTAGGAACAACAAGTGTTTAACCATTATATATATACTTATTATATGGTGGTAGGTGTGACATATGACTTTATTTGTGTGTAGTTTACGGAAAACAAACTTGTGGAACAATACCCTTTTTGATAAAGACAAAAGGGGGAAGAATATGTATGATGCTTATGGTATGTATTAGTTAAGTCTAAAGTTCTTACAACATGATCTTTGAAAGTATATATATATATCGATAAGGATGTGTATTGCTAAGTTTCTAACTATGTGAAGTGCCTGTGTATGTTCCTGATGTTCCTGTGTATGTTCCTAACTTGTTCTAAATGTTATTTCCTTGAAAGACTAAGGGGGAATAAATGTACAACGATTTATCCTTTAATGTGTGATAAGCATCATTAGTTTGTCATCATCAAAAGGGGGAAATTGTTGAGTAATTAGGTTTTGATGATTGTAAACTAATGATGATTATCTATCTAATGTGTTTGTTAAGTCGTGCATAGAAAGAACAAGTTATACTTGGAACAGGATACAAGGAACCTGAGAAATGACAATTATGTATATAAGGAACTTAAGCAATATATGATAAGAAATAGAAGAACAATAACAATGATGAGTGTTATGGTTGATAAGCATGATGATGGCTAAGGAACTATGAAGGTAACTACGTAAATAGGTGTCTGCATATGTTAGCTTCATAAGGTAAGTACACTATGCATACATGAGTTGTATATGTGTAGGATTATTTACATAAGCTTTAAGTTTAATTAGTTCTCTCACTTGAAGTTTGTTTATGACAAACAAACTTCAATCTAATGTTTCTCTTAAGTGTTTATGGGAAGACAGGAACTGACTTAGGTGAAGTCAATGGGTTGGAACGTAGAAGACTTCAAGAGGAACAAGAGAGAATGAATGAACCTAAAGCAGGTTCTCTCATGAGAACCAAACCACGAAGGAACCTGAAGGTATTCTCTAACAAGATCCAGAAGGTTCTTTCGGCAGGCTTTCCCACGAAAGCCGGAGCATGTTCCCTAATAGGTACATGAAGAGTTCTATGTTCCCTAACAGGTACATGAAGAGTTCCCTAACAGGTGCTTAGTTCTCTAAAAAGAACTATCTAAGTTCCCTAACAGGAACTTGCCCCGAGATATAGAATACATCAATACTACAAGATTCCAGAACAAGTGTTTCAAAGAAACAACATGAAGACGGAGAAATCGAAGTATGTCGCTCTAGGATTCATGTAAGTATGTTGGACATAAAAGTCAGTCTGGAACAAGTCTAAAGAACCAAGGTGAACTCATGATAGTCAATGAAATTAGAGTTACTGACTTGTCAGGAACTCAAGGAACTCAGAGACTGTCAGAGTTCCAGAACCTAATCGGAACTTAGGTCTGCACGTCGTTAAAGGTCGCAGGTCGAATCTAATGATATAAATATTTACCTAATACGTGCATATCTTTTAGGGATTTGGTTTTACAGAATAAAAATATTTATTTTCTAATAAATCCCTTTTGGAAAAAGATAAGTTATTTTTGGAAAGTATTTTCAGTAAAATAAGTTTTAAATAAAATCTAATTTTATGGCAAGTACATCTTTTGTTGAAAGATATGGTAAATATATCTTTTGTAAAAAGATAAGTTAAGTATATGTTTTATAAAAAGATATGGCAAGTATATCTTTTGTAAAAGGATATGGTAAGTATATCTTTTGTTAAAAGATATATTAGTATATTTGGAAAATATAAGATTTAGATAAAATCTGATTTTATGGTAAATATATCTTATTATTATTGATTGAATATATTCTTAACAAAAGATATATTTATGGAAAACTTATTTTTGGAAAATATCTTTTATTTCTATCTTTTAATAAAACTTATCTTTTACGAAAAGAATAATTTGGGTGTACTATAAATATGCTCATATGTATTCATTCAAAGTTGAGGCTGATGAAGCTTAGTGGTCGTGCTTAATGGTTTCATCCTTCACCACGAAGCTAAGTCAAACCTCCAGGTCGAAGTTCCAGTCAGGTTCCAGTTACAGTTCGTCCAGTAAGTTCCAGATAGATCTTGAAGTGTCCAGCATATTAGTTTTATCTCTTTATTCATTGGTATGTATTTAGAGTTATTCTTTGAGATCTTGTAATTGGGAAAAAGGGTTTTGAGTGTTTTATGTATTGGGGTGTGAGAGTTCGTGAGGATTCTCGTTTTTATAATATTGTATTGTAAGAGTGCAATGTGTAAGCTTCTAGGGTGAAGCCGAATGAGCTTCTAATGAGAGGCCGAGTGTAGGCACTTTGGGAGTGCTGAGTGAATCTAAGTTTGGGACTTAGATTGGGTAAGATAGGGTCTTATTGTGTAGCAAGTTTAGTCAGGAACTTGTGAGTAAAGGTCTGTCACTTAATAGGTTTGTAACTTGGTGTTTGCCCTATTATAGTGGATTGGTTTGGCTTGAAATCCCTTGGAGGGTCGAGGTTTTACTTCCAGTTGGGCCCTGGATGGTTTCCTCGTAAAATCCGCTTTGCATTGTCTAAGTTCCTAACAGCAATCAGTTTTATATTCCGCGAAAAGTAGGCACTAGGAACATACTACATTTCACCCCCCTCTTGTAGTATATCATCCGAAATAACAGTTGTGATATGGAGAAAGATGATGTATATGGAGAGATATGAAAAATTAGGAGTAGAATGTACCCCCAATTCAAATGACGAAAAAAAAATCGACTCATGCATGAACCCAGGACATGGTCTCAAAGTGTGTGCTAAGACTAGTGAGTGTAGGTAACATGTTAAGACTCGTGTCATGACCATGTGGCTAGAATATGTGACTAGACTGGAACAAAGACTAAGTTAAAACCTCACGTATATGCATTAAACTGGACATACTATGGTATTTCAGTCATAACTTTTGATATGTGACTCTGATTGGGATGAAACCAACGCTAAATTAAAGATAAAACTCGGGGCTATAGATCCATAGATTGTACGACTCGTATTTATTCTTAGAACTCCGGATATGACCAAAAAAAGTTTACGTTTGTGCAGTATACGAGAATAAAACTCCGGGTTGACTTAAAGGAACTATGACTCGATTTTAGGCATTTTTTTAGCTCAAATTAATTATTAATTAATTAAGAAAAGTCCTTTATTCATTAATTAGTTTATTAAGACTTATTTACAAGCACAAGTCAAATCAAACGGTTAGCTTAGTCACATAATAAGTATGCACAAGTAAGAGATGCACAAGTAGTCAAGTAGTCACACCATGATGCAATGAGTTTGCAACCTAACAATGGCTCTAGTTCTCTAAAGTTTTGGATATGGGTTAGTCAAAGAGGGTCCATGGTTAATTGTCCGGATGCACCGCGCGGAAGCCTAACCGTGAAGGGTTGGCATGAGTGGATGGGACACCGCGAGTTAAGAAAAACTCGCTTCCATGGTTTGGTGAATTCAACATTCTCGGATGTACCCTTTGTTGCACAGAGCGTTTAATCAGGCAGATAGAGCATGAATTCCCAGAGGGTTATGTCCATATGTAGAACACATATGGGTTTCAGAAAAGTGAGAAAAACCCAATCAGGAAGTAGGATCGAGCAAACAGTGCTAAAAACTGGTCAAAAATAGAACGCATATTTCTGGCTCAGTATTGGAAGAACTTGGCGCCAGCGAACAGAGGCCGGCGCCAACAATTTGGCTTTGGCGCCTGACGACAAAAATTGTCGCCTGGCGCTAGAGTCAAATTAGTGGCGCTAAACTCTGTTTTATGACGCTAGTTCCTACATGCCTCAGTAGCTTTTTGTGTTCGATAAAATTTTCCAGTTTCGCGCAGCATTATTTCAATCCTAGTTGTGAAAGATATTCCTTTAATTTCCTACGTGTAAAAATCCTATGTTTTTAACTCATTACAGATGGTTTTTCCAATGAGATCTTTTTTATGCATATGAAAATAATATTAATCAAAATTGCGCACATGAAATACTTAGAACTTTTCGAGTCTCATCCACTCATTCTATATCTTTGCCGAAATAAATTTTAGGAATTAAAATAGAAATCCTCCCCAGTGGAGTAGCAAAAAAACTGTAGGGAATATTTCAAGCATTATCCCTAGCTTGAACCCCACTGTGATCATACACTAAAGTACGGTGGCATCCAAAGGGAAAGAAGATAGAGCAAAAGAGTCGCCAACAAATTTTAGGAACTTGTAAACCGTTCACAAGGTGAAGGTTACACCTCTTAACGATCCAGGAGATCGTCAACTCCAATAGGTCTGGAACTATGACTGGTAGTTCGGGGATGAAGGTACGAATCCAACCTAAAAGAGATTGAACCTGCCCTAATAATAGGCCTCTACTACTTTATTCTGATCGTATTCATGTGCGCTTTCTGACTAACATGCAATCAAAAGGATTAACCCTAAACCTGTTTATCTATGTTGGTTGAATATTAATGCACCAATAAATCTATTATTGGAGATCACTTGAATTATAATTAAATTAACCTCAATAAGATTATGAATAATCTTATTAAGCGTGATTACAAGTACCAATTTCCTTTAAACATGCATAAAAGGCGTGATCAAGAAATAATAATAAATATCAAGCAACATAATAATAATCATGATAATAATCATAAAAATCATAATTATTATAAAAATTATAAAATTAATCATGATTAAAAAAATAAAATTAATCATAATTAACATAATCATGTTAAAGCATAATAATAATAGCAAGATCCTAGGCATGATATTAACAAGATTAATAACAAACCATAGCATGTCACTAAACAATCAAAGATCATATATTTAGCCCTAACACGATACTTACATGAATATTAGGAAAGAATATAGGAAGCATCACAGAAATCATAATAAGCATATTTGATATTATAACTTTTACCCTAAACATGATACTAGGAATCAATATAATAACCTAAACATGATTTCTATATCAAAATATCAATTAAACAATTAAAGCACTTACTTGGATGCCTCGTACCTCTTTCTAATAACAAAATACACACGTTAGTAAATTCAAGGAAAATAATAAAAACAAAACAATTAAATTAAATAATTGAAAGAGAGATTTGGGACCAAACCCTCAGAAATTAAAACCTTTCACGTCTAGGGAGAAGGAAAATTCGAATAATGCTAGGTGTGTCTAGTGCTAATGTATGAGGAATTGTGTTTGTAAAATGCTAGGCTAGAAAGAGAGAGAGAATCAAGAGTTTCTTGATGAGAGTTGGTGATAGAGAGAATTGATGATTGAAAATAGAATTTTAAGAGGCTATTTATAGAGAAAATCAGCCGGATGGATAAAAAAATGAATCAGAGTTACAACGAGAATAAAACACAATTAGCACCAGAGCGCCAGACGCTAATGCTTGTCGTCATGCGCTAATAATCAGTTTCACGCGTTTTTTGTTTTTATCATATCTTTTGATCCGAAAGTCCAAATAAGGCATATAATATGTCGTTGGAAAGCTCTTGAATTTTAATTTACAACCCAATTAGAATCAGATTAAAGTCTTTTGTAGAAAAAACGATATGGCTAAAATAGTGTGACGGTGTCAGTTTTGGATAGAGTTTCATATCTCATTCATATCTTTTTCGTTATAGATCGGAATTAATATTATAATATATCATTGGAAAGATAATTTCAATATCTATCCAACCATAAAAAATTTGGATAAATATTATGAAGTATGAAAATAAAATCTGAATATATTCCACTTCGTACAAAACAAGGATTCTAAAAAGGAGTAGTTTTATTCAATTTCAAACTCTTTGAAACATAATTATCAATCCTAACTCCATTAGGATTTAAGAGAACCTTTTAGATTATTCTAGAAAAATATAATCAATCCAAATAGATTTAGGAATGATAATTATTAATAGGCCCTCCTCTAGATCATTTGGCCGCATATAAAAACCAAATTGGGCCCAGTTTAGTATTTTGGCCATAACTTCCTCATTATTCATCGGAATTGGGTTTATAATATATCGTTGGAAAGGTATTTTCAAGCCACATCCAACTACACCAATATTGGACCCTTATCATGGACCAAACTAAAATAGAATGCACGTTTTTCATAAATAAGGTAAGAAAAGAAATATTTTCAATAACAGAAAGAAAAGATATTTTAATAAAAACATCCTCATCACTAGACTTTTCACACTTTTTCTTTGTTCGATAATCAAATGATATGAAAGGTACTCATCACTGGGTTTGGTTTTGGGGAGACACAAATGGGTGTCTACAATACCAAACTACTTTAAAAGCCCTTAAACCTTTGAAATAATGCATTTAAATTGTTCACAATAGCCAAAGCTAATAATTCAATAGTTTAACTTTAAGTTTATAGGTTAAAATCATGAATATATATAGCTTATAACATGAAATTTTAACAACTTTAAAGTAAAGATTATAATTTAAAATTTTAGTCTAAGATTATAAAACAACCTCATAGACATCTCTACTTGAAATAATCATTATGTAGTGGGTTAGTATGTTAAAAACCTAAAATTCCATCATAGAACCATGATTTAAAACCTTTAATACCAAGACTAAAAATCTGAAAATTTAATTTAGTAATAGAATGTATGAGTAGAACAATCTAAACTTGAAATATATAATTAGAATTCAATTGGTTTCATAAAAACTCAATCAAACCTTCAAATTTCACAACTTCAACCGTAAAATATACATACTTAAAATCTGAAACTTAATTTGTAATCAAAACAATTGAATTTAAACAAAATTTACACGTAATATAATTAGATAACTTAATTAACACGTTTTAAACCCTAAAACCAAGAAAAATCAACATTTAAACCCTTAATTATTGATTAAACCAAATCTGAAACTTTTGTCATTAAATTAAACATAGAAAAAATCACAAATTTATAATCTTTTGTAATTTATATGCATATTTAAATCATAGTAATAACAACATAAAAACAAAACTTAATAAAAATTAAAACTTGAATTAAATAACAAAAGAGAAAATGAAAGGAGGAGGAAGGAGAGTTGTTGTACAGTGGTGTGCGGGTTGAGCAGCAGCGGTCGACAACTACAGGGTGGCGGGTGGTGGCCGAGTAGCAGATTTTGATTTTTTTTTACTTTTTTTGAATACTCTGAAACACTGAAGCAATAAGGGGAAAAACAAGAGAAGGGAATTACGTGAATGAGAGGGAGAATTTGAGGGTTTTTGGGGGGTTTTTTTATATGGGCTTGGTTTCCAAGTTTAAATAAGAGTAGGATTTTATAGTTGGGTTTAAATGAAAGTTTAAGCTTTCTTTATTCAAAAGTGGGCTACCAATATTATAAACAAAATGAGTTGGTGCATAGGAAGATAAATGTAAATTATATTAGTGCCTATTAATTTAACAAAATTCAAGTAAATTAACATAAAACAATTCATTTAATGAAAACAAAATAAAATATTTATTTAAATAAAAAGAAATATATTATTATTCACTCTAAAATTATGGAGGATTACATTACCTATTTGTCATCTTGTGTCATGAGAATATCCTCATCGGGAAGGTGAGTAGTTTCTGCATGACTTATTTGAATCGAATGTTGATCTAGGATGTCGGATATTACTTTTCCCTTTATTAATTTTTCAGGCCACTTAGATATTCTTCCTTGTATGGGTGGTTGTTCAAACAATTACTCTATCGGATTGTGTTATGAAATCACATGAGTGGTGTGGGAAAGCATATAATGTCGTAATTTTTTTGTTGCCCACACTAATGTTAAGCTTGTTTATTCCAAAGTGCTATATTTTGTTTCGTATTGAATGAATTTTTAACTTATATAGTTTATTGCACGCTCTACTTTATCTACCTCTTATGCTAGCATGCCTCCTGTGGTCGTGTCCGTAACAGTAATATAGAGTCTAAGAGGTAATTTGGCAACTGCTGGTGGTGCCAAAATTGGTGGACTTTTGAGATAGTTTTTCACTTTCTCAAAGGCCTCTTGCCATTGATTGTCCCATTCATGTTTTTCTTCTTTCTTTAGTTTTTTGAATATTGGATCACAAGTCATCGTCAATTTACCACTGAATCGACTAATGTAATGTAACATGCCAAGAAAGCCCTAATTTATTTTTTAGTTTGAGGGGAGGCATGTCAATAATTGCCTTTATATTAGAGGGATTTATCTCAATGTCACGTGTCCTTACTACGTAACTTGCCAGAAATTACTCCGAAGGCGCATTTTTGTGGGTTTAATCTCATTTTATATTATTTTATACGAGTAAAGAATTTGTGTAAAACTTTTATGCGTACCATTCTATCTTTGGACTTCACAATCATATCATCCACATATACTTTTGTTCTAGGTATGGATTAAAGTGTTTTGGCTGGCACGGGCTAGGTCTAGTTGATGACTTGTGCAAGGCAACACACGCGAACTACCCTCGGGGGTGGCTCGAGGAACCCCTCCCTCCGATGCCCAAGTTAGAATGTGTTTTTAGAGAGAGAAAGTGTACTTAGAGAGATAAATGATGTAATAGAATGTGTGTCTAACCTCTTTTTCGGTGTATTTTATCCCTTATTTATAGGTGTACGATCTCCTTTGTGAAAATTCCTAATTGTTCAGCCTGCGGGCTAACTCTGTCAAGCTGGTGAGCCCTTCTGATAGTTCTTTCAGTGGTGAGTACGCACCCCGTGAGCCATACTAGGATCCCAGTGATAGCTCAATGAGAGCTATCATATACAACTAGCCCCTCAAGAGGTGGTAGGAGGTTACTCATGTCGGCTCTTCTCTGCACGGTGCGACCTCTCTCAATGAGCCCTTTTGGGGGGAAATAGCTCAGCAGGAGCTATCCCCTACAACTAGCCCCTTCAGTGGTGGTATGAGGTCACTCATGCCAGCTATTCTAAGCACGTAACCTTCCCGGTCGGTGATTGCTCAACGGGTCGTCTGGCTAAGTTGCCCCATACACATTTAGCCCCACAACTCTCGAGATTGACTACGCGATTCTGAGACTTGGGAGGACACGCTGCAAGTTGATGAAGACATGGTTGTGTTATTACTTGTTTATAGTGGCTTTTCTCTGTCTTTAAAGTACATGTCTTCCATGTATCAGGGGATATTTAATTTATTCATGGTGATACTAGAGGGTATATAGTAGACTTTCTAGGAGGGATTTGAATTATCAACCCCAAGACGTGACAAGCTTGCAGGGAGGCATTTTGATTACTCCCACTGAAGTTTGAGGAATGACGAACTTGCAGAGAGGAATTTCGATTACTCCCGCTGAAATGTGAGAAATGACTAGTTTGCAGGGATGAATTTCGATTACTCCCACTGAAGTTTGATATATGACCAACTTACAGGGAGGAATTTTGATTACTCCCGCTGAAGTTTGAGAACTGATGAACTTGCAAGGAGGAATTTCGATTATTCCCGCTGAAGTTTGAGAAATGACAAACTTGTATGGAGGAATTTCGATTACTCCCGCTGAAGTTATTTTATTATTTTTTTGGGAGGGAATAGTGTTTTGCATGCGTGGGACATGTGTCGGCCATTTGTGGGTTCATTGTTCCCCACTTTTTTTACTTTCTTCATTTTTCATCTTCCTCTTTCAATTTTCATATTTCTTGCCTTTTATCTTCCTCGTAGACGCTTGTTGCTCCTCCATTGTTGTTGTAAGTTTTTGTCTTTTTCATTCTCTTTCGTTATTGTCTTTGCTCCGTTTTTCTGTTTTCCTTACTTATTTTCTCCCATTCTTCGTTCTACATAGATATTCTTTGCTTTTTTTACTTTAGCTCGAAACCCTATTCTTTCCTTGGCTTCTTGGAGTCGCCATTGTTGTTGTGCTTTCTTGCTTCTGTAGCTTTTGTCATAAAGGTACTTTATTTGTACCTTTTCTTGAATTTATGTGTGCAATTTCATTCTTCTTGGCTTTTTTTCTTCGCAAGATGGCGTCTTTTGATCGAATTTGATAAGTTTTGTCGACGTCTTCTGTTTTTGTTGCTTTATTTGTACTCGCAATTCTTTTCCCCACTTCTTGCGCTGTTTTCTATGCTTCTTCTTCAGGATTTGACTTCTTCTTGAGTTTTTGGCACCCTATTTTCTTCGTCTTCATTGGGGGACTTTTTTGTCTTTGTAGATCTAAGGATGTTTGACGCTATTCAAAGCCAAAATGTGAGTGACCCTCTTGTAGGCATCGAGTTAGGTTCTCCTTCTAATTCATCTCACTCAAGTGAGCGCTCCTGTTGATATTATGCTAGGTGATTGCGCTCCTGCTGAGAGCAGGCTAAGTACTGTTGCGACTTGTCCTATTGCACCTAGATCGGGTAGTAGTCATCCTGCTAATGGCAGCGCTTTTCATCCCTTTCGGTCCAGGCCCGGTCCTGATTTTGTTGACCCTTATTGCGAAAGGATACTTGTGATGGGAATCCTTTACTCGTGATAGGATACCTTTGTCCCATCTCACCCGTTTAAGGATGCACGTGATGCAACATAAACAATTAGCTAACCAAGTTAAATCTAATCCTCTTGATGTGTCTCTTGTTAGCCCCATTCCTCATGTCCAGCCTTTACAAAGTTTTACCTGGCTTGATGATATAGTTGATGTGAATCGATTTGATCGTTATGTAGTGCGGGGCGGCAGTGATGTGACTTCTTCACCATCTCCTTCTCCGGTTACAAATATGAGTAGGATGGTTGAGTCTACCACTACGTGTGCTTTTCATGATTGCCAGCCTACTTATGTTATAGAGCCCGTGGAAGAGGGAACATCTTCTACCTGGAAAGAGGTGTCACGGCCCCAAAAATTGTGTGCTGGACTCCAGGTTTTGCCAGCTGGGGGCTTTAAGTTATCTGCTCCTCCTACTAGTCACATTGTTATTTTTGCAGCTAACTTAAACTTGGGTTTGCGATTTCCCCATGACCCTATTTTGGACAAGGTCTTTTGTGCCTTTAACCTTTATATTTTCCTATTACACCCTGCATCCCTACATACCTTGATATGCTTGTTGTGATTCCCGCGGTTTAAGAGGTACCCTGAATTGATGTATTTGTTTAAGTCTTTAATGAACCTGAAGAGGTTGTCCTCTGGTTTTGAGTCTACGGTAATATGTGGCTCCTAAAGAGAGTTGATTTTTGTCTTATCTCAAGCTTGGTCGCTTTATGCTTTGTTTGGATAGAAAACAAGGAAGGAAAGGAAGGGGAGGAATACAAGAGGAAAGGAGTAGAAGAGAAAGGGATGGGGAGGTGAGCTCCATTTTTCCTCCAAATCTCTCCAATTTTAGAGGGATTATGCTTATTGAATAAAGAGGGAAAATGGATCCCTTCCTCTCCTTTCCCTTCTTTCCCCCAATCCTTTATCCAAATAAGATAGTTTGTCCCCTTCCCTATCTCTTCCTTTTTTTCCTTCCATTTCCTTCTATCCAAATAATGTGTAAGGGACTAGACTGGATAATTTTGCTGACAGTGTTTTTGAGATTTTGTAGTTCATGTTGCGGTGGGTGAGAAACCCACAACTTCTGCTAAGCATGTTCTGCTTTATATTGCAAGCATTGGTGCTACCGTTGCTGCTAAGGATGCTACTAGTCCTTTTACTAAGGCTTCTGCCTTTGAATTACCTGGTGAGCCTATCATAGAGCTTCCTAAGATCACACCTCGCTCCACTAGGATTCGAAGCCGTCTACGAAGTACTAGTAGGGGAGGGCACTCTTAGCCTAGGAGCTCACATAAGCAAGATCATCCATTTATTGACTTGGAGAATGATCCTGTGGTCTTTCCTTCATGAAATGCTGACCAACCTGCTGCCAAAAGGGCTAGTACTTCTTTTGTGCTTGATCCCTTTGCTTCTTATTCTTCCAACACTGGGCATCCTGATGAGAATGCTATTAAGGAAACTAACACTCATAATTCGAGTGAAATTAATTGCTCCATTCACCAGTTTTTAAGTGATGCGTTTGAGAATCCTCTCTCTGTAACCTTAATCTTTGATGGAGGTACTTTCCGTCCAACTTGACCTATAAAGTTCGGGGAGGTTCCCATTGATACCTTTCTTCGCCCTTTGCTATGCCCCCCTGGGGCTGAGGACGCTCTGTTTTTCCCTTTGATAAATGTTTGGACTAACAAATCCATGTTTGTGGACAATCCGCAACAAGGTGGCACTTTGGGCTATCGTCTTACTCAAGGAATTCGTCTTCCTACTGATTCTACTAGTGGTTTAGTTAGTCTGCCTATTGTCACCGCGTGTCATGACTTGCAGATGGTTAGCTTTTGTATCTCTGGTTTTATTGTTTGCTTTAGCTTTGTCTCTCTCCTTCTATTCTTGTTTTTTCCTTAGCTTATTTTAATAGCTCTGCTTATTTGCCTTAGCTAACTTGCATTGCTTTGCTTATTTGCTTTAGCTTATCTTTATCGTTTTTCTTGTTTGTAGCTCACCAAGTTTGTTGGTGACTTGGGAAATGCCTTGCTTACATTGGATATGGAGTACAAAAATCAAAGTGCGCCCTTATTCAGAAGGACAAGGATGTTTAGTTGGCTCGCTCTAAGAGAGATGCAATTGCTGGCGAGGTGCTTCCCCTAAGAGAGAGAGCGACTTCCCTACAATGTCAGTTAGGAGAGTTCCAACTCACCCAGACTAAGCTAGCAGACTATAAGAGGCAACTAGGAGCTTCTCAAACCAGGATGCAAGCGTTAGAGGCTGAGATGGCCAATTTGCAAGATGGGAGGGAAAATGAGCTTGAGGCTGCTAAGAAAGAGGCAATAAATTAAGTCCTTTGTGCTCTCTCCAGCCTTTGCTAAGTTGCTCGCTAACCGCCGTGATGGGGGCTGGGAGGCCGCAACTCGTTGCGTGAGCGGCCTTTATAGAGAGAGTGTGGAGTAACAAGCTCATTTAAACACCTTTTGGGCTAAGGTTGATGCTGCTAAAGAAGCTGAATATTATAATTTGCCTGTTGACCACCCTCGCGTTGTTGATTGCAAAGTCCCTAATCACGCTGTGCCGAATTTTGAAGTGCCTTTCTTTGCTGATATTGCTGCTTCCATTGGAGTGCAGACTCTAGCTGATGAGCAATAAAGGTTTTGGCGGCTGTCTCCCCCTTCCTCCAACGGTTCATCGGAGTTTCCCTCACCTAGGTCTATAGTTACTAGGTAGTGCCTATAATTGTCTTTAAGGTGTATAGTTGCCAAAGATTGTTTTTTCTGTGTGTTTTTTCTTAACACTATATATGTCTGCCTGCTAGGTTTGTCCAGCTTAACTTGAATTCTTTTGCTTTTCTAACTGCTTTTGTTGAATATTTCTTCACCCTGGTGGATGAGGGTTCAGCTTTGTGAATGTTATAACTTTTGGATGAATGTTTTCTTTGTCTTGGTGGACAGAGGTTCAGCCTGTTAATATATGTATATAATAACTTTTATGTTATTTTTCTTATTGCTTAATTTTTTGCCAATATGCATGCTCAAATCCTCTACTGAGTCATGGTATAGCGGTACCTAAACCTTAACTCATCAACCCATTCATTATACTAGGTAAAACCTTGTAGGTTAGGTTTTCCTGTTGCGTTTGCTTTTGTTGCTCCCTAACTTAGCTGTATAGGGCTTCATTAGTTTTTTCCCTTCACTGCACTAGGTGGGAACTGTTAATGTTTATGCCACTCATCTCTTTGTGACGAAGGCTTGTATGTTATGTCACTACTTAACTTTTGTAGAGACTTGTTCGTATGTCATTCAGCTTACTTGATTGTGACTTATGCGTATGTCATTCAGCTTTTTTGGCTGCGACTTATGTGTGTCATTCATCTTGTTTGGCAGTGACTTATGTGTATGTCATTCAAATTGTTTGGATGTGACTTATTAGTCATGCTTCTTAATTATCTCTCTTAAGGGGTCATTGCTGATCTACCTCTTCTCTTCTTACAAAAAAGGTGAGTAAGGTGGGACCAAGAGAACCTTGGGGGAACCCGCTCAGCCTGTTCTTTTTCTTTTTGTTCACTCCTCCCTGCTAAATTTGAACGTGCTAAACCCCTTCCTCAGGCATTCCCAAGGCGGTGCCCTATTTTACTTTTAGCAGGTAGGTCAAACTTAGGGAAATGTGATCTTTACAAGTTTAACGATGTCTTGCTGCTGCTGACAGCTTTCCATGTCGGTTTCCTCTTCCTAATATTACAGTCCTTCTGAGAACCAAGTCTCTAGGTAGTATTTTCCAATGCTTAACTCTTTTGTTGAAGGCTTTTGAGATTTTGCTCTTCTAAGCTGCCAGCTTAAGGGCTACTTTTAGCCGCATCTTTAGAATGAAATCTAGCTCTTCTAGCAGACACTTCTCATTCCCTTGCTACTCATAGTGCTGGATTCTCAAGATAGGGATTTATACTTCCACTAGAACTTCTGCGTCTTCCCCATAAGCCAGGGTGAATGGAATTTTTCCTTTAGATTCCTTCTCTGTTGTCCTGTTTGACCACAATACCTCTGGGACTAGGTCAGCCCATAGGTCATGATGCTCTTCCAATTTCTTTTGCAAGGCTATTAGGATCAGATTATTTGCTGCCTCTTCTTGGTCGTTGCTCTGTAGGTGACAGACAGAGGCGCTTGCATATTTGGTACTCATATCTTCCAGGTAATACTTGATGGTATCCTAATATGTCCATTCCCCACTAAGCAAGCGGGATCAGGTTGAGAATTAGGGTCAAATCGAATGGTCCCTTTTGAATAATGAGGGAGGTTAGGGAATAACATAGAAAACGTTATCCCTTTTTTAATTCGTCACATAGTAGATCCAAGGTGTACTATCCCACATGTGGGCATCGCTCGAAGTGCGCCTACGTTAAAGCATGTGGTGAATATGTTGACACTCATAAGAAGTGGGAAATGACATTACGATTAGGGACAACGATTTGGGACAAACTAAAGTAGGGAGCCACCAACAAGTTTTTAAGGAACTTGTAAACCATTCACGGATCATAAAAGGCAACCACAATTAAGGGACAACGATAGGCAACAACGATTGACCCATGAAGGTTACACCCCATTCATAATCCATGAGATTACTAACTCCATATGGTTCGGAACCACAAAAGGAGGATCGGGGATGATGGTACGAAGTGTGTCATGAAGTCACATTCGCCCGTATTGGCCTCTACTCGATTCTTATAGTGAAAAGTGATTCTTGCGATTTCAAAGGCATACAAACAAAGATTCAATTTGCTCCAAACTATTATTAAGCTAAATTGGTTAAATATTAATGCAACATATAATTCTAAAATATTTGTGATCAATTGAATTAAATAACAAAATTAAAAAGGAACCAAAACCAGTTGTCCAAATTATCTTATTAGGCGTGATTTTCAATTACATATTCCTTTAAACATGCAATATGGTGATCATAATAAATAATAGAATCAACATTAAAATTGGAAGAAAATTGACAATAATAATGTGAGTCAAGTTAAATATAAAATAACCTTATCATGATACTAGCAATAAGAAAATAAAATAATAGTAATTAAATTAATTAATTACTCACATTCCGCGCGTCTCTTTTAATTTGCTACGTTATGAATAAATTGTTAGTAACTTCAATAAAAATATAAATCGAATTGAAATAATTAAATTAAAAAAATGTAGAGTTGACTTGTTCCAAACCCTCGGTTAATTATAACTTTCACGCCTTGGTTTAAGTATATAACTTCGGGGGTATTGTATGGACTCCTTGGAGTGCTTAGGGGAAGGAATGAAAGAATAGGGAGGCTAGTGTTTAGGCTAAAAAGGGAGAAGAGAATTATTTTGTGATCAAGATTTTTGATGATTGAAAAAGGGGTGATATGACCTCTATCTATATAGAAAAAATAAAGGTCTAAAAAACAAGATAAGATCCGAATTAAATCGGAATAAAGCTCAATAAACAACAGTTTTTGCGGTTTTTGTTTTTATCATATCTTTTGATCCAAAAATCGGAATAAGATA
Organism: Chenopodium quinoa; assembly: GCF_001683475.1. Taxonomy (NCBI): domain Eukaryota; kingdom Viridiplantae; phylum Streptophyta; class Magnoliopsida; order Caryophyllales; family Amaranthaceae; genus Chenopodium; species Chenopodium quinoa. Next base: position 4,381,970 of record NW_018745324.1, read on the forward strand.
AATAAGATATAGTTGGAAAGATATTGAAGTATATTTTCTAACCCACTTAGAATCAGATTAAAATATTTTGTAGGATAAATGATATGGCCGAAATAGTGAGACAGTGTCAGTTTTGGATAGAGTTTGATATTTTATTCATATCTTTTCCGTTATAGCTCGGAATTGATTTTATAATATATAATTGGAAAGCTAATTTCAAGGGCTATCCAACCATATAAACTTTGGATAAAAAATATGAGGCACAAAAATAATATCTGACTATCTTTGAACGTCTTTCAATTCGGGTAGAAATAGGATTTTCAAAAAGAAAAGTTTTATTCAATTTCAAAATCTTTAATCTTATCTTTTTAAAAGGATAATTAATATATTTTAGAAACCTCTAGAAGCCTCCAATTAGTCCTAATTGGTTTAGGAATGGGATTAAATAATTTGGACCCTCCACATGATCATTGGGTCGTAGGTAAGGTAGGCTTAGGTTCGGTTTGGGCTCTGTTTAATATTTTGGTCATAACTTATTCGTTATAACTTGGATTTGGGATTATAAAATATCATTGGAAAGCTCTTTCAATGCCCATCCAATTATTCAATAATTGGACCCAGATTATGGACCAAAATAAACTAGAATAAATGTTTTTATAAAAAGGACACGAAATGAATGATTTTAAAGGACACAAAATTAATTATTTTGGGTTTAAAGACACGAAAAGAGGAAAATAAGTTATGGTTTGGGGAAATGGGATAGGATTTGGGTTGGTTTTATGAAATGGAAATATGGATTTAAGCACTCCAAGATTAAATACTCAACCCGACCAATAAGGGCGGTGAAAGGTTGTTCATCATCGGGTTTAGTTTTGGGGAGACATTCTTAGGTGTTTATAGAAGCCCCCACTTTAACGGAGTTTGTAGAAACGTTAGTTTCAAAAACGGTAGTCAAAGTAGTCGATAGGGACGGAGAATGATTTAAGACGTTCTGCGATCCTAAATCACTATGTATACGCCGATACCTGCAAAAAATGTTAATTCCACAGATAAAAGAGTAAAGGGATAAAACGCTTATCTGACACCATTGTATCGGTGACAAATGAGTTTGTTAGTTTCCTATGCTTGAAGGAATCCACCGGATGACGTTTGTTGAAATGCTTTCCATGCCTGAGGAAAGCCGACTGAAGAGTTTGGTAGCTTTCTATGCTTGAAGAAATATACCGGATAATACTTTTCATGCTTTAGGAAAGTCGACATATGAATTTGGCGGTTTTCTATGCTTGAAGAAATCCACCGGATAATACTTTCCATGCTTGAGGAAAGTCGACAGATGATTTTGGCAGCTTTCTATGCTTGAAGAAATCCACCGGATAATACTTTCACTGCTTGAGGAAAGTCGAAAAATGATGATATTGCAAGTCTCTGTGTATCGAGAACCTTGCGTTGTGAAATGATGGTGGTTCGATTGTCCCCGAACGAGGGTTGTAGTTGGTTTGCTTGTCCCCAAACGTGGGTTGTAGTTGGTCTGCTTGTCCCCGGATGTGGGATGTAGAAGGTCCGCTTGTCCCCGGACGTGGGCTGTACATGGTCCCCTTGTCCCCAGACGTGGGCTGTAGATGGTTCTTCGCTTGTCCTCGAACGTGGGCTGTAAATGGTTTGCTTGTCCCCAAACGTGGGCTGTAGACGGTCCGCTTGTCCCCGGATATGGGCTGTAAATGGCCTGTTTGTCCCTGGACGTGGGCTGTAATTGAGACCTGCAAAATAAAATTTACCAAGGGACTCGTATAGACTATGGTTGACTTGACCAACTGACTTGACCAAGTTTAACTTGACACGACATGACATGACATGAGTATGACTTGTGATTGTGTGTGTATAGTTTGAGTGTGTGTGCACAGACACAAGCAAATGCAAAAGCAAAAAATTCCGTCATTTTTGTCATGAGATGAGTGAAGGGTACCGACTTTCTCTCGTAAAAGAAAGACGTGAAAAAAAGTTTTATTTTCAAACTTCCCTCGATGAGAAAATTTTAAAAACGTTTTTTAATTTCCCTAAAATAAAGGTTATGAGAAAGGGAAAGAGTTTTGAACTTCTTCGTTGAGCAAGACGAAATGAATCACATGGATTAAATTGCTTGTCTTGAAAATAATTTATACATGATGCATGTTCTTAGGCCAGGAGGCAAAGGATAATTAAATCATGTGACACGATTGATGAATGAACTTAGGTCATGGAGCTAAGCATCATATATGGTGTAAAGAAACGATCTTAAACATCACTTAGGTCTTGAAGCTAAGTGTGTATATAGATGAAAAGATTATTGCATAATGAACGTTGCTTAGGTCAAGGAGCTAAGAACGATATGCTTTGTATGATAACAAATCATTGATGTATAAATGTTGCTCAGCACATTATGCGATGCATGAAACAATGAACATTGCTCAGGTCAGGAAGCTAGGCAAGTATACAATGTTTCTTTTAATGGATGTTGTCTTGAAAGATGATGAAGCATGCACAGTAGGGAAACAAGATTTCATAATAGAGGGTTCCTAGAAGGAAAGGTGATATGGATATGTATGTGTGAGTGAAGTGTGTGAATGTGATACTAAGGCTGGATGCAAGGGTTATGGTGATGGAAATATATGTGAGAAGAGTAAAAGATGATGACTCTTTAGGCTAGGTAGGCTAATGTGATGTGGGTTCAATCCCCCATGTCTAGTTTTAAATGGGTAGGGGTAATCATTGGATATTCTTTGACTCGATCATGCATATGAATGTGGCAGCACCTCGATGTGAGGTTGCCTACGTATCCATTAGGAATCAGGCCAAACGTAGCTCTGACCAAACTTTGCACAAGTGTATGTACACCTTAAAGAAGTCTTTCAAGGGTTGTAATGTGGTTAAGCTGATGGTTTAAGGAAGAAAGGAGTAAAAAGCTCAAGACCCGAGAGAAACCCCCAAGATGTGTAATTGTGAATTGGACTTTGCAAGTTTTATTTTTAACATTTCTTTTTGCTTTGACTCTTTTTTTTTGAATCAATGTGGGCAATCTCTGATCATGCGGTCCATCACTCACTTAACATTCATGTTTCTCAGGCACGGTACCAAGCACTCGATGAGAGACGCAATTTGAGACGTGTTCATATCAAAGACATTGGAACACTTGCCCTTAGACATTGTTTTTTTGTTGCCTTTTTTTTTTACTTGCCTTTGAATGTTATAAAAATTACACACCTTCCCATTCCAGGGTTAGGTGTAACACCCTAGAAATTTCTTTCTTTTAAAATACCTATTTTGCCCAGTTTAAAAATTTAAATAGGAATATCTAAGATATTACCGCCACCGTGAAAACGGGTAAGGCAACCATCAAAGACACAGCGGAAGACTAATTTCAAAACCATTCAAAACAAGTTAACTTGAAAAGTCAACCAACGAAAGTAAAATAAAATCATCCTACAACTTGGAACCATTGTAGGCCCTTATTAAAACCAAACCAACTTTAAAAACTTTTGCGTTAGTCATGCATGATAATAATATCATAAATAATTAAAGCATTAAACACATCATATACTTATAGAAACTAGCATGATTCGCTCTTCACTCATGCCCATCCATGAATATGCTTCATCACCTGAAAACCTCCTCTCTACTTGACCCCACTACTCGCCATTAGAAAATGGGTCGTCGTAGGGCCAAAGTAAAGACATGGCCAAACACACAAACACACACAATCAGCAAAGCTGAGTACATAAGCGTAATTAAACACACTAACATGCTTTCACCTATCAACACACACTTACCTCATTGCACCTGTTTACAAGCACACACAACAATCAACAAGACACATTAACTAGACACTAAATAATTCATTTAGCGTTGATTACGCATCGAACGGGTTTCCAACTATACCTCCCCCAAATAAATTGAGGTTAACTGACACGGGAGCTAACCGTGCCAGCGATAAAACCACTCAAAGGTGGCGGAATTCCTGCGCATAATAATAAATAAAAAGGAATGTACAGCGTCCTGTACTCCATTAGAAGTTATAGATAAATATAAAACCCCATAACTCCCCCCATTGTTCATACTCAAGGTATATACGTTCCAAGAGTTTTGGTGCGTAATCTCTTTCACTTTACGTTATTTACGCGTTATTGGACTTGGTGATGACTCTCAAAGCATAATAAATCAATCAACAATAATTATTCAATCAACCAAACATACCAATTTAATTCTTCAATAATTAGTGACCACATATTATTTAATGTTGAACCCCTTTTAATTCTACCTCAGTATCAAAGACACCTTAAATGCATAAAGCGCCAAAAATCCTATCCCTCGGTGTTAAAAACACCTTAAGTGCACAAAGGCACCAACATAAAATTTATTCCTCGTGTACATAGACACTTATATAGCTCCTTCCTCATGCTTAAAGCATCAATAAAAATTATTTGAACCATAATAAAATTCCTTTTCAATATTCCAAATATAATTAAACATGTAGTTTAATTAATCATGCATTCTAACATGCCATAAATAAAAGTGTGGTTCAAACACAACATGCCCAAAAATAATTTTCTAATCCATAAACCATCACAAATAATTCATGCTTCATAATTCAATCACCAACACCATTAATTCACGATTCCATACATAAACCTTAGCATGATACTACTTGTAATTTATTGAAATCAAGCCTAGCATGATTCTACATCATCAAAATATGCTAAGTACGCGAACGTACCTCAAATAAGCCCTTAAAGTAGCCGTTACACTACAACAATTCCCGAATTAAGTCTCCTACATATGTCCCAATAATACTATATTAATTCTCCTTGTATTCAAAATTTCCAACAACTTAAATTTACTTTAGACTACTTAAAATAATCTGAAACTTATTTAAAAACCCCTAATTAAACTCCTTTTTAATGGATAATCACACCCTTTTATTAAAAATCACAATTATACTACTTTAAATAAAATTCTAACATTTTAAACTAATCAAAAACCCTTTAAAACTTCATCAAAATACATCTTTATACTTAAATTATCCATAGAAACATTAAATTATCTCTTACCCCTTTTAAACTCAAGGATAAAATTTAAAGCATAAAAAAACTTCGTTAAAAATCAAAAACTGCCCGAAAATCATATTTAGAGGCTGAATTTGGCAATGAGAGGGTAGTGCTCATTACAAAAGGTAGTGAGTCATTCTTAAAACGTTGTTTCCACACGAAAAACACTACTCTTTTTTTTTTTATTTTTTTTATCAAAATCGGAGGAGTTCAGAACCTGATCGGGATTAAAACGGGATTAATATTAACGGACGGAAATCGAATAATTAAAACATGAATTTACGTGTTCAAAATAATCTGGAATTAAGTTAAACTAATAAGTAGTTATAATCACCAAAATTTCAAAACATCATTACTATAAAAGCCCTAAATCAATTATTCATAAAACACTAAAATCATGGTTTTCAATAATTAAAAACCCTAGGTTATAAAATTTACAAAATCTGAAAATTATAAAGTTTTATCATCAAAATACTATTTGATACTAATTAAATTAATTTCAAACAATAAAATCAAAACCCATAAATCAATAATTATAATTACACAAATTAATAAAACAAAGGAGAGAGAAAATAAGATTAACCTTTTTGTGTGGGAAATTTTTGGGGATTCATGGGGTATTTATAGAGTAGAGAGTGTAGGGTTAAATTTAGGCTTATAAAAATGTGGGCTTGAGTTATGGGATAGGGCTTGAGTTATGGGTTTTTGAATGGGTTATTCCAATAAGAGTATGTAGGAATAATTTACATTGCCATATAATTAATAAACGTTTGGTCCAAAACATATTTTACTTTTATAAAACTTTATATTTAAAATACTTTAACCCTTTAAAATATTTAATTAAAATACTTAAGCCCTTGACAGTACATTTTATTAATACTTAAATATTTTATAAAAATACATAAAAATACGGGGTATTACACTAGGTGATTGTGGGTTGAATAAATAAGGCCAATCTTTAGACGAGGCTCAAAGTGATTGATGAAGAAATGGATATGTGATTTAATGGTTAATGGGGAATGAAAGGGTAGCAAAGGTGCCTCAAATCATTGGTGTACCTTGTTTTTAGTTCGGCAATTGATTTTTTATTTTTTTTTTGCTAATTACGTGATCGAATGAAAGAAAGATATGCTCATTTATGAAGAAGTAAGAAATGTGACACATAGACACATGGATAAGGAGAACATATGCTAGACTTTTTAGGGGGGAAGTGTATGAAACAAAAGAAGAAGAAAACATGAAATTTTGGTGAAAAGCTTGCATCGTGCTTTGTCTTCATGGCTGTTTATGAGTAACTTCTTGCCGCCTGGTGAGGAAAAAGGTTTCTTGTCGTTGATGATTTGATTGGAAGGAAAGAAGGAAGGAGTGATGTTCCCCTTGTTCTTCAAACTATTGCCTAGTGATTTTAGACACAAGTACTGTGTAAGGATGAACTCACTTAATGCATTTACTCAATACTCGAATTGAAAAGGAAGAGTGTATGAAATAATTTCGAAAACTGATGGGAAATACTCCACTCATTCCTATTATGATGGAAAACGATGCATGCATGGTCCTAATATACAATCATAAACAATATGGTGCATTACTCGGAGACAAAGTATGTGCAATGACTCAACATGTGTGATTAGGAAAGTTTATTAAGAATCGCGGTATGATCGCATGGCTAGACACGAGGACGTTGTGAAAAACAAAGGACCCAATGACCAAATAGCACGGAAGACTAAAAGACAAACTAACTTGATTAATTTTGTCCAATTTTAATGTTTATGCTATTTACTAGGTGAAAACGGTCCATTGGCAATCCTTATTCATAAATAAGATCAACCACAATCAAAGTCAAAGAAACATGTTAAGGTTAGCACAAAAACCGATCACAAGAAACTAGGAAGAGGACTAGAATAAATAAATAAATAAAAATCTATAATCCTATGTTATATGTGTTGACATGGATTAAAGGACTTGGCTAATACTAGCTTGACATGAAAAGATAAAAAAAAAAAATTAAAGAAGAAAAAAAAAGGTTGACGCTAAAAAGTCACCTAAACTGGACAGGCTGAAAAGAAACTTTTGATCTGTGACTCTGATTGGTACGAAACCAACTCCAAATTAAAGACAAAACTCGGGGATACAGATCCATAGGTAGCACAACACGTAACTCTTTCTAGAACTCTGGCTATTACCAAAACAAGTTGACTCTTGTGCAGTATACGGGAATAAAAATCCGGGTGACTCAAATAAAAAAAAAATCTATGGTTCGACTCTAATAATAAAAAAAAGGTTTGATAAGAGAAAAAAATAAAAATTAAATAAAAATTAAAAAAAAATGCACACATAAGCACATTGTCACGAATGATGCAATGAAGTTCGCAACCTAAAGTCAAGTTCTATGTTCGACTATGGTCAAGCTTTTGGGTGTCAAAGGGTACCATGGTTAAGAGTTTGGACGCGTTAGCTAGGCATCCTTCCTTGAGGGTGTATGCCAACGGGCGACTCCGCGAGTTCGTGATGAAATGGAACTAGACTCCATGGTTTGGATGGATTTAAAAACTCGGATGAACCCTGATTGCCATGAGCGTTTTCGGGTTGATAGAGCATAAATCCCCCGGGCTAGCCACATACGTAGAACACGTACTATTGTGGCAAAATAGGTGACCTAAAATTGAATATGCATATGTGACAATGCCAATTAAATCACAGGAATACAATTCAAGAATCTTTCAAGTCTCATCCACTCATCTTAATTAAATACTGATCACTCAAATCGATAAATAACCAAGAATCCTCCCAGTGGAGTCGCCAAATTGTAGGCGTCGCTCGAAGTGCGCCTATGTTAAATCATGTGGTGAATATGCTTGGCACTCAGAAGAAGTGGGAATTGACATTACGATTAGGGACAACGATTAGGGACAAAGCAAAGTAGGGAGCCGCCAACAAATTTTTAAGGAGCTTGTAAACCGTTCACGGATCATAAAAGGCAACCACGATTAAGGGACAACGATAGGCAACAACGATTGACCCGTGAAGGTTACACCCTATTAATAATCCATGAGATTACTAACTCTATATGGTTTGGAACCACGAAAGGAGGATCGGGGATGATGGTACGAAGTGAGTCATGGAGTCACATTCGCCCGTATTGGCCTCTACTCGATTCTTATAGTGAAAATTGATTCCCGCGATTTCAAAGGCATACAAACAAAGATTCAATTTGCTCCAAACTATTATTAAGCTAAATTGGTTAAATATTAATGCAACACATAATTCTAATTTATTTGTGATCACTTGAATTAAATACCAAGATTAAAAAGGAATCTAAACCGGTTGTCCAAATTATCTTATTAGGCTTGATTTTCAATTACATATTCCTTTAAACATGCAATATGGTGATCATAATAAATAATAGAATCAACATTAATATTGGAAGCAATTTGACAATAATAATGTGAGTTAAATCAGATATAAAATAACCTAATCATGATACTAGCAGTAAGAAAATAAAATAAGAGTAATTAAATTAACTAATTACTCATATTCTGCGCGTTCCTTCAAATTGCTACATCATGAATAAATTGTTAGTAACTTCAATAAAAATATAAATCGAATTGAAATAATTAAATTAAATAAATGTAAAGTTGACTTGGTCCAAAAACTCAGTTAATTTTAACTTTCACGCCTTGGTTTAAGTATATAACTTTGGGTATTGTATGGACTCCTTGGAGTGCTTAGGGGAAGGAATGAAAGAATAGGGAGGCTAGTGTTTAGGCTAAAGAGGGAGAAGAGAATTATTTTGTGATCAAGCTTGTTGATTATTGAAAAAGGGGTGATATGACCTCTATTTATATAGAAAAAAGAAGGGTCGAAAAAACAAGATAAGATCCGAATTAAATCGGAATAAAGCTCGATAGATAGCAGTTTTTACGGTTTTTGTTTTTATCATATCTTTCGATCCAAAAATCAGAATAAGATAAATAAGATATAGTTGGAAAGATATTGAAGTATATTTTCTAACCCAATTAGAATCAGATTAAAATATTTTGTAGGATAAATGATATGGCCAAAACAGTGAGACAGTGTCAGTTTTTGATAGAGCTTGACATTTTATTCATATCTTTTCCGTTATAGCTCGGAATTGATTTTATAATATATAATTGGAAAGATAATTTCAAGGGTTATCCAACCATATAAACTTTGGATAAAAAATATGAGGCAAAAAAATTCATATCTGACTATCTTTGAACGTCTTTCAATTCGGGTAGAAATAGGATTTTCAAAAAGAAAAGTTTTATTCAATTTCAAACTCTTTAATCTTATCTTTTCAAAAGGATGATTAAGAAATTTTAGAAAATTCTAGAAGCCTCCAATAATCCTAATTGGTTTAGGAATGGGATTAAATAAATTGGACCCTCAACATGATCATTGGGTCGTGGGTAAGGTGGGCTTAGGTTCGGTTTGGGCTCAGTTTAATATTTTGGTCATAACTTATTCGTTATATCTCGGATTTGGGCTTATAATATATCGTTGGAAAGCTCTTTTCAAACCCTATCCAACTATTCAATAATGGGACCTATATTATGGACCAAAATAAACTAGAATAAACGTTTTTTATAAAAAGGACACGAAATGAATGATTTTAAAGGACATGAAATGAATTATTTTGGGTTTAAAGGCACGAAAGGAGGAAAATAAGTTATGATTTGGGGAAATGGGATAGGAGTTGGGTTTAATGAAATGGAAATATGGATTTTAGCACTCCAAGATTAAATACTCAACCCGATCAATAATGGCGGTGAAAGGTTGTTCATCATCGGGTTTGGTTTTGGGGAGGCATTTTTAGGTGTCTACAGAAGCCCCCCTTTGACTCAGTTTGTAGAAACGTTAGTTCTAAAAACAATAGTCAAAGTAGTTGATAGGGACGGAGAATGATTTAAGACGTTCTGCGATCCTAAATCACTATGTATACGTCGATACCTGCAAAAAAATGTTAATTCCAAAGATAAAAGAGTAAAGGGATAGAACTCTTATCTGACCATTGTATCGGTGACAAATGAGTTTGGTAGTTTCCTATGCTTGAAGGAATCCACTTGATGACGTTTGTTGAAATGCTTTCCATGCTTAAGGAAAGCGACTGTTGAGTTTGGTAGCTTTCTATGCTTGAAGAAATCTACCGGATGATACATTCTATGCTTGAGGAAAGTCGACATATGAATTTAGCGGTTTTCTATGCTTGAAGAAATCCACCGGATAATACTTTCCCTGCTTGAGGAAAGTCTACAGATGATTTTGGCAGCTTTTTATGCTTAAAGAAATCCACCAGATAATACTTTCCATGGTTGAAAAAAGTCGACAAATGATGAGATTGTAAGTCTCTGTGTATAGAGAACCTTGCGTCGTGAAATGATGGTGGTTCGATTATCCCCGAACGTGGGTTGTAGTTGGTTCGCTTGTCCCCGAACGTGGGCTGTAGTTGGTCCGCTTGTCCCCGGACATGGGATGTAGATGGTCTGCTTGTCCCCGGACGTGGGATATGGATAGTCCGCTTGTCCCCGGACGTGGGATGTACATGGTCCGCTTGTCCCCGGACGTGGGCTGTAGATGGTTCGCTTGTCCCCAAATGTGGGTTATAAATGGTTCTCTTGTCCCCGAACGTGGGCTGTAGATGGTCCGCTTGTCCCCGTACGTGGGCTGTAAATGGTCCGTTTGTCCCTGGACGTGGCCTGTAATTGAGACTTACAAAATAAAATTTACCAAGGGACTCGTATAGACTATGGTTGACTTGACCAACTGACTTGACCAAGTTTATTTTGACACGACATGACATGACATGAGTATGACTTGTGATTGTGTGTGCATAGTTTGAGTGTGTGTTCACAGACACAAGCAATCGAAAATGCAAAAGCAAAAAATTCCATCATTTTTGTCATGAGATGAGTGGAGGGTACTGACTTTCTCCCGGAAAAGAAAGACGTGAAAAAAAGTTTTATTTTCGAACTTCCCTCGATGAGAAAATTTTAAAAACGTTTTTTAATTTCCCCAAAAGAAAGTTTATGAGAAAGGGAAAGAGTTTTGAACTTCTTCGTTGAGCAAGATGAAATGAATCGCATGGATTAAATTGATTGTCTTGAAAATAATTTATGCATGATGCATGTTCTTAGGCCAGGAGGCAAAGGAAAATTACATCATGTGACACGATTGATGAATGAATTTAGGTCATGGAGCTAAGCATCATATATGGTGTAAAGAAACGATCTTGAACATCACTTAGGTTTTGAAGTTAAGTATTGTAGAGAATATTTCAAGCATTATCCCTAGCTTGAACCCCACTGTGATCATACACTTAAGTATGGTGGTGTCCAAAGGAAAAGAAGATAGAGCAAAAGAGTTGCCAACAAGTTTTAGGAACTTGTAAACCGTTCACGAGGTGAAGGTTACACCCCTTAACGATCCAGGTGATCGTCAACACCAATAAGTCTGGAACCATGACTGATAGTTCAGGGATGAAGGTACAAATCCAACCTAAAAGAGATTGAACCTGCCCTAATAATAGGCCTCTACTTTATTCTGATCGTATTCATGTGCGCTTTCTGACTAACATGCAATCAATAGGTTTAACCCTAATAATGTTTATCTATGTTGGTTGAATATTAATGCACAAATAAAACTATTATTGGAGATCACTTGAATTATAATCAAATTAACCCTAAACAAGATTATTAATTATCTTATATAAGCGTGATTAAAAGTACCAATTCCCTTTAAACATACATAAAGGTGTGATCAAGCAATAACAATAAATATAATCAAGCAACATAATATTAATAATCAAAATAGTAATCATCATCATAATCATGATCATATAATCATGTTAAAGCATAATAATAGCAAGATCTTAGGCATGATACTAATAAGATTAATAAAAAACGCGTATCTTGCACCGTCGAGCACACGTCACTGAAGGTAACCGATTTGCTGCTGCATTGCTGTGTTTGACGACATCTGCTAGCTAGAGAATGCCGCCTGAAGATTGCTACGCTTGTAACTACCACCAATTCTGCCATGATAGACTTCTGCAAGCTAGAGAACCCCATCGAAGATTGCTTTGCTTGAAACTACCTTCTAGCACTTTGTGATCATCTTCCGCAAGCCAGGGAACACGATCGAAGACAACTTCTCTTGAAATCACCTCCAGTTGTTTGTGACAACTCTCCGCAAGCTAGGGAACGCTGCCGAAGATATCCTCGCCTGAAGCTATCCTCATTTGTTGCGATAATATTCCGAGGAAAATTACCGAAGACCCACACTTGTCGATCTTTAAAAGCTCCCTTGAACTTTGCTTCCGCTATGCCAGTACGTCGGCGCGTTTACTTCTTCTAAACCTATATGTCGATGCCTCTGCTAAATTATAAACCAGTATGTCGGTGACTTTTGCTATATGAACCATTATGTCAATGCTTTGCGATGAGCCAATTCTTAGGTGCTTTAAGCTAAATGAGATGATCATTCATCAGGTCGATCACTTCATGCAATTGTAATCAAGCCGACTACTTAATCATGTCAAAATTCTTATAGGGGCTAACTGGCGTACCAAGGAACCGAAAATGTTACAAGAGGTCGAAACAACCACACAAAGTTGCTGAAAAGTCTGTCGCCGCTGAAATATTGCTGGCGCCACATATTTGGCTCTAGCGCTAGGCGCTGACACTTGCGCCAGGTGCTAATCCGTATCGTCTGGCACCAAGGCCTGTCGCTTGGTGCTAGAGTTGGGATATCCATATATACCCCTTTCTTCTTCATTTTTGCTGCTGCTGCTCATTTTGCTCGAGAAATCGCCGCGGAACTTCAATTCATCCGTTCTTACTCATTTCTCAACCGAATTCGCTAAATTTGTTGCATATCAAAGCTTGTTCCATCCATTTCCCGATCTATGTAAGTTTTCTCCAAACTCACTCCAGTTTTAATGAATTTCGCACATGTTTGTTCACGAATTTCTTGAAAATTCAAAACTTGAATTGCTTAATTAACTTCTTTTGTCAAATTTTATGCCATAAAATTGCTTGATTATGTTTATATATTGCCTTGGGAGTAATTTGAGATTTGTTTGACTCAATTTAGTGAGGAAACGAACAAATCACCATTGTCGGACCTCTTAAGGTCGGGAATACAATGTGGCCTGTTTTTGATGTTTTTGCTAGCAATTCTTGTCCAATTTGTCACAATAATTACCATAGTATTGCAAGAAATTATTTGAATTCTTGAAAAATGTCGAATATGTTTGATTTGAAATTGTGCTCTGTTTTAGTACTACGTACTCTGTTTTTTTTGCGAACATAGTATCTTGCGGCTAAGCGAACCTTAGATACTATAAAACCTTATGTTTTTATGATTTTGCACAATGTAGCATGGCTAGACAATGAGGCTCGGGTTCACGGTCCCGAGACGTACGACGAGAGCACGAGCCCGTAGAGGAGGACGCCGACCCGTCCACTTCTCTCGGTGCTCTCCCTGAGTGGGATGGGGCGGACTCTGTACTTCTCCCCTGTCTACCATATTTCTGAGAGGGTGCGACGTGGGATCACAGTTGGTAGGACGCGCTACCACGGTTAAGGCTACGACAGCTTGGGCGACCTGTACAAGATGTACGTCGGCATTGACGGAGAGGTGAGACTTCTCTAGGAGTCTTGCGGGTCGGAGGCCATGATTCTAGCGGGGGTCAGCACGTGGCTCGTGCCCCGGTGGAGTTATTTTGGGACACCACCAACACTTTCCACTTTCCCTAGGGTGAGATGATGGTCACCCCGACCAAATTCAGTCTTATTACGGGACTGTATTTTAGTAGTGTTGTGCTGCCATTCGACAACGAGATCAGCGTCTTTTCTCTAGAGGTTGAGGAGCTGTTGGGTCCGATTGCTGTTCGGGCTCGTGCTGAGGTAGAGTCGACTCAGTTCAGCGCTAAGGGGATTCGCCGTTAGACTCTAGCGGCGACTTTCGAGGATGATGCGACCACCCGAGAGCAGCGGGTGCGCATCTTTGTGCTTATCTTGCTGTCAGGGACGTTCTCCCCTGACAAGGGTAGTAGAGTGCTGCTTTACTACCTACCTGCGGTCCGTGATCTACACTTGATCGGGACTTATGACTGGGCTTACTTGGCCTATGATGACTTTGTTCAAGCGTTACGAGACTCGTGTCGACACCGGTCCTTTACGGGAAACGTCGCTCTGTTCGGCTTTTAGAGAGTCGTAGAGGTATACTTTATCTTCCACAAAGTTTAGCTCTAAGCTTTGATTAGCATTTGCTGATGCCTTTTGCCTTTTGTAAATCTAGTTCTACAAGTACTTCCCCTCAGTTGCGCCGGCGAGACTGTCTCTGTGCAGATTTCCAGTGAGTGCCGCTTGGGGAGGCCGTCGCGCTGGGATGTCTACTGCTTATGTCCGAGATAAGATCATCGCAGTATTGTTCTTAGTATAGTTGAATACTTCTGTATTACCTTTGATGGATTCTTATCTGAAAGGTGTTCTTTGTAGGAGCCTGACGTGCAGTACCGGCCGTGGATCGGCTTGATTGTCCCTGGGTTAGCCGCGCAGTATACTGCTGAACGTCGCTATTTCTTAGGGACATATGGAGCAGTTGCATATCTTGGAGAGAGGGTTGCTATTCAGCATTCCTCGGATATCTTCGTCGTTCCTGCTCCTCCGCCGCGTCACATGTTCAACGCCGCGAGGTTGGTGAGCATGTCAGAGAGAGCTGATGCCCCTTGGCGATCTTATACGATCCCTAGGCGGTGCTATGAGGAGGAGCTACTGACGTTGTTAGCTCCAGTCCTTGTACTGGCTAAGGAGGTGGCGGTATGATTTTCATCTTTTACCTTTCGTTAAGTAGCCCCCAAGTAATGTTTTACTAACTTTGATTTGCTTTTGTCAGGCTGGACCTACTGAGTTCGTGCCACCTCGTATGTCCATCCATTATAAGGGGACGTATGGGCCGATCGAGGAGATGATTCCTCCAGCTCCTGAGGGTGAGCGCTTTGTGGAACGGTCGATTCCTCGTCACCAAACTCGGGTAAGCATTATTTATTTTCAATTTTTTGTCCATACATGTTATGCATTATTACTGAATTTATTTCCTTGACAGTTCTCGCGCGAGGTGGTCATGACGATGGCACGGTACATAGATGCCTTCCGGAGCCAGCTCATTCGGATGAGGAATGTGGCTACGTGTCGTCGCGACGATGCCGTTCAGGAGGTAGTTTCCCTTCCTATTTTTGCGTTACTACTTCTATTTTGATTGTTTCTGACTTAGTTTCTTCTTGCAGGGTCAGCCCATTCCTTCTCGTATCCGGACGAGGCCTGAGTGCGGAGAGAGCCGACGAGGTCTAGCTCGAGACGTCGCCGTACTGGTTCTGGCGGTCGGAGTGGTCGTTCTGAGGCTTCCCGGACCGAGGCGGTGGAGGGCCCAGGCTATTCATCTGAGGGTGCACACGTTGCGCCGGTAGGCCAGGGAGAGGCTACCTCGGCTCTTAGAGGTGGTGGGATGTACGAGGTCGGCTCATCATTGCAGCACCCTCCGCAGCCTCAGCCTCAGGTTGATGTTGGGTGGACGGGTCCTGAGCTGAGTTTTCTG
This sequence comes from Chenopodium quinoa, assembly GCF_001683475.1. NCBI lineage: Eukaryota > Viridiplantae > Streptophyta > Magnoliopsida > Caryophyllales > Amaranthaceae > Chenopodium > Chenopodium quinoa. The sequence goes on from NW_018745324.1 coordinate 4,397,644, forward strand.
CCTCTCGAGGAGACTGGAGCTGGAGTTGGTGGGGAGGTTACTCCTCTTACTGCGCAGTTTTATGACATGATGGGCGTACGTCCTCCGGTGCCGTAGTTTATTCCTGTGCTTTTTATTATTATTTTGACTTTGTATAGAACTTTGCCTTTATTAGACACATTTATTAGACATATTTGTATATACATACTAATATGAGTTTTGGGTTAGCGCCAGACTATAACTCTTAGCTTCTGGCGCCAGGCTCTGGCGTTAGGCGTCAATGTCTGGCGTTTGGCGCTGATGAGCGCTGATTCCGAATCCTTTCCGGATTGAAACTGTGCAGATTTTGTGCATAAATAGCCCCATGCCCAGCCGATTTTTTTCATAATTTCAGCAGATTAAATATAATCTTAGCTTTTGAAAAATAAATAATCATGTCTTTAGTCTTTAAAATTTTTACCAACTTCACTCATGAATGGTGTCGGTCTACAGCTGCCAAGGAGAGAAAAGAGTTTGACTTTTTTTATATGGGGGTATTTATGGAATCAAGGGGGTAGATCTTGATGTAGACTTTATCCATACCGCTTTAGAATATAGGGATGTGGATACTCATTGTTTTAGACTAGGGTGTGATGAAATTAGCCCTTTGCCGGAAGAATTCGATGCTATCTTAGGCTTCCCTGCATTACATCTTGCAGTTATCCCTAGAGTAAATGAATATTATTATAAGGATTTTGAGCGCTTCTTTAATTTAAAAGACAAAGATCTAACAAATATAGTAGATGGTAGCATAGTTAATTTGAAAGAATTTGCTCGCCATTATTTTGATAGACCTTATTCTGAGTTTTTTCATGTTTATAGAAGAAGGGATTTCCTTTTTTGCATGCTTAATCAATATATTCTCACTAGTGGTAGAGCTAATGAGGGTCAAGCAATCATATCAACAGTTTTGGAGCAGAATCTGGGAGAAATCCAATGCCATTAATTGGTGGAGAGACTATGCTTAGTCTTGATGAATTAAAGAAAAATCCAAAAGCACCTTTTCGGGGCTCTCTAATTTTATTACAGGTAGAAAAATAATATTTTTAATTACAGAAATCAAAAACATATTTTTGTATAGTAATATTAATTTTTTTGCATTAATTTTTTTTTTACAGATGTGGCAAATGGAGTGACTAGAATTAATTAGTCCTCCAGACAATGTTGAAAAATATACTCCAAATTGCTTTGTGAGAAGCTTCTCTAAGATGGAGCACCATGATTGGAAGAAGGTCTTTGGCTCTTGCAATTTTACCATCAAGTGGGTCATCCCTTGGTGGAAACTAGAAAAAATGGTTGGTGTTAACAAGAAACCTTTCTTTCGTCTTCCAAGCTTGTCCAGAATGACTTTTTATTATCCCTGCAGGGTAAAAAGATAGTACAAGCTATTTCAAATAATTTCTTCTAGGGATATTCGTAGTCCCTATGAATTTCCTGTCTCTCAGGTAGTAGACAAATTTGATGCTTATTGGAGCGTTAGACCTTTATGGTAAGTGATTACCCAAAAGGTTCCTCCTTCCTTGCCCAATGATGTGAAGAAGTGGCTTCTGAAGAAACCTTCAAAGGAATTGAAGAAAAATCAGAGTAAAACTGATGTGAAGAGTCGTCTAGGTGACAAAGTGATTCCTGTTAAGGAACGCTTGGGTGAAAGAGTTGAGTTTAAAACACCTACAATGCCTAGGAAGAAAAGCTCTACGAAGGATAAAGGAAAGAGAAAAGTTGACACTTCAGAGAAGAAGGCTTGGGTAGAGAAAAAACATGGAGTCCTAGCTAAGGGAGAAACTATTAACTCCAAAATTATTAGACTTGATTTTAAATTTAAACATAATTTATTTATATTCCATCAATAATGTAATTGTTAGTTTATTTTATTAATGAAATTGCAGCTTTTTTTTTTATTAAATTATCTCCTTTAAATTTTATTTATTAAAGTAATGAAAACTTAAAATTTAATTTTCCATAAATTTTTTTCGAGTACGGAAGTCGAAAATTTTCCGAAAAACACCGAAATATTCTTAGGGACTTTGTAGAAAAATGGCGCCACGTTTTTACGACTAGCAACAGCTGCGGCAGTCTGGCGTTTGGCAACGAAACTTTTTCTGTGACGCCGATATTTCGTCGATTTTCAGTCGAATTTATTTTTAAGCATGGGATGCGAGGTTTAAAAAAATAAAGTTGTCGCACCCGTTAAGGGTTGCCTACGTATCCTTTCTCAAGGAATCAGGCCAAACATAGCTCTCTTGAGTATCCTACTCAAGTTATTATAGGTAGTACTTTTTAAGTTGGTCAAGATTTGTCATGTTCGAGAACTCATTGTGTAGACACCTAAAAATGTCTCCCCAAAACCAAACCCGATGATGAACAACCTATCACCGCCATTATTGGCCGGGTTGAGTATTTAATCTTGGAGTACTTAAATCCATATTTCCATTTCATAAACCAACCCAACTTCTAGCGCATTTCCCTAAACCATAACTTATTTTCCTCTTTTCGTGCCTTTAAACCCAAAATAATTCATTTCGTGTCCTTTAAAATCATTCATTTCGTGTCCTTTTTATAAAAACGTTTGGTTGAGTTTATTTTGGTCTATATTTTGGGTCCAATTATTGAATATTTGGATGGGGCTTGAAAATATCTTTCTTACGATATATTATAAGCCCAAATCCGAGTTATAACGAATAAGTTATGGTCAAAATACTAAACTAAGCCCAAACCAAACCTAAGCCCACCTTACCTACGACCCAATGATCATGTGGAGGGTCCATGATCGGGATTAGATAGGTCTTTGGGACTACTAACCCTAACCAAACTAGAAATTTATAATACCTAAACTTACACTAAACTAGTTAGTGGCAAGTAAAGGGTCGAACCCAAAAGGACTAAGTGTATCAATTTGTGCTAACTAGACTAGTAGGAAAGCTTGTGAGATAGAGAGAGGTTCAACTAAACACAACTAAGAACAAATAACTAAAACTAGGGAAAGTGAAATCCAATTACATCAATACATTCAATAACATCATACAATTAGATGAAAATGACCTTGATTAGGAACAATCAACACATTTAACTCACTCTCGCACAATTAAGCATGTTAATTATCCTACTAAACTAATTCACTCTCGTGCAACTAGCCTAGAAAAGGTATGGAAGAAATTAGGGCTCTCAACCAACTCACTCTCGCACAATCGATTGAAAGCACAATTAAGAACATAGAATCAATTAGCTAGAAAGATTCTAATCCATAAAAGCTTCATCCATACACAATAATCAAGAAACAATTCCATACTAATCACAATCAATCATTCAATTTATTAACATAACATTCATCCATTTCCCTAGAACAAAATCTAAGCTAACATAATGAAGAAAGACATGGAAAACAAGGTAAAATAAGAATAAAAACAAGATTAAACAAATAAACTAATTAATCTACTCAAATCAATAAACAAAAAGCATAAAACTAAGAATTAAGCAAGAAATAAAGATGAGAGAAAGTTAGAAAATGCTCATTGAATAGATGAGAAGAAGTTCCACAAAGTTGCTTCTTCAACCTCTCAAAAACTCCATGGAAATCCAAGGTTTCTCTCTCTACACTACTCCTAAACTAACCCTAAGAGAGAGAAAATAAAAGCTAAACTAAAACTAATCTATCTAAAAATAAAATGTTGATTGATAGTTTTCTAGAAAATAACCCAAAGAGGGTATTTATAATACAAGCTAAAATAATGTAAAAGAAATTAAAAAGAAATAAAACTAAACTAAAAACAATTAAAATACTAAACTAAAAAAAAAAAAAAAAAACAAAACTAAAAATAAAATAAAATAAAAGGAAAATGAAAAGGAAAATGAAAAACCCCCAAAACCCCACTAAACCGTCCAAACCCATGAAATAACAATCAGACTCCTTTCTCCTTCCCTTTCGAAATGGTTGCTTACATTCTCCATCATCAACAGCAAACAATCATCACCGTTCATCGAAAATCATCATCAAGCATCATCACATCGCAATCGTCCGATTTTCATTAAAAATCACGTGAAAAGCTCGTGATTGACCCACAATTTCGCGCCTGCACAGAGGTCGCACAACAAGTCGCGCAAAGCTACTATATCGTTCTGTTTTGGACTCCAATTGTGTGCGCTTTCTGACAGGGTTGCGCGGCCGCGAGTAGCTGCTCTGTGAGCTTGGGTGTTGGGAAAATAGAACGGTTGTAATTGGTGAGTAATTGGGTTGGAGATTGGTGGTCGATTGTGGGTGAAGGGCTGGTGGTGTCGAATTGATGCGGTGGTTGATTGTGGGTGCAGGAGGCTGCGGTTTTGTGTGGTGGTGGTAGAACAGGGGAGAATTGCGTGGTTGTGGAGGCTGTTGGTGGTGATTTTGGTGGCAAAATGGGAGGTGAAGCTGGGTTGTTGTGAGGGAGCAGAGGTTAAAGCGTGGTTCAGGTGGTTTGGTGAATTGAGGTTGGTGGTTGCGTGGCTGTGGAGGCTGTTGGTGTTGTTTAGTGATGTTGGTGGTGTTGGTTTGGTTATGGCTGAAAGTGGTACTGGTTTGGTTGTGGCTGAAGGTGGTTGATTGTGACGGTTTATGGGAGCAGGGCAGTAGGTTGAGTTGTGGTGTAGGAGTGGTGGAGCAGGTGGTTGTTATTGATCTGCGGTGAAGGTGGTGGTGATTGCTGGCGGTTTTGGTTTTGGGCTGACTGGAGTTGCGTGGTGGAGCAGGGGCTGCTGTTGTTGCGGTTCGTGGGCTGGTAACGGGGCTGAATTGGGTGTGGATTGGTGGTGGTTGATTGGTGATTGTTTGGTGCGTGGAAGAGGTGTGGGTGTGAGAAGGAGGAGTAGGGGAATCGTGTTTGATATTGAATTCGAGACTCCCTTTATGACTCAAAACTTGAGACACGAATATTGAACCTCGAACCTTGGACCCCCGAGCACAATCCTACACAAACCAAGAAACCCGAGGGAAAAAGGGACAAAAAACTAAAATAAAATAAAGTAAAATAAAACAAGATAAATAAAGTAAAATAAAATCTAAAACTAAAGAAATAAGAAAATAAAATGAAATAAACTAACTAAAAACTAAAAGAAAATAAATAAAATGAGAGAAGCGGGAAAGTATTAACTAAAACAACAAAAATAAACTAAAAACTAATAAAAATGCAAAAATACTCAAAATAAAGATAAAAGGCGAGAATAAGCAAATAATAGAAATAAAGGATAAATAGGGTTAAATTATTGGAAAATAAGCCGGAAAACGACTCAATAAACACGGTAAAAGTGACATAAAAGTCACTTATCAAACTCCCCCAAGCTAAACTTTTGCTCGTCCTCGAGCAAATTAACATGGAACACGAGAGAAGGAGAATGATTTATTCAAGAAAATCTAAGACAATAAAGGAGACAAGAATGTACACTAACTCACTTTCGTAGGAATCATGGTCAGTTTTAGCAACTAAAGACAAGACCTTTAAACCCCTAGATCGCCCTAGAGGACGAGTGTGCTCTCGTGAGGGTGTCCTAAGAGTTTAACCCACAACTCTAAATAAAAATCAAGGCAAGGCAATAAAAAGAAAAGAAAAAGATACATAAAAAGAGAAAGAATTCACAAATTCATATTTGGACAAAAGATAGGAACAAGCACCAATGAATGCAAACCTTTCTAAATAGACAAATGTATGCACGTTCCAAGATGTAAGAAAGATATGCTCATTTATGAAGAAGTAAGAAATGTGACACATAGACACATGGATAAGGAGAACATATGCTAGACTTTTTAGGGGGGAAGTGTTTGAAACAAAAGAAGAAGAAAACATGAAATTTTGGTGAAAAGCTTGCATCGTGCTTTGTCTTCATGGCTGTTTATGAGTAACTTCTTGCCGCCTGGTGAGGAAAAAAGTTTCTTGTCGTTGATGATTTGATTGGAAGGAAAGAAGGAAGGAGTGATGTTCCCCTTGTTCTTCAAACTATTGCCTAGTGATTTTAGACACAAGTACTGTGTAAGGATGAACTCACTTAATGCATTCACTCAATACTCGAATTGAAAAGGAAGAGTGTATGAAATAATTTCGAAAACTGATGGGAAATACTCCACTCATTCCTATTATGATGGAAAACGATGCATGCATTGTCCTAATATACGATCATAAACAATATGGTGCATTACTCGGAGACAAAGTATGTGCAATGACTCAACATGTGTGATTAGGAAAGTTTATTAAGAATCGCGGTATGATCGCATGGCTAGACATGAGGACGTCGTGAAAAACAAAGGACCCAATGACCAAATAGCACGGAATACTAAAAGACAAACTAACTTGATTACTATGCTATTTACTAGGTGAAAACGGTCCATTGGCAATCCTTATTCATAAATAAGATCAACCACAATCAAAGTCAAAGAAACATGTTAAGGTTAGCCACAAAAATCGATCACAAGAAACTAGAAAGAGGACTAGAATTCTAGAAGAGTTAGGATTCATGGACATAATAAATAAATAAATAAATAAAAATAAAAATCTATAATCCTATGTTATATGAGTTGACATGGATTAAAGGACTTGGCTAATACTAGCTTGACATGAAAAGATAAAAAAAAATTAAAGAAGAAAAAAAAAAGTTGACGCTAAAAAGACACCTAAACTGGACAGGCTGAAAAGAAACTTTTGATCTGTGACTTTGATTGGTACGAAACCAACTCCAAATTAAAGACAAAACTCGGGGTTACAGATCCATAGGTAGCACAACACGTAACTCTTTCTAGAACTCAGGCTATTACCAAAACAAGTTGACTCTTGTGTAGTATACGGGAATAAAAATCCGGGTGACTCAAATAAAAAAAAAATCTATGGTTAGACTCTAATAATAAAAAAAAGGTTTGATAAGAGAAAAAAATAAAAATTAAATAAAAATTAAAAAAAATGCACACATAAGCACATTGTCATGAATGATGCAATGAAGTTCGCAACCTAAAGTCAAGTTCTATGTTCGACTATGGTTAAGCTTTTGGGTGTCAAAGGGTACCATGGTTAAGAGTTTGGACGCATTAGCAAGGCATCCTTCCTTGAATGTGTATGCCAACGGGCGACTCCGCGAGTTCGTGATGAAATCGAACTAGACTCCATGGTTTGGATGGATTTAAAAACTCGGATTAACTCTGATTGCCATGAGCGTTTTCGGGTTGATAGAGCATAAATCCCCCGGGCTAGCCACATACGTAGAACACGTACTATTGTGGAAAAATAGGTGACCTAAAATTGAATATGCATATGTGACAATGCCAATTAAATCACAGGAATACAATTCAAGAATCTTTCAAGTCTCATCCACTCATCTTAATTAAATACCGATCACTCAAATCGATAAATAACCAAGAATCCTCCCCAGTGGAGTCGCCAAATTGTAGGCGTCGCTCGAAGTGCGCCTACGTTAAATCATGTGGTGAATATGCTTGGCACTCAGAAGAAGTGGGAATTGACATTACGATTAGGGACAACGATTAGGGACAAAGCAAAGTAGGGAGCCGCCAACAAATTTTTAAGGAACTTGTAAACCGTTCACGGATCATAAAAGGCAACCACGATTAAGGGACAACGATAGGCAACAACGATTGACCCGTGAAGGTTACACCCTATTAATAATCCATGAGATTACTAACTCTATATGGTTTGGAACCACGAAAGGAGGATCGGGGATGATGGTACGAAGTGAGTCATGGAGTCACATTCGCCCGTATTGGCCTCTACTCGATTCTTATAGTGAAAATTGATTCCCGCGATTTCAAAGGCATACAAACAAAGATTCAATTTGCTCCAAACTATTATTAAGCTAAATTGGTTAAATATTAATGCAACACATAATTCTAAAATATTTGTGATCACTTGATTTAAATACCAAGATTAAAAAGGAACCTAAACCGATTGTCCAAATTATCTTATTAGGCGTGATTTTCAATTACATATTCCTTTAAACATGCAATATGGTGATCATAATAAATAATAGAATCAACATTAATATTGGAAGCAATTTGACAATAATAATGTGAGTTAAATCAGATATAAAATAACCTAATCACGATACTAGCAATAAGAAAATAAAATAAGAGTAATTAAATTAACTAATTACTCATATTCCGTGCGTTCCTTAAAATTGCTACATCATGAATAAATTGTTAGTAACTTTAATAAAAATATAAATCGAATTGAAATAATTAAATTAAATAAATGTAGAGTTAACTTGGTCCAAACCCTCAGTTAATTATAACTTTCACGCCTTGTTTTAAGTATATAACTTCGGGTATTGTATGGACTCCTTGGAGTGCTTAGGGGAAGGAATGAAAGAATAGGGAGGCTAGTGTTTAGGCTAAAGAGGGAGAAGAGAATTATTTTGTGATCAAGATTGTTGATGATTGAAAAAGGGGTGATATGACCTCTATTTATATAGAAAAAAAAAGGTCGAAAGAACAAGATAAGATCCGAATTAAATCAGAATAAAGCTCGATAGACAGCAGTTTTTGCGATTTTTGTTTTTATCATATCTTTTGATCCAAAATTCGGAATAAGATAAATAAGATATAGTTGGAAATATATTGAATTATATTTTCTAACCCAATTAGAATCAGATTAAAATATTTTGTAGGATAAAAGATATGGCCCAAATAGTGAGACAGTGTCAGTTTTGGATAGAGCTTAACATTTTATTCATATCTTTTCCGTTATAGCTCGGAATTGATTTTATAATATATAATTGGAAAGATAATTTCAAGGGCTATCCAACCATATAATTTTTGGATAAAAAATATGTGGCAAAAAAATCATATCTGACTATCTTTGGACGTCTTTCAATTCGAGTAGAAATAGGATTTTCAAAAAGAAAAGTTTTATTCAATTTCAAACTCTTTAATCTTATCTTTTCAAAAGGATAATTAAGATATTTTAGAAACTTCTAGAAGCCTCAATAATCCTAATTGGTTTAGGAATGGGATTAAATAATTTGGACCCTCCACATGATCATTGGGTCGTTGGTAAGGTGGGCTTAGGTTCGGTTTGGGCTCAGTTTAATATTTTGGTCATAACTTATTCGTTATATCTCGGATTTGGGCTTATAACATATCGTTGGAAAGCTCTTTTCAAACCCTATCCAACTATTTAATAATTGGACCCATATTATGGACCAAAATAAACTATAATAAATGTTTTTATAAAAAGGACACGAAATGAATGATTTTAAAGGACACGAAATGAATTATTTTGGGTTTAAAGGCACGAAAGGAGGAAAATAAGTTATGATTTGGGGAAATGGGATAGGAGTTGGGTTTGATGAAATGGAAATATGGATTTTAGCACTCCAAGATTAAATACTCAACCCGACCAATAATGGCGGTGAAAGGTTGTTCATCATCGGGTTTGGTTTTGTGGAGGCATTTTTAGGTGTCTACAGAAGCCCCCCCTTTGACTCAGTTTGTAGAAACGTTAGTTCTAAAAACAATAGTCAAAGTAGTTGATAGGGACGGAGAATGATTTAAGACGTTCTGCGATCCTAAATCACTCTGTATACGCCGATACCTGCAAAAAATGTTAATTCCAAAGATAAAAGAGTAAAGGGATAAAACTCTTATCTGACCATTGTATCGGTGACAAATGAGTTTCGTAGTTTCCTATGCTTGAAGGAATACACTGGATGACGTTTGTTGAAATGCTTTCCATGCTTGAGGAAAGCGACTGTTGAGTTTGGTAGCTTTCTATGCTTGAAGAAATCTACCGGATGATACATTTTATGCTTGAGGAAAGTCGACATATGAATTTAGCGGTTTTTTATGCTTGAAAAAATCCACCGGATAATACTTTCCCTGCTTGAGGAAAGTCTACAGATGATTTTGGCAGCTTTCCATGCTTAAAGAAATCCACCAGATAATACTTTCCATGGTTGAGAAAAGTCGACAAATGATGAGATTGCAAGTCTCTGTGTATAGAGAACCTTGCGTCGTGAAATGATGGTGGTTCGATTATCCCCGAACGTGGGTTGTAGTTGGTTCGCTTGTCCCCGAACGTGGGCTGTAGTTGGTCCGCTTGTCCCCGAACGTGGGATGTAGATGGTTTGCTTGTCCCCGGACGTGGGATATGGATAGTCCGCTTGTCCCCGGACGTGGGCTGTACATGGTCCGCTTGTCCCGGGACGTGGGCTATAGATGGTTCGCTTGTCCCCAAACGTGGGCTATAAATGGTTCGCTTGTCCCCGAACGTGGGTTGTAGATGGTCCGCTTGTCCCCGTACGTGGGCTGTAAATGGTCCGTTTGTCCCCGGACGTGGCCTGTAATTGAGACTTGCAAAATAAAATTTACCAAGGGACTCGTATAGACTATGGTTGACTTGACCAACTAACTTGACCAAGTTTATTTTGACACGACATGACATGACATGAGTATGACTTGTGATTGTGTGTGCATAGTTTGAGTGTGTGTTCACAGACACAAGCAATCGAAAATGCAAAAGAAAAAAATTCCGTCATTTTTGTCATGAGATGAGTGGAGGGTACTGACTTTCTCCCGGAAAAGAAAGACGTGAAAAAAAGTTTTATTTTCGAACTTCCCTCGATGAGAAAATTTTAAAAACGTTTTTTTAATTTCCCCAAAAGAAAGGTTATGAGAAAGGGAAAGAGTTTTGAACTTCTTCGTTGAGCAAGATGAAATGAATCGCATGGATTAAATTGCTTGTCTTGAAAATAATTTATGCATGATGCATGTTCTTAGGCCAGGAGGCAAAGGACAATTACATCATGTGACACGATTGATGAATGAATTTAGGTCATGGAGCTAAGCATCATATATGGTGTAAAGAAACGATCTTGAACATCACTTAGGTTTTGAAGTTAAGTATTGTAGGGAATATTTCAAGCATTATCCCTAGCTTGAACCCCATTGTGATCATACACTTAAGTATGGTGGTGTTCAAAGGAAAAGAAGATAGAGCAAAAGAGTCGCCAACAAGTTTTAGGAACTTGTAAACCGTTCACGAGGTGAAGGTTACACCCCTTAACGATCCAGGTGATCGTCAACTCCAACAGGTCTGGAACCATGACTGATAGTTCAGGGATGACGGTACAAATCCAACCTAAAAGATATTGAACCTGCCCTAATAATAGGCCTCTACTTTATTCTGATCGTATTCATGTGCGCTTTCTGACGAACATGCATTCAATAGGTTTAACCCTAAACCTGTTTATCTATGTTGGTTGAATATTAATGCACAAATAAAACTATTATTGGCGATCACTTGAATTATAATCAAATTAACCCTAAACAAGATTATTAATTATCTTATATAAGCGTGATTACAAGTACCAATTCCCTTTAAACATGCATAAAGGTGTGATCAAGCAATAACAATAAATATAATCAAGCAACATAATAATAAAAATCAAAATAATAATCATCATCATAATCATGATCATATAATCATGTTAAAGCATAATAATAGCAAGATCTTAGGCATGATACTAACAAGATTAATAACAAACCCTAGCATGTCGCTAAGCATCAAAAATCAAAGCTTTAGCCCTAACATGATACTAACATGCTATTAGGAAAGAAAATAGGAAGCATACTTTTAATCATACTTGATATTAGGAATTTTTAGTTGTTACCCTAAACTTGATACTAGGAAGATCAAAACACCCTAATACGACATTAGGAATCATAATAACAACCTAGCATGATCTCTATATCATAATATCAATAAATCAATTTAAGCACTTACTTGGATGCCTCGTATCTCTTTCTAATAACAAAATACACGCGTTAGTAACTTCAAGGAAAATAATAAAATCAAACAATTAAATTAAATAATTGAAATAGAGATTTGGGACCAAGCCCTCAGAAATTAAAACCTTTCACGTCTAGGGCGAAGGCAACTTCGAATTATGCTAGATGTTTCTTGGTCTTGTGATTGCGAAATTTTGTTTGAGAGAAGGCTAGTTTAGAAAAGAGAGAGAGAGAGAGTAAGCTTTATCTTAGAGAGAGAATAGAATTAGAGAGTTGTTGATGAAAAACGGAGGTTTTAGGATGCTATTTATAGAGAAAATCAGCCAAACGGATAAAAAAAACAAATCGGAGTTTCGACGAGGATAAAAGAAGCTGGCGCCAGGCGCCAAGCATTAGCGCCAGGAACTAATGTCTTTTGTCTAATTATTATTTTCACGCGTTTTCTTAATTCCGATAAAATTTAGCCGTACAGAAGGGCAAAATCTTATTGTCCTTAAAAACACTTTTTTATTTTGATTAAAACTCCAAAAAGTCAACTAAAGTCAATTTATCAATGCTAGTTAAATTAGCAATGAAAAGAACCTTCTAGAAGAAATCTAGAAGACTAAAAGCAATTTTAATTGCATTAGGAATTGGGCCGCATATAAGTATCAAACCGGGCCCAGTTTAATAATTTGGCCATAACTTCCTTATTATTCATCGGAATTGGGCTTATAATATATCGTTGGAAAGAACTTTTCAAGCCCCATCCAACTACACCATTATTGGACCCTTTTCATGGGCCAAACCAAACTGGATTGGCTGTTTTCTTAAAATAAGTATTCAAAAACAAAGAGAAAAGAAAAGAAATTAAAACAATCCGCAACACTAAACCTTCCACACTTTCACTTCACTCGATTATGATTCGACACGAAGGGTACTCATCACCGGGTTTGGTTTTGGGGAGACACAGATGGATGTCTACAGAAGCCTCCACTTTGACTGAGTTTGGAGAAACGCAAGTTTCGAAAACAAAAGTCAAAGTAGCGATAAGGACGGAGAATGATTCAGAACGTTCTGCGATCCTAAATCACTCTTGTAACGCCGATACCTACAAACTAGTGTTAGTTAAAACAGATAAAAGAGTTAAAAAACGCGTATCTTCACCGTCGAGCACACGTCACTGAAGGTAACCGATTTGCTGTTGCATTGCTGTGTTTGACGACATCTGCTAGCTAGAGAATGCCGCCTGAAGACTGCTACGCTTGTAACTACCACCAATTCCGCCATGATAGACTTTTGCAAGCTAGAGAACCCCATCGAAGATTGCTTCGCTTGAAACTACCTTCTAGCACTTTGTGATCATCTTCCGCAAGCCAGGGATCATGATCGAAGACAACTTCGCTTGAAATCACCTCCAGTTGTTTGTGACAACTCTCCGCAAGCTAGGGAACGCTGTCGAAGATATCCTCGCCTGAAGCTATCCTCATTTGTTGCGATAATATTCCGAGGAAAATTACCGAAGACCCACACTTGTCGATCTTTAAAAGCTCGCTTGAACTTTGCTTCCGCTATACCAGTACGTCGGCGCGTTTACTGCTTCTAAACCTGTATTTCGATGCCTCTGCTAAATTATAAACCAGTATGTCGGTGCCTTTTGCTATATGAACCATTATGTCAATGCTTTGCGATGAGCCAATTCTTAGGCGCTTTAAGTTAAATGAGATGATCATTCATCAGGTCGATCACTTCATGCAATTCTAATCAAGCCGACTAATTAATCATGTCAAATTGATTATAGGGGCTAACTGGCGTACCAAGGAACCGAAAATGTTACAACAGGTCGAAACAACCACACAGAGTTGCTGAACAGTCTGTCGCCGCTGAAATATTGCTGGCGCCACATATTTGGCTCTAGCGCTAAGCGCTGACACTTGCTCCAGGTGCTAATCCGTATCGTCTGGCGCCAAGGCTTGTAGCTTGGTGCTAGAGTCGAGATTTCCATATATACCCCTTTCTTCTTCATTTTTGCTGCTGCTGCTCATTTTGCTCGAGAAATCGCCGCGGAACTTCAATTCATCTGTTCTTACTCGTTTCTCAACCGAATTCTCTAAATTTGTTGCATATCAAATCTTGTTCCATCCATTTCCCGATCTATGTAAGTTTTCTCCAAACTCACTCTAGTTTTAATGAATTTCGCACATGTTTGTTCACGAATTTCTTGAAAATTCGAAAATTGAATTGCTTAATTAACTTCGTTTGTCAAATTTTATGCCATAAAATTCTTGATTATGTTTATATATTGCCTTGGGAGTAATTTGAGATTTGTTTGACTCAATTTAGTGAAGAAACGAACAATCACCATTGTCGGACCTCTTAAGGTCGGGAATACAATATGGCCTGTTTTTGATGTTTTTGCTAGCAATTCTTGTCCAATTTTTCACAATAATTACCATAGTATTGCAAGAAATTATTTGAATGCTTGAAAATTATCGAATATGTTTGATTTGAAATTGTGCTCTGTTTTAGTACTACGTACTCTGTTTTTTTTGCGAACATAGTATCATGCGGCTAAGAGAACCTTAGATACTATAAAACCTTATTTTTTTGATGATTTTGCACAATGTAGCATGGCTAGACAATGAGGCTTGGGTTCACGGTCCCGAGACGTACGACGAGAGCATGAGCCCGTAGAGGAGGACGCCGACCCGTCCACTTCTCTCGGTGCTATCCCTGAGTGGGATGGGGTGGACTCTGTAATTCTCCCCCGTCTACCATATTTCTGAGAGGGTGCGACGTGGGATCACAGTTGGTAGGACGCGCTACCACGGTTAAGGCTGCGACAGCTTGGGCGACCTGTACAAGATGTACATCGGCATTGACGGAGAGGTGAGACTTCTCTAGGAGTCTTGCCCGGTGGAGTTCTTTTGGGACACCACCAACACTTTCCACTTTCCCTGGGGTGAGATGATGGTCACCCCGACCAACTTCAGTCTTATTACGGGACTGGAGTTTAGTAGTGTTGTGCTGCCGTTCGACAACGAGATCAACGTCTTTTCTCCAGAGGTTGAGGAGCTGTTGGGTCCGATTGTTGTTCGGGCTTGTGCTGAGGTAGAGTCGACTCAGTTCAGCGCTAAGGGGATTCGCCGTTAGACTATAGAGGCGGCTTTCGAGGATGATGCGACCACCCGAGAGCAGCGGGTGCGCATCTTTGTGCTTATCTTGCTGTCAGGGACGTTCTCCCCTGACAAGGGGAGTAGAGTGCTGCTTTACTACCTACCTGCGGTCCGTGATCTACACTTGATCGGGCCTTATGACTGGGCCTACTTGGCCTATGATGACTTTGTTCAAGCGTTACGAGACTCGTGTCGACACTGGTCCTTTACGGGAAACGTCGCTCTGTTCGGCTTTTGGAGAGTCGTAGAGGTATACTTTATCTTCCATAAAGTTTAGCTCTAAGCTTTGATTAGCATTTTCTGATGCCTTTTTCCTTTTGTAGATCTAGTTCTACAAGTACTTCTCCTCAGTTGCGCCGGCGAGACCGTCGCTG
Source organism: Chenopodium quinoa (assembly GCF_001683475.1). NCBI lineage: Eukaryota > Viridiplantae > Streptophyta > Magnoliopsida > Caryophyllales > Amaranthaceae > Chenopodium > Chenopodium quinoa. The sequence goes on from NW_018745324.1 coordinate 4,412,940, forward strand.
TGCAGATTTCCAGTGAGTGCCGCTTGGGGAGGCCGTCGCGCTGGGATGTCTACTGCTTATGTCCGAGATCAGATCATCGCAGTATTGTTCTTAATATAGTTCAATACTTCCGTATTACCTTTGATGGATTCTTATCTGATAGGCGTTCTTTGCAGGAGCCTGACGTGCAGTACCGGCCGTGGATCGGCTTGGTTGTCCCTGGGTTAGCCGCGCAGTATACTGCTGAGCGTCGCTATTTCTTAGGGACATATGGAGCAATTGCATATCTTGGAGAGAGGGTTGCTATTCAGCATTCCTCGGACACCTTCGTCGTTCCTACTCCTCCGCCGCGTCACATGTTCAACGCCGCGAGGTTGGTGAGCATGTCAGAGAGAGCTGGTACCCCTTGGCGATCTTATATGATCCCTGGGCGGTGCTATGAGGAGGAGCTACTGCCGTTGTTAGCTCCAGTCCTTGTACTGGCTAAGGAGGTGGCGGTATGATTTTCATCTTTTACCTTTCGTTAAGTAGCCCCCAAGTAATGTTTTACTAACTTTGATTTGCTTTTGTCAAGCTGGACCTACAGAGTTCGTGCCACCTCGTATGTCCATCCATTATAAGGGGACGTACGGGCCGATTGAGGAGATGATTCCTCCGGCTCCTGAGGGTGAGCGCTTCGTGGAACGGTCGATTCCTCGTCACCAAACTCGGGTAAGCTTTATTTATTTTCAATTTTTTGTCCATACATGTTATGCATTATTACTGAATTATTTCCTTGACAGTTCTCGCGCGAGGTGGTCACAGCGATGGCACGGTGCATAGATGCCTTCCGGAGCCAGCTCATTCGGATGAGGAATGTGGCTACGTGTCGTCGCGACGATGCCGTTCAGGAGGTAGTTTCCCTTCTTATTTTTGCGTTACTACTTCTATTTTGATTGTTTCTGACTTAGTTTCTTCTTGCAGGGTCAGCCCATTCCTTCTCGTATCCGGACGAGGACTGAGTGCGGAGAGAGCCGACGAGGTCTAGCTTGAGACGTCGCCGTACTGATTCTGGCGGTCGGAGTGGTCGTTCTGAGGCTGCCCGGACTGAGGCGGTGGAGGGCCCAAGCTCTTCATCTGAGGGTGCACACGCTGCGCCGGTAGGCCAGGGAGAGGCTACCTCGCCTCTTAGAGGTGGTGGGATGTACGAGGTCGGCTCGTCATTGTAGCACCCTCCGCAGCCTCAGCCTCAGGTTGATGTTGGGTGGACGGGTCCTGAGCTGAGTTTTCCGCCTCCCGAGGAGACTAGAGCAGGAGTTGGTGGGGAGGTTACTCCTCTTACTGCGCAGTTTTATGACATGATGGGCGTACGTCCTCCGGTGCCGTAGTTTATTCCTGTGCTGTTTATTATTATTTTGACTTTGTATTGAACTTTGCCTTTATTAGACACATTTATTAGACATATTTGTATATACATACTAATATGAGTTTTGGGTTAGCGCCAGACTATAACTCTTAGCTTCTGGCGCCAGGCTCTGGCGTTAGCCGCCAATGTCTGGCGTTTGGTGCTGATGAGCGCTGACTTCGATTCCTCTCTGGATTGAAACTGTGCTGATTTTGTGCATAAATAGCCCCATGCCCAACCGATTTTTTTCATAATTTCAGCAGATTAAATATAATCTTAGCTTTTGAAAAATAAATAATCATGTCTTTAGTCTCTAAAATTTTTACCAACTTCACTCATGAATGGTGTTGGTCTATAGCTGCCAAGGAGAGAAAAGAGTTTGACTTTTTTATATGGGGGTATTTATGGAATGAAGGGGGTATATCTTGATGTAGACTTTATTCATACCGCTTTAGAATATAGGGATGTGGATACTCATTGTTTTAGACTAGGGTGTGATGAAATTAGCCCTTTGCCGGAAGAATTCGGTGCTATCTTAGGCTTCCCTGCATTAGATCTTGCAGTTATCCCTACAGTAAATGAATATTATTATAAGGATTTTGAGCGCTTCTTTAATTTAAAAGACAAAGATCTAACAAATGTAGTAGATGGTAGCATAGTTAATTTGAAAGAATTTGCTCGCCATTATTTTGATAGACCTTATTCTGAGTTTTTTCATGTTTATAGAAGAAGGGATTTCCTTTTTTGCATGCTTAATCAATATCTTCTCACTAGTGGTAGAGCTAATGAGGGTCAAGCAATCATATCAACAGTTTTGGAGCAGAATCTGGGAGAAATCCAATGCCATTAATTGTTGGAGAGACTATGCTTAGTCTTGATGAATTAAAGAAAAATCCAAAAGCACCTTTTCGGGGCTCTCTAATTTTATTACAGGTAGAAAAATAATATTTTTAATTACAGAAATCAAAAACATATTTTTTTATAGTAATATTAATTTATTTGCATTGATTTTTTTTTTTTACAAATGTGGCAAATGGAGTGACTAGAATTAATTAGTCCTCCAGACAATGTTGAAAAATGTACTCCAAATTTCTTTGTGAGAAGCTTCTCTAAGATGGAGCACCATGATTGGAAGAAGGTCTTTGGCTCTTGCAATTTTACCATCAAGTGGGTCATCCCTTGGTGGAAAATAGAAAAAATGGTTGGTGTTAACAAGAAACCTTTCTTTCGTCTTCAAAGCTTGTCCAGAATGACTTTTTATTATCCTTGCAGGGTAAAAAGACAGTACAACCTATTTCAAATAATTCCTTCTAGGGATATTCGTAGTCCCTTTGAATTTCCTGTCTCTCAGGTAGTAGACAAATTTGATGCTTATTGGAGCGTTAGACCTTTATGGGAAGTGATTACCCAAAAGGTTCCTCCTTCCTTGCCCAATGATGTGAAGAAGTGGCTTCTGAAGAAACCTTCAATGGAATTGAAGAAAAATCAGAGTAAAACTGATGTGAAGAGTCGTCTAGGTGACAAAGTGATTCCTGTTAAGGAACGCTTGGGTGAAAGAGTTGAGTTTAAAACACCTACAATGCCTAGGAAGAAAAGCTCTACGAAGGATAAAGGAAAGAGAAAAGTTGACACTTCAGAGAAGAAGGCTTGGGTAGAGAAAAAACATGGAGTCCTAGCTAAGGGAGAAACTATTAACTCCAAAATTATTAGACTTGATTTTAAATTTAAACTTAATTTATTTATATTCCATCAATAATGTAATTGTTAGTTTATTTTATTAATGAAATTGCAGCTTTTTTTTAAATAAATTATCTCCTTTGAATTTTATTTATTAAAGACATGAAAATAGAAAATTTAATTTTCCATAAATTTTTTTCGAGTACGAAAGTCGAAAATTTTCCGAAAAACATCGAAATATTCTCAGGGACTTTGCAGAAAAATGGCGTCGCATTTTTACGACTGGCGTCAGCTGCGGCAGTCTGGCGTTTGGCGACGAAACTTTTTTTGTGACGCCGATGTTTCGTCGATTTTCAGTCGAATTTATTTTTAAGCATGGGATGCGAGGTTTAAAAAAATAAAGTGGCCGCACCCGTTAAGGGTTGCCTACGTATCCTATCTCAAGGAATCAGGCTAAACGTAGCTCTATTGAGTATCCTACTCAAGTTATTATGGGTAGTACTTTTTAAGTTGGTTAAGATTTGTCATGTTCGAGAACTCATTGTGTAGACACCTAAAAATGTCTCCCCAAAACCAAACCCGATGATGAACAACCTATCACCGCCATTATTGGTCGGGTTGAGTATTTAATCTTGGAGTACTTAAATCCATATTTCTATTTCATAAACCAACCCAACTTCTAGCGCATTTCCCTAAACCATAACATATTTTCCTCTTTTCGTGCCTTTAAACCCAAAATAATTCATTTCGTGTCCTTTAAAATCATTCATTTCGTGTCCTTTTTGTAAAAACGTTTGGTTGAGTTTATTTTGGTACATATTTTGGGTCCAATTATTGAATATTTGGATGGGGCATGAAAATATATTTCTTACGATATATTATAAGCCCAAATCCGAGTTATAACGAATAAGTTATGGTCAAAATACTAAATTGAGCCCAAACCAAACCTAAGCCCACCTTACCTACGACCCAATGATCACGTGGAGGGTCCATGATCAGGATTAGATAGGTCTTTGGGACTAATAACCCTAACCAAATTAGAAATTTATAATACCTAAACTTACACTAAACTAGTTAGTGGCAAGTAAAGGGTCGAACCCAAAAGGACTAAGTGTATCAATTTGTGCTAACTAGTCTAGTAGGAAAGCTTGTGAGATAGAGAGAGGTTCAACTAAACACAACTAAGAACAAATAACTAAAACTAGGGAAAGTGAAATCCAATTACAGCAATACATTCAATAACATCATACAATTAGATGAAAATGACCATGATTAGGAACAATCAACACATTTAACTCACTCTCGCACAATTAAGCATGTTAATTATCCTACTAAACTAATTCACTCTCGTGCAACTAGCCTAGCAAAGGTATGGAAGAAATTAGGGCTCTCAACCAACTCACTCTCGCACAATCGATTGAAAGCACAATTAAGAACATAGAATCAATTAGCTAGAAAGATTCTAATCCATAAAAGCTTCATCCATACACAATAATCAAGAAACAATTCCATACTAATCACAATCAATCATTCAATTTATTAACATAACCTTCATCCATTTCCCTAGAACAAAATCTAAGCTAACATAATGAAGAAAGACATGGAAAACAAGGTAAAATAAGAATAAAAACAAGATTAAACAAATAAACTAATTAATCTACTCAAATCAATAAACAAAAAACATAAAACTAAGAATTAAGCAAGAAATAAAGATGAGAGAAAGTTAGAAAATGCTCATTGAATAGATGAGAAGAAGTTCCACAAAGTTGCTTCTTCAACCTCTCAAAAACTCCATGGAAATCCAAGGTTTCTCTCTCTACACTACTCCTAAACTAACCCTAAGAGAGAGAAAATAAAAGCTAAACTAAAACTAATCTATCTAAAAATAAGATGTTGATTGATAGTTTTCTAGAAAATAACCCAAAGAGGGTATTTATAATACAAGCTAAAAACAATTAAAATACTAAACTAAAAAAAAAAAAACAAAACTAAAAATAAAATAAAATAAAAGGAAAATGAAAAGGAAAATGAAAAACCCCCAAAACCCCACTAAACCGTCCAAACCCATGAAATAACAATCATACTCCTTTCTCCTTCCCTTTCGAAATGGCTGCTTACATTCTCCATCATCAACAGCAAACAATCATCACCGTTCATCGAAAATCATCATCAAGCATCATCACATCGCAGCCGTCCGATTTTCATTAAAAATCACGTGAAAAGCTCGTGATTGACCCACAATTGCGCGCCCGCACAGAGGTCGCACAGCAAGTCGCGCAAAGCTACTATATCCTTTTGTTTTGGTCTCCAGTTGTGTGCGCTATCTGACAGGGTTGCACGGCCGCGAGTAGCTGCTCTGTGAGTTTGGGTGTTGGGCAAATCGAACGGCTGTAATTGGTGAGTAATTGGGTTGGAGATTGGTGGTCGATTGTGGGTGAAGGGCTGGTGGTTGTCGAATTGATGCGGTGGTTGATTGTGGGTAAAGGAGGCTGCGGATTTGTGTGGTGGTGGTAGAACAGGGGAGAATTGCGTGGTTGTGGAGGCTGTTGGTGGTGATTTTGGTGGTGAAATGGGAGGTGAGGCTGGGTTGTTGTGAGGGAGCAGAGGGTAAAGCGTGGTTCAGGTGGTTAGGTGAATTGAGGTTGGTGGTTGCGTGGCTGTGGAGGCTGTTGGTGTTGTTTGGTGATGTTGGTGGTGTTGGTTTGTTGTGGCTGAAAGTGGTGCTGGTTTTGTTGTGGCTGAAGGTGGTTGATTGTGACGGTTTATGGGAGCAGGGCAGTAGGTTGAGTTGTGGTGTAGGAGTGGTGGAGCAGGTGGTTGTTATTGATGTGCGGTGAAGGTGGTGGTGATTGCTGGCGGTTTTGGTTTTGGGCTGATTGGAGTTGCGTGGTGGAGCAGGGGCTGCTGTTGTTGCGGTTCGTGGGCTGGTAACGGGGCTGAATTGGGTGTGGATTGGTGGTGGTTGATTGGTGATTGTTTGGTGCGTGGAAGAGGTGTGGGTGTGAGAAGGAGGAGTAGGGGAATCGTGTTTGATATTGAATTCGAGACTCCCTTTATGACTCAAAACTTGAGACACGAATATTGAACCTCGAACCTTGGACCCCCGAGCACAATCCTACACAAACCAAGAAACCCGAGGGAAAAAGAGACAAAAAACTAAAATAAAATAAAGTAAAATAAAACAAGATAAATAAAGTAAAATAAAATGCTAAAACTAAAGAAATAATAAAATAAAATGAAATAAAATAAAACAAAATAAAAATAACAAACTAAACACTAAAAGAAAATAAATAAAATGAGAGAAGCGGGAAATTATTAACTAAAACTACAAAAATAAACTAAAAACTAATAAAAATGCAAAAATACTCAAAAAAAAGATAAAAGGCGAGAATAAGCAAATAATAGAAATAAAGGATAAATAGGGTTAAATTATTGGAAAATAAGCCGGAAAACGACTCAATAAACACCGTAAAAGTGACATAAAAGTCACTTATCAAACTCCCCCAAGCTAAACTTTTGCTCGTCCTCGAGCAAATTAACATGAAACACAAGAGAAGGAGAATGATTTATTCAAGAAAATCTAAGACAATAAAGGAGACAAGAATGTACACTAACTCACTTTCGTAGGAATCATGGTCAATTTTAGCAACTAAAGACAAGACCTTTAAACCCCTAGATCGCCCTAGAGGACGAGTGTGCTCTCGTGAGGGTGTCCTAAGAGTTTAACCCACAACTCTAAATAAAAACCAAGGCAAGGCAATAAAAAGAAAAGAAAAAGATACATAAAAAGAGAAAGAATTCACAAATTCATATTTGGACAAAAGATAGGAACAAGCACCAATGAATGCAAACCTTTCTAAATAGACAAATGTATGCACGTTCCAAGATGTCAATGGTTGAATGAGACATAACATATGCTAAGCATAGAGAACTAATGGGGACACAATCCACCCTAGCCCCAACCAATCGGGCCGCGTTCTCTCCACTAGCTTCAAATCAACCCTCAAGCTAGCTTCTCATGATTCCACGAAGGAAGCGGAAAAAGATAAAGAAATGAAAAACTTTGAGAAGGTAATCCCGACATCTCAACTATGCATACTCTCTCCATAGGTTTGAAGTCTATCTCCCTCCACCATTCTTTGACCCAACCTAACTAAAGTCTGAGGGTCTTTTATTGGGTTGTAACATAAGGCTAAGGGTTAAGGTGGGGTAAAAATTTGAAAATTTTGGTGATATTTCCTAAGTGAAGCAAAAGAGTGGCCTACTCTCAAAAACAAACTCAAGAAGTCACAAAATATCAAACAAAAATACCAATAATGCCATCTCCCCCAATCTTATTCAACACTAACACAATATATACCAAAAACAAAGTAACGCTCCCCCCTAAGCTTGAACGAAGCATTGTCCTCAATGCTTAAAGTAGGGAAGAAAACGAAACCAAACTAAAATATTTTTGTGTTTTTTGTTTCTTTTTCAATTTTTTTTTTTAGCTCTTATTTGATGTCTTTGCCTATTTTTTTTTTTTTTTTTTATACTATGGACGACTTTTTCTTGAAACTTCCTTTGATTTTCTTCTCAAATTTTTTTGCATTTTCTTTTCATGCTCAATGGATTATAACCAAAAAAAATACCAACCAAGGGTTTCAAATCCACTATAGAGAGCAACTCCATCTTACCACATTCCCGTGAACTAAGGCTTCATGGACCCCTAAAAGTTCTTAACCGACTACCTTAGCATATAGTATCCTAGAGTCAACCAATGACACTCTCAAACCGTGCATACATTTACCACTTAGGAAGAAAAACATTCAAGAATGCAATTCCCAAAATAAGAACAAACAAAACACATTTTGCCAAAATTACATTGAAAGTAAACAAAAATCTTTTTGGACTTTTCAAAATATAAGAAAAGACATGCAAATGCATATACTCAAGTGCATGGCATAAATGAATCAACATCCCACCAAAGCATGATAGAATGCCCTCCCCAAAGCTTGAATGAGATAATATACTCAAACATAAACCAAATAATCCATGGGAGGGGAAAAGAAAGAAATCAATCCAACAAACCAACACAAGTCCAACGAGTCACCAACCATTAGAGAAAGAGCTAGTAAAGATATTACCGGATATTGGTGGGTGTAAATACCCGCAAATGACCCAATTTAACCTTTCAAAGCCGATTTCCTCTTGAATTGAATCTCGATTTCCATATGCTAGCAAAAATAGGCGTCAAACGTCCTTGATTCTTGATCCAAACCAATGCATAAGTGTATATCCAGTCATGTACCTAGAAAAAGGCACACAAACATTTCCATGAGAGAAAATCTAATCTAAAAAGAAGAGAAAATGAAAGCAATAAAAACCTCGGGTTACTTCCCGAGAAAGGCTTGTTTAACGTCCAAGCGAGACCGCTCTAGTAAATAATAAAGCAACGAACGCAAGAGCTTATCAAATGCACTACTACACATGCAACAAGATTATTGCACGTAAGTGAGGAGGAAGATGCCAAAAGAAAGAAGAAAAATCAAAAGAAAAATCAAGAAAATAAGAAGAGAAAGAAGAAGAGAAATAAGGAAAAGAATAAAAAGGCAAAACCTCCTCAAAATCTTTTTGGGTGGCATAATCACCCATTTCCTCAATCATAGGAGGATGAAAAGGAAAAGTCTCATCAAACAAGAGATGGTCCTCAATAGGCTTTTTGACAAAAGAAGGGAGGAACATGGGATAGTAGGAGATGTGGTCAAATTTCCTTGAGAAAGGGACATGAGGAAGGGGAGGAGAAACAATTATCTCACAAAGCCTCACATCACCAATGAGGGCATGAAAATCAATCATAGAATCCTCAAAAGAACACTCATGACTCACATCTCCCTCAAACAAAAACTCTCCAATAGAAACAACCTCATCCTCCTCTCTATCACAACGATGCACAACCACTCCCTCAACAAACTCAAAGCCTAGAGTCTCAAAACCATGCATGAAAGGGTGAATGTTTCTCTCAAACTCATCCCTTTCCCATGAAGCATTGCCAATGAACTCTCTCAAAAGGCTATAATGCTTTGTTACTCCTTCAACAAATATACTAGAAATAGCCTCAAAAGAGTCCAAAGACTCATGGATAGAAGGGTCACAAACATGCAAGGTAGACTCATCAAGATGGGGAAGGGGGTTGGAATCCTCAAAATCGACATTTTCTTCATTCACAACTCTTCCACCATCACTCAAGGGACTCTCAATCTCTCTTGATTGCTCAAACTCATCATCATCCTCATGAACTCCCTCATTCAAACATGAAGATGGCTCACTCACATCCTCACCATGGGAAGCTCTCAAAGGGGGTGAATATGGGGAAGGATGACATTCAAGCTCTAATGGGGAATGAAAAGGATAAAATCCTCAAAAATCCTCTCATTACAAGAAAATCTCCCCTCACCTTCACACCCATGGCCTACATCATCCTCAAAAACACTCTCACACTCAAAATGAGGTGCCTCACATCCATTTACATCAACCAAAGCACTCATCACTTGGGTAAGCCTCACTTCTCTCAATTTTTGTTCCTCTTGAAGCTCTTTGAGTTTTTGGGTGAGATATTGCATTTGAGAAAGAATTTGGGCATCAATGTTATTGGGTTGAGGTTCATGATCAAAGTCAAATTGCACATCATCAAAATTAGCACAAACCTCATCAAAATGAGCATATAGGGGAAAGGTGTCAATTTGCACACTTGGATCATCACAAGGCACATAAGATGTATCAAGAGAATTCATGCAAAAATTAAAAGAATCTTGGAATTGAGAATGAAAGCAAGAAACATGATATTCTCTATCAAAAGAATCCCTAGCAAACCATGTGAAAAAATCCCAAGCGTCATGCATAGACAAATTAAAAAATCTACCATTATTCATTTCCTCAACCATTCCCCTAGTGTACTCATTCATGCCCCAATAAGCTATACCACAAGCATCACTAAGAGAACACCCATGGTATCTAAGGAAACCATCTAGTCTTTCAAAGTAAGCATAGAAGGGTTCACCATCAAACTGAGGAAAAGATAAGCATGCAATTTTTATACAAAGAACAAAGAAAAGCAAACAAAATCAAATAATATACAAGAACCTAGCTAATATAATCAACACAAACTAATGAACGCCTTAGTCCCCTGCAACGGCGCAAAATTTGATCGGGATTAGATAGGTCTTTGGGACTAATACCACTAACCAAATTAGAAATTTATAATACCTAAACTTACACTAAACTAGTTAGTGGCAAGTAAAGGGTCGAACCCAAAAGGACTAAGTGTATCAATTTGTGCTAACTAGACTAGTAGGAAAGCTTGTGAGATAGAGAGAGGTTCAACTAAACACAACTAAGAACAAATAACTAAAACTAGGGAATGTGGAATCCAATTACATCAACACATTCAATAACATCACACAATTAGATGAAAATGACCATGATTAGGAACAATTAACACATTTAACTCACTTTCGCACAATTAAGAATGTTAATTATCCTACTAAACTAATTCACTCTCTTGCAACTAGCCTAGCAAAGGTATGGAAGAAATTAGGGCTCTCAACAAACTCACTCTCGCACAATCAATTGAAAGCACAATTAAGAACATAGAATCAATTAGCTAGAAAGATTCTAATCCATAAAAGCTTCATCCATACACAATAATCAAGAAACAATTCCATACTAATCACAATCAATCATTCAATTTATTAACATAACCTTCATCAATTTCCCTAGAACAAAATCTAAGCTAACACAATGAAGAAAGACATGGAAAACAAGGTAAAATAAGAATAAAAACAAGATTAAACAAATAAAATAATTAATCTACTCAAATCAATAAATAAAAAGCATAAAACTAAGAATTAAGCAAGAAATAAAGATGAGAGAAAGTTAGAAAATGCTCATTGAATAGATGAGAAGAAGTTCCACAAAATTGCTTTTTCAACCTCTCAAAAACTCCATGGAAATCCAAGGTTTCTCTCTCTACACTACTCCTAAACTAACCCTAAGAGAGAAAATAAAAGCTAAACTAAAACTAATCTATCTAAAAATAAAATGTTGATTGATAGTTTTCTAGAAAATAACCCAAAGAGGGTATTTATAATACAAGCTAAAATAATGTAAAAGAAATTAAAAAGAAATAAAACTAAACTAAAAACCAAAAAAAAAAAAAACAAAACTGAAAATAAAATAAAATAAAAGGAAAATGAAAAACCTTCAAAACCCCACTAAACCGTCTAAACCCATGAAATAACAATCAGACTCCTTTCTCCTTCCCTTTCGAAATGGCTGCTCACATTCTCCATCATCAACAGCAAACAATCATCACTGTTCATCGAAAATCATCATCAAGCATCATCACATCGCAGCCGTCCGATTTTCATTAAAAATCACGTGAAAAGCTCGTGATTGACCCACAATTGCGCGCCCGCACAGAGGTCGCACAGCAAGTCGCGCAAAGCTACTATATCCTTTTGTTTTGGTCTCTAGTTGTGTGCGCTATCTGACAGGGTTGCGCGGCCGCGAGTAGCTGCTCTGTGAGTTTGGGTGTTGGGCAAATCGAACGGATGTAATTGGTGAGTAATTGGGTTGGAGATTGGTGGTCGATTGTGGGTGAAGGGCTGGTGGTTGTCGAATTGATGCGGTGGTTGATTGTGGGTAAAGGAGGCTGCGGATTTGTGTGGTGGTGGTAGAACAGGGGAGAATTGCGTGGTTGTGGAGGCTGTTGGTGGTGATTTTGGTGGTGAAATGGGAGGTGAGGCTGGGTTGTTGTGAGGGAGCAGAGGGTAAAGTGTGGTTCAGGTGGTTAGGTGAATTGAGGTTGGTGGTTGCGTGGCTGTGGAGGTTGTTGGTGTTGTTTGGTGATGTTGGTGGTGTTGGTTTGTTGTGGCTGAAAGTGGTGCTGGTTTTGTTGTGGCTGAAGGTGGTTGATTGTGACGGTTTATGGGAGCAGGGCAGTAGGATAAGTTGTGGTGTAGGAGTAGTGGAACAGGTGGTTGTTATTGATGTGCGGTGAAGGTGGTGGAGATTGCTGGCGGTTGTGGTGTTGTTGGGCTGATTGGAGTTGCGTGGTGGAGCAGGGGTTGCTGTTGTTGCGGTTCGTGGGCTGGTAAAGGGGCTGAATTAGGTGTGGATTGGTGGTGGTTGATTGGTGATTGTTTGGTGCGTGGAAGAGGTGTGGGTGTGAGAAGGAGGAGCAGGGGAATCGTGTTTGATATTGAATTCGAGACTCCCTTTATGACTCAAAACTTGAGACACGAATATTGAACCTCGAACCTTGGACCTCTGAGCACAATCCTACACAAACCAAGAAACCCGAGAGAAAAAGGGACAAAAAACTAAAATAAAATAAAGTAAAATAAAACAAGATAAATAAAGTAAAATAAAATGCTAAAACTAAAGAAATAATAAAATAAAATGAAATAAAATAAAACAAACTAAAAACTAAAAACTAAAAGAAAATAAATAAAATGAGAGAAGCGGGAAATTATTAACTAAAACTACAAAAATAAACTAAAAACTAATAAAAATGCAAAAATACTCAAAATAAAGATAAAAGGCGAGAATAAGCAAATAATAGAAATAAAGGATAAATAGGATTAAATTATTGGCACCCTAAAAGTGACATAAAAGTCACTTATCAGTCCAAATTATTTAATCCCATTCCTAAAACAAATAGGATTAATTAGAAACTTCTATAAGTTTCTAAAAGATCTGAATTATCCTTTTTGAAATGATAAGATTAAAGAGTTTGAAATTGAATAAAAAAATTTCTTTTTGAAAATCCTATTTCAATCCGAATTGAAAGACGTTCAAAGATAGTCAGATATGATTTTCGTGCCTCATATTTTTTATCCAAATTTTTTATGGTTAGATATACCTTGAAATTATCTTTCCAATGATATATTATAATATCAATTCCGAGCTATAACAGAAAAGATATAAATAAAATATCAAACTCTATTAAAAAAATGACACCATCTCACTATTTTGGCCATATCTTTTATTCTATAAAATATTTTAATCTGATTCTCATTGGGTTAGAAAGTAGATCTAAATATCTTTCCAACTACATCTGATTCATCTTAATCCAATTTCTGGATCAAAAGATATGATAAAAATAAAAACCGCAAAAACTGCAGTCTATCGAGTTTATTCCGATTTAATTCGGATCTTATCTTAATTCTTCGACCCTTATTTTTTTTCTCTATATATAGCGGTCATATCACCCCTTTTCCAATCATCAATCTTGATCACAAAATCATTCTTTTCTCCCTCTTTAGCTTAAAACACTAGCCATCCTATTCTTTCATTCCTTCCTTAAGCACTCCAAGGAGTTCATACAATACCCAAAGTTATATACTTTAACCAAGGTGTGAAAGATAAAAATAACTGAGGGTTTGGACCAAATCAAATCAACATTTATTTAATTTAATTTTCATTTGATTTATTTTTATTGAAGTTACTAACGGTTTATTCATGATGTAGCAATTCCAGCGGAAAGTGAGTAATTGATTCGCTTAATTACTCTTATTTTTATTCTTGTTTCTAGTATCATGATTAGGATTATTATTTGATTTGACTAACACTATTATTGTCAAATTGCTTCCAATATTGATGTTTATTTATTTTTTATGATCACCATATTGCATGCTAAAGAGAATATGTAATTGAAAATCACGCCTAATAAGATAATTCGAACAACCGGTTTAGGTTCCGTTTTAATCTTGTTATTTAATCAAGTGATCACAATATTTTAGAATTATATGGTGCATTAATATTCAACCAATTTAGCATAATAATAGTTTGGAGAAAATTGAATATTTTGCTTATATGCCTTGGAGATCGCATGAATCACTATTCACTATAAGAATCGAGTAGAGGCCAATACGGGCGAAAGTGACTCCATGACTCACTTCGTACCATCATTCTCGATCCTTCTTTCGTGGTTCCGAACCATATGGAGTCAGTAATATCATGGATTATGAATGGGGTTTAACCATCACGGGTCAATCGTTGTTGCCTATCGTTGTCCCTTATCATGGTTGCCTTTTTATGATCCGTGAACGGTTTACAAGTTCCTTAAAGACTTGTTGGCGGCTCCCTACTTTGCTTTGTCCCTAATCGTTGTTCCTAATCGTAATGTCAATTACCACTTCCTATGAATGCCAAGCATATTCACACATGCTTTAACGTAGGTGCAATTCGAACGACGCCTACAATTTGGCGACTCCACTGGGGAGGATTTTTGGTTATTTATCGATTTGAGTGATCAATATTTAATTAAGATGAGTGGATGAGACTTGAAAGATTCTTGAACTGTATTCTTGTGATTTAATTGGCATTGTCACATATGCATATGCTTTTTAGGTTACCTATTTTTCCACAATAGTACGTGTTCTAAGTATGTGGCTAGCCCGGGGGATTTAAGCTCTATCAATCCGAAAACGCTCATGGCAATAAGGGTTCATCCGAGTTTGTAAATCCACCCAAACCATGGAGTCGAGTTCGATTTCATCACGAACTCGCAGAGCCGCCCGTTGGCATACACCCTCAAGAGAAGCTGCCTTGCTAACGCGTCCAAAATCTTAACCTTGGTACCCTTTGACACCCAAATAAGCTTGACTATAGTCAAACATAGAACTTGACTTTAGGTTGCGAACTTCATTGCATCATTCATGACAATGTGCTTATATGTGCATTTTTTGAATTTTTATTTATTTATTTTTTTCCACTTATCAAATCCTATTTTTTCTATTATTTGAGTTGAGCCATAATTTTTTTTTTCTTTTTTAAATTGAGTTAACCCAGATTTTTATTCTCGTATCCAGCACAAGAGTCAACTTGTTTTAGTCATATCTGGAGTTCTACAAAGAGTTACGTGTCGTGCCAACTATGGATTTGTAGCCCCGAGTTTTATCTTTCATTTGGAGTTGGTTTCGTCCCATCAAAGTCACAGATCAAAAGTTATAACCGATATAATACATCCTGTCTATTTTAGGTGTCTTTTAAGCGTCAACTTTTTTTTTTTTCTTTATATCTTTACTTGTCAAGCTAGTCTTAGCCAAGTCCTTTAATCCGCGTCAACTCATATAACATAGGATTATAGATTTTAATTTTTATTTATTTTATTTATTTTTATATCCATGAGTCCTAACTATTCTAGAATTCTAGTCCTTTTCCTAGCTTCTTGTGATTTTTTGTGCTAACCTTAACATGTGTTCTTTGTCTTTGATTGTGGTTGATCTTATTTATGACTAATGATTGCCAATGGACCCTTTTCACCTATTAAATAACATAAACATTAAAATTGGACAAAATTAATCAAGTTAGTTTGTCTTTTAGTTTCCGTGCTATTTGGTAATTGGGTCCTTTGTTTTTCACATCGTCCTCATGTCTAGCCATGTGATCATACCACGAGTCTTAATAAACTCACCTAATCACACATGTTGAGTCATTTCACACACTTTGTCTTCGAGTAATGCACTATATTGTTTATGATCGTATACTAGGACCATGCATGCGTCGTTTTCTGTCGTAATAGGAATGAGTAGAGTATTTCCCATAGATTTTCAAAATTCTTTCATACACTCTTCCTTTCCAATCTGAGTATTGAGTCAATGCATTATGTGAGCTCATTTTTTTCCATAGTACTCGAGTTCAAGAATCACTAGGCAAGAGTTGGAAGAATAAGGGGAACGTCATTCCTTCCTTCTTTTCTTCCAATCAAAGCATCAGCAATAACAAACTTTTTGTCTCTCTTGGCGGTAACAAGTAATTCATAAGCAACCATGAAGACGAAGCACAAGACAAGTTTCCATACAATATTTCATGCTAATTTTTTCTTTCGTTTCAACCCTTTTCCCCTAATAAGTCTAGCATAGGTTCTCCTTATCCTTATGTCTATATGCCATGTTCCATCAATGAACATTTCTTTCCTTTGCATTCGATCATGTCATTCGAAAAAATAAATAAAAATTGCCGAACCAAACACAAGGTATAACAATGATTTGAGGTACCTTTGCAACCCATTCATTCCCCATTACTATTAAATCACATATCCATTTCTTCATCAACCACTTTGAGCCTCGTCTAACGATTGGCCTTATTTATTCAACTTGCAATTACCTAGCCCTAGGATGGGAAGGTGTGTAATTTGTATAACATTCAAAGGAAAGTAAATAAAAATGCAACAAAAAAACAATGTCTAGGGGCAAGTGTTCCAATGTCTTTGATATGAACACGTCTCAAATTGCGTCTCTCATCGAGTGCTTGGTACCGTGCCTGAGAAAAATGAATGCTAAGTGAGTGATGGACCGCATGATCTGAGATTGCCCACATTGATTAAAAAAAAAAGAAAAAATAATCAAAGCAAAAAGAAATGTTGAAAATAAAATTTGCAAGGTCCAATTCACAATTACACATCTTGGGGGCTTTTCTCGGGTCTTGAGCTTTTTACCGCTTTCTTCCTTAAACCATCAGCTTAACCATATTACAACCCTTGAAAGACCTCTTTGAGGTGTACATTCACTTGTGCAAAGTTCAATTAGAGTTACGTTCGGATTGGTTCCTAACGGATACGAAGGCAACCTCACATTGAGGTGCGACCACATTCATGTGCATGATCGAGTCAAAAAAATATCCAATGCTTACCCCTACCCATTTAGAGCTAGACTTGGGGGCTTGAACCCATATCATTTAGCCTACCTAGCCTAAAGAGTCATCATCTCTGACTCTTCTCACATATATTTCCATCACCATAACCTTTGCAGCCAGCCTTAGTATAACATTCACACACTTCACTCTCACATCCATATCCATTTCATCCTCCCTTTAAGAAACCTTTATCATGGAATCTTGTTTCAACACTGTGCATGTTTCATCGTCTTTCTGGACAACATTCATTAGAAGAAACATTATATACTTGCTTAGCTTCCTAACCTGGGCAATGTTCATTGTTTCATGCATCGCATAATGTGTTGAGCAACATTTATGTATCAATGATTTTTATTCATACAAAGCATATCGTGCTTAGCTCCTTGACCTAAGCAAAATTCATTATTCCATACTCAATAACCACTTCATCTATATACGTGCTTAGCTTCCAGACCTAAGTTACGTTTAAGATCGTATCTTTACACCATATATGATGCTTAGCTTTATGACCTAAGTTCATTCATCTATTGTGTCACATGATGTAATTGTCCTTAGCCTCCTAGCATAAGAACATGCATCATGCATACATTATTTTAAAGACAAGCAATTCAATCCATACGATTCATTTTGTGTTGCTCAACGAGGAAATTCAAAACTTCTTCTTGTTTTCATATTTTCTCTTTAGGGGAAATTCACAAACTTTTTCTCATTAAGGGAAGTTCGAAAATAAAAGTTCAGTTTTCACGTCTTTCTTTTTCAGGGGAAAGTCGGTACTCTCCACTCGTCTCATGACAAAAATGATGGAAATTTTTTGCTTTTTTGCATTGTTGATTGCTTGTGTCTGCTCATACATTCAAATCATACTTATACACACACAATCACAAGTCATACGCATGTCATGTCGTGACAAGTCAAACTTGGTCAAGTCAGTTGGTCAAGTCAATCATAGTCTATACGAGTCCCTTGGCAAATTTTATTTTGCAGGACTCAATTACAGCCCACGTCCGGGGATAATCGGACCATCTACAGCCCACTTTCGGGGACAAGCAAACCATTTACAGCCCACGTTCGGGACAAGCGAACCATCTACAGCCCACGTTCGGGGACAAGTGATGGGCGTTAGAACGGTCGCACATTCCACACTCAATCAAACACATTTATTAACAAACACCTTACAAACCAAGCATAATGACAAGTAAGAGTTCGGTCCATAAGGATAAGGAACATGATATGGTTGCTAAAGATATTAACACTTAAGCTAATTCGAAGTCGATGGTGAATTGGAGTTTGTCAAGAAGACAAACAAACTATGGTTCTAAATCAATGGTTTAATTAAGGACACTAGGGAATGGGATCCACTCAACCAAGGCACTTAGGCAAACAGGGAGCAAAATAGACAAGGTATAACAAGGAAAATATGTAAAATCAACCCTATGCAATTAGAAAACAACTCGCACTTCTAAACTTATATTCCTCATTAGTCTAGCAATACATGATACATAATCAAATTGAAATAATTAAAGACATACTCAATTTACATTCCTATGTCAAACTAAGCATATCATGCTATCAAGCTCCTAACTCAAGGGTAGCTAATCCTATCATTGAAGAACTAACAAGCAATCTCATATAATCAATTTAATTGCAATACAAACATCAATGCTTCTCCCACATTTGCATAATTAACCCAAAAGGTTAAGCTTCACCCAACCCCTAGCAAGTAGACTACTCACAGCTCATATTTATCAACATGCAAACAAGTATTAGGGTTTTAACTTCTTCAATAATTGGGGAAAAGTGATTAACAATTGAAATAACTATCATCCAATAACAAATTATCAAGAACTAAGAAGATTTAAATATCATGCAACAACAAATAAAATCAGAAATAGAATGGAGAAAAGTAGAAGGAAGTTACTAATTGAGGCTTGAAATTGTTGAATACAAAGTGCCAATCTTGAGAAACAATCTTGAAACCAACTATTACAATGATTGAATTGATGAAAATTAAGCTAAATTAACTAAAAGGAATGTTTCAAACTAAGAGGAGTCTCTAAAAACTAGGCTATTTCTGTCTCGGTTACAAATGAATAAAAGAGGAAGTATTTATACTCCCCGAAACACATAGGGAAATCCGTCAAAAGAAAGCGGATTTCCCAGTGAGGAGCGCTCACTCCACAGCCAGGAGCGTCCGCTCCTCAACAACGCACGCCCGCTCCTCACAGGGTGCCATATTTTGATGCTTTGGCAGAAACTTGGCAGAGACTTTGGAGCACCCGCTCCTGAGGTGTGCACGCCCGCTCCTGCTGGAGCGCCCTCTCCATTCTCAATTTCCCTTGCCTTGAACACAAACCATGCACCAAATGCTTGCCAAATTGAGTCCATAGACCTGCAAAACGTGGAAAAACACAAACCAACAGGGGGAAAGCCGAGACAAAACATTTTCATTCAAAAACGGGTTAGAAAGAGGGGAAATGAACGCAAAACTGGGTTTAAATTAACACAATAAGTGGTCAAATAAACCACTTATCAACAAGCGAACCATTTACAGCCCATGTTCGGGGACAAGAAAACCAACTACAGCCCACGTCTAGGGACAAGCGGACCATCTGCAGCCCACGTTCGGGGACAATCGAACCACCATCATTTCATGACGTAAGGTTCTCGATACACAGAGACTTGCAATCTCATCATCTGTCGACTTTCCTCAAGCATGGAAAGTATTATCCGGTGGATTTCTTCAAGCATAGAAAACCGCCAAATTCCTTTGTTGGTATTTCTCAAGCATGGAAAGCATTTTCGGTGGATTTCTTCAAGCATAGAAAAATGCCAAAATCATATGTCGACTTTATTCAAGAATGGAAAGTGTCATCCGGTAGGTTTCTTCAGGCTTAGAAAGCTACCAAACTCATCTGACGGCTTTCCTCAAGCATGAAAAGTATTTCAATAAACGTCATCCGATGGATTCCTTCAAGCATAGGTAAATACCAAACTCATTTGTCACCGATACACTGGAATCAGATAAGCGTTCTATCCCTTTACTCTTTTATATGTGGAATTAACATTTTTTGCAGGTATCGGCGTATATAGAGTGATTTAGGATCGCATAACATTTTAAATCATTCTCCGTCCCTATCGACTACTTTGTCTATCGTTTTCAAAACCGACGTTTCTAAAAACTCAGTCAAAGTGGGGGCTTCTATAGACACCTAAAAATGTCTCCTCAAAACAAAACCCGATGATCAACAACCTTCCACCGCCATTATTGGTCGGGTTGAGTATTTAATCTTGGAGTGCTTAAATCCATATTTCGATTTCATAAACCAACCGAACTTCTAGCCTATTTCCCCAAACCATAACTTATTTTCCTCTTTTCGTCCCTTTAAACCCAAAATAATTCATTTCGTGTCCTTTAAAATCATTCATTTCGTGTCCTTTTTATAAAAACGTTTAGTCAAGTTTATTTGGGTTCATAATTTGGGTCCAATTATTGAATATTTGGATGGGGCTTGAAAATATCTTTCTTACGATATATTATAAGCCCAAATCCGAGTTATAACGAATAAGTTGTGGTCAAAATTAAATACTAAACTAAGCCCAAACCGAACCTAAGCCCACCTTACCTACGACCCAATGATCATGTGGAGGGTCCAAATTATTTTATCCCATTTCTAAAACAATTAGGATTAATTAGAAACTTCTATAAGTTTATAAGAGATATTAATTATCCTTTTTGAAAAGATAAGATTAAAGAGTTTGAAATTGAATAAAAAATTTTCTTTTTGAAAATCCTATTTCTATCCGAATTGAAAGACGTTCAAAGATAGTCAGATATGATTTTCGTGCCTCATATTTTTTATCCAAATTTTTTATGGTTATATATCCCTTGAAATTATCTTTCCAATGATATATTATAATATCAATTCCGAGCTATAACAGAAAAGATATAAATAAAATATCAAACTCTATTCAAAAAATGACACCATCTCACTATTTTGGCCATATCTTTTATTCTATAAAATATTTTAATCTGATTTTCATTGGGTTAGAAAGCAGACTTCAATATATTTTCAAAGATATCTTATTCATCTTATTCCCATTTCTGGATCAAAAGATATGATAAAAATAAAAACCGCAAAAACTGCAGTCTATCGAGTTTTATTCCGATTTAATTCGAATCTTATCTTAATTCTTCGACCCTTCTTTATTTTCTCTCTATAAATAGAGGTCATATAACCCCTTTTCCAATCATCAAGCTTGATCAAAAAATCATTCTTTTCTCCCTCTTTAGCCTAAAACACTAGCCTCCCTATTCTTTCATTCCTTCCTTAAGCACTCCAAGGAGTTCATACAACAATACCCAAAGTTATATATTTAACCAAGGTGTGAAAGGTACAAATAACTGAGAGTTTGGACCAAATCAAATCTACACTTATTTAATTTAATTTCATGTTGATTTATTTTTATTGAAGTTACTAACGGTTTATTTATGATGTAGCAATTCAAGTGGAAAGTGAGTAATTAATTCACCTGATTACTCTTATTATTATTCTTGTTGCTAGTATCATGATTAGGATGATTATTTGATTTGACTAAAACTATAATTTGTTCAAATTGCTTCCAATATTGATGTGTATTCTATTTTTTTTATGATCACCATATTGCATGCTAAAGAGAATATGTAATTGAAAATCACGCCTAATAAGATAATTTGGACAACTGGTTTTGGTTCCTTTTTAATTTTGTTATTTAATTCAATTGATCACAAATATTTTAGAATTATATGTTGCATTAATATTTAACCAATTTAGCTTAATAATAGTTTGGAGCAAATTGAATCTTTGTTTGTATGCCTTTGAAATCGCAAGAATCACTTTTCACTATAAGAATCGAGTAGAGGCCAATACGGGCGAATGTGACTTCATGACACACTTCGTACCATCATCCCCGATCCTCCTTTTGTGGTTCCGAACCATATGGAGTTAGTAATCTCATGGATTATGAATGGGGTGTAACCTTCACGGGTTAATCGTTGTTGCCTATCGTGGTTGCCTTTTTATGATCCGTGAATGGTTTACAAGTTCCTTAAAGACTTGTTGGCGGCTCCCTTCTTTATTTTGTCCCTAATCATTGTTCCGAATTGTAAGGTCAGTTCCCACTTCCTATGAGTGCCAAGCATATTCACACATGCTTTAACGTAGGCGCAATTCGAACAACGCCTACACATTGCCATCCATATCAGTTAATTTTGTTGCACCTCCTGATAGGATTGTTTTGACAAAATAGGGTCCAGACCAATTAGTCCTAATTTTCCCCCTTGGATCTAAAACATTCTTCCTTAATGCTTTTAACACCAAGTCTCCTACTTTGATGTTTCTTGTCAAATAGAATTAGCTCCTCATATCTCGCCCTAGTCCATTCAACTTCATCGAGTTTGATTTCTAATGCAATGCGTAGAGATGGTATATCTAGCTCTACAGGTTGTACGACATCCATTCCATAAACCAAGGAAAATGGCGTATTTCCTGTTGATGTGTGAATTGACGTGTGATAACCCCACAATACGAAGTGGAGTTTGTCAGGCCAATCCTTGTAATTTTCTGTCATTTTCTCGATGATAGTCTTTAAATTTTTATTAGCCGCTTCGACTGCTCCGTTTTCCTGAGGTCTATAAGGAAAAGAATGATGATGTTGAATGCCATATTTTTGTAACAATTCTTCACACTCAGCTTGAAAGTGAGTTCCATTGTCACTTATCATTTCATATGGGACTCCATATCGACAAATAATATTTCTTTCGATAATGAGTGCTTCATGTTTTGAAGTGATTTTAGTGTATGATTGCGCTTCAACCCACTTCGTGAAGTAATCAATTGCTACTAAGATATATTCGTGACCTCCTGTTCCCGGGGGAGTGATTTTACCAATAATGTCAATTCCCCATGTAGAGAATGGCTATGGCGAAGTGTAGGTGTAGAGTATAGACGGAGGAACATGTTGTAGATTGACGTAAATTTGGCACTTAGAGCATCTTTTTACATATTGATGGCAATCCCTATTCATGGTAGTCCAATAGTATCCTTCTCGCATTATCTTTTGGACTAGAATCTTGCCATTTACGTGAGTTCCACAAATTCCTTCACGGACTATTCTCATTGCTCTTTGAGCATCCCTTTTTCATACACATAAGAGTGCTCGACCCTTAGATACCATTTGTGTAACTCGTTCTCTATGAGTACGTATTAGGAAGCCAAGAGTCTTAATGCTCGTTTTTCTCTTTTAAGAACATGGGGAGGGTATTCTCCTTTGGTGACATAATTAAGTATATCCGTATACCACGATTCTTCTTCTTCTTCTTCATCTTGGATCACTTCATCATCTTCTATAGCTTGAATTTAGGCCGGTTTATGCCTTTTTTCTATAGTTAAAGGCATTTGCTCGATTTCCGTAGGAATCCTAACCATTGAGGCTAGTCTTGATAAGGCATCAACAAATTGTTTTTCTTCTCTAGGTAGATACGTGTATTCCACCTTCTCTAACTGATTCGTGAGAGTTTACAGATAAGTTTGGTAAGGGGCTAGACTTTCGCTCCTTACTTTCCATATTTTAGAGATCTGATTGATGATCAATGAAGAGTCTTCGAATATTTGTAATCTTTTCACACCTAATGCCAAAGCCGTTTCAAGGCCTACCACGCATGCTTCGTGTTCAGCAGCATTATTGGTAACGTCAAAATGAAGCTTTATGGAGATTGGAACATGCTCTTCTTTAGGTGATACTAGTAATACTCCAATGCCACATCCCTTTTGGTTTGAGGCTCCATCGAAGTATAAGGTCCAAGCATCGTCCTCGATGACCATCAAGTCTTCGTCTGGAAATTCATTGTCATGTATTGGCGTCGAATCTTCTATTGGAAAGTCCGCTAGGAAATCTGAAACCACAGATCCTTTGATTGATTTTTCAGGCATGAATCTTACATCAAACTGGGATAAGTTGACTATCCATCTTGACATACGCCCATTGAGTGTAGACGTCTCCAATAAATACTTGAGTGGGTCCAATCAAGAAACTACAAAGATTGTATGCATGAGCATGTAATGTCTTAACTTGGTTGTGGCCCACGCCAATGCGAGGGACAATTTCTCAAGTGGTGTACAGTGTACTTCAAACTCGAGCATCTTTTTACTTAGATAGTAGATTGCATTTTCTTTTTCTTTTATTTCTTGTGCTAGCATGGCTCCCATTGTCTCTTTGGTGACTGTTAAGTACAACTTAAGAGGTATTCCCGGAAGTGGTGGTGCCAATACGGGAGGATTTGTGAGATAGGATTTGATCTTTTCAAAGGCGTTTTGACACTCGTCATCCCATATTACTGGTACATTCTTTTAAAGCTTTTTAAATATTGGTTCACATATTGTTGTCAATTTTGACATGAACCAGCTTATGTATTGCAACCGGCCAATAAATCCTCGAATTTGCTTCTCGGTTTTGGGCGTTGGCATTGACATGATTGCCTTGATCTTTGTTGGGTCCATCTTTATTCCTCTAGAGCTTATGACATAACCCAAAAGCTTGCCTGAGGGGACTCCAAAAGCACACTTGGATGGATTCAACCTCATGTTGTCTTTTCTTAGCCTTTCGAAGAATTTTCTCAAGGCTATTTGATGGCCTAGGCGATCTTTTAACTTCACAATCATATCGTCCACATATACCTCAACTTCTTTATGCATCATGTCATGGAGCAAGGCAGTCGCTGCTCGTTGGTAAGTAGCACCCGCGTTTTTCAACCCGAATAGCATTACCGTGTAGCACTAAGTCCCCCATGGTGTTATGAAGGTTGTTTTCTCCATGTCTTCTTCTGCCATGAGAATTTGATTGTACCCTGCGTATCCATCCATGATCAAGAGAAGTGCATGATTCACTGTATTATCTACCAGAATATCGATGTGTGGTAAAGGGAAGTCGTCCTTTGGACTTGCCTTATTTAGATCTCGATAGTCGACACACATTCTTACCCTTCCATTCTTTTTCGGAACGGGGACGACGTTGGTGACCCATTCAGGGTATTTGGATACCTTGATAAAACCTGCAGTTATTTGTTTTTGAACTTCTTCTTTTATTTTAAGAGCTACGTCGGGTTTCATTCGACGCAACTTTTGTTTTACAGGTTTCATTTCTGGAATTAGCGGTATGGTGTGTTGAGTTATTTCTCCATTAATTCTTGACATATCTTCATATGAACAAGTGAATACATCGATGAATTCTTTAAGTAGATTGATTAAATCGGTTCTTTCTTGTTCATTAAGTGTTAATCCGATTTTAACTTCTCTTTTATTGGTTGAATCGTTTGAGATATCAACCCCTCTCAGTTTCCTCAAATATCGATGTTTTCTTTTCAAGTGTTTCCATTGCTCTAATAAGTTCTTTGTCATTTTCATTGTTAGTTAAGCAATGCTCGTCATCTTGGGTTAAAGAAAAACACAAGGAGTAAGAGGAAGAAGACATATTATTAAATTAAGAAATCATTACATCGAAGAGAGATATGTCCTCAGGGACTTGATTTCTAACTATCTTAGGGGAAGAGATAGAAGAAAGGGGTGCTACAACTAAAGATTTAGATGACTCTACGGGAAAAGACTCTGACTCTGACTCCGATTCAGACGACTCTTCAAACATCGGTCCTTGCCCTGTTGTAATGGAGATTTTCCTTCCGCTTGGAGTAGTCACCTTGACTGTCTTGCGCCACCCTTGTAGTGATCCTTCCGCTCGAGTGATGATCCTTGAGGGATCAAAGCTTTCGCTTTGTAGGACCGTTTGGATGAGCAATGAGTTATCCTCTATGTACGTCGACTCATCCTTTTATCGCCCAAATAGTAATCCCATGACATTAAATTCAAAGCATGGGGGTGCTTTCTCCTTGTCGACAGGAGTTGGGATTTCATCTAGAAAATAGCAATCTAGGAAAATTTCGAATCCCGGTTGCCTTATGCCATTTACAACAAAAGGTTCGGGAAATTCGTAGCATGGATAGTCCTCTCCTTATTTTATGAATTGTCCATTGAGGTTAAGAGGGTACTGATCCATTGGGATTGTTTTCTTTTGGTTGCGAGCGTTCCTACGTGCTTTTGAATTTTCCTGGGCTCGCTTGAGATCTTCCCGAGTCGGTTCAAAACCAAGTCCGAAAGTGTCTAATTTAGGGAGGCCAGGTGATTCCTGCGATGTTGCTATTCCTTTCTTCTTTCCTAGGGTCATCCCGGGAAAATGTCCTTGTTTCTTCAGAATAGCGTTCACTATCATATTTGAGTGGGGGTCTTGGCAGAGAGGGGTCCTTTCATCCTCCTCGATTAAGGAGACCTCTTCATTAAAGCCCCACAAGTCTTCATCATCTTCATCGTGCTCCACATTAATTATTGGATTTTCTATGGCTATAATCCTCATGGGTGAAGCATCGATCGTAATGGGAAATCCTCCAACTATGGCCTTTATGTGTTGGTGGAGAGATGAAGGGATGACCTTTAGGTCATGAAGCCAAGGGCGTCCCAACAATAAATTGAATGAAGCCTTAATATCTACTACTTGGAATGTTGTAGCGTGTTCTATTGCTCCCGCTATTATATTCACAGTAATCTTGCCAAGAGCTTGATGACGAGTGTTATCGTAAGCTCTTATTCATTGTGTTGACGGGGTTAGGTCTTCATCTCTATGCCTAGCATCCTCACAGTTCTGAGTAGACAGACATTGATGGCCGATCCATTGTCTACAAGAGTCATAGGGACGTTAATTCTCTTGCAAATTACTGTAAGTCCTTGTCGGAAAAGGTGATCAAGTTGATAGGACTATGGAGATCACTCGTAAGGAAGTTAGCCAACCCCTCAGAAGTGGTGTCAGAATCTATCCCTATCTTATCTAAGGCATTCATCACTGCCAACCTATGCTCTCGAGATGTTGCTAAAAGTTTCCATACATTCATTTTAACCTTGGTTTTCTTGAATTGTTTGACAATATCATTGTCTTCTATGACAGGTATGGGAACTTGCTGCGTAATTGGTATAGGTTGTGTCGAAATAGGAGGTTGCATTCTCCCGGATCTTGTGAGGAAGTCTATAGATGAATCTTCTTCAACCCAGAAGTCATCAATGGCATATGACATTGAAGGTAGAGGTCCTACCATGTCTTTTAAGTAAACGTCTTCTTCATCACAGTCCCAAACTCCATTAATACTTATGTCTTCTTCTTGTGGAATTTGGACTAGATTTTTGTCATCAATCATTTTTTGAATTAAATCTTTAAATTTAAAACAGTTTTCAATAGTGTGACCCTCCTGATTGATGGTATTGATAGTAGAATCTATCTATCCTTTTTAATGATTCAAATGGTCTCGGTTTGAGAGGTTTGACCTCGCCACTCTCGGAGAGCATATTGAACATTTTAGCATATGGAATCCCAATTGGAGTATAGAGTCTATTACTCTTCTTGGGTTTGTCAATTACTTGTAGAGAAAAGGGTTTCTTCTTTGTGGATGGGACCTTGTCACACTTTCTCTAAAGTTCTTCTAATTGTTTCTTCGCAACTTTGAGAGCTTCACGCAGCAAGTTTGATCCCTCCAACATGGACAATGTAAGCAATTGAATGTCCTCTTTACTTGCTAGTTCAGGAAGGTCAACCATGGCATCGAAAAAGATCGCCTCCTCTTCTTCAATAGCATGGATTTCTTCGATAGGTTTGATGAGAGATGAGGGATCAACCTCGTTTTCCTCATCAGAAATGGCCAAGGAGTGAGCGAGAGGTGCACTAGTAATTCTCGGCTTCTTACTGGCAGGAGGCAATGGCAGTTTGTTGTTGTCGATTGAATCTTGGATAGCTTCCTTAAGCTTCCAACAATTTTCGGTAAGATGGCCCCTACCTTAGTGATACTTGCAATGTACATTGGGGTTCCAATTAGCCGTCTTCTTCTCGACCGGTGGGTCCCCAAATGGTCCAATAGGAGTTATAAGACCTTTTGCATTTAATCGATCAAATGTGGTGTCATAACTCATACCTATAGGTGTAAAGTTCCTCCTAAATGGTCTCTTTTGTCCTTGATTATTCATGTCAAGAACTTCACTTAAGTTAAAGGTACTAACATTGTTTGAGTGGGTGGTTTTGGAAGAAGAAGGATTGTCGTTCTTCTTGCCTTTCCAGCCACTCTTGGAGTTACTGTTAGCAGCTTTTAGCTTAGCCAGGTCGTCTTCAATATTGATTCCAATGTCATAAACGGCCTTGAAGGTATGGAGATTATTATTGTATTTGAGATTCTTGGAGTACTTCTCTTGAAGGTTTGTGATGAATAAACTCACATATTCTTTTTCGCTTGGCACCTCAATCATCTTAGCAGAAGTTTCTCTCCATTTGTTGAAAAAAGAGGTGAAACCTTCATTCTCCTTCTGCTTGAGGATTTCAAGTTCCCTATAGTCAGTCTCAACTTGAATGTTGCACTTGTATCTATCAATGAAAGCGTTTACTGTAGACTCCCAAGTAGAGGTTCTTTCTTTCTCAAGAGAAAGGAACCATTGTTGGTAATCGGTTTCAAGAGATAGCGAGAACAAAGAGGGAAACACCTTCTTATCAATACCCTTGATGCTCATTATTGTTTCGAAGGCTCTTAGGTGAAAGTAAGGGTTGTCTGTCACTTTAAATTTCGGGATGTCATTGGCATTGAACTTCTGCAGAAGAAGATCCTTTTTTTCCGAGACCCCTTGTGAGCTAATTCCTTGAAACTTATAGTCACTAGACAGTTTGCTCAGACTCTCTTGCATGAGGTCCATCTGTTGTTGCTTCACAGGATCATCGATTTTGAGGGTTAAAACCTTTAACACCTCAGTCACAATAATCAATTGGTTCCTGAGCTCATTAACTTCCTCTTGAGTTGCCATTATTGTCTTAGCTTTCCTTTTACGATCGATCGGTTTGTCGAAAAGTTAGACTTGAATAAAAAGGTTGTCTTTGATCAAACGCCCTTCCTTTCTTGACTAGGCGCTGTAAATTAAACGATTATTGTTTTAATGACTTGACTCAAATCGACTTTGACTTTACGGTTTTGAAAAAGAATAAAGCAAAAGCAAAAATAGGGTGTATATTTTTGGCAAAAATAAGGTGTACATTTTTGGGAGTATAGTATAGGGTTCAAACAAGTGGTTTAATTGGAGGATTAATATCTGACTTACCCCCCTAAATAAAATGACGGAAAATACGCGCATACAAGACTCCCTTAGACATGGTCAAAGTGTGCATTAGTGTGTGCTTTATGTGGTGAGTGTAAGTGACATGCTTTAACTCTTGTGTAAGACCATGGGACTTAGTGCTTAGACTCGATTAATGACTTGACAAGGTATTATTGCCTGTAAAAAATAACTGAATTGACTAGAAAACTGTTCAATTAGACATAAGGTGATGACTCGAGCAACAAACCGAACTGTCGCCAAAACAACAGAACCGGAGCCTCTCTTTGTAGTGTAGCGCCAGACGACAAGGATGTCGCCAGGCGCTACGCTCCACAGAGTGGTGCTGCAGTTTTAATCTTGGCGCCATTGCTGGAACGTCGATTTGGGACTGCTTTCGGTATTATTACTTTACAGGGTATGCCTAAAGTCGTACTAAGTCAACTCTGATTAAATTATTAAACTTTAATTACTCTAATTAATTAATTAGGCAAATTTCTTTTAGTCATAAATAAGTTTATTTAATCTTAACACAAGTCAAACAAACTGTTAGAAAAAACACATAGAGGATGCACAACCAATAATGCACAATTAGTCAAGTAGTCACACCATGATGCAATGAGTTTGCAACCTAACCATGGCTCTAGCTCTCTAAAGTTCGGGATATGGGTTAGTCAATAGAGGGTCCATGGTTAATTGTCCGAATGCACCGCGCGGAAGCCTAACCGTAAGTGTTGGCGCGAGTGGATGGTACACCGCGAGTTTAGAAAACTTGCTTCCATGGTTTGGTGAATTCAACATTCTCGGATGTACCCTTTGTTGCACAGAGCGTTCAATCAGGTAGATGGAGCATGAATTGCCATAGGGTTATGTCCATATGTATAACACATATAGGTTTCAGAAAAGTGAGAAAAACTCAATCAGGAAGTAGGATCGAGTAAACAGTGCTAAAACCTGGTCAAAATTAGAACGCATATTTCTGGCTCGGTATTGGAAGAACTTGGCGCCAGCAAACAGAGGCCAGCGCCACAATTTGGCTTTAGCGACTGGAGACAGAAGCTGTCGCCTGACGCTAACGTCAAATTGTTGGCGCTAGGCTTTGTTCCCTGATGCTAGTTCCTACATGCCTCGGCAGTTTTTTGTGCTCGATAAAATTTTTCCAGTTTCGCGCAGCATTATTTCGATCCTAATTGTGAAAGATATTCGTCAAATTTCCTATGTGTAAAAATATTATGTTTTAACTCATTACAGATGGTCTTTCCAATGATATCTTTTTTATGCATATGACAATAATATTAATCAAAATTATGCACATGAAATACTTAGAACTTTTCGAGTCTCATACACTCATTCTAAATCACTGCCGAAATAAATTTCAGGAATTAAAATAGAAATCTTCCCCTGTGGAGTCGCTAAAAACTGTAGGGAATATTTCAAGCATTATCCCTAGCTTGAACCCCACTGTGATCATACACTTAAGTATGGTGGCATCAAAAGGGAAAGAAGATAGAGCAAAAGAGTTGCCAACAAGTTTTAGGAACTTGTAAACCGTTCACGAGGTGAAGTTAAACCCCTTAACGATCCAGGAGATTGTCAACTCCAATAGGTCTGGAACCATGGCTGGTAGTTCGGGGTGAAGGTACAAATCCAACCTAAAAGAGATTGAACCTGCCCTAATAATAGGCCTCTACTTTATTCTGATCATATTCATGTGCGCTTTCTAACTAACATGCAATCAATAGGTTTAACCCTAAACATGTTTAACTATGTTGGTTGAATATTAATGCACAAATAAAACTATTATTGGCGATCACTTGAATTATAATAAAATTAACCGTAAACAAGATTATTAATTATCTTATATAAGCGTGATTACAAGTACCAATTCTCTTTAAACATGCAGAAAAGGTGTGTTCAAGCAATAACAATAAATATAATAAAGCAACATAATAATAATCAAAATAATAATCATCATCATAGTTATGATCATATAATCATGTTAAAGCATAATAATAGCAAGATCCTATGCATGATACTAACAAGATTAATAACAAACCCTAGCATGTCACTAAGCATCCAAAATCAAAGCTTTAGCCCTAACATGATACAAACATGCTATTAGGAAAGAAAATAGGAAGCATACTTTTAATCATACTTGATATTAGGAATTTTTAGTTGTTACCCTAAACATGACACTAGGAAGATCAAAACACCCTAACACGACATTAGGGATCATAATAACAACTAGCATGATTTCTATATCATAATATCAATAAATCAATTCAAGCACTTACTTGGGTGCCTCGTATCTCTTTCTAATAACAAAATACACGCTTTAGTAACTTCAAGGAAAATAATAAAATCAAACAATTAAATTTAATAATTGAAATAGAAATTTGGGACCAAACCCTCAGAAATTAAAACCTTTCACGTCTAGGGCGAATGCAACTTCGAATTATGCTAGGTGTTTCTTGGTCCTGTGAATGCGGAATTTTGTTTAAGAGAAGGCTAGTTTAGAAAAGAGAGAGAGAGTAAGCTTTATCTTAGAGAGAGAAGAGAATAAGAGAGTTATTGATGAAAAACATAGGTTTTAGGAGGCTATTTATAGAAAAAATCAGCTAAACGGATTAAAAAAACAAATCAGAGTTTCGACGAGGATAAAAGAAGTTAGCCTCAGGCGCTGAATATTAGCGCCAGGCGCCAAGCATTAGGGCCAGGCGCTGAACATTTGCGCCAGTCACCAAGCAATGGCGCCAGGCGCTAATGTCTGTCGTCAAGCGCTAATTAGTATTTTCACGTGTTTTCTTAATTCAGATAAAATTTAGCCGTACAGAAGGGCAATATCGTATTTTCCTTAAAAACACTCTTTTATTCTAATTAAAACTCCAAAAAGTCAACGAAAGTCAATTTATGCTAATTGAATTAGGAATGACAAGAACCTTCTAGATTAATCTAGAAGACTTAAATAAATTCTAATTGCATTAGGAATGATAAATCCATATTAGGCCCTCCTCTAGATCATTGGGCCGCATATAAGTATCAAACCGGGCCCAGTTTAGTAATTTGGCCATAAATTCCTCATTATGCATCGGAATTGGGCTTATAATATATTGTTAAAAAGCTCTTTTCAAGCCCCATCAAACTACACCATTATTAGACCCTTGCCATGGGCCAAACCAAATAGGATTGGCTGTTTTCTTAAAATAAGTTTTCAAAAACAAAGAGAAAAGAAAAGAAATTAAAATTATCCGCAACACTAAACCTTCCACACTTTCACTTCACTCGATTATGATTCGACGCGAAAGGTACTCATCACCGGGTTTGGTTTTGGGGAGTCACAAATGGGTGTCTACAGAAGCCCCCACTTTGACTAATTTTGGAGAAACGCAAGTTTCGAAAACAAAAGTCAAAGTAGCGATAGGGACGGAGTATGATTCAGAACGTTCTGCGATCTTAAATCACTCTTGTAACGCGTATCTTGCACCGTCGAGCACACATTTCTAAAGGTAATTTATTTGCTGCTGCATTGCTGTATTTCTGTATTTTTGACGACCTCTTGCAAGCTAAAGAATGCCGCCTGAAGACTGCTACGCTTGTAACTACCTCCAATTCCGCCATAATAGACTTTTGCAAGCTAGAGAACCCTATCGAAGATTTCTTCGTTTGAATTTACCTTTTAGTACTTTGTGACCATCTTCCGCAAGCCATGGAACACGATCGAAGACAACTTCGCTTGAAATCACCTCCAGTTGTTTGTGACAACTCTCCGCAAGCTAGGGAACACTGCCGAAGATATCCTCGCCTGAAGCTATCCTCATTTTTTGCGATAATATTCCGAGGAAAATTACCGAAGACCCACGCTTGTCGATCTTTAAAAGCTTGCTTAAACTTTGCTTCCGCTATGCCAGTACGTTGGCGCTTTTGCTGCTTTTGAACCTGTATGTCGATGCCTCTGCTGAATTATAAACCATTATGTCGGTGCCTTTTGTTGTATGAACCATTATGTCGATGCTTTGCGATGAGTCAATGCTTAGGCGCTTTAAGCTAAGTGAGACGATCATTCATCAGGTCAATCACTTCATGCAATTGTAATCAAGCCGACTACTTAATCATGTCAAATTGCTTATAGGGGCTAATTGGCGTACCAAGGAACCCAAAACGTTACAAGAGGTCGAAACAACCGCACTGAGTGGCTGAACAGTCTGTCGCCACTGAAATATTATTGGTGCCATATATTTGGTTCTAGCGCCAGGCGCTGACACTAGCGCCAGGCGATAATCTGTATCGTCTGGTGACAAGGCCTGTCGCTTGGCGCTAGAGTCGGGATTTCCATATATACCCCTTTCTTCTTCATTTTTGCTGCTACTACTGCTGCTCATTTTGCTCGAGAAATTGCCGCAGAACTTCAATTTATCCGTTCTTACTTGTTTCTCAATCGAATTTGCTCAAATTTGTTGCAAATCAAAGCTTTTTCTATCCATTTTCTCGATCTATGTAAGTTTTCTCCAAACTCACTCCAGTTATAATGAATTTCGCACATGTTTGTTCACGAATTTCTTAAAAATTTGAAACTTGAATTGCTTTATTCACTTTTTTTGTCAATATTTATGCCATGAAATTGCTTGATTATGTTTATATATTGCCTTGGGAGTAATTTGAGACTTGTTTGACTCAATTTGGGGAAGAAACGAACAAATCACCATTGTTGGACCTCTTAAGGTCGGGAATACAATGTGGCCTGTTTTTGATGTTTTTGCTAGCATTTCTTGTCCAATTTGTCACAATAATTACCATAGTATTGCAAGAAATTATTTGAATGCTTGAAAATTGCCGTGTATGTTTGATTTGAAATTGTGCACTGTTTTAGTACTATGTACTCCATTTTTTTTTTGCGAACATAGTATCATACGGCTAGGCGAACCTTAGATACTATAGAACCATAATTTATGATTATTTTGCACAATGTAGCATGGCTAGAAAATGAGGCTCGGTTCACGGTCCTAAGACGTACGACGGGAGAACGAGCCCGTAGAGGAGGACGCCGACCCGTCCACTTCTCTCGGTCCTCTCCCTGAGTGGGATGAGCGGACTCTGTACTTCTCCCCCATCCACCATAATTCTAAGAGGGTGCGACGTGGGATCATAGTTGGTAGGACGCGCTACCACGGTTTAGGATACGACACCTTGGGCGACCTGTACAAGATGTACATCGGCATTGACGGAGAGGTGAGACTTCTCTTGGAGTCTTGCGGGTCGGAGGCCCTGATTGCCTCTAGCAGGGGTCGGCATGTGGCTTGTGCCCTTGTGGAGTTCTTTTGGGACACCATCAACACTTTCCACTTTCCCTGGGGTGAGATGATGGTCACCTCGACCGACTTCAGTCTTATTACGGGACTAGAGTTTATTAGTGATGCGTTGTCGTTCGACTACGAGATCAGCGTCTTTTCTCTAGAGGTTGAGAAGCTGTTGGGTCCGATTGTTGTTCGGGCTCATGCTGAGGTAGAGTCGACTCAGTTCAGCGCTAAGGGGATTCGCCGTTTGACTCTAGCAGCGGCTTTCGAGGATGATGTGACCACCCGAGAGCAGCGGGTGCGCATCTTTGTGCTTATCTTGCTGTCAGGGACGTTCTCCCCTGACAAGGGTAGTAGAGTGCTGCTTTACTACCTACCTGCGGTCCGTGATCTACACTTGATCGAGACTTATGACTGGGCCTGCTTGGCCTATGCTTACTTTGTTCGAGCGTCACGAGACTCGTGTCGACACCAGTCCTTTATGGGAAATGTCGCTATGTTCGGCTTTTGGAGAGTCGTAGAGGTATACTTTATCTCCCATAAAGTTTAGCTCTAAGCTTTGATTAGCACTTGTTGATGCCTTTTGCCGTCTGTGGATCTGGTTCTACGAGCACTTCCCCTCAGTTGCGCCAGCGAGACCGCCGCTGCGCTGATGTGCAGTGAGTGCCGCTTGGGGAGGCCATTGCGGTATGGTTCTTTGTATAGTTGAATACTTTCGTATGACCTTTGATGGATTCTTATCTGATATGCGTTCTTTGCAGGAGCCTGACGTGCAGTACCGGCCGTGGATCGGCTTGGTGGTCCCTGGGTTAGCCGCGCAGTATAGTGCTGAGCGTTGCTATTTCTTAGGGACATATGGAGTAGTTGCATATCTTGAAGAGAGGGTTGCTATTCAGCATTCCTCAGACACTTTCGTCGTTCTTGCTCCACCGCCGCATCACATGTTCAACGCCGTGAGGTTGGTGAGCATGTTAGAGAGAGCTGGTACCCCTTGGCGATCTTATACGATCCCTGGGCGGTGCTATGAGGAGGAGCTACTGTCGTTGTTAGCTCCAGTCCTTGTACTGGCGGAGGAGGTGGTGGTATGATTTTCATCTTTTACCTTTCGTTAAGTAGCCCCCAAGTAATGTTTTACTAACTTTGATTTGCTTTTGTCAGGCTGGACCTATAGAGTTCGTGCCACCTCGTATGTCCATCCATTATCAGGGGACGTACGGGCCGATCGAGGAGATGATTCCTCCGGCTCCTGAGGGTGAGCGCTTCGTGGAGCGGTCGATTCGTCGTCACCAGACTCGGGTAAGCTTTATTTATTTTCAATTTTTTGTCCATATATGTTATGCATTATTACTGAATTTATTTTCTTGACAATTCTCGCGCGAGGTAGTCACGGCGATGGCACGGTACATAGATGCCTTCCGGAGCCAGCTCGTTCGGATGAGGAATCTGGCTACGTGTCGTCGCGACGACGCCATTTAGGAGGTAGTTTCCCTTCTTATTTTTGCATTATTGCTTCTATTTTGATTGTTTCTGACTTAGTTTCTTCTTGCAGGGTCATCCCATTCCTTCTCGTACCCGAACGAGGCTTGAGGTGCGGAGAGAGTCGGCGAGGTCTAGCTCGAGACATCACCGTACTGGTTCTGGCGGTCAAATTGGTCGTTCTGAGGCTGCCCGGACCGAGGCGGTGGAGGGCTTAGGCTCTTCATTTGAGGGTGCACACGCTGCGCCGGTAGGCCAGGGAGAGGCTACCTCGACTCTTAGAGGTTGTGGGATGTACGAGGTCTGCTCGTCTTAGCAGCAACCTCCGCAGCCTCAGCCTCAGGTTGATGTTGGGTGGACGGGTCCTGAGCTGAGTTTTCCGCCTCCCGAGGTGACTGGAGCTGGTGGGGAGGTTACTCCTCGTACTGCGCAATTTTATGACATGATGGGCGTACGTCCTCCGATGCCGTAGTTTATTCATGTGCTTTTTATTATTATTTTGACTTTGTATAGAACTTTGCCTTTATTAGACTCATTTATTAGACATATTTGTATATACGTACTACTATGAGTTTATTTAATTAACATTTATTTTTTCAATTTTATGTGCATGTTTGTGTGTGCAAGTAATTGTGATAATTAAAAATTTTGCGCAAAAATTCCGTCATTTTTATTATTGATGGAGGGTATCCAACTTTCTCCCCCAAAAAGAAAAAATAAAAATAAAAATAAAAAATATTGGATTTACAAAAACTTAAAAATTAAGTCCAAAATATAGTCTACAAAAATAATATAATTAATATGATTGGTATATTAATTAGGAAGAAGGAAAAATATAATTAGAAAAAGGGTAATAAAAGATTGTAAAGTCATTGGTCAGACTCGAATCAGGCAAAAAACGCGGTTTTTCAAAAAGCTCGTATGATAAGACATATTAGCGACATCTGGCGCCACGCGTTTTGGGTTAGCGCCAGACGCTAACTCTTAGCGTCTGGCGCCAGGCTCTAGCGTCAGGCGCCAATGTCTGGTGTCTGGCGCTGATGAGCGCTGACTTCGAATCCTTTCCGGATTGAAACTGTGCCGATTTCGTGCATAAATAGCCCCATACCCAGCCGATTTTCTTCATAATTTCAGCAGATTAAATATAACCTTAGCTCTTGAAAAAATAATAATCATGTCTTTAGTCTCTAAAAGTTTTACCAACTTCACTCATGAATGGTGTCGGTCTCTAACTGCCAAGGAGAGAAAAGAGTTAAGAGTTTTTTCATATGGGGGGTATTTATGGTATCAAGGGGGTAGATCTTGATGTAGACTTTATTCATACCGCCTTAGAATATAGGGATGTGGATACTCATTGTTTTAGACTAGGGTGTGATGAAATTAGCCCTTTGCCGGAAGAATTCGGTGCTATCTTAGGTTTCCCTGCATTAGATCTTACAGTAATCCCTAGAGTAAATGAATATTATTATAAGGATTTTGAGCGCTTCTTTGATTTAAAAGACAAAGATCTAACAAATATAGTAGATGGTAGCATAGTTAATTTGAATGAATTAGCTCGCCATTATTTTGATAGACCTTATTCTGAGTCTTTTCATGATTGTAGAAGAAGGACTTTCCTTTTTTGCATGCTTAATCAATATCTTCTCACTAGTAGTAGAGCTAATGAGGGTCAAGGAATCATATCAACTATTTTGGAGCAGATTGAATCTGGGAGAAATCCAATGTCATTAATTATTGGAGAGACTATGCTTAGTCTTGATGAATTAAAAAAAAATCCAAAAGCACCTTTTCGGGGCTCTCCAATTTTATTACAGGTAGAAAAATAATATTTTTAATTATAGAAATCAAAAACATATTTTTGTATAGTAATATTAATTTATTTGCATTGAATTTTTTTTTACAGATGTGGCTCTTGCAATTTTACCATCAAGTGGGTCATCCCTTAGTGGAAAATAGAAAAGATGGTTGGTGTTAACAAGCAACCTTTCTGCCGTCTTCTAAGCTTGTCCAGAATGACTTTTTATTATCCCTGCAGGGTATAAAGACAGTACAACCTACTTCGAACAATTACTTCCGGGGATCTTTGTCGTCCCTATGAATTTCCTGTCTCTTAGGTAGTAGACAAATTTGATGCTTATTGGAGAACTAGACCTTTATGGGAAGTGATTACCCAAAAGTTTCCTCCTTCCTTGCCCAATGCTGTGAAGAAGTGGCTTCTGAAGAAAAATCAGAGTAAAACTGATGTGAAGAGTCATCTAGGTGACAAAGTGATTCTTCTTAAGGAATGCTTGGGTGAAAGAGTTGAGTTCAAAACACCTACAATGCCTAGGAAGAAAAGCTCTACCAAGGATAAAGGAAAGAGAAAAGTTGAAACTTCAGACAAGAAGGCTTGGGTAGAGAAAAAACATGGAGTCCTAGCTAAGGGAGAAACTATTTACTCCAAAATTATTAGACTTGATTTTAAATTTAAAGTTAATTTATTTATATTCCATCAATAATGCAATTGTTAACTTATTTTATTAATGAAATTGCAGGTTTTTTTTAATTAAATTATCTCCTTTAAATTTTATTTATTAAAGCAATGAAAACTGAAAATTTAATTTTCCAGAAATTTTTTTCGAGTGCGGAAGTCGAAAATTTTCCAAAAGACACCGAAATATTCCTAGGGACTTTGCAGAAAAATGGCGCTGCGTTTTTACGACTGGCGCCAGCTGTAGCAGTCTGGCGTTAGGCGACAGGCAATGTCGTCTGGCGCTGATGTTAATCGGCCGGCGACGGAACTTTTTCTGTGATGCCGATGTTTCGTCGATTTTCTGTCCAATTTATTTTTAAACCTGGGATGCGAGGTTTGAAAAAAATAAAGTGGCTGCATCCGTAAAGGGTTGCCTACGTATACTTTCTCAAGGAATCAGGCCAAACGTAGCTCTCTTGAGTATCCTACTCAAGTGATTATGGTTAGTACTTTTTAAGTTAGTCAAGATATGTCATGTTCGAGAACTCATTGTGTAGACACCTAAAAATGTCTCCCCAAAATCAAACCCGATGATGAACAACCTTTCACCGCCATTATTGGTCGGGTTGAGTATTTAATCTTGGATTACTTAAATCCATATTTCCATTTCATAAACCAACCCAACTTCTAGCCCATTTCCCCAAACCATAACTTATTTTCATCTTTTCGTGCCTTTAAATCCAAAATAATTCATTTTGTGTCCTTTAAAATCATTCATTTCGTGTCCTTTTTATAAAAACGTTTAGTTGAGTTTATTTGGGTCCATAATTTGGGTCCAATTATTGAATATTTGGATGGGGCTTGAAAATATATTTCTAACGATATATTGTAAGCCCAAATCCGAGTTATAACGAATAAGTTATGGTCAAAATTAAATACTAAACTAAGCCAAGACCGAACCTAAGCCCACCTTACCTACGACCCAATGATCATGTGGAGGGTCCAAATTATTTAATCTCATTCCTAAAAAATTAGGATTAATTAGAAACTTCTATAAGTTTCTAAAAGATCTTAATTATCCTTTTTGAAAAGATAAGATTAAAGAGTATGAAATTGAATAAAAGTTTTCTTTTTGAAAATCCTATTTCTATCCGTATTGAAAGACATTCAAAGATAGTTAGATATGATTTTAGTGCCTCATATTAATTATATAAATTTTATATGGTTTGATAGCCCTTGAAATTATCTTTCCAATGATATATTATAATATCAATACCGAGCTATAACGGAAAAGATATGAATAAAATATCAAACTCTATCAAAAAATGACACCGTCTCACTATTTCGGCCATATCTTTTATTCTATAAAATATTTTAATCTGATTCTAATTGGGTTAGAAATTAGACTTCAATAGATTTCCAACAATATCTTATTCATCTTATTCCGATTTCTTGATCAAATGATATGATAAAAATAACAACCGCAAAAATTGCAGTCTATCGAGTTTTATTCCGATTTAATTCGGATCTTATCTTAATTCTTCGACCCTTCTTTTTTTTTCCATAAATAGAGGTCATATTACCCCTTTTCCAATTATCAAGCTTGATCACAAAATCATTCTTTTCTCCCTCTTTAGCCTAAAACACTAGCCTCCCAATTCTTTCGTTCCTTCCTTAAGCACTCCAAGAAGTTCATACAATACCCAAAGTTATAAACTACAACCAAGGCGTGAAAGGTACAAATAACTGAGGGTTTGGACCAATCAAATCTAAATTTATTTAATTTAATTTCCATTTGATTTATTTTTATTAAAGTTACTAACGGTTTATCCATGATGTAGCAATTCAAGCAGAAAGTGAGTAATTGATTCACTTAATTACTCTTATTTTTATTCTTGTTGCTGGTATCATGATTAGGATTATTATTTGATTTCACTAACAGTATTATTGTTAAATTGCTTCCAGTTTATTCTATTATTTTTATATGATCACCATATTTCATGCTAAAGAGAATATGTAATTGAAAATCACGCCTAATAAGATAATTTGGACAACCGGTTTAGGTTCCTTTTTAATCTTGTTATTTAATCAAGTGATCACAATATTTTAGAATTATTTTGTGCATTAATATTCAACAATTTAGCAAAATAATAGTTTTGAGAAAATTGAATATTGTGTTTGTATATCTTTGAGATCGCAGGAATCACTTTTCACTATAAGAATCGAGTAGAGGCCAATCAGGGGAAAGTGACTCCATGACTCACTTCGTACCATCATTCCCGATCCTCCTTTTATGGTTCCGAACCATATGGAGTTAGTAATCTCATGGATTATGAATGGGGTGTAACCTTCAAAGGTCAATTGTTGTTGCCTATCATTGTCCCTTATCGGGGTTGCCTTTTTATGATCTGTGAACGGTTTACAAGTTCCTTAAAGACTTGTTGGCGGCTCCCTACTTTGCTTTGTTCCTAATCGTTGTTCCTAATCGTATTGTCAATTCCCACTTCCTATGAGTGCCAAGCATATTCACACATGCTTTAAAATGGGCGCCATTCGAACGACGCCTACAATTTGGCGACTCCACTGGGGAGGATTTTTTGTTATTAATCGATTTGAGTGATCGGTATTTAATGAAGATGAGTGGATGAGACTTGAAAGATTCTTGAATTGTATTCCTGCGATTTAATTGGCATTGTCACATATGCATATGCTTTTTAGGTTACCTATTTTTCCAAAATAGTACGTGTTCTACGTATGTGGCTAGCCCGGGGGATTTAAGCTCTATCAACCCGAAAACGCTCATG
Organism: Chenopodium quinoa; assembly: GCF_001683475.1. Taxonomy (NCBI): domain Eukaryota; kingdom Viridiplantae; phylum Streptophyta; class Magnoliopsida; order Caryophyllales; family Amaranthaceae; genus Chenopodium; species Chenopodium quinoa. Next base: position 4,453,880 of record NW_018745324.1, read on the forward strand.
GAAATAAAGGTTCATCCGAGTTTTTAAATCCACCCAAACCATGGAGTCAAGTTCGATTTCATCACAAACTCGCGGAGCCGCCCGTTGGCATACACCCTCAAGGGAAGCTTCCTTGATAACGCGTCCAAACTCTTAACCATTGCATGGTACTCTTTGACACCCAAATAAGCTTGACTATAGTCGAACATAGAACTTGACTTTAGGTTGCGAACTTCATAGCATCATTCATGACAATGTGCTTATATGTGCATTTTTTGACTTTTTATTTATTTTTTTATTTTTTTCCTCTTATCAAATCCTTTTTTTTTAATTATTTGAGTCGAGCCATAGATTTTTTTTTTTTTTTTTTTTATAAATTGAGTTAACCCGGATTTTTATTCTCGTATCCTCCACAAGAGTCAACTTGTTTTGGTCATAGCCGGAGTTCTACAAAGAGTTATATGTCGTGCAACCTAAAGATCTGTAGCCCCAAGTTTTATCTTTCATTTGGAGTTGGTTTCGTCCCAATCAGAGTCACAGAGAAATATTTATAACCGATATACTACAGCCTGTCCAGTTTAGGTGTCTTTTTAGCGTCAACTTTTTTTTTTTTTTTTATTGTTTTTTCTTTATATCTTTTCTTGTCAAGCTAGTCTTAGCCAAGTCCTTTAATTCGTGTCAACTCGTATAACATAGAATTATAGATTTTTATTTTAATTTATTTTAATTATTTTTATATCCATGAGTCCTAACTCTTCTAGAATTCTAGTCCTCTTCTTGGTTTCTTGTGATTTTTTGTGCTAACCTTAACATGTGTTCTTTGTCTTTGATTGTGGTTGATCTTATTTATGACTAATGATTGCCAATGGACCCTTTTTACCTAGTAAATAGCATAAACATTAAAATTGGACAAAATTAATCAAGTTAGTTTGTCATTTAGTCTTCCGTGCTATTTGGTCATTGGGTCCTTTGTTTTTCACATCGTCCTCATGTCTAGCCATGTGATCATACCACGAGTCTTAATAAAATCACCTAATCCCACATGTTGAGTCATTGCACACACTTTGTCTTCGAGTAATGCACTATATTGTTTCTGATCGTATACTAGGACCATGCATGCGTTGTTTTCTGTTGTAATAGGAATGAGTAGAGTATTTCCCATCGATTTTCAAAATTCTTTCATACACTCTTCCTTTCCAATCTGAGTATTGAGTCAATGCATTAAGTGAGCTCATTTTGTTCCATAGTACTCGAGTTCAAGAATCACTAGGCAAGAGTTGGAAGAATAAGGGGAACGTCATTCCTTCCTTCTTTTCTTCCAATCAAAGCATCAGCAATAACAAACTTTTTGTCTCTCTTGGCGGTAATAAGTAATTCATAAGCAACCATGATGACGAAGCACAAGACAAGTTTCCATACAAGATTTCATGCTAGTTTTTCTTCGTTTCAACCCTTTTCCCCTAATAAGTCTAGCATAGGTTCTCCTTATCCTTATGTCTATATGCCATGTTCCATCAATGAGCATTTCTTTCCTTTGCATTCGATCATGTCATTCGAAAAAAAAAATTGCCGAAGTAAACACAAGGTATACCAATGATTTGAGGTACCTTTGCAACCCATTCATTCCCCATTAACCATTAAATCACATATCCATTTCTTCATCAACGACTTTGAGCCTCGTCTAATGATTGGCCTTATTTATTCAACTCACAATCACCTAGCCATGGGATGGGAAGGTCTGTAATTAGTATAACATTCAAAGGCAAGTAAAAAAAAAACGCAACAAAAAAACAATGTCTAAGGGCAAGTGTTCCAATGTCTTTGATATGAACACGTCTCAAATTGCGTCTCTCATCGAGTGCTTGGTATCGTGCCTGAGAAACATGAATGCTAAGTGAGTGATGGACCACATGATTTGAGATTGCCCACATTGATTCAAAAAAAAAGAAAAAAAAGTCAAAGCAAAAAGAAATGTTGAAAATAAAACTTGCAAGGTCCAATTCACAATTACACATCTTGGGGGCTTCTCTCGGGTCTTGAGCTTTTTACCCCTTTCTTCCTTAAACCATCAGCTTAACCATATTACAACCCTTGAAAGACCTCTTTGAGGTGTACATACACTTGTGCAAAGTTCGGTTAGAACTACGTTCGGCCTGATTCCTAACGGATACGTAGGCAACCTCACATTGAGGTGCGACCACATTCATGTGCATGATCGACTCAAAAAAATATCCAATGCTTACCCCTACCCATTTAGAGCTAGACTTGGGGGCTTGAACCCATATCATTTAGCCTACCTAGCTTAAAGAGTCATCATCTCTGACTCTTCTCACATATATTTCCATCACCATAACCTTTGCAGCCAGCCTTAGTATCACATTCACACACTTCACTCTCACATCCATATCCATATCATCCTCCCTTTAAGAACCCTTTATCATGGAATCTTGTTTCAACATTGTTCATGTTTCATCGTCTTTCAGGATAACATTCATTAGAAGAAATATTGTATACTTGCTTAGCTTCCCAACCTGGGCAAAGTTTATTGTTTCATGAATCGCATAATGTGTTGAGCAACATTTATATATCAATGATTTTTAATCATACAAAGCATATCGTGCTAACTCCTTGACCTAAGAAGCATTCATTATGCAATACTCAATAAACACTTCAGCTATATACGTGCTTAGCTTCCAGACCTAAGTTACGTTTAAGATCGTTTCTTTACACTATATATGATGCTTAGCTTTATGACATAAGTTCATTCATCTATTGTGTCAAATGATGTAATTGTCCTTAGCCTCCTGGCCTAAGAACATGCATCACGCATACATTATTTTAAAGATAAGCAATTCAATCCATACGATTCATTTTGTCTTACTCAATGAGGAAATTCAAAACTTCTTCTTGTTTCATATTTTCTCTTTTGGGGAAATTCACAAACTTTTTCAAAACTTTTTCTCATCAAGGGAAGTTCGGAAATAAAAGTTCAGTTTTCACGTCTTTCTTTTTCGGGTGAAAGTCGGTACCGTCCACTCGTCTCATGACAAAAATGACGGAAATATTTTGCTTTTTTGCATTGTTGATTGCTTGTGCCTGCTCATACATTTAAATCATACTTATACACACACAATCACAAGTCATACGCATGTCATGTCGTGACAAGTCAAACTTGGTCAAGTCAGTTGGTCAAGTCAATCATAGTCTATACGAGTCCCTTGGCAAATTTTATTTTGCAGGTCTCAATTATAGCCCACGTCCGGGGACAAGCGGACCATCTACAACCCACTTTCGGGGACAAGCAAACCATTTACAGCCCACGTTCGGGGACAAGCGAACCATCTACAGCCCACGATCGGGGACAAGCGAACCATTCACAGCCCATGTTCGGGGATAAGCTAACCAACTACAGTACATGTCTTGGGACAAGCGGATTATCTACAACCCACGTTCGGGGACAATCGAACCACCATCATTTCATGACGCAAGGTTCTCGATACACAGAGACTTACAATCTCATCATCTGTCAACTATCCTCAAGCATGGAAAGTATTATCCGGTGGATTTCTTCAAGCATAGAAAACCACCAAATTCCTTTGTCGGCTTTCCTCAAGCATGGAAATCATTATCAGTGGATTTCTTCAAGCATAGAAAAACGCCAAAATCATATGTCGGCTTTCCTCAAGCATGGAAAGTGTCATCCGGTAGGTTTATTCAGGCGTAGAAAGCTACCAAACTCATCTGACGGCTTTCCTCAAGCATGAAAAGCATTTCAACAAACGTCATCCGGTGGATTCCTTCAAGAATAGGAAAATACCAAACTCATTTTTCACCGATATACAGGTGTCAGATAAGCGTTCTATCCCTTTACTCTCTTATTTGTGGAATTAACATTTTTTGCAGGTATCAGCGTATACAGAGTGATTTAGGATTGCAGAACATTTTAAATCATTCTCCGTCCCTATCGACTACTTTCACTATCGTTTTCGAAACCGACGTTTCCATAAACTCAGTCAAAGTGGGGGGCTTCTATATACACCTAAAAATGTCTCCCAAAAACCAAAATTGATGATGAACAACCTTTCACTGCCATTATTGGTCGGGTTGAGTATTTAATCTTGGAGTGCTTAAATCCATAATTCTATTTCATAAACCAACCCAACTTCTAGCCCATTTCCCCAAACCATAAATTATTTTCCTCTTTTCGTGCCTTTAAACCTAAAATAATTCATTTTGTGTCCATTAAAATCATTCATTTCGTGTCCTTTTTATAAAAACGTTTAGTTGAGTTTATTTGGGTCCATAATTTGGGTCCAATTATTGAATATTTGGATGGGGCTTGAAAATATATTTATAACGATGTATTATAAGCCAAAATTCGAGTTACAACGAATAATTTATGGTCAAAATTAAATACTAAACTGAGCCAAAACTAAACCTAAGCCTATCTTACCTACGACCCAATGATCATGTGGAGGGTCCAAATTATTTAATCCCATTCCTAAAACAATTAGAATTAATTAGAAAATTCTATAAGTTTCTAAAATATCTTACTTATGCTTTTTGAAAAGATAAGATTAAAGAGTTTGAAATTGAATAAAATTTTTCTTTTTGAAAATCCTATTTTTATCCAAATTAAATGACGTTCAAAGATAGTCAGATATGATTTTCGTGCCTCATATTTTTTATCTGAATTTTATATGGTTGGATAGCCCTTGAAATTATCTTTTCAATGATATATTACAATATCAATTCCGAGCTATAACGGAAAAGATATGAATAAAATATCAAACTCTATCCAAAAATGACACCGTCTCACTATTTCGGCCATATCTTTTATTCTATAAAATATTTTAATCTGATTCTCATTGTGTTAGAAATTAGACTTCAATATATTTTCAACAATATCTTATTCATATTATTTTGATTTCTAGATCAAAAGATATGATAAAAATAAAACCCCAAAAACTGCAGTTTATCGAGTTTTATTCCGATTTAATTCGGATCTTATCTTAATTTTTCGACCCTTCTTTTTTTTCTCTATAAATAGAGGTCATATCACCCCTTTTCCAATTATAAAACTTGATCACAAAATCATTATTTTTTCCCTCTTTAGCCTAAAACACTAGCTTCCTTATTCTTTCATTCCTTCCTTAAGCACTCCAAGGAGTTCATACAATACCCAAAGTTATATACTTTAACCAAGGCGTGAAAGGTACAAATAACTGAGGGTTTGGACCAAATAAAATCTACATTTATTTAATTTAATTTCCATTTGATATATTTTTATTGAAGTTACTAACGGTTTATTCATGATGTAGCAATTCAAGCGCAAAGTGAATAATTGATTCACTTAATTACTCTTATTTTTATTCTTGTTTCTAGTATCATGATTAGGATTATTATTTGATTAGACTAACACTATAATTTGTTTAAATTTCTTCCAATATTGATGTTTATTCTATTATTTTTTTTATGATCACCATATTGCATGCTAAAGAGAATATGTAATTGAAAATCACGCCTAATAAGATAATTTGGACAACCGGTTTAGGTTCCTTTTTAATCTTGTGATTTAATCAAGTGATCACAATATTTTAGAATTATGTGGTGCATTAATATTCAACCAATTTAGCATAATAATATTTTAGAGCAAATTAAATATTTTGTTTGTATGCCTTTGAGATCGCAGGAATCACTTTTCACTATAAGAATCGAGTAGAGGCCAATACGGGCGAATGTGACTCCATGACTCACTTCGTACCATCATTCCCAATCCTCCTTTCGTTGTTCCGAACCATATGGAGTTAGTAATCTCATGGATTATGAATGGGGTGTAGCCTTCACGGGTCAATCGTTGTTTCCTATCGTTGTCCCTTATCGTGGTTGCCTTTTTTATGATATGTGAACGGTTTACAAGTTCCTTAAAGACTTGTTGGCGACTCCCTATTTTTCTTTTTCCCTAATCGTTGTTCCGAATAGTAAAGTCAATTCCCACTTCCTATGAGTGCCAAGAATATTCACACATGCTTTAACGTAGACGCAATTCGAACAACGCCTACACATTGCCATCAATATTAGTTAATTTTGCTGCACCTCCTGATAGGATTGTTTTGACAATATAGGGTCCAGACCAATTAGTCCTAAATTTCCCCCTTGGATCTAAAACATTCTTCCTTAATGCTTTTAACTCCAAGTCTCCTACTTTGATGTTTCTTGTCTTGAACTTCTTATTAAAATGTCTATCCATACGAGTTTGATAGCATTGAGTATGATGTAGAGCTTCTAGCAATTTTTCATCGAGTAGAATTAGCTCCTCATATCTCGCCCTAGTCCATTCAACTTCATCGAGTTTGCTTTCTAATGCAATGCGTAAAGATGGTATCTCTAGCTCTACAGGTTATACGGCATCCATTCCATAAACCAAGGAAAATGGCGTATTTCCTTTTGATGTGTGAATTGACGTGGGATAACCCCACAATGCGAAGTGGAGTTTTTCAAGCCAATCCTTGTAATTTTCTGTCATTTTCTCGACGATAATCTTTAAATTTTTATTAGCCGCTTCGACTACTCCGTTTTTCCTGAGGTCTAAAGGAAAAGAATGATGATGTTGAATGCCATATTTTTGTAACAATTTTTCACACTCATCTTGAAAGTGAATTCCATTGTCACTTATCATTTCATGTGGGACTCCATATCGACAAATAATATTTCTTTCGATAAAGAGTGCTACATGTTTTGCAGTGAGTTTAGCGTATGATTGCTCTTCAACCCACTTCGTGAAGTAATCAATTGCTACTAAGATATATTCGTGACCTCCTGTTCCCAGGTGAGTGATTTTACCAATAATGTCAATTCCCCATGTAGAGAATGGCCATGGCGAAGTGTAGGTGTAGAGTAGAGACGGAGGAACATGTTGTAGACTGACGTAAATTTGGCACTTAGAGCATCTTTTTACATATTGATTCAATCCCTATTCATGGTAGTCCAATAGTATCTTTTCAAATTATCTTTTGGACTAGCATCTTGCCATTTACGTGAGTTCCACAAATTCCTTCGTGGACTATCCTCATTGCTCTTTGAGCATCCCTTTTTCCTACACATAAGAGAGCTCGACTCTTAGGTACCCTTTTGTGTAACTTGTTCTCTTTGAGTACGTATTGGGAAGCCAAGAGTTTTAATGCTCGTTTTGCTCTTTTGTGAACATGGGACGGGTATTATCCTTTGGTGACATAATGAAATATATCCGTATACCACAGTTATTCTTATTCTTCTTCTTCTTCATCATCTTGGATCACTTCATCATCTTCTATAGCTTGAATATAGGCCGGTTTATGCCTTTTTTCTATAGTTAGAGGCATTTTCTCGATTTCCGTAGGAATCCCAACCATTGAGGCTAGTCTTGCTAAGGCATCAACAAATTGATTTTCTTCTCTAGGTAGATACGTGTATTCCACCTTCTCTAACTGATTAGTGAGAGTTTCCAGATAAGTTTGGTAAGGGGCTAGACTTTCGCTCCTTACTTTCCACCTTTTAGAGATCTGATTGATGATAATTGAAGAGTCTTTGAATATTTGTAATCTTTTCACTCCCAATGCCAAAGTCGTTTCAAATCCTACCACACATTCTTCGTATTCAACAACATTATTGGTAATGTCGAAATCAAGCTTTATGGAGATTGGAACATGCTCTTCTTTAGGTGATACTAGTAATACTCCAACGCCACATCCCTTTTGGTTTGAGGCTCCATCGAAGTATAAGGTCCAAGCATCATCCTCGATAACCATCAAGTCTTCGTCTAGAAATTCATTTTCGTATATTGGCGTCGAATCTTCTATTGGAAAGTCCGCTAGGAAATCTGAAACCACAGATCCTTTGATAGCTTTTTGAGGCATGAATCTTACATCGAACTGGGCTAAGTTGACTATCCATCTTGATATATGTCCAATGAGTGTAGACTTCTCGAATAAATACTTGAGTGGGTCCAATCAGGAAACTACAAAGACTGTATGCACGAGCATGTAATGTCTTAACTTGGTTGTGGCCCACACCAATGCGAGGGACAATTTCTCAAGTGGTGTATAGCGTACTTTATACTCGAGCGTCTTTTTACTTAGATAGTAGATTGCATTTTCTTTGTCTTCTATTTCTTGTGCTAGCTTTACTCTCATTGTCTCTTTGGTGACTGTTAAGTACAACCTAAGAAGTATTCCCGGAAGTGTTGGTGCCAATACGGGAGGATTTGCGAGATATACTTTGATCTTTTCAAAGGCTTTTTAACACTCGTCATCCCATATTACTGGTACATTCTTTTTAAGCTTTTTAAATATTGGTTCATATATTGTTGTCAATTTTCATATGAACCTACTTATGTATTGCAACCGGCCAATAAATCCTCGAATTTGCTTCTTTGTTTTGGGCGGTGGCATTGACATGATTGCCTTGATCTTTGTTGGGTCTATATCTATTCCTCTATAGCTTATAACATAACCCAAAATTTTGCTTGAGGTGACTCAAAAAGCACACTTGGATGGATTCAACCTCATGTTGTATTTTCTTAGCCTTTCGAATAATTTTCTCAAGGCTATTTGATGGCCTAGGCAATCTTTTAACTTCACAATCATATCGTCCACATATACTTCAACTTCTTTGTGCATCATGTTATGGAGCAAGGCAGTCCCTGCTCGTTGGTAAGTAGCACCCGTGTTTTCCTACCCGAATGGCATTACCGTTTAGTAGTAAGTCCCCCATGGTGTTATGAAGGTTGTTATCTCCATGTATTCTTCTGCCATGAGAATTTGATTATACCCCGCGTATCCATCCATGAACGAGAGAAGTGCATGATTCGCTGTATTATCTACCAGAATATCGATGTGTGGTAAAGGGAAGTCGTCCTTTGGACTTGCCTTATTTAGATCTCGATAGTCGACACACATTCTTACCCTTCTATCCTTTTTCGGAACTGGGACGACGTTGGCGACCCATTCGAGGTATTTGGATACCTTGAAAAAACCTGCAGTTATTTATTTTTGAACTTCTTCTTTTATTTTAAGAGCTACGTCGGGTTTCATTCGACGCAACTTTTGTTTTATAGGTTTCATTCCTGGAATTAGCGGTATGGTGTGTTGAGTTATTTCTCTATTAATGTCTGGCATATCTTCATATGACCAAGTGAATGCATCGATGAATTCTTTAAGTAGATTGATTAAATCGGTTCTTTCTTGTTCATTAACTATTAATCCGATTTTAACTTCTCTTTTATTGGTTGAATCATTTGAGATATCAACCGTATTAGTTTCCTCAGTTATCGGTATTTTCTTTTCAAGTGTTTCTATTGCTCTAATAACTTCTTTGTCATTTTCATTGTTAGTTAAGCAATGCTCGTTATCTTAGGTTAAAGAAAAACACAAGGAGTAAGAGGAAGAAGACATATTATTAAATTCTGAAATCATTACATTGAAGACAGATATGTCCTCAAGGACTTGATTGCTAACTATCTTAGGGGAAGAGATAGAAGAAAGGGATGCTACAACTAAAGATTTAGATGACTTTATGGGAAAAGACTCTGACTCTGACTCCAATTCAGACGACTCTTCAAACATCGGTCCTTGCCCTGTTGTAATGGAGATTTTCCTTCCAGTTGGAGTAGTCACCTTGACTGTCTTGCGCCATCCTTGTAGTGATCCTTTCGCTGGAGTGATGAGCCTTGAGGGATCAAAGCTTTCACTTTGTAGGACCGTTTGGATGAGCGATGAGTTATCCTCTATGTACGTCGACTCATCTTTTTCTCGCCCAAATAGTAATCCCATGACATTAAAGTCAAAGCATGGGGGTGCTTTCTCCTTGTGTACAGGAGTTGGGATTTCATCTTCAAAATAGCAATCTAGGAAAATTTCGAATCCCGATTGCCTTATTCCATTTACGACAAAAGGTTCGGGAAATTCGTAGCATGGATAGTACTCTCCTTATTTTATGAATTGTCCATTGAGGGTAAGAGGGTACCGATCCATTGGGATTTCTTTCTTTGGGATGCGAGCGTTCCTACGTGCTTTTGACTTATCCTGGGCTCGCTTGAGATCTTCCCGATTCGGTTTAAAACCAAGTCCGAAAGTGTCTAATTTAGGGAGGCCGGTGATTCCAGCGATTTTGCTGTTCCTTTCTTCTTTCCTTGGGTCATCTCGGGAAAATGTCCTTGTTTCTTCAGAATAGCGTTCGATATCATATTTGAGTAGGGGTCGTGGCAGAGAGGAGTCCTTTCATCCTCCTCGATTAAGGAGACATCTTAATTAAAGCACCACAAGTTTCATCATCTTCATCGTGCTCCACATTAATTATTGGATTTTCTATGGCTTTATGGGTGAAGCATCGATCGTAATGGGAATTCCTCTAACTATGGCCTTTACCTGTTGGTGAGAGATGAAGGGACATCCTTTAGGTCATGAAGCCAAGGGCGTCCCAACTATAAATTTAATGAAGCCTTAATATCTACTACTTGGAATGTAGTAGCGTGTTCTATAGCTCCCGCTGTTATATTCATAGTAATCTTGCCAAGAGCTTGACGACGAGTGTTATCGTAAGCTCTTATTCCTTGTGCTGACGGGGCTAGGTCATCATCTCTATGCCTAGAATCCTCACAGTTATGAGTGGACAGACATTGATGGCCGATCCATTGTCTACATGAGTCATAGGGACGTTCATTCTCTTGAAAACTACTGTTAGGTTTAATGCCTTATAATGCTTGTCACCTTCTAGAGGTAAGTCCTTGTCGGTAAAGGTGATCAAGTTGATAGGACTAGGGAGATCACTCGTAAGGAAGTTAGCCAACCCATCAGGAGTGGTGTCAGAATCTATCCCTATCTTATCTAAGGCATTCATCACTTCCAACCAACTCTCTCGAGATGTTGCTAAAAGTTTCCATACATTCATTTTAACCTTGGTTTTCTTGAACTGTTTGACAATATCATTGTCTTCTATGATAGGTGTGGGAACTTGCTGCGTAGTAGGTATAGGTTGTGTCGAAATAGGAGGTTACATTCTCCCGGATCTTATGAGGACATCTATAGATGAATATTCTTCAACCCATAAGTCATCCATGGCATATGAGACTGAAGGTGGAGGTCCTACCATGTCTTTTAAGTTAACGTCTTCTTCATCACTGTCTCAAACTCCATTAATACTTATGTCTTCTTCTTGTGGAATTTGGACTAGCTTTTTGTCATCAATCATTTTCTGAATTAAATCTTTAAATTTAAAACAGTTTTCAATAGTGTGACCCCCTGGTTGATGGTATTGACAGTAGAATCTATTTGTCCTTTTTAATGATTCAAATGGTCTCGGTTCGAGAGGTTTGACCTCGCCACTCTCGGAGAGCATATTGAACATTTTAGCATATGGAATCCCAATTGGAGTATAGACTCTATTACTCTTCTTGGGTTTGTCATTTACTTGTAGAGAAAGGGGTTTCTTCTTTGTGGATGGGACCTTGTCACACTTTTTCTGAAGTTCTTCTAATTGTTTCTTCGCAACTTTGAGAGCTTCACGCAACAAGTTTGATCCCTCCAACATGGACAATGTAAGCAACTAAATATCCTCTTTACTTGCTAGTTCAGGAAGGTCAACCATGGCATCGAAAAAGATCTCCTCCTCTTCTTCAATAGTATGGATTTCTTCGATAGGTTTGATGAGAGATGAGGGATCAACCTCGTTTTCCTCATCAAAAATGGACAAGGAGTGAGCGAGAGGTGCACTATCAATGCTCAGCTTCTTACTGGCAAGAGGCAATGGCAGTTTGTTGTTGTAGATTAAATCTTGGATAACTTCCTTAAGCTTCCAAATATTTTTGGTAAGATAGCCCTTACCTTAGTGATACTTGCAATGTGCATTGGGTTTCCAATTCGCCGTCCTCTTCTCGACCGGTGGGTCCCAAAATGGTCCAATAGGAGTTATAAGACCTTTTGCATTTAATCGGTCAAATTTGGTGTCATAACTTATACCTATAGGAGTAAAGTTCCTCCTAAATGGTTTCTTTTGTCCTTGATTATTCATGGCAAGAACTTCACTTAAGTTAAAGGTACTAACATTGTTTGAGTGGGTGGTTTTGGAAGAATAAGGATTGTCGTTCTTCTTGCCTTTCCCGCCACTCTTGGAGTTATTGTTAGCAGCTTTCAGCTTTGCCAGGTCGTCTTCAATATTGATTCCAATGTCATAGACGGCCTTGAAGATGTGGATATTATTATGGTATTTGAGATGCTTGGAGTACTTCTCTTGAAGGTTTGTGATGAATAAACTCACAGATTCTTTTTCGCTTGGCAAATCAATCATCTTAGCAGAAGTTTCTCTCCATTTATTGAAAAAAGAGGTAAATCCTTCATTCTCTATCTGTTTGAGGATTTCAAGTTCCTTATAGTCAGTCTTAACTTGAATGTTGCACTTGTATCTATCAATGAAAGTGTTTACTATAGACTCCCAAGTAGAGGTTCTTTCTTTTTCAAGAGAATAGAACCATTGTTGGTAAATGGTTTCAAGAGATAGCGAAAACAAAGAGGGAAACACCTTCTTGTCAATACCCTTGAGGCTCATTATTGTTTCGAAGGCTCTTAGGTGAAACTAAGGGTTATCTGTCACTTTGAATTTCGGGATGTCGTTGGCAATGAACTTCTGCATAAGAAGATCCTTTTTTTTCAGAGACCCCTTGTAAGCTAATTCCTTGAAACTTATTGTCACTAGACAGTTTGCTCAGACTCTCTTGCATGAGGTCCATCTGTTGTTGCTTCACAGGATCATCGATTTTGAGGGTTAAAACCTTTAACGCCTCAGTCACAGTAATAAATTGGTTCCTCAGCTCATTAACTTCCTCTAAAGTTGCCATAATTGTCTTAGCTTTCCTTTTACGAGCGATCGGTTTGTCGAAAAGTTGGACTTGAATAAAAAGGTTGTCTTTGATCAAACGCCCTTTTTTTCTTGATCACGCGCTGTAATTAAACCATTTTTGTTTTAATTACTTAACTCAAATTGACTTTGACTTTACGGTTTTGAAAAAGAAAAAAGCAAAAGCAAAAATAGGGTGCATATTTTTGGCAAAAATAAGGTGTACATTTTTGGGAGTATGGTATAGGGTTCAAACAAGTGGTTTAATTGGAGGATTAATATCCGACTTACCCCCCTAAAAAAATGACGGAAAATACGCGCATACAAGACTCCCTTAGACATGGTCAAAGTGTGCATTAGTGTGTGCTTTATGTGGTGAGTGTAAGTGACATGCTTTGAATCTTGTGTAAGACCATGGGACTTAGTGCTTAGACTCGATTAGTGACTTGACAAGGTATTATTCCCAGTAAAAATTAACTGAATTGACTAGAAAACTTTTCAATTAGACATGAGGTGATGACTCGAGCAACAAACCGAACTGTCGCCAAAACGACAGATGTGGCACCTCTCTTTGTAGTTTAGCGCCAGACGACAAGGATGTCGCCAGGCGCTACGCTCCACTGAGTAGCGCTGCAGTTTTAATCTTGGCGCCATTGCTGGAACGTTGATTTGGAACTGCTTTCGGTATTATTACTCTACAGGGTATGCCTAAAGTCGTACTAAGTTAACTCTGATTAAATTATTAAACTTTAATTACTCAAATTAATTAGGCAAAGTTCTTTTAGTCATAAATCAATTTATTTAATCTTAGCACAAGTAAAAAAAAAACGGTTAGGAAAAACACATAGAGGATGCACAACCAGTAATGCACAATTAATCAAGTAGGCACAATCATGATGCAATGAGTTTGCGACCTAACCATGGCTCTAGCTCTCTAAAGTTCGGGATATGAGTAAGTCAATAGAGGGTCCATGGTTAATTGTCCGGATGCACCGTGCGGAAGCCTAACCATAAGGGTTGGCGAGAGTGGATGGGACACTAAGAGTTTAGAAAACTCGCTTCCATGGTTTGGTAAATTCAACATTCTCGGATATACCCTTTGTTTCACAGAGCGTTCAATTAGGTAGATGGAGCATGAATTCCCACAGGGTTATGTCCATATGTAGAACACATATGGGTTTCAGAAAAGTGAGAAAAACTCAATCAGGAAGTAGGATCGAGCAAACAGTGCTAAAAACTGGTCAAAATTAGAACGCATATTTCGGGCTCAGTATTGGAAGAACTTGGCGCCAGGAAACAGAGGCCAGCGCCACAATTTGGCTTTAGCGCCCGGCGACAGAAGCTGTTGCCAGGCACTAACGTCAAATTCTTGGCACTAGGCTTGGTTCCCTGACGCTAGTTCCTACATGCCTCGGCCGCATTTTGTGCTCGATAAAATTTTTCTTGTTTCGCGCAGCATTATTTCGATCCTAGTTGTGAAAGATATTCCTCAAATTTTCCTACGTGTAAAAATCCTATGTTTTAACTAATTACGGATGGTCTTTCTATTGAGATATTTTTTATGCATATGACAATAATATTAATACAAATTACGCACATGAAATACTTAGAACTTTTCGAGTCTCATCCACTCATTCTAAATCATTGCCGAAATAAATTTCAGGAATTAAAACAGAAATCTTCCCCTGTGGAGTCGCCAAAAACTGTAGGGAATTTTTCAAGCATTATCCCTAGCTTGAACCCTACTGTGATCATACACTTAAGTATGGTGGCATCCAAAGGGAAAGAAGATAGAGCAAAAGAGTCGCCAACACGTTTTAGGAACTTATAAACCGTTCACGAGGTGAAGTTAAACCCCTTAACGATCACGGAAATCGTCAACTCCAATAGGTCTTGAACCATGGTTGGTAGTTCGAGGATGAAGGTACAAATCCAACCTAAAAGAGATTGAACCTGCCCTAATAATAGGCCTCTACTTTATTCTAATCGTATTCATATGCGCTTTCTGACTAACATGAAATCAATAGGTATAACCCTAAACCTGTTTATCTATGTTGGTTGAATATTAATGCACAAATAAAACTATTATTGGCGATCACTTGAATTATAATCAAATTAATCCTAAACAAGATTATTAATTATCTTATATAAGCGTGATTACAACTACTAATTCCCTTTAAACATGCATAAAAGGTGTGTTCAAGCAATAACAATAAATATAATCAAGCAACATAATAATAACAATCAAAATAATAATCATCATCATAGTTATGATCATATAATCATGTTAAAGCATAATAATAGCAAGATCCTAGGCATGATACTAACAAGATTAATAATAAACCCTAGCATGTCACTAAGCATCAAAAATCAAAGCTTTAGCCCTAACATGATACTAACATGCTATTAGAAAAGAAAATAGGAAGCATACTTTTAATCATACTTGATATTAGGAATTTTAGTTGTTACCTTAAACATGATACTAGGAAGATCAAAACACCCTAACACGACATTAGGGATCATAATATCAATAAATCAATTCAAGCACTTACTTGGGTGCCTCGTATCTGTTTCTAATAACAAAATACATGCGTTCTAACTTCAAGGAAAATAATAAAATCAAAAAATTAAATTAAATAATTGAAATAGTGATTTGGGACCAAACCCTCATAAATTAAAACCTTTCACGTCTAGGGCGAAGGCAACTTCGAATTATGCTAGGTGTTTCTTGGTCTTGTGAATGCGGAATTTTGTTTGAGAGAAGGCTAGTTTAGAAAAGAGAGAGAAAGAGAGTAAGCTCTAGCTTAGAGAGAGAAGAGAATAAGAGAGTTATTGATGAAAAACAGAAGTTTTAGGAGGCTATTTATAGAAAAAAAACAGCCAAACAGATAAAAAACAAATTAGAGTTTCGACGGGGATAAAAGAAGTTAGCGCCAGGCGCTAAACATTAGCGCTAGGCGCTAATGCTAGCGTCAGGCGCCAAGCATTAGCGTCAGGCGCTAATGTCTGTCGTCAGGCGCTAATTATTATTTTCTCGCGTTTTCTTAATTCATATAAAATTTAGCCGTACAGAAGGGCAAAATCGTATTTTCCTTAAAAACACTCTTTTATTCTGATTAAAACTCCAAAAAGTCAACAAAAGTCAATTTATGCTAATTGAATTAGGAATGAAAAAAACCTTCTAGAAGAATCTAGAAGACTAAAATCAATTCTAATTGCATTAGGAATGATAAATCCATATAAGTCCCTCCTGTAGATTATTGGGCCGCATATAAGTATCAAACCTGGCCTAGTTTAGTAATTTGGCCATAACTTCCTCATTATGCTTCGGAATTGGGCTTATAATATCGTTGGAAAGCTCTTTTCAAGCCCCATCCAACTACACCATTATTGGAACCTTGCCATGGGCCAAACCGAACTGGATTGGCTGTTTTCTTAAAATAAGTTTTCAAAAACAAAAAGAAAAGAAAATAAATTAAAACTATCCGCAACACTTAACCTTCCACACTTTCACTTCACTCGATTATGGTTCGACGCGAAAGGTACTCATCACCGGGTTTGGTTTTGGGGAGACAGAAATGGGTGTCTACAGAAGCCCCCACTTTGACTAAGTTTGTAGAAACACAAGTTTCGAAAACAAAAGTCAAAGTAGCGATAGGGACGGAGAATGATTCAGAACGTTCTGCGATCTTAAATCACTCTTATAACGCTGATACCTACAAACTAGCGTTAGTTAAAACAGATAAAAAATTTAAGAAACGTGTATCTTGCACCATCGAGCACACGTCTCTGAAGGTAACCTATTTGAAGCTGTATTTCTGTATTTTTAACGACCTCCTGCAAGCTAGAGAATGCCGCCTAAAGACTGCTACGCTTGTAACTACCTCCAATTCCGCCATGATAGACTTCTGCAAGCTAGAGAACCCTATCAAAGATTGCTTCGCTTGAAACTACCTTCTAGCACTTTGTGACCATCTTCCGCAAGCCAGGGAACACGATCGAAGACAACTTCGCTTGAAATCACCTCCAGTTGTTTGGGACAACTCTTCGCAAGCTAGGGAACGTGGTCGAAGATATCCTCACCTGAAGCTATCCTCATTTGTTGCGATAATATTCCTAGGAAAATTACCGAAGACCCACTCTTGTCGATCTTTAAAAGCTCGCTTGAACTTTGCTTCCGCTATGCCAGTACGTCGGCGCTTTTGCTGCTTTTGAACTTGTATGTCGGTGCCTCTGCTGAATTATAAACCAGTATGTCGGTGCCTTTTGCTGTATGAACCATTATGTCAGTGCCTCTGCTGAATTATAAACAAGTATGTCGGTGCCTTTTGCTGTATGAACCATTATGTCGGTGCTTTGCGATGAGCCAATGCTTAGGCGCTTTAAGCTAAGTGAGACGATCATTCCTCAAGTCAAACACTTCAGATAATTGTAATCAAGCTGACTACTTAATCATGTCAAATTGCTTGTAGGGGCTAACTGGTGTTCCAAGGAAACCAAAATGTTACAAGAGGTCGACAACCGCACTGAGTGGCAGAACAGTGTGTCGCCGCTGAAATATTGTTGGCGCCACATATTTGGCTCTAGCGCCAGGCACTGACACTAGCTCCAGGCGCTGACACTGAAGCCAGGCGCTAACCCGTATCGTCTGGCGCCAAGGCCTGTCGCTTGGCGCTAGAGTCGGGATTTCCATATATACCCCTTTATTCTTCATTTTTGCTGCTGCTGCTCATTTTGCACGAGAAATCACCGCGGAAATTCAATTTATCCGTTCTTACTCGTTTCTCAACCGAATTCGCTCAAATTTGTTGCAAATCAAAGCTTGTTCCATCCATTTTCTCGATCTATGTAAGTTTTCTCCAAACTCTCTCCAATTATAATGAATTTGGCACATGTTTGTTCACGAATTTCTTGAAAATTCAAAACTTGAATTGCTTAATTCACTTTGTTTGTCAAATTTTATGCCATGAAATTGCTTTATTATGTTTATATATTGCCTTGGGATTAATTTGAGACTTGTTTGACTCAATTTGGTGAAGAAACGAACAAATCACCATTGTTGGACCTCTTAAGGTCGGGAATACTATGTAGCCTGTTTTTGATGTTTTTTCTAGCAATTCTTATCCAATTTGTCACAATAATTACCATAGTGTTGCAAGAAGTTATTTGAATTCTTGAAAAATGCCTTATACGTTTGATTTGAAATTGTGCTTTGTTTTAGTACTACGTACTCTGTTTTTTTGCGAACATAGTATCATGCGGCAAGGCAAACCTTAGATACTATAGAACCTTAATTTATGATGATTTTGCACAATTTATCATGGCTAGACAATGAGGCTTGGGTTCACGGTCCCGAGACGTACGACGGGAGCACAAGCCTGTAGAGGAGGACGCCGACCCGTCCACTTCTCTCGGTCCTCTCCCTGAGTGGGATGAGCGGACTCTGTACTTCTCCCCCGTCCACCATATTTCTGAGAGGGTGCGACGTGGGTTCACAATTTGTAGGACGCGCTACCACGGTTCAAGCTGCGACACCTTGGGCGACCTGTACAAGATGTACATCGGCATTGACGGAGAGGTGAGACTTCTCTCGGAGTCTTGCGGGTCGGAGGCCATAATTGCCTCTAGCGGGGGTCAGCACGTGGCTCGTGCCCTGGTGGAGTTGTTTTGGGACACCACCAACACTTTCCACTTTTCCTGGGGTGAGATGATGGTCACCCCGACCGACTTCAGTCTTATTACGGCACTGGAGTTTAGTAGTGTTGCGCTGCTGTTCGACAACGAAATCAACGCCATTTCTCCAGAGGTTGAGGAGTTGTTGGGTCCGATTGCTGTTCGGGCTCGTGCTGAGGTAGAATCGACTCAGTTCAGCGCCAAGGGGATTCGCCGTTCGACTCTAGCGGCGGCTTTCGAGGATGATGCGACCACTCGAGAGCAGCGGATGCGCATCTTTTTGCTTATCTTGATGTTAGGGGCGTTCTCCCCTGACAAGGGTAGTAGAGTGCTACTTTACTACCTACCTGCGGTCCGTGATGTACACTTGATCGGGACTTATGACTGGGCCAGGTTTTCCTATGCTAACTTTGTTCGAGCGTTACGAGACTCTTGTCGACACTGGTCCTTTATGGGAAACGTCGCTCTGTTCGGCTTTTGGAGAGTCATAGAGGTATACTTTATCTCCCATAAAGTTTAGCTCTAAGCTATGATTAGCACTTGCTGATGCCTTTTGCCTTTTGTAGATCTGGTTCTACGAGTACTTCCCTTTAGTTACGCCGGCGAGACCGTCGCCGCGCAGATTTCCAATGAGTGCTGCTTAGGGAGGTCGTCGCGCTGGGATGTCTACTGCTTATGTCCGAGATCAGATCATCGCGGTATGGTTCTTTGTATAGTTGAATACTTCCGTATTACCTTTGATGGATTCTTATGTGATAGGCGTTCTTTGTAGAAGCCTGACGTGCAGTAGCGGTCGTGGATCGGATTGGTTGTCCCTGGGTTAGCCGCGCAGTATACTGCTGAGCGTCGCTATTTCTTAGGGACATATGGAGCAGTTGCATATCTTGGAGAGAGGGTTGCTATTCAGCATTCCTCGGACACTTTCGTCGTTCCTGCTCCTCCGTTGCGTCACATGTTCAACGCCGCGAGGTTGGTGAGCATGTCCCTTAGCGATCTTATACGATCCCTAGGCGATGCTATGAGGAGGAGCTACTGCCGTTTTTAGCTCCAGTCCCTACACTGGCTTAGGAGGTGGCGGTATGATTTTCATATTTTACCTTCCGTTAAGTAGCCCCCAAGTAATGTTTTACTAACTTTGATTTTCTTTTGTTAGGCTGGACCTACTAAGTTCGTGCCACCTCGTATGTCCATCCATTATTAGGGGACGTAAGGGCCGATCGAGGAGATGATTCATCTGGCTCCTGAGGGTGAACTCTTCGTGGAGCGGTCGATTCCTCATCACCGGACTCGGGTAAGCTTTATTTATTTTTCAATTTTTTGTCTTTATATATTATGCATTATTACTGACTTTATTTTCTTGACAGTTCTCGTGCGAGGTGGTCCTGGCGATGGCACGGTGCATAGATGCCTTCCGGAGCCAGCTCGTTCGGATGAGGAATGTGGCTACGTGTCGTCGCGACGACGCCGTTCAGAAGGTAGTTTCCCTTCTTATTTTTGCATTACTACTTCTATTTTGAATGTTTCTAACTTAGTTTCTTCTTGCAGGTATAGCCCATTCCTTCTCGTACCCGGACGAGGCCTAAGGTGCGGAGAGAGCCGGCGAGA
The DNA here is from genome assembly GCF_001683475.1 of Chenopodium quinoa. Classification (NCBI taxonomy): domain Eukaryota; kingdom Viridiplantae; phylum Streptophyta; class Magnoliopsida; order Caryophyllales; family Amaranthaceae; genus Chenopodium; species Chenopodium quinoa. The sequence goes on from NW_018745324.1 coordinate 4,474,004, forward strand.
TCTTGCTCGAGACGTCGCCGTACTGGTTCTGGCGGTCGGGGTGGTCGTTCTAAGGCTACCCAGACCGAGGCGGTGGAGGGCTCTAGCTCTTCATCTGAGGGTGCACACGCTGCGCCGGTTGGCCAGGGAGAGGCTACTTCGGCTCTTAGAGGTGGTGGGATGTACGTGGTCGGCTCGTCATCGCAACAGCCTCCGCAGCCTCAGCCTCAGGTTGATCTTGGGTGGACGGGTCTTGAGCTGAGTTTTCCTCCTCCCGAGGAGACTGGAGCTGGAGCTGGAGCTGGTGGGGAGGTTACTCCTCGTACTGCGCAGTTTTATGACATGATGGGCGTACGTCCTCCGGTGCCGTAGTTTATTCTTGTGCTTTTTATTATAATTTTAACTTTGTATAGAACTTTGCCTTTATTAGACTCATTTATTAGACATATTTGTATATACATACTACTATGAGTTTATTTAATTAACATTTATTCTTTAATTTTTATGTGCATGTTTGTGTGTGCAAAGAATTGTGATAATTAATAATTTAGCGCAAAATTCCGTCATTTTTATTTTTGATGGAGGGTATCCGACTTTCTCCCCCAAAAAAGAAAAAAAATATTAAAATTAAAAATATTGGATTTACAAAAACTTAAAAATTAAGTCCAAAATATAATCTAAAAAAATAATATAATTAATATGATTGGTATATTAATTATGGAGAAGGAAAAATATAATTAGAAAAAGGGTAATAAAAGATCGTAAAGTCATTGGTCAGACTCGAATCAGGAAAAAAACGCAGTTTTTCAAAAAGCTCGTATGATAAGACACATCAGCGCCATCTGGCACCACACGTTTTGGGTTAGCGCCAGACGCTAACTCTTAGCGTCTAGTGCCAGGCCCTGGCGTCAGGCGCCAATGTCTGGCGTCTAGCGTTGATGAGCGCTAACTCTGAATCCTTTTCGGATGGAAACTGTGCCGATTTTGTGCCTAAATAGCCCCCTGCCCAGCCGATTTTATTTATAATTTTAGCAGATTAAATATAACCTTAGCTTTTGAAAAAATAATAATCATGTCTTTAGTCTCTAAGAGTTTTACCAACTTCACTCATGAATGGTGTCGGTCTCTAACTGCCTAGGAGAAAAAAGAGTTAGACTTTTTTCATATGAGGGGTATTTATGGTATCAAGGGGGTAGATCTTGATGTAGACTTTATTCATAACGCCTTAGAATATTGGGATGTGGATACTCATTGTTTTAGACTAGGGTGTGATGAAATTAGCCCTTTGCCGGAAGAATTCGGTGCTATCTTAGGCTTCCGTGCATTAGATCTTGCAGTAATCCCTAGAGTAAATGAATATTATTATAAGGATTTTGAGCGCTTCATTGATCTAAAAGACAAAGATCTAACAAATATAGTAGATGGTAGCATAGTTAATTTGAAAGAATTTGCTCGCCATTATTTTGATAGATTTATTCTGAGTCTTTTCATGTTTATAGAAGAAGGGCTTTCCTTTTTTGCATGCCTAATCAATATCTTCTCACTAGTGGTAGAGCTAATGAGGGTCAAGCACTCATATCAACTGTTTTAGAGCAGATTGAATCTGGGAGAAATCCAATGCCATTAATTGTTGGAGAGACTATGCTTAGTCTTGATGAATTAAAGAAAAATCCAAAAGCACCTTTTCGGGGCTCTCCAATTTTATTACTGGTTGAAAAATAATATTTTTAATTACAGAAATCAAAAACATATTTTTGTATAGTAATATTAATTTATTTGCATTGAATTTTTTTTTTAACAGATGTGGCTAATGGAGAGACTAGAATTAATTAGTCCTCCAGACAATGTTGAAAAATATACTCCAAATTTCTTTGTGTAAAGGATGAAACGCTTCTCTAGGATGGGGCGCCATGATTGGAAGAAGGTCTTTGGCTCTTGCAATTTTACCATCAAGCGGGTCATCCCTTGGTGGAAAATTGAAAAGATGGTTGGTGTTAACAAGCAACCTATCTGCCGTCTTCCAAGCTTGTCTAGAATGACTTTTTATCATCCCTGCAGGGTAAAAAGACAGTACAACCTACTTCAAACAATTCCTTCTGGGGATCTTCGTCGTCCCTATGAATTTCTTGTCTCTCAGGAAGTAGACAAATTTGATGCTTATTGGAGCGCTAGACCTTTATGGGAAGTGATTACCCAAAAGGTTCCGCCTTCCTTGCCCATTGATGTGAAGAAGTGGCTTCTGAAGAAACCTTCAAAGGACATGAAGAAAAATCAGAGTAAAACTGATGTGAAAAGTCGTCTAGGTGACAAAGTGCTTCCTGTTAAGGAACGCTTGGATGAAAGAATTGAGTTCAAAACACCTACAATGACTAGGAAGAAAAGCTCTACTAAGGATAAAGGAAAGAGAAAAGCTGACACTTTAGAGAAGAAGGCTTGGGTAGAGAAGAAACATAGTGTCCTAGCTAAGGGAGAAACTATTTACTCCAAAATTGAATGTAGGTCCTCTAAAGGATGCTTACTGGCTAAAGTTATGGATGAAGAAGAGGATATAGACAAAAATTGGAAGAGAGCAAAGAAAGAGAAAAAAGATTAAAGCATTCCTTAACTTTCAATTATTAGACTTGATTTTTAATTTAAAGTTAATTTATTTATATTCCATCAATGATGTAATTGTTAGTTTATTTTATTAATGAAATTGCAACTTTTTTTAAAAAAATTAAATTATCTCCTTTAAATTTAATTTATTAAAGCAAAGAAAACAGAAAATTTAATTTTCCAGAAATTTTTTTCGAGTACGGAAGTCGAAAATTTTCCGAAAAACACCGAAATATTCCCAGGTACTTTGCAGAAAAATGGTGCCGCATTTTTACGACTGGCGCTTGCTGCGGCAGTCTGGCGTCAGGCGACGACATTGTCGTCTGCCGCTGATGTTAATCGGCTGGCGACATAACTTTTTCTGTAACGCCGATGTTTCGTTGATTTTCTGTAGAATTTATTTTTAAACTTGGGATGCGAGTTTTGAAAAAAATAAAGTGGCCGCACCCTTAAAGGGTTGCCTACGTATCCTTTCTCAAGGAATCATGCCTAACGTAGCTCTCTTGAGTATCCTACTCAAGTTATTATGGGTAGTACTTTTTAAGTTGGTCAAGATTTTTCATGTTCGAGAACTCATTGTCATTCATATCAGTTGATTTTGTTGCACCTTCTGATAGGATTGTTTTGACAATATAGGGTCCAGACAATTAGGCCTAAATTTCCCCCTTAGATCTAAAACATTCTTCCTTAATGCTTTTAACACCAAGTCTCCTACTTTGATGTTTCTTGTCTTGACCTTCTTATTAAAATGTCTAGCCATACGAGTTTGATAGCATTGAGTATGATGTAGAGCTTCTAGTCGTTTTTCGTCAAGTAGAATAAGCTCCTCATATCTCGCCCTAGTCCATTCAACTTTATCAAGTTTGCTTTCTAATGCAATGCCTATATCTCTAGCTCTACAGGTTGTACGACATCCATTCCATAAACCAAGCAAAATGGCGTATTTCATGTTGATGTGCGAATTGACATGCGATAACCCCACATTGCAAAGTGGAGTTTGTCAGGCCAATCCTTGTAATTTTTTGTCATTTTCTCGATGATAGTCTTTAAATTTTTATTAGCCGCTTCGACTGCTCCGTTTTCCTGAGGTCTATAAGGAGAAGAATGATGATGTTGAATGCCATATTTTTGTAACAATTCTTCACACTCAACTTGAAAGTGAGTTCCATTGTCACTTATCATTTCATGTGGGAGACCATATCGACAAATAATATTTCTTTCGATAAAGAGTGCTACATGTTTTGCAGTGAGTTTAGCGTATTATTGCGCTTCAACCCACTTTTTGAAGTAATCAATTGCTACTAAGATATATATTTGTGACCTCGTGTTCCTAAGGGAGTGATTTTATAAATAATGTCAATTCCCCATGTAGAGAAAGGCCATGGCGAAGTGTAGGTGTAGAGTAGAGACGGAGGAACATGTTGTAGATGGGCGTAAATTTGGCACTTAGAGCATCTTTTTACATATTGATGGCAATCCCTATTCATGGTAGTCCAATAGTATCCTTCTCACATTATCTTTTGGACTAGCATCTTGCCATTTACGTGAGTTCCACAAATTCCTTAGTGGACTATCCTCATTGCTCTTTGAGCATCCCTTTTTCCTACACATAAGAGAGCTCGACCCTTAGGTACCCTTTTGTGTAACTTGTTGTCTATGAGTATGTATTGAAAAGCCAAGAGTCTTAATTCTCGTTTTGCTCTTTTGTTAGCATGGGGAGGGTATCCTCCTTTGGTGACATAATTAAGTATATCCGTATACCACGGTTCTTCTTCTTCATCTTCATCTAGGATCACTTCATCATCTTCTATAGCTTGAATATAGGCCGGTTTATGCCATTTCTATATAGTTAGAGGCATTTGCTCGATTTCTGTAGGAATCCTAACCATTGAGGCTAGTCTTGCTAAGGCACGAACAGATTGATTTTCTTCACTAGGTAGATACGTGTATTCCACCTTCTCTAACTGATTAGTGAGAGTTTCCAGATAAGTTTGGTAAGGGGCTAGACTTTTGCTCCTTACTTTCCACCTTTTAAAGATCTGATTGATGATTAACGAAGAGTCTCCGAATATTCGTAATCTTTTCACTCCCAATGCCAAAGTCGTTTCAAGGCCTACCATGCATGCTTCTTATTTTAGCAGCATTGTTGGTAACGTCAAAATCAAGCTTTATGGAGATTGGAACGTGCTCTTCTTTAGGTGATACTAGTAATACTCCAATGCCATATCCCTTTAGGTTTGAGGCTCCATCGAAGTATAAGGTCCAAGTATCGTCATCGGTGACCATCAAGTCTTCGTCCGGAAATTCATTGTCGTGTATAGGCGTCGAATCTTCTATTAGAAAGGCCGCTAGGAAATCTGAAACCACAGATCCTTTGATAGCTTTTTAAGGAATGAATCTTACATCGAACTGGGCTAATTAGGTTGACTATCCATCTTGATATACGCCCATAAAGTGTAGACTTCTCGAATAAATACTTAAGTGGATCCAATCGGGAAACTACAAAGACTGTATGCACGAGCATGTAATGTCTTAACTTGGTTGTGGCCCACACCAATGCAAGGCACAATTTCTTAAGTGGTGTATAGCGTACTTCATACTCGAGCATCTTTTTACTTAGATAGTAGATTGAATTTTCTTTGCCTTCTATTTCTTGTGCTAGCATGGCTCCCATTTTCTCTTTGGTGACTGTTAAGTACAACCTAAGAGGTATTCCCGAAAGTGTTGGTGCCAATACGGGAGGATTTGCGAGATAGGATTTAATCTTTTCAAAGGCTTTTTGACACTCGTCATCCCATATTACTGGTACATTCTTTTTAAGCTTTTTGAATATTGGTTCACATATTGTTGTCAATTTTGATATGAACCTGCTTATGTATTGCAACCGGCCAATAAATCCTCGAATTTGCTTCTCGGTTTTGGGAGGTGGCATGGACATGATTGCCTTGATCTTGGTTGGGTCTATCTCTATTCCTCTAGAGCTTATGACATAACCCAAAAGCTTGCCTAAGGTGACTCCAAAAGCACACTTGGATGGATTCAACATCATGTTGTATTTTCTTAGCCTTTCGAAGAATTTTCTCAAGGCTATTTGATGCCTGGGCGATCTTTTGACTTCACAATCATATCGTCCACATATACCTCAACTTCTTTGTGCATCATGTCATGGAGCAAGGCAGTCCCACCACCAACAACCACCAGCTCCACCAATAAATTCCACCAAACCACAGCCACTCAATTCCTTACTCCCCTTCCCCAATTCACCTGCAATCAACAGCAACCTCCACCGCACCTAGCATCCAACAATTGCAGCCTGCAATTCGCCCAACACCGAAACCACCATCAGTCACCACATTCACCCCTTAACCATTAAACCACCTGACAACCTTCCTTTGACACCAATAACAGCTCCTCACAGCCACTCGCAACACCAAAGCACAAGCAACACCAGAGCAGCCCGCAGTCAATTCGCCACCACAATCCCAAATTGATCACCGCAGCTCTGACAAAATTACCTCCCTCACCACTGCGACAAACCACCAGCCCACACCATCATCACCGCACCAATTTCAACCCATCAATAAAGCACCCAAAATCAGAGCAAATAGCAAATTCTCAAGGTTTGGGCAAACTGTTGAGGAGTTTGCTCGAAGTGCCAAAAGAATCAGAAACATATGAAGTTTTCTAAATTGAAGGGGTGTGACCGAACACACCCATGGTTTGACCAAAACAACCCCGTAGTTCTGCCGCACCAACCCATGGTTCGACCGAACCACTTCACGAGCCTCGCACACGATATTTAATGAGGATCGAACGATTGAAGGTTGGTGATAACCGTTGATCTTTAATTTTGGATGATAATGTGCGTTGATGATGGATTTTGATGAATGGTGAAGATGATAATTGAAGCAGCCAATTTCGAAGAAGAGAGTCTGGTTGCGTTTTTGTGGGAATTGATTTTGGTTTATTTTCTTTTTATTTTTATTTCATTCTTTTCTTTTCCCTTTTTTCTTATTTCTTTATTTTATTTTTATATATTATTTTTCTTAATTTACTTTTCCTTTTTAATTTAATTTATTTTCTCTTCTTTTCTTTTTCTATTTTTCCCAGCTTAGTATTTATACCCATTTTTTGGGGTAATTAGAAAATATTTAATAACCATCTATTCTACTCTCTAATTAGTTTTAGGAGAGCTTCTCTCTCTAGGTTAAGGTTAGAATTAGGGTAGTTTAGAGAGAGAAAGTAAGGGTTTCACCATTGATGAACTTGGATATTGAAGAAGAAATTGATCATCTTTTCTATAGACTTTCATTTTCCATCGATGAGAATCTCTAACTCTCTCTCCTCTATCTTTTATTTGCTTTATTTTGATTATTATTTTAGTTGTTGGTATTTCTTATTAATCATGTTTATTCTTGATTATTCGTTAATTAATCTTGTTATTAGCATGATTAGTGAGTAATTTCCCCATTAAGGGGATGGTTGTGGTGTAGTTGGATCTTGAGCATGTTCTAGGGTTTAGAATTGATTTATTTGTGATTAAAGTCTTTATATGCTTGATATTCTTTAATCTTCTTGCAAGTGCACATTGTTGGGTGATTAAAGGCGAATCTTTGCTAACATGGAACGGAAGTTAACTTAGTTAAGGTTCATTACTATCGATTGTTATTTAATAGTACCTCCTAGTATATGGTTCTAATGTGAAAACATAGAGGCTATGTTAGGAGAAGCCAATTGACCCCGGAAGGCGGCTAGATTAGACCCTTTACATCGATATTCATGCATGTTTAGTTCATAATTAATTCAATTTCTATGCCTTTGTTTATGTTCAAGTGAATGCTATACCTAAACCATTTCCCTTAATGTTTTATTTCTTGTTTAGCATCCTTAGACTTTAGTTTATTTATCTCCTATTCCGGGCTAGCTTAATTGTCGATAACATTTTGTGGTGTTTATCCGTTCTCTGTGGTTCGACCCTTATGCTTGCCTTATACTCGTATTAGGTTTGTTTAGGTTGTATAAATTGTATTTGATCTAGGGATAGACAATTGACGTCGCGTTTATTCCCTCGACAAATTGGCGCCGTTGCCGGGGAACGGCTTCCATTACCATTGTGTTATCTTATTGAGACTAGTCCATTGTTTATAATTTTCTTTTGATTTGTTGGTTTTTATTTGTGTTGCTTTATTTGAAAAAAAATGGCTTATATTTCTATTCCTCAATTTGATAATGAACCATTTTGGGTGTATTTCAATAGACTTGAGGATTTCCTAGATGGTGTTAAAGGTTTTACCAAGGGTGATTATTGCATGTGAAATCATTAATTTGGGATTAAATGAGCATTTTAGAGGAGTAGTTGATAATATGTTAAATGGTAAATTTCAAGACATGTCTTCGGATGAAGCTTGGGATTTCTATTCATGGTCAGCTAGGGATAATTATGATTGGGATAGGGTCAATCATGAGACTTATGTTCGGGATTCTCATGCTTTTAATGTTGATGCTAATTGTCATGATTTGTCTAATATGAATTCCCATGATGTGCTTGATGCTCCCCATAGTGACCATGTAATGCATGATTTCAACTCCCCTCCCTCTATAGCTCAATGTAATGAGGTACATTCTAATGATGATGAAGTGCATGTTCTTTCTCATATTGCATCCGATTTTTGCATGAATTCTAAAGGTGTGCCCCATAGTCCCCTAGGTGATTCCAATGAGCAAGCTTTTGACTCGTCTATCCATGATGATTTGGACTCATTTGAGATTATGGCCCAAATATTTCTTGAGTTTCAAACGGTAGCCCATAACTTTATGAGTGAGTTCATTGATAAGGATTCATTAGAAAGAGATGAGTTTGAGAGAAATTTTCCCCCATTCACTCTTGATTTTGAGATGGTAGGCTTTGAGAAATTTAAGGAAGATGTTGTTCAAGGTTGTGAAGAGGAGGTTGAGGTTGAATTGCTTAGAGTTTTTGAGCTTGAGGGAGATGTAGAACGTGAGGGTTCTTCATTTGAGGATTCCATGATTGATTTTCGCTCCCTCATTAGTGATGTGAGATCTTGTGATGAAGGATTAGCTACCCCTTTTTACCTTTCTCATACACATTTTTCCCAAAGGTTTAACCATATCTCCTACTATCCTATGTTCCTCCCTTCTTTTCTCAAAAAACCTCTTAGGGATCCTCTTCCTGTTCATGATTCCGAAGCCCCTAACTCTTTCATTGTTGATGAGGAAAAGAGTTATAATGCCAACCAAACAGATTTTTGTGAGGATTTTTCTTTTTCTTCTTCTACTTTTTCTTCTTATTTTCTTGATTTTTCTTTTGATTCTTTTACTTTTTCATTTCTCCCTTCTCTCAAGCATAAAGTCTCCTTGTACTTTATGTTTGCTTGTCATATGAGCATCGCGTATGCTCTATTTCTTGATATGTTTGCCGGTGCATATGACAAGCTTTTGCGTTCTTTGTCGGGTTATTTACTAGATTGGTCATGCTTGGACTTTAAGCAAGCCTTTGCGGGAAGTAACCCGTGTTTTATTGCTTTCTTTTTCTTTTTTTATTTTATGCTTCTCATTTTGTTTACTCTCTTGTCTATGTGTATAGGTACTCGATGCATATACTCATGTGCAAGGATTTTGGATTGAGCTCCTTAAGAAGAAGCACACCAATTGCTTGCATTTTGAAAAGCAATAAAGACGAGGAATTAGATGAAATTGTGGACAATGTGCTCAATTACGGGTTTCAACACCCACCTCACATTTGGTTTACTCTTTCCTTCCCTCATCTTGGATTTGCTTTCTTATATGCATTTGGATTGAATGAATTATGAATTGTTGTGTGAATGTGTTTTCTTTCTTCCCCTCCCTCCCACCGTTTGTGCCTTTATTTTGAGCATTGAGGACAATGCTCCATTCTAGGTTGGGGGAGTAGCTATTCGCTAGCTTGGGGGGTTATCTATATCTTTTGGTGGTTTCTTAATCCATAGTCTCATGATTGCTTGATTTATTTCTCTCATACTTGCCAAAGTCTATTATTGAGATTGGTTTTCTATGTTTGGATGGCCATGAGCGCCTTATTGAGTTGACTTTTGGTATTTGTAGTTTTGATTGATCATGCTTTCATATTGCACAATTGTATATGCATTCTTGAGTATTGTTGGTTTTGTGAATATTTGTGTGTATAGTGTCTTTCCATGGCATTCAAGGTAAAGTTTCAAAATGTTTTGTTTTAAACTTGGACATAATTGGGCTTTAGCACCTAGAATACCCTATTTGCTAGTTGTTAGAGGTTTTCATGCACTTGAATGTCGAGGTTGGTTCACACATATAGCGTTGCCAAGGTAGTAGAACTTAAGGGCTTTGAGACCTTAGCTCACTTGGTTTGTGGTAAGATGGTAGTCGCTCTCTAGCTAGTTGAAGCTTTAAAGGTGATTTTTGTTACTCCACTACCGTCATTCTTGTGAGGATGTGTCTATATTGTTCTAGCCTTCTACATTTCTTACATGTGTGGCGTTTGGATCCTTGGAATTGCTAGCTTATATTGAGAATTTGGCTTAATCTACCCAAGATCAAGACCGAACCAACCTAGGGGAAGACGAAGGCAATTAGGATTTTTTTGTTTTGTTCTATTATTTTCTATTCTTTTATTTTTCTTTTGCATTTGCTCATTTAGTAACCCAATTTGAGCCATTTTCCCTTCTTTGGCATAACCACATTACAAACCAATGAACCTTTGCTTTATTTTCACCTTTATTAGTTTTTGTGAAGCATTATTAGGACTTGATTTGTATTTTTGGTTAATGAAAGTGAGAAAAAGAATGAAAAAGAAGTGAAGAACTCAAATTTTGGTACTTGTGATTCTATTTGTTATGTTGAATGGTTTGAGCAAATGAGAAGAAAATAAAGGAAATGAAAGAAAAATCCGCTCAAAGTTAAAAGAGGCGAGAGCAAAGAATAAAAAGATATGAAAAAAAAAGAAATTTTTTTTGAGAAAATACAAAAATATTTGTTGTTTGGTTGAAAAAAAATAAGCTAGGGGGAGGGGTTGCTAGAATTTTTGATTTCAAAGTTGGTAGTTTATTGAGTTTGAATTGAGGAATGATCAACCTTGCTTTACTTCTAAGTTTGTGAACTGTTAAACATCGCCCGCAAATTCCTACATAAAGCCCACAAAATAAGAGTGAAATGACACTTTTGCCCTCATACTAAAAAACACACAATTTCTCTCTCTACTCTCTACTTCCACTTTCTCTCTCTAAATTATTTCCAGAGCTATGTCGAGGCGGCCCGGCAAGGAAGTGGCGGCACCGGCGGTGGGCGGAAGGCGGTTTGCCGGCCAGAAGGTAATTTTTTTAATTTTTGTAATTTTTTTTAAAAAAAAAAACCTCCGGCGACGGTGGGGCGCCAAGGCGAGACGCCACCACCACGGAGGAGGCGCCTAGGCAAGGCGCCCGTACGGTGGTGGCGGCGCCTAGCCCAGACGCCACTACCACGGCAGCGGCGCAGAGGCTAGGCGCCAAGGCCGTGGTATTGGCGTCTGGGCTAGGCGCCGACACCACCGTACGGGCGCCTTGCCTAGGCGCCTCGTTCTTTTTTTTTTTTTTTAATTTTTTTTTTGTTTTTTTTTAATTTTAAATTTTATTTTCGATTTTTTTTTTTTTTTTTTAAAAAATTTGTTTTTCTTTTTTTTAAATTGTATGTTCCCTTTTTTTTTTTATCTTTTTTTTTTTAAATTTTGTTTTTTTATTTGTTTTAATTTTATATTTTTTATGTTTATAATTTTATTTCCGTGACTTGTTTATTTGCTTTTGTGTTTATTTTCGACTTTTTTTAATTTGTTTTCGTTATTATGTTTCGTTATTTACTTGGAGTTAGGCATCGCAATTTAGACCTGGTGCGGGGAAGAGTATTGACGTCGTGAGGAGTACGATCTACTCAATGGAGAGCTCGGGGCCCAGACACGTTAGATCCCGTGGTATTTCGGCCTCGGCCCGCAGAGAACGGGTGCACTGTTCTGCGGACGATCAAGATGATGATGATGATGATGAGGAGGTGGAGGAGGAGGTCGAGGAGGAGGAGGTCGAGGACGAGGATGATGCAGATGAGGATGTCGACGATCAGAGTGGACCATATGATGAAATGACACTTTTGCCCTCATACTAAAAAACACACAATTTCTCTCTCTACTCTCTACTTCCACTTTCTCTCTCTAAATTATTTCCAGAGCTATGTCGAGGCGGCCCGGCAAGGAAGTGGCGGCACCGGCGGTGGGCGGAAGGCGGTTTGCCGGCCAGAAGGTAATTTTTTTAATTTTTGTAATTTTTTTTTAAAAAAAAAACCTCCGGCGACGGTGGGGCGCCAAGGCGAGACGCCACCACCACGGAGGAGGCGCCTAGGCAAGGCGCCCGTACGGTGGTGGCGGCGCCTAGCCCAGACGCCACTACCACGGCAGCGGCGCAGAGGCTAGGCGCCAAGGCCGTGGTATTGGCGTCTGGGCTAGGCGCCGACACCACCGTACGGGCGCCTTGCCTAGGCGCCTCGTTCTTTTTTTTTTTTTTTTAATTTTTTTTTTGTTTTTTTTTTAATTTTAAATTTTATTTTCGATTTTTTTTTTTTTTTAAAAAAATTTGTTTTTCTTTTTTTTAAATTGTATGTTCCCTTTTTTTTTATCTTTTTTTTTAAAATTTTGTTTTTTTATTTGTTTTAATTTTATATTTTTTATGTTTATAATTTTATTTCCGTGACTTGTTTATTTGCTTTTGTGTTTATTTTCGACTTTTTTTAATTTGTTTTCGTTATTATGTTTCGTTATTTACTTGGAGTTAGGCATCGCAATTTAGACCTGGTGCGGGGAAGAGTATTGACGTCGTGAGGAGTACGATCTACTCAATGGAGAGCTCGGGGCCCAGACACGTTAGATCCCGTGGTATTTCGGCCTCGGCCCGCAGAGAACGGGTGCACTGTTCTGCGGACGATCAAGATGATGATGATGATGATGAGGAGGTGGAGGAGGAGGTCGAGGAGGAGGAGGTCGAGGACGAGGATGATGCAGATGAGGATGTCGACGATCAGAGTGGACCATATGATGATTACGGTCCATTCAGTCAGAGACTTGATGATACGTATGAGACGCATAGGGTAGATGTGCGTAAGGGTCGAGATGGTAGGTTTGTTAGTAGATCTGGCACATCATCTGCGTCCACTGTGTCTGCGGGTAGCAGAAAACGGTCGAGGGCCGTTAATGATTCTTGGATGGTGAGGGGTGAGGTGGCCGGGGGACCTATAGACGGGAGTGTGATTCCTAGCTTTTTAGGACACATCGCTACCCGTATTTGGGAGGACCAGGAGAGGGCTTTGGATACAGGCATTTTGAAATGCCAAACCCGGGAAAAGACTTGTAGGTTTTTGTGTAGCTGGGCTGATGCTTGGCCGGAGGAGAGCGAGATGGTCAGGCGATTGAGGGCCACTAGAGTGAGTCACCTTCCTGCCACCATGCACGACAGGATTGACTGGACGCTGATCACGGCTTTCGTTGAGCGATGGCAGCCGGATACGAACTCGTTCCACCTTCCGTTCGGTGAGATGACGATCATGTTGCATGACGTCGAGGCCATCCTTGGGATTCCCGTGGAGGGAAACCGAGCATCTGTCGTCACTGATGCGGATCAGGCAGATTTACTAGCGGAGCTGTTGGCGGTGGATAGGGCTGCGCTGTACACATCGGCACTTGGTGTGTGGGATCACGGCGGCGTTAAGATCGCAGCCGTCTTGCAGCGATGTTTGCACCCTACGGCACGTAGGACGCAGGACACACAGCTGGCTGCATATGTTTTTCTTCTTCTCGGGTGTACCTTGTTTCCGGATAAGAGCGGGAACAAGCTCAGGCCACGCGACATAGTTGACGCGTGTGAGCCCGACAGAGTAGGCCAGTTTTCTTGGGGGTCGGCTACGCTGGCGTATCTGTATCGCCAGTTAGGATTCTCGAGCCGGGCTGATGCAGCAGGTATCACTGGATGTCTGACGTTGTTACAGACCTGGATATACGAGTATTTTCCTGCGTTTCGACCACACCGCGACCCGGTTCCCATTGGTGATGGCCAGCCACGTGCCTGTGCGTGGAGTCCGCGTGTCGAGAAGAAGTCCGTTGACCGCCTGCGCTCCATACGGTTATCGCTTGACAGGATGTCCCCCTTAGAGGTTCAGTGATTAAATTATTTCTACTTTTACAATCTGATGCTTTATTTTATGACTGTTACTGATTTTAAATAATGTGCAGGTGAACTGGATGCCTTTCGGCCAGAACCCTAGTAATAGGGTACCCAGGACCCTCTACACTGGACTGATTCAGTATCGCGAGATCGTAGAGGCGTACATGCCGCAGCGCTGTCTTCGCCAGCTTGGATTTGTCCAAGTTGTCCCACCTCCACCGGCATGGCCCAGTAAGGCGGTACGATCTGCGTCGTCGAAGGAGTACGTCGTCCAATGGCCGTCAAACATGATATTCATGTGGGAGCAGTTTCCGATGGTTGCCCGCCTATGGACGGCGGAGCTGCAGCGGCCGCCAAGTGGGGTGACTGCCATGTGTGACCAGCACTACATGGAATGGTACATCCGGCACTCGCACCCGAGGTTGATCAAAGACATCGACGACGCAGATGATGACGATGTGCCACCTGCCACTGCCTCTTATGCGGTACGTCTCATCTTTTATTTGTTGTTCTTTTATTTTAATATATATATGTATAATACGTCGTTTCATGTTTTTTGTTTTGTGTAGTGGATGGGCAAGATTATGCAGTTGGGACACCGACTTTTTGAGGAAAGGGACTGCATGACGAGTGCATCAGGCAGAGCTGTTATTGACGATCTGGAACGGACCCTTGAGCAGTGGCAGTGGGCGTCACAGAGGGATTACTGATATTTGAAATTAGACATAGTATTGACAATACAAGGCCTCATAGTAAAAGGTAGGTGTACATCAACAAAAACTACATGGCAATTAAATTATTCCACTGTTGCACGCGAGCATGGTACAAAGCATCCCAACCCTCCACGCTTGCTCTATGAATTTCATACCACTTCGGTATGATATTTGGGACCGGAAAATCGGGTGACATGTCTAATCGGATAAAATGTCTGTATGACGGCCCAAGAAATCCAATAGCAACGTCCCTTACCGGTCTGGTGACGGTCTCGCGCGAACACCAGGGCAGAACCGTTGTACATGGATAATAGGCTCGACTATGTAAACCAAGGCCGAAATGCATGACTGCACACTTGTAGATGTTTGCAACGGCAAAGAGATCAAGTGGCGCATCGAACCAATGATTTTGACCGCAAGGTCCACCTCCCCACCGGATACGCTGCAGAGACCTATCCAAGTCCTCGCCGTACACATGGCCATACACATCTCGGTTTGATGCGATTTCACTGTACATCAACTGCCGCACTAAACCGTAGTTGTCTTCACCCATTTGAAACACATCCGCCACAACCCGAAATCCGCAGTTACCATCTGCAATGACATCATTCCACCCGTCCAAGAATGGCATCATGATATTAGGGATCCTGTCCTTATATGGAAAATGTTCAATGTCCATTCTCCCTGTAACACACATCAATAAACACAATAAACAAGTCAACAGTAAACTAATCAAACAGTCAACAAAAGAAATTGAAGTCGAATGTCTTACCGGTGCCGGGCATATTCACCGACGACGATGATTGGCTGCCACTTGATGAGGATGTACGACCACGGCCACGGCCACGGCCACGACCGCGAATGTACTCAAACGCACTCTTGTTCCGCCGTGGTTGTCGACCCCTAGGTCGCTCGACCCCTTCCGGTTCCTCGGTATCCAAACACGATGTATTGAACATGTCATGAAGTATGTGTGTAGCACTACGAATGATCGAAGGGTGACTGGAGGACACTTGGTCAAACATCATCTGAAACTGCTCCAACTCCTCCTGTTCACGGTGAACCGTATGCGGAACAGCATGCTCTCCGATAACGAGCGTCCGCCAGAATGGATGAACCTGATCGACATGTAACGACGCCCTGTCTTGCGTAATTACGCGGTGAATGGTGCATGCACAAGGTAATCCATGAGTCATTGATATAGCACATCCGCACCGAATAGCCACTTCATCGCCCAACTCCCTCATCCTGGTATACTCGCTCAGAATCAACCCCAAACAGTGGTGTGACACACGACCGTGGAGAATCTTAAATATGAAATGGCCATACAACATGCCATGTCGTCGTCTGGAGTCCTCGAGATAGTTCTTGATGCCGTTCCTCTGAGTATCAATAGCCTTGTTTATTCTCTCGAACAGTGTATCCAGAGCAGCCGTGGAAGAATCAATCCAGTCCTTCAAAGCTCTATGAGCGCTCTCGACTCTGCATGTCGTAGTGTTCCCAAAATGAAGAACTTGGTTCGTCCAATATTTGACAAACTTTTCCCTCTGAGGCACCCACTGCTGCATCACATAGTCTACGATTGCCGGGCACCATTGGTATGCATCCTTGAAGTTTTCCAAGGCTCGATCGTACTCTGCCTCCGTGGTAGCTTGCAGGATCTTCCGCCACTTACCATTTACCAATCTCTCTGCTGAATCTAAGTTCTTGTTGAAAAGGTTGTAGGCTTTGACTTTCACGCAGTTGTTGATGTGCCATGTGCACAGTAAATGGCTCGACTCCGGAAACAGCTCCGCTATAGGGGCAAAAAGACCTCCCTCACAATCACTTACGATGGCCGATGGCTGTACATTTGGGCCGATGTAGTTTCTCAACTTTTCCAACACCCAACGGTAACTCGCAGCCGTCTCATCCTTCATGACTGCATAACCAATCAGAAAGTTCTGGTTCGTTGGAGCCATCCCAACCATCTCAACCAGTGGGAACTTGTACTTGTTTGTCTTGTACGTTGAATCGATCAAAATCACAGATGGCCAAGACGAAATCATATCAGCACAATCAGGATGGACAAGGAACAAATGAGTTACCTCCGATGTGTCTTCGTCAGATTCAAACCAGTAAAGGTAACCACGTGCTTGTGCCTGGTGCAGAAGCTGCTGTATAGGGTTCCTTCCCTCTGACCGTTCAAACCTCAATTTCTGTCTGACGTTGTAGATGTGTCTTCGGTTTGGCTGGTCTTCGGGGAATTTCTCTAACACAGACGCTAATATTTTAGCGGGCTTCACTTGAGCATCACTCATTTCTTTTACAACTAGTTTCGCAGCTGGACTTAGGCCGCTTAACTGCCGATGCCCCACTTTGTATGCTATCAGCTCATGGTTGTGATATCCCCATTTGCCGTAACCCTTCACTTCCCAACCGTCACGCCTTTGATGTTGTCGAACCTTAACTCGGAACTGACACCCACAACCTTTCCGCTTTGAGTCAAACCGAATCGCTTTACTGAAATCTCGTTCTTCTCTTTTGCGATAACGGTCGCATCTCAAAATGCGATCCATTCTACCATCCCGTTGAGATTTATGAGTTGCTACTACTAAACAAAAGCCTGATCTAATTGCAACCTGTTTTGCCCAATCAATCGCTTGTTGAGCATCTTCGAACAGGCCATCATGTACAAAAATCCCACTGTAATCATTTCCGTCTCCACCATAATCCTGTAACAATAACATATAACGTATAAATATAATTACATTAAGATTAAATTAACAAAAACAAACAAAAAAAAAAAAAGGGATTAAATTAAAAAATAAAAAAAAAAAAAAAAAAATATTCCCCTACTGGCGCGTGGCCAGGACGCCGGAGCCACGGCCAGGGCGCCTGGTCAGGACGCCGCCGCCATGGTGGCGGCGTCCTGGCCAGGCGCCTTGGCCGTGGCTGCGGCGTCCTGGCCACGCGCCACTACTATGGTCGAGGCTTCTCCACCAGGCGCCGTGACCACGGTGGCGGCGTCCTGGCTAGGCGCCACAACCACGGCATGGCCTTTTGGCTAGGCGCCAGCCACCATTTCGTCCTTACGATGCGTTACGAACCTCGTTTTCCGATGACGACGGCGATTCTCCGGTGATCCTCGGCGATCCGGTGCTGCTCCACATTTTTTTAGTGCGAAAAATTTATCTTCCGTTAAAATTATAAAAAGGGCAAATTTGTCAAAAAATTATAAAATGTGGGCTTTATGTAGAGATTTGCGGGCGATGAATAACAAGTCCCCTAAGTTTACCACCAATTTCCAAATTTATTTCCACGCCCTTTACCCTAGCCTAAACGTTTCAACCCTTTTAAGACCTTTTGACCTTAGTGAGGTTTAGTTACTACCGGTGGAGGGTAATCAAGCCAAGCCTATTGAGCGAGCTATCGATGCCAAGATGTCGGGTAGCCTAAATTTTTTTCATTGCTTGTTTCTTCCGGTTCCTTCGAGGAATCTCGAGATATCACCTTAAAAGTGGATGCAAAACTAGTGAGGACGCGGAAGTTTGGTTGGAGATAAGGAGGAGTGTAAGTCCCTCTAAGTTCTCCACCCTTTGCATGCTTTATGTGTGTACCAACCTTAGCTATTCTTTTGCTTGGCTACCTTTAATGTCTAGAAAGGATTTTATTCTTGTGCATTTAGCATATTGTTTGTGTTTGGTTTGAAATATCAAAACTCGAGTTTTCTTGATTTCACCTTTGCCTTGAATGTTATGTATTGTCGAGAGTTGTGGGTTAAACCTCTTAGGAAACCCTCACGAGAGCTTACTCGTCCTCTTTGGCAACATGGGGGTTTAAAGGGCTTGATGCATACGCTAAATGCATCCGTGATTCCTACGGCAGTGAGTTAGTGTACATTCTTTCTCTTTGTTTCTATTCTTTTGCTTTCAATAATTCCATCTTGTTCTCTTTTGCCTTAGCTTTGCTCGAGGACGAGCAAAAGCTTAGCTTGGGGGAATTTGATGAGTGACATTTATGTCACTCTTAGGGAGTAGTTTTAAAGCTATTTTTGTGTTTATTTTATCCTATTTTCCCTTTTATTCTCTTATTTCCCTTTTAATAAAGTTTCTAGTTTATTTCTTAGTTTTAGTGTGTTTTAATTTAGTTTCTTTATTTAATTAGTTTCTAGTTTATTTTCATATTTTATTTACTTTCGATTTATTTTATTTCGTTCCTTTCCTTTCCTTTGTTACTTTCATAGTTTTAATTAGTTTTAAGTTTATTTTATTTACTTATATAGTTTTATTTGATTTTTATTAGTTTAGTGTTATTTCATTTATTTTCTATTTTATTTATTTTATTTTATTCTTTGTCTCAATCCCTTTCCTCGGTTTTTGTGTGTAGGTGTTCGGGTTTCGTGCCAAGTGAGTTCGGGTTTCAATTTGAGTCAAATGCCCAAGCCCCATTTCATGAGCATGCTGCCAGCCACCACTACCCCCTGTTCTCACACCAATGCGCAACCCCACAACCACCAGCCAACAACCACCTGACCACCAATTGCAGCAGCCATGCAACTCCCCTGCTGCCACCAATTTCAACCACCAGCCTCAGCAACCCACCACCAATTTCAACCACCTGACCACCAATTGCAGCAGCCACGCAACTCCCCTGCTGCCACCCAATCCACACAGCAGCCGCAATAGCGCACACCAAGGACCACCACAACCATTTCCCTTGCTCCCTGACCACCATTCAACCAACCAAACCAGCCACGCAACAATCAACCTTTTCACCACGCAAACCTGCAGCATCACCAACCCGCAACCCCAACTGCAACAGCAACAGTAGCCGCACCACCACCAACAACCACCAGCTCCACCAACAAATTCCACCAAACCACAGCCACTCAATTCCTTACTCCCCTTCCCCAATTCACCTGCATTCAACAACAACCTCCACCGCACCTAGCAGCCAACAATTGCAGCCTGCAATTCACCCAACACCGAAACCACCATCAGTCACCACATTCACCCCTTAACCATCAAACCACCTGACCACCTTCCTTTGACACCAACAACAGCTCTTCACAGCCACTCGCAACACCAAAGCACAAGCAACACCAGAGCAGCCCGCAATCGATTCGCCACCACAATCCCAAATTGACCACCGCAGCTCTGACAAAATAACCTTCCTCACCGCTGCAACCAACCACCAGCCCACACCATCATCACCGCACCAATTGCAACCCTTCAATAAAACGCCCAAAATCAGAGCAAATAGCAAATTCTCAAGGTTTGGGCAAACTGTTGAGGAGTTCGGTCGAAGTGCCAAAAGAGTCAGAAACATATGAAGTTTTCTAAATTGAAGAGGTGTGACCGAACACACCCATGGTTCGACCAAACCAACCCCGTAGTTCGGCCGCACCAACCCATGGTTCGACCGAACCACTTCACGAGCCTCGAACATGATATTTAAAGAGGATCGAACGATTGAAGCTTGGTGATGGTCGTTGATCTTTGATTTGCGATGATGATGTGCGGTGATGATGGATTTTGATGAATGGTGAAGATGATAATTGAAGCAGCCAATTTCGAAGAAGAGAGTCTGGTTGTGTTTTTGTGGGAATTGATTTTGGTTTATTTTCTTTTTATTTTTATTTCTTTTTTTTCTTTTCCCTTTTTTCTTATTTCTTTCTTTTATTTTTATATATTAGTTTTCTTATTTTACTTTTCCTTTATAATTTAATTTCTTTTCTTTTCTTTTCTTTTTCTATTTTTCCTAGCTTAGTATTTATACCCATTTTTTGGGATAATTAGAAAATATTCAATAACCATCTATTCTACTCTCTCATTAGTTTTAGGAGAGCTTCACTCTCTAGATTTAGGTTAGAATTAGGGTAGTTTAGAGAGAGAAAGTAAGGGTTTTACCATTGATGAACTTGGATATTTAAGAAGAAATTGATCATCTTTTCTATAGACTTTCATCTTCCATCAATGAGAATCTCTCTCTCCTCTATTTTTTATTTGCTTTATTTTGATTATTATTTTAGTTGTTGGTATTGCTTATTAATCATGTTTATTATTGATTATTCGTTAATTAATCTTGTTATTAGCATGATTAGTGAGTAATTGCCCCATTAAGGGGATGGTTGTGGTGTAGTTGGATCTTGAGCATGTTCTAGGGTTTAGAATTGATTTATTTGTGATTAAAGTCTTTATATGCTTGATATTCTTTAATCTTCTTGCAAGTGCACATTGTTGGGTGATTAAAGGTGAATCTTTGCTAACAAGGAACGGAAGTTGAATTAGTTAAGGTTTATTACTATCGATTGTTATTTAATAATACCTCCTAGTATGTGGTTCTAATGTGGAAACATAGAGGCTATGTTAGGAGAAGCCAATTGAACCCGGAAGGCGGCTAGATTGGACCCTTTACTGCGATATTCATGCATGTTCAGTTCATAATTAATTCAAGTTCTATGCCTTTGTTTATGTTCAAGTGAATTCTATACCTAAACCATTTCCCTCAATGTTTTATTTCTTGCTTTAGCATCCTTAGACTTTAGTTTATTTATCTCCTATTCTTGACTACCTTAATTGTCGATAACATTTGGTAGTGTTTATCCGTTCTTTGTGGTTCGACCCCTATGCTTGCCTTATACTCGTATTAGCTTTGTTTAGGTTGTATAAATTGTATTTGATCTAGGGATAGACAATTGACGACGCGATTATTCCCTTGTCATAGCACCCGCGTTTTTCAACCCGAATAGCATTACCGTGTAGCAGTAAGTTCCCCATGGTGTTATGAAGGTTGTTTTCTCCATGTCTTCTTCTGCCATGAGAATTTTATTGTACCTCGCGTATCCATCCATGAACGAGAGAAGTGCATGATTCGCTGTATTATCTACCAGAATATCGATGTGTGGTAAAGGGAAGTCCTCCTTTGGACTTGCCTTATTTAGATCTCGATAGTTGACACACATTCTTACCCTTCCATTCTTTTTCGGAACTGGGACGGCGTTGGCGACCCATTCGGGGTATTTGGATACCTTGATAAAACCTGCAGTTATTTGTTTTTTAACTTCTTCTTTTATTTTAAGAGCTACGTCGGGTTTCATTCGACGCAACTTTTGTTTTACAGGTTTCATTCCTGGAATTAGCGGTATGGTGTGTTGAGCTATTTCTCTATTAATGTCTGGCATATCTTCATATGACCAAGCGAATACATCGATGAATTCTTTAAGTAAATTGATTAAATCGGTTCTTTCTTGTTCATTAAGTGTTAATCCGATTTTAACTTCTTTTTTATTGGTTGAATCATTTGAGATATCAACCGTCTCAGTTTCCTCAATTATCGGTGTTTTCTTTTCAAGTGTTTCCATTGCTTTAATAAGCTCTTTGTCATTTTCATTGTTATTTAAGCAATGCTCGTCATCTTGGGTTAAAGAAAAACACGAGGAGTAAGAGGAAGAAGACATATTATTAAATTCAAAAATCATTACATCGAAGAGAGATATGTCCTCGGGGACTTGATTGCTAACTATCTTAGGAGAAGAGATAGAAGAAGGGGGTGATACAACTAAAGATTTAGATGACTCTACGGGAAAAGACTCTGACTCTGACTCTGACTCAGACGACTCTTCGAACATCGGTCCTTGCCCTTTTGTAACGGAGATTTTCCTTCTGCTTGGAGTAGTCACCTTGATTGTCTTGCGCCACCCTTGTAGTGATCCTTCCACTGGAGTGATGAGCCTTGAGGGATCAAAGCTTTCGCTTCGTAAGACCGTTTGGATGAGCGATGAGTTATCCTCTATGTACATCGACTCATATTTTTCTCGTCCAAATAGTAGTCCCATGACATTAAATTCAAAGCATGGGGGTGCTTTCTCCTTGTGGATAGGAGTTGGGATTTAATCTAGAAAATAGCAATCTAGGAAAATTTCGAGTCCTCGTTGCCTTATGCTATTTACGACAAAAGGTTCGGGAAATTCGTAGCATGGATAGTCCTCTCCTTCTTTTACGAATTTTCCATTGAGAGTAAGAGGATACTGATCCATTGGGATTGCTTTCTTTTGGATGCGAGCGTTCCTACGTGCCTTTGACTTTTCCTGTGCTCGCTTGAGATCTTCCCGAGTTGGTTCGAAACCAAGTCCGAAAGTGTCTAATATAGGGAGGCTAGGTGATTCCAACGATTTTTCTATTCCTTTCTTCTTTCCTAGGGTCATCTCGGGAAAATGTCCTTGTTTCTTCAAAATAGCGTTCACTATCATATTTGAGTGGGGGTCGTGGCAGAGGGGGGTCCTTTCATCCTCCTCGATTAAGGAGACCTCTTCATTAAAGGCTCACAAGTCTTTATCATCTTCATCGTGCTCCACATTAATTATTGGATTTTCTATGGCATTAATCCTCATGGGTGAAGCATCGATCGTAATGGGAATTCCTCCAACTATGGCCTTTACCTGTTGGTGGAGAGATGAAGGGACGACCTTTAGGTCATGAAGCCAAGGCCTCCCAACAATAAATTGAATGAAACCTTAATATCTACTACTTGGAATGTAGTAGTGTGTTCTATTGCTCCCGCCGTTATATTCATAGTAATCTTGTCAAGAGCTTGACGACAAGTGTTATCGTAAGCTCTTATTCCATGTGTTGACGGGGTTAGGTCTTCACCCTTATGCCTAGCATCCTCGCAGTTCTGAGTGGACAGACATTGATGGTCGATCCATTGTCTACAAGAGACATAGGGACGTTTATTCTCTTGCAAACTACTGTGAGGTTTAATGCCTTATAGTGCTTGTCACCTTCTGGAGGTAAGTCCTTGTCGGTAAAGGTGATCAAGTTGATAGGACTAGGGAGATCACTGGTAAGGAAGTTAGCCAACCCCTCAGGAGTGGTGTCAGAATCTATCCCTATCTTATCTAAGGCATTCATCACTGCCAACCTATGGTATCGAGATACTGCTAAAAGTTTCCATACATTCATTTTAACCTTGGTTTTCTTGAACTGTTTGACAATATCATTATCTTCTATGATAGGTATGGGAACCTGCTGCGTAGTTGGTATAGGTTGTGTTGAAATAGGAGGTTGCATTCTCCCTGATCTTGTGAGGACGTCTATAGATGAATCTTCTTCAACCCAGAAGTCATCCATGGCATATGACACTGAAGGTGGAGGTCCTACCATGTCTTTTAAGTAAATGTCTTCTTCATAACTTTCCCAAACTCCATTAATACTTATGTCTTCTTCTTGTGGAATTTGGACTAGATTTTTGTCATCAATCATTTTCCGAATTAAATCTTTAAATTTAAAACAGATTTCAATAGTGTGACCCCATTATTGATGGTATTGACAGTGGAATCTATCTGTCCTTTTTAATGATTCAAATGGTCTCGGTTCGAGAGGTTTGACCTCGCCACTCTTGGAGAGCATATTGAAAATTTTAGCATTTGGAATCCCAATTGGAGTATAGAGTCTATTACTCTTCTTGGGTATGTCAATTACTTGTCGAGAAAAGGGTTTCTTCTTTGTGGATGGGACCTTGTCACCCTTTTTCTGAAGTTCTTCTAATTGTTTCTTCGCAACTTTGAGAGCTTCACGCAGCAAGTTTGATCCCTTCAACATGGACAGTGTAATCAATTGAATATCCTCTTTACTTGCTAGTTCAGGAAGGTCAACCATGGCATCGAAAAAGATCTCCTCCTCTTCTTCAATAGCATGGATTTCTTCGATAGGTTTGTTGAGAGATGAGGGATCAACCTTGTTTTCCTCATCAAAAATGGCCAAGGAGTGAGCGAGAGGTGCACTATCAATGCTCGGCTTCTTACTGGCAGGAGGCAATGGCAGTTTGTTGTTGTCGATTAAATCTTGGATAGCTTCCTTAAACTTCCAACAATTTTCGGTAAGATGGCCCCTACCTTAGTGATACTTTCAATGTGCATTGGAGTTCCAATTAGCCGTCCTCTTCTCGACCGGTGGGTCCCTAAATGGTCCAATAGGAGTTATAAGACCTTTTGCATTTAATCGGTCAAATGTGGTGTCATAACTCATACCTATAGGAGTAAAGTTCCACCTAAATGGTTTCTTTTGTCCTTGATTATTCATGGCAAGAACTCCACTTAAGTTAAAGGTACTAACATTGTTTGAGTGGGTGGTTTTGGAAGAAGAAGGATTGTCGTTCTTCTTGCCTTTCCAGCCACTCTTGGAGTTACTATTAGCAGCTTTCAGCTTAGCCAGGTCGTCTTCAATATTGATTCCAATGTCATAGACGGCCTTGAAGGTATGGAGATTATTATGGTATTTGAGATGCTTGGAGTACTTCTCTTAAAGGTTTGTGATGAATAAACTCACAGATTCTTTTTCGCTTGGCACCTCAATCATCTTAGAAAAAGTTTCTCTCCATTTGTTGAAAAAAGAGGTGAAACCTTCATTCTCCTTCTTCTTGAGGATTTCAAGTTCCCTATAGTCAGTCTGAACTTGAATGTTGCACTTGGATATATTAATGAAAGTGTTTACTATAGACTCCCAAGTAGAGGTTCTTTCTTTCTCAAGAAAAAAGAACCATTGTTGGCAAACAGTTTCAAGAGATAGCGAGAACAAAGAGGGAAACACCTTCTTGTCAATACTTTTGATGCTCATTATTGTTTCGAAGGCTCTTAGGTGAAAGTAAGGGTTGTCTGTCACTTTTAATTTTGGGATGTCGTTGCCATTGAACTTCTGCAGAAGAAGATCCTTATCCACCGAGACCCCTTGTGAGCTAATTCCTTGAAACTTATAGTCACTAGACAGTTTGCTCAGACTCTCTTGCATGAGGTCCATCTGTTGTTGCTTTATAGGATCATCGAATTTGAGGGTTAAAACCTTTAACACCTCAGTCACAATAATCAATTGGTTCCTGAGCTCATTAACTTCCTCTTGAGTTGCCATTATTGTCTTAGCTTTCCTTTTACGAGTGATAGGTTTGTCGAAAAGTTGGACTAGAATAAAAAGGTTGTCTTTGATCAAACGCCCTTCCTTTCTCGACCACGCGCTGTAAATTAAACCATTTTTGTTTTAATGACTTGACTCAAATCGACTTTGATTTTACGGTTTTGAAAAAGAAAAAAGCAAAAGCAAAAATAGGGTGCATATTTTTGGCAAAAATAAGGTTTACATTTTTGGGAGTATAGTATAGGGTTCAAACAAGTGGTTTAATTGGAGGATTAATATCCAACTTACCCCCCCTAAAAAATGACGGAAAATACGCACATACAAGAGTCCCTTAGACATGGTCAAAGTGTGCATTAGTGTGTGCTTTATGTGGTGAGTGTAAGTGACATGCTTTAACTCTTGTGTAAGACCATGAGACTTAGTGCTTAGACTCGATTAAGGACTTGATGTAGGGAATATTTGAAGCAGTATCCGTAGCTTGAAACCCACTGTGATCATACACTAAAGCATGGTGGCGTCCAAAGGGAAGGAAGCTAGAGCAAAAGAGTCGCCAACAATTTTTAGGAACTTGTAAACCGTTCACGAGGTGAAGGTTACACCCCTTAACGACCCAGGAGATCGTTAACTCCAATAGGTCTGGAACCAAGACTGGTAGTTCGGGGATGAAGACACAAATCCAACCTAAAAGAGATTGAACCTGCCCTAATAATAGGCCTCTACTTTATTCTGATCGTATTCATGTGCGCTTTCTGACTAACATGCAATCAATAGGAATAACCATAAACCTGTTTAATCTATGTTGGTTAAATATTAATGAACAAACAAAAGTATCATTTGCGATCACTTGAATTATAATCATGTTAACCCTAAACAAGATTATTAATTATCTTATTAAGTGTGATTACAAGTACAAATTCCCTTTAAACATGCATAAAAGGTGTGATAAAGAAATAAAAATAAATATAATCATCAAGCAACATAATAATAATCAAAACAATTATAATCATAATTAAAATAATCATGTTCATGTTAAAGCATAATAATAGCAAGATCCTAGTCATGATACTAACAAGATTAATAACAAAAAACCCTAGCATGTCACTAACAATAAAAAATCAAAGCTTCAACCGTAACGTGATACTAACATGAATATTAGGATAGAAAGTAGGAAGTATCGCAGGAAACACAATTGTCATATTTTATAATAGAAATTATAGTTATTACCCTAAACATGATACTAGGAAGATCAAAATGCCCTAACATGACACTAAGAATCATAATTACAACCTAAGCATGATTTCTATATCATACTATCAATTAAACCATTAAAGTACTTACTTGAATGCCTCGTATCTTTTTCTAATAACAAAATACACACGTTAGTAACTTCAAGGAAAAAATTAAATTGAAATAATTAAATTAAATAAAAAGAAATAGAGATTTGGGACCAAACCCACAGAAATTAAAACCTTTCACGTCTAGGGCGAAGGCAACTTCGAATTAGGCTAGGTGTGTCTAGTGCTAATGTATGAGGAATTATGTTTGTAAAGGGTTTGCTTAGAAAGAGGGAGAGAGAATCAAGAAATTATTGATGAGAGTTGTTGATTGAAAAAGGGAGACACTTCCTCTATTTATAGAGAAAAAAGAGAGTCGAAGAATAAGAAAAGAATCCGAATTCGAATCAAATAGAACTCGATGGAACGCAGTTTTTGCGAATTTTGTTTTTATCATATCTTTTGATCTAGAAGTGCAAATAAAGAATATGATATGTTGTTCGAAATCTCATGAATTCTACTTTCCAAACCATTTAAAATCAGATTAAAATACTTTTTAGATAAAAAAATATGGCCGAAATAGTAAGACGGTGTCAGTTTTAAATAGAGTTTTGTATCTCATTCATATCTTAAAAACTTGGATTTAATTTTATAATATATCATTGGAAAGATAATTTCAAGATCTATCCAACCAAATTAAATTTGGATTAAGATTATGAGGCACGGAAATAAAATCTGACTGTCTTTGAACAACTTTAAATTCGAATAGAATTAGGATTTAAGAAAAGGAAAGTTTTTATTTAACTCAAATTATTTATTCTTATCTTTTGAAAAAGGGTAATTAAGATCTTTTAGAAACTTATAGAAGCTTCTAAGTAATCCTAATTAGTTTAGGAATAGGATTAGACCTTTGGAACCTCCACATGATCATTGGGTCGTAGGTAAAAACTGGTTTGGGCTCAATTTAGTGTTTTGGCCATAACTTCCTCATTATTCATCGGAATTGGGCTTATAATATATCGTTGGAAAGGTCTTTTCAAACCCTATCCAACTAAACTATTATTGGACCCTTATCATGGACCAAACTAAATTGGAATGCTTGTTTTTTATAAATAAGGTAAGAAAAGACATATTTTCAAAAACAGAAAGAAAAGATCTTTTAATTAAAAGCATCCTCATCACTAGACTTTTCACACTTTCGCTTCGTTCGATAATCAAATTACATGAAATGTATTCATCACTGGGTTTGATTTTGGGGAGAAATATTTGGGTGTCAACAGAAGCCCCCACTATGACTGAGTTAGGAGAGACGCAAGTTTCGAAAACAAAAGTCAAAGTATCGATAGGGACGAAAATGATTCAGAACGTCCTAAATAACTCTTGTAACGTTGATACTTGCAAACTAGCGTTAGTTAAACAGATAAGAGAGTTAAGAAACGCGTGTCTTGCACTGACGAACAAACGTCTCTAGAAATAATCGATTTGTTGCTGTATTTCTTGTTGTTGACAACCTACCACAATCTATGGAACGCCATCTTGCTGTTTTGATGTTCACTCGTCTCTGAACAATAGAGCTTTTTTTTATATGTCCACGCGTCTCTGAACAAAGAGATTATTTTTCTTGAATCATAGCGACAACCTTCCTAATCATAGAAAAAGTCGCCGAAGACCGCCTCATCACGAACCGCTCTTCTTAAATCTTGGTGACAAACTCCACAATCTTAGCGAATGCCGTCGAAGACCGCCCATCTCATGCTATCTTCTCAAATCTTGGTGACAACCTCCACAATCTTAGCAAATGTTGTCAAAGACCGCCGATCTCGTGCTATCTTCTCAAATCTTGGTGACAACCTCCACAATCTTAGCGAATACTGTCTAAAATGACCTCTCTTGAAGTCATCCTCAGTTGTTGCGATAAATTCCAAAGAAAACTACCGAAGACCAACACTTTTCGATCATTAAAGCTCGCTTGAACTTTGTTCAGCCAGTACGTCGGCGCTTCTGATACTTTTAAACCATTATGTTTGTGCTTTTGCTGTGATGACAATCCTCTTTTCTTTGGGAATAGTTGCCAACAAAACTCTTGTATGATGTATGACAATCCGATTTAGGGAAGCTGTCAATGCTTCATAACAATCCATCCTTGGAAATGTTGCCACGATGAAGCGACAATCCGTATCTCGGAAAATTTGCAAAAATCCAATTTTTGGGAAAAGTTGTCAATGCTTCGTAACAATCAGTCATAAGAATTTTGCTACGATCGACAATCCACATCTTGGAATATAACTCTTGAAAGAAATCCACCTTGGAAATTTGCCAACGCTATGCGACAATCCTTTTAGGAAAATATTGCCACAATTGACAATCCTTGACTTGGAACATTTGCCAAAAAAGAGTCGATCGACAATCCACTTCGGGAAAATTTGCCACTTGCTGAAATGAATGACAATCCACGTTGAGGAACTTTTGCCGAAATTTATGATGATTAGAGACCTACAACAATCCTTTGGGAAATTTTGCCATAGGGAACTAGGTGTATGACAATCCAATCTCGGAAAACTTGCCAAAGATGACAATCCGAACTTGGAAAAATTGCCAAAAGAGAAGGAGCACGACAATCCACGCTTGGAAACTTTGCCAGAGATGACAATCCAATCTTGGAAAAATTTTCGTTGAAGAAGATGCGCAACAATCCATATTTTGGAAATATTGTCTGTTGGAGATGACAAGCCAATCTTGGAAAAATTTTCGTATTAGTAATGCGCTTGCTTTTGAATTGATGCCTTGGTATTTGTAATGAGTCAATGCTTTGGAACTTAAGCTAAGTGAGACGCTTTTTTGTCAGGTCAATCACGTACCAAGGTACCCGAAATTGCTGTATGAGGTCGAAATAACCATTCTGAGAGGCTTCGAGCTCTATCGCTGCTGAAATATCGCTGCCGCCAAGAATTGGCTCTGTCGCCAGACGATGGGATCTAGCACCAGGCGTTGAACTTTGTCATCAGACAACAGATGTTGTCGCCAGGCGAGAGCCTTGTCGTCTAGCGCTGGAGTCGGGTCTTCTCTATTCTGCTCTTGCTGCCGCTGTTACTTGGTTTTGCTCCGAACTTTGAGCTTGTTCGTTTCCTTTCAACCAAATTTACACAAATCTTTTGTAAATTAAAGCTCTTCATCTTTAATTTACTGATCTATGTAAATCCTCTTATCGTGGAGGAATCTCTTGTGTCATATTCGCGGTTTTTCAAAAAAAATCCGGGAATAGTCTTGCTTGCTGGGATTTACCTGCATTTACATTTTTAACTATAGGACTTTGCCCTTCTTTCTTTAGGGTCGACCTAAGACTAAGTGTTGACTCAATGTGATAACACGACATGACTCAATGTGACTTACTGACTTAAGGTTGACTCAAGGTGAATTGACTAACTTGAGGTTGACCCAAGGTGAATTGACACGTGTAACTCATGACCCGTGTGTACATTGTATTGTGATCGTGCGACTCAAAAAATGCAAAAAGGCAAAAAAGTTTTGTCATTTTTGTGGAGGGTACCGACTTTCTTCCGAAAAGAAAGACGAGAAAAAAAAAAGAAGAAAAGTTTTTTGAAGATGCATGTTGAATGAGCTTAATCAAATGTTGTCTCTCACATTATAAGGATTGTAACATCTTAGACTATCCTAGTTGACTCGATAATGAAAGTATTTAGGTAACTTAGGCACGGAGGCAAAGTACTTCATACTTTGTGATGCAATGATGATTGATCTTGATATGACGAAGTATGCTTCAATGTTGTGTTAAGATTTCAAGACAAAGGGTTCCTAAGGGAAGTATATTTGTTCATGTATATGTGATGTGTGTGAAAGTGATACTAAAGTTAGGCCGCAAGGGCTAAGTGTGTGGAAAAATATATTGAAAATAGTCAAATAATGGTGACTCTTATGCTGGGTAAGATAATGATGTAAGGATCAAGCCCCCAAGTCTAGCTCTAAGTAAAAAGGGATGAGCATAGGAGATCCCTTGATATGATCATGATGTGTGAATGTGAATATGAATGCATGTTTATTACGGCCGCACCTCTATGTGAGGTTGCCTACGTATCCGTTAGGAATCAGGCCTAACGTAGCTCTAGCCGAACCTCGCACAAGTGTGTGTATACCTCAAAAAGGTCTTTTTAAGGTTTGTAACGTGGTTAGGAAAAGGGTATAGAAGAAGGGGATAAAGGCTCAAGACCCTCGATAAGCCCCCAAAGTGTGCAACCTTGATTTTGAATCTTTATATTTTTACGCTTGAGGCTTTTAACTCTTTTTAAGCTGTCTTTTCTCTATTGCTTTAGCATCTATTTTATTTTATAAGTGTGGGAATTCCCGATCATGCGGTCTATCACTCACTTGGCATTCATGTTTCTCAGGCACGGTACCGAGCACTCGATAAGAGACGCAATCCGAGACGTGTTCTTATCAAAGACATGTTTATGTCAAAGACATTGAAACACTTACCCTTTTGTACACTTTTTATTTATTTTTTGTTTATCTTATTTATTTTTTGAAATTACTCAAGCTTTTATGAAATTGAAAATTGCATAAGTTGCGCACCATCCCATCCCAAAGTTAGGTAGATATAGGTTAAAAAATGAAAGGTATATCCTTAGACGAGGTTCAAAGTGGTTTATGAAGAGAGAATTGTAAATTAGAAAGGTGAAAGGTGATATGATGTGGCTACAAGGGGTGCCTCAAATCATTGGTATACCTTGTGATTAGTGTGACATGGATTTTTTTTTTAAAAAAAATGCAATGCAATGCAATAATCATATGCAAGGAAATAAATGCTCATTTTATTTAAAAAGTGAAGGGTAAAAATCAAACTCTAAGAAATAAATTCAGGGAGGATGAAGGGTGCCTATGCTAGACTTATTGGGGAAAAGGTTCGAAAAAAGAAGAAGAAAGCATGAAATCTTGGTGAGAAACTTGCCTTGTGCATTTGTTTCATCATTACCCTCATTTTTTAATTTTGTTTGTCAATCACATGATTCAAACTCGACTCAACATGCATGAATGGAAGAAGGTAGGAAGAATGAAGGTCGTGATATGGATAAAGTATGTAAAGAATGGAAAGATGATGTAGATGGAGAGATATGAAAAAATTAGGAATAGAATGTACCCCAACTCAAATGACGGAAAAAACCGACTCATGCATGAACCTAAGACATGGTCATGGTGATATATACTCAAAGTGTGTGCTAAGACTAGTGATTGTAAGTGACATGTTTGACTCGTGTCATGACCATGTGGCTAGACTATGTGACTAGACTCGAACAAAGACTAAGTTAAGACCTCACGTATATGCATTAAACAAGACAGGTTGTGGTATTTTAGTCATAACTTTTGATCTGTGACTCTGATTTGGATGAAACCAACTCCAAATTAAATATACAAATCACGGCTACAGATCCATAGGTTATAAGACTCGTATTTCATTCTAGAACTCCGGCTATGACAAAAACAAGTTGACGTTTGTGCAGTATACGAAAATAAAAATCCGGGTTGACTCAAAGGAACTATGACTCGATTTTAAGTTTATTTTTTTTAGCTCAAATTAATTAATTAATTAATTAAACAAAGTCCTTTAGTAATTAATTAGTTTATTAAGACTTATTTACAAACACAAGTCAAACCAAACGGTTAGTTAGTCACACAATAAGTATGCACAAGTAAGAGATGCACAAGTAGTCAAGTAGTCACAACATGATGCAATGAGTTTGCAACCTAACCATGGCTCTAGTTCTCTAAAGTTCGGGATATGGGTTAGTCAAAGAGGGTCCATGGTTAATTGTCCGGATGCAACGCGCGGAAGCCTAACCGTGAAGGGTTGGCGCGAGTTGATGGGACACCACGAGTAAAAAACTCGCTTCCATGGTTTGGTGAATTCAACATTCTCGGATGTACCCTTTGTTGCACAGAGCGTTCAATCAGGTATATGGAGCATGAATTCCTAGAGGTTTATGTCCATATGTACAACACATATGGGTTTCAGAAAATTGAGAAAAACTCAATTAGGAAGTAGGATCGAGCAAATAGTGCTAAAAACTGGTAAAAATTAGAACACATATTTCGGGCTCAGTATTGGAAGAACTTGGCGCCACCGAACACAGGCCGGCATCACAATTTGGCTTTAACGCCTAGCGACAGAAGCTGACGCCTGGTGCCAAAGTCAAATAATTGGCGCTAAAATCTATTTTCTGACGCTAGTTTGTACATGGCTTAGCAGCTTTCTATGCTCGATAAAATTTTCCAGTTTCGCGCAGCATTATTTCGGTCCTAGTTGTGAAAGATATTCCTCAAATTTCCTACGTGTAAAAATCCTATGTTTTAACTCATTACGGATGGTCTTTCCAATGAGATCTTTTTTATGCATGTGACAAAAATGTTAATCAAAATTACGCACATGAGATACTTAGAAATTTTCGAGTCTCACCCACTCATTCTAAATCATTGCCGAAATAAATTTCAGGAATTAAAATAGAAATCCTCCCTAGTGGAGTCGCCAAAAACTGTAGGGAATATTTCAAGCATTATCCCTTGCTTGAACCCCCCCTGTGATCATACACTAAAGCATGGTGGCGACCAAAGGGAAGGAAGCTAGAGCAAAAGAGTCGCCAACAAGTTTTAGGAACTTGTAAACCGTTCACGAGGTGAAGGTTACACCCTTAACGATCAAGGAGATCGTTAACTCCAATAAGTGTGGAACCAAGACTGGTAGTTCGGGGATGAAGGTAAAAATCCAACCTAAAAGAGATTGAACCTGCCCTAATAATAGGCCTCTACTTTATTCTGATCTTATTCATGTGCGCTTTCTGACTAACATGCAATCAATAGGATTAACCATAAACCTGTTTAATCTATTTTGGTTGAATATTAATGCACAAACAAAACTATTATTTGAGATCACTTGAATTATAATCATGTTAACCCTAAACAAGATTATTAATTTTTTTATTAAGCGTGATTACAAGTACAAATTCCTTTAAAATTACATAAAAGGCGTGATCAAGCAATAACAATAAATATAATCATCAAGCAACATAATAATAATCAAAACAATTATAATCATAATTAAAATAATCATGTTCATGTTAAAGTATAATAATAGCAAGATCCTAGGCATGATACTAACAAGATTAATAACAAACTCTAGCTGTCACTAAGCAATAAAAAATCAAAGTTTCAACCCTAACATGATACTAACATGAATATTAGGAAAGAAAGTAGGAAGTATCGCAAGAAACACAGTTGTCATATTTGATAATAGAAATTACAGTTATTACCCTAAAAATGATACTAGGAAGATCAAAACGCCCTAACATGACACTAGGAATCATAATAACAACCTAAGCATGATTTCTATATCATAGTATCAATTAAACCATTAAAGTACTTACTTGGATGCCTCGTATCTCTTTCTAATTACAAAATACACACGTTAGTAACTTCAAGGAAAATATTAAATCAAAACAATTAAATTAAATAATTGAAATAGAGATTTGGGACCAAAACCTCAGAAGTTAAAACCTTTCACGTCTAGGGCGAAGGCAACTTCGAATTAGGCTAGGTGTGTCTAGTGCTAATGTATGAGGAATTGGGTTTGTAAAAGGGTTGGCTTAGAAAGAGGGAGAGAGAATCAAAAAATTCTTGATAAGAGTTGATGAGTGAAAAAGGGGAGATATGTCCTCTATTTATTGAGAAAAAAGAGAGTAGAAGAATAAGAAAAGAATCCAAATTCGAATCGCAATAGAACTCGATGGACAACAGTTTTTGCAAATTTTGTTTTTATCATATCTTTTGATCTAGAAGTCCAAATAAGGCATATGATATGTTTTTGTAAAGATATTGAAGTCTAATTTCTAACCCAATTAAAGTCAGATTTAAATATTTTGTAGATAAAAAGATATGGCCGAAATAGTAGAACGATGTCAGTTTTAAATAGAGTTTTGTATCTCATTCATATCTTTTTCGTTAGAACTCGGATTTAATGTTATAATATATCATTGAAAAGATAATTTCAAGATCTATGCAATCATATTAAATTTGGATAAATATTATGAGGCTCAAAAATAAAATCTGACTGTCTTTGAACATCTTTAAATTCGAATAGAATTAGGATTTAAGAAAAGGAAAGTTTTAAAAAAGGAAAGTTTTTATTTAACTCAAATTATTTAGTCTTATCTTTTCAAAAAGAATAATTAAGATCTTTTAGAAACTTATAGAAGCTTCTAATTAATACTAATTAGTTTAGGAATAGGATTAGACCTTTGGACCCTCCACATGATCATTGGGTCGTAGGTAAAAACTGGTTTGGGCCCAGTTTAGTATTTTAGCCATAACTTCCTCATCAGTCATCGGAATCGGGCTTATAATATATCATTGGAAAGTTCTTTTCAAGCCTTATCCAACTACCCTATTATTGAACCCTTATCATGGACCAAACTAAATTGGAATGCACGTTTTTCATAAATAAGGTAAGAAAAGACATATTTTCAAAAACAGAAAGAAAAGATATTTTAATAAAAACATCCTCATCACTAGACTTTTCACACTTTTGCTTCGTTCGATAATCAAATTACATGAAAGGTATTCATCACTGGGTTTGGTTTTGGGGAGACACAATTGGGTGTCTACACTTGAAAAGGTATTATTGCCAGTAAAAATTAATTGAATTGACTAGAAAACTGTACAATTAGACATAAGGTGATGACTCGAGCAACAAACCGAACTGTCGCCAAAATGACAGAACTAGCGCCTCTCTTTGTAGTTTAGCGCCACATGACAAGGATGTCGCCAGGCGCTATGCTCCACAGGGTGGCGCTGCAGTTTTAATCTTGGCGCCATTGCTGGAACGTCGATCTAGAACCGCTTTCGTTATTATTACTCTACAGGGTATGCCTGAAGTCGTACTAAGTCAACTCTGATTAAATTATTAAACTTTAATTATTCAAATTAATTAATTAATTAATTAATTAGGCAAAGTTCTTTTAGTCATAAAATCAATTTACTTAATCTTAGCACAAGTTAAACAAACAGTTAGGAAAAAACACATAGAGGATGCACAACCAATAATGCACAATTAGTCAAGTAGGCACAATCATGATGCAATGAGTTTTCAACCTAACCATGGCTCTAGTTGGGATATGGGTTAGTCAATAGAGGGTCCATGGTTAATTGTCTGGATGCACCGCGCGAAAGCCTAACCGTGAAGGGTTGGCGCGAGTGGTTGTGACACCGCGAGTTTAGAAAACTCACTTCCATGGTTTGGTGAATTCAACATTCTCGGATGTACCCTTTGTTGCACAGAGCGTTCAATCAGGTAGATGGAGGATGAATTCCAAGAGGGTTATGTCCATATGTAGAACACATATGGGTTTCAGAAAAGTGAGAAAAACTCAATCAGGAAGTAGGATCGAGCAAACAGTGCTAAAAACTGGTCAAAATTAGAACGCATATTTCTGGCTCGGTATTGGAAGAACCTGGCGCCAGCGAACACAGGCCGGCGCCACGATTTGGCTTTGGCGCCTGGCGACAGAAGCTGACTCCTGGCGCCAAAGTCAAATCATTGACGTTAAAATTTGTTTTCTGACGCTAGTTCGTACATGCCTCAGCAGCTTTCTGTGCTCGATAAAATTTTACAGTTTCGCGCAGCATTATTTCGGCCCTATTTGTGAAAGATATTCCTCAAATTTCCTACGTGTAAATTCCTATGTTTTAACTCATTACGGATGGTCTTTCCAATGAGATCTTTTTATGCATATGACAAAAATGTTAATCAAAATTACGCACATGAGATACTTAGAACTTTTCGAGTCTCACCCACTCATTCTAAATCATTGCCGAAATAAATTTCAGGAATTAAAATAGAAATCCTCCCTAGTGGAGTCGCCAAAAACTGTAGGGAATATTTCAAGCATTATCCCTAGCTTGAACCCAACTGTGATCATACACTTAAGTATGGTGGCATCAAAAGGGAAAGAAGATAGAGAAAAAAAGTCGCCAACAAGTTTTAGGAACATGTAAACCGTTTACGAGGTGAAGGTTACATCCCTTAACGATCCAGGAGATTGTCAACTCCAAAAGGTCTGGAACCATGAGTGGTAGTTCGGGGATGAAGGTGCAAATCCAACCTAAAAGAGATTGAACTTGCCCTAATAATAGGCCTCTACTTTATTCTGATCGTATTCATGTGGGCTTTTTGTTTAACATGCAATCAATAGGTTTAACCCTAAACCTGTTTATCTATGTTGATTTAATATTAATGCACAAATAAAACTATTATTGGCGATCACTTGAATTATAATCAAATTAACCCTAAAAAAGATTATTAATTATCTCATATAAGCATGATTACAAGTACCGATTCCCTTTAAACATGCATAAAAGGTGTGATCAAGCAATAACAATAAATATAATCAAGCAACATAATAATAATAATCAAAATATAATCATCATCATAATCATTATCATATAATCATGTTAAAGCATAATAATAGCAAGATCCTAGGCATGATACTAACAAGATTAATAACAAACCCTAGCATGTCACTAAGAATAAAAAATCAAAGCTTTAGCCCTAACATGATACTGACATGCTATTAGGAAAGAAAATAGGAAGCATACTTTTAATCATACTTGATATTAGGAATTTTTAGTTGTTACCCTAAACATGATATTAGGAAGAACAAAACACCCTAACACGACATTAGGAATCATAATAACAACCAAGCATGATTTCTACATCAAAATATCAATAAATCAATTTAAGCACTTACTTGGATGCCTCGTATCTCTTTCTAATAACAAAATGCACGCGTTAGTAACTTCAAGGAAAATAATAAAATCAAACAATTAAATTAAATAATTGAAATAGAGATTTGAGACCAAACCCTCGGAAATTAAAACCTTTCATGTCTAGGGCGAAGGCAACTTTGAATTATGCTAGGTGTTTCTTGGTCTTGCTAATGCGGAATTTTGTTTTAGAGAAGGCTAGTTTAGAAAAGAGAGAGAGAGAGAGAGTAAGCTTTATCTTAGAGAGAGAAGAGAATTAGAGAGTTGTTGATGGAAAACGGAGGTTTTAGGAGGCTATTTATAGAGAAAATCAGCCAAACGGATAAAAAAAAACAAATCGGAGTTTCGACGAGGATAAAAGAAGTTAGCGCCAGGCGCTAATGTCTGTCGTCAGGCGCTAATTATTATTTTTACGCGTTTTCTTAATTCAGATAAAATTTAGCCGTACAGAAGGGCAAAATCCCTTTCCTTAAAAACACTCTTTTATTCTGATTAAAACTCCAAAAAGTCAACCAAAGTCAATTTATCAATGCTAATTGAATTAGGAATGAAAAGAACCTTCTAGAAGAATCTAGAAGACTAAAATCAATTCTAATTGCATTAGGAATGATAAAACCATATTAGGCCCTACTCTAGATCATTGGGCTGCATATAAGTATCAAACCGGGCCCATTTTAGTAATTTGGCCATAACTTCCTCATTATTCATCGAAATTGGGTTTATAATATATCGTTGGAAATCTCTTTTCAAGCCCCATCCAACTACACCATTATTGGACCCTTGCCATGGGCCAAAACAAACTGGATTAGCTTTTTTCTTAAAATAAGTTTTCAAAAACAGAGAGAAAAGAAAAGAAATTAAAACTATCCGCAACACTAAACCTTCCACACTTTCACTTCACTCGATTATAATTCGACGCGGAAGGTACTCATCACCGGGTTTGGTTTTGGGGAGACACAAATGGGTGTCTACAAGTATGTATATAGATGAAGTGATTATTGCATAATGAACGTTGCTTAGGTCAAGGAGCTAAGAACGATATGCTTTGTATGATTACAAATTATTGATGTATAAATGTTGCTCAACACATTATGCGATGCATGAAACAATGAACATTGCTTAGGTCAGAAAGCTAGGTAAGTATACAATGTTTCTTTTAATGGATGTTGTCTTGAAAGATGATGAAGCATGCACAGTAGGGAAACAAGATTTCATGATAGAGGGTTCCTAGAAGGAAAGGTGATATGGATATGTATGTGTGAGTAAAGTGTGTGAATGTGATACTAAAGCTGGCTGCAAGGGTTATGGTGATGGAAATATATGTGAGAAGAGTCAAATATGATGACTCTTTAGGCTAGGTAGGCTAATGTGATGTGGGTTCAAGCCCCCAAGTCTAGCTCTAAATGGGTAGGGGTAAGCATTAGATATTCTTTGACTCGATCATGCATATGAATGTGGTCGCACCTCGATGTGAGGTTGCCTACGTATCCGTTAGGAATCAGGCCAAACGTAGCTCTAACCAAACTTTGCACAAGTGTATGTACACCTTAAAGAGGTCTTTCAAGGGTTGTAATGTGGTTAAGCTGATTGTTTAAGGAATAAAGGGGTAAAAATCTCAAGACCTGAGAGAAGCCCCTAAGATGTGCAATTGTGAATTGGACTTTGCAAGTTTTATTTTTAACATTTCTTTTTGCTTTGACAATTTTTTTTTAATCTATGTGGGCAATCTCAGATCATGCGGTCCATCACTCACTAAGCATTCATGTTTCCCAGGCACGGTACCAAGCACTCGATGAGAGACGCAATTTGAGACGTGTTCATATCAAAGACATTGGAACACTTTCCCTTAGACATTGTTTTTTTGTTACCTTTTTTTTTTACTTTCCTTTGAATGTTATACAAATTACACACCTTCCCATTCCAGGGCTAGGTTATTGTGGGTTGAATAAATAAGGTCAATCGTTAGACGAGGCTCAATATGATTGATGAAGAAATGGATATGTGATTTAATGGTTAATGGGGAATTACAGGGTTGCAAAGGTGCCTCAAATCATTAGTGTACCTTGTTTTTAGTTCGGCAATTGTTTTTTTTTTTGCTAATTACGTGATCGAATGTAAGAAAGAGATGCTCATTTATGAAGAAGGTAAGAAATGTGACACATAGACACATGGATAAGGAGAACATATGCTAGACTTTTTAGGGGGGAAGTGTTTGAAACAAAAGAAGAAGAAAACATGAAATCTTGGTGAAAAGCTTGCATCGTGCTTTATCTTCATGGCTGTTTATGAGTAACTTCTTGTCGCCTGGTGAGGAAAAAAGTTTCTTGTTGTTGATGCTTTAATTGGAAGGAAAGAAGGAAGGAGTGACGTTCCCCTTATTCTTCCAACTATTGCCTAGTGATTTTAGACACAAGTACTGTGTAAGGATGAAATCACTTAATGCATTCACTCAATACTCGAATTGAAAAGGAAGAGTGTATGAAAAAATTTCGAAAACTGATGGGAAATACTCCACTCATTCCTATTATGATGGAAAACAATGCATGCATGGTCCTAATATACGATCATAAACAATATGGTGCATTACTCGGAGACAAAGTGTGTGCAATGAATCAACATGTGTGATTAGGAAAGTTTATTAAGACTTGTGGTATGATCACATGGCTATACATGAGGACGTTGTGAAAAACAAAGGACTCAATGACCAAATAGCACGGAAGACTAAAAGATAAACTAACTTGATTAATTTTGTCCAATTTTAATGTTTATGTTGTTTACTAGGTGAAAACGGTCCATTGGCAATCGTTAGTCATAAATAAGATCAACCACAATCAAAGTCAAAGAACACATGTTAAGGTTAGCACAAAAATCGATCACAAGAAACTAGGAAGAGGACTAGAATTCTAGAAGACTTAGGAATCATGGACATAATAAATAAATAAATAAATATAAATATAAATATAAATCTATAATCCTATGTTATACGAGTTGACATGGATTAAAGGACTTGGCTAATACTAGCTTGACACGAAAAGATAAAAAAAAAAAAAAATTAAAGAAGAAAAAAAAAAGTTGACGCTAAAAAGACACCTAAACTGGACAGGCTGTAGTATATCGGTTATAACTTTTGAACTGTGACTCTGATTGGGACGAAACCAACTCCAAATTAAAGACAAAACTCGGGGATACAGATCCATAGGTATCACGACACGTAACTCTTTCTAGAACTCCGGCTATGACCAAAACAAGTTGACTCTTGTGCAGTATACAGGAATAAAAATCCGGGTGACTAAAAAAAAATCTATGGTTCGATTCTAATAATAAAAAAAAGGTTTGATAAGAGAAAAAAAATAAAATAAAATAAAAAGTAAAAAAAAATGCACATATAAGCACATTTTCACGAATGATGCAATGAAATTCGCAACCTAAAGTCAAGTTCTATGTTCGACTATGGTCAAGCTTTTGGGTGTCAAAGGTTACCATGATTAAGAGTTTAGACGCGTTAGTAAGGCAGCCTCCCTTAAGGGTGTATGCCAACGGGCGGCTCCGCGAGTTTGTGATGAAATCAAACTCGACTCCATGGTTTGGATGGATTTAAAAACTCGGATGAACCCTGATTGCCATGAGCGTTTTCGGGTTGATAGAGCATAAATCCCCCGGGCTAGGCACATACGTAGAACACGTACTATTGTGGCAAAATAGGTGACCTAAAGTTGCATATACATATGTGACAATGCCAATTAAATCCTAGGAATACATTTCAAGAATCTTTCAAGTCTCATCCACTCATATTAATTAAATACCGATCACTCAAATCGATAAATAACCAAGAGTCCTCCCCAGTGGTGTCGCCAAATTGTAGGCGTCGCTCGAAGTGCGCCTACGTTATAGCATGTGATGAATATGCTTGGCACTCATAAGAAGTGGGGATTGACATTACGATTAGGGACAACGATTAGGGACAAAGCAAAGTAGCGAGCCGCCAACAAGTTTTTAAGGAACTTATAAACCGTTAATGGATCATAAAGGCAACTACGATTAAGGGACAACGATAGGCAACAACGATTGACCCGTGAAGGTTACACCCCATTCATAATCCATGAGTTTACTAACTCCATATGGTTCGGAACCACGAAAGGAGGATCGGGGATGATGGTACAAAGTGAGTCATGAAGTCACATTTGCCTGTATTGGCCTCTACTCGATTCTTATAGTGAAAATTGATTCCTGCGATTTCAAAGGCATACAAACAAAGATTCAATTTGCTCCTAACTATTATTAAGCTAAATTGGTTAAATATTAATGTAACACATAATTTTAAAATATTTGTGATCGCTTGAATTAAATAAAAAGATTAAAAAAGAACCTAAACCGATTGTTCAAATTATCTTATTAGGCGTGATTTTCACTTACATATTCCTATAAACATGCAATATGGTGATCATAATAAATAATAGAATTAACATTAATCTTGGAAGCAATTTGACAATAATAATGTGAGTAAAATCAAATATAAAAAAACCTAATCATGATACTAGCAATAAGAAAATAAAATAAGAGTAATTAAATTACCTAATTACTCACATTTCGCGCGTTCCTTTAAATTGCTACATCATGAATAAATTGTTAGTAACTTCAATAAAAATATAAATCGAACTGAAATAATTAAATTAAATAAATGTAAAGTTGACTTGGTCCAAAAACTCAGTTAATTTTAACTTTCACGCCTTGGTTTA
Organism: Chenopodium quinoa; assembly: GCF_001683475.1. Lineage (NCBI taxonomy): Eukaryota > Viridiplantae > Streptophyta > Magnoliopsida > Caryophyllales > Amaranthaceae > Chenopodium > Chenopodium quinoa. The sequence continues at coordinate 4,516,221 of NW_018745324.1, forward strand.
AGTATATAACTTTTGGTATTGTATGGACTCCTTGGAGTGCTTAGGGGAAGGAATGAAAGAATAGGGAGGCTAGTGTTTAGGCTAAAGAGGGAGAAGAGAATTATTTTGTGATCAAGCTTGTTGATTATTGAAAAAGGGGTGATATGACCTCTATTTATATAGAAAAAAGAAGGGTCGAAAAAACAAGATAAGATCCGAATTAAATCGGAATAAAGCTCGATAGATAGCAGTTTTTACGGTTTTTGTTTTTATCATATCTTTTGATCTAGAAATTGGAATATGATAAATAAGATATAGTTGCAAAGATATTTAAGTATAATTTCTAATCCAATCAGAATCATATTAAAATATTTTGTAGAACAAAAGATATGTCCGAAATAGTGAGACGGTGTCAGTTTTGGATAGAGTTTGACATTTTATTCATATCTTTTCCGTTATAGCTCGGAATTGATATTATAATATATCATTGGAAAGATAATTTCAAGGGATATCCAACCATATAAACTTTGAATAAAAAAAATATGAGGAATGAAAATCATATCTGACTATCTTTGAACGTCTTTCAATTCGGATAGAAATAGGATTTTCAAAAAGAAAAGTTTTATTCAATTTCAAACTCTTTAATCTTATCTTTTCAAAAGGACAATTAAGATATTTTAGAAACTTATAGAAGCCTCCAATTAATCCTAATTGGTTTAGGAATGAGATTAAATAATTTGGAACCTCCACATGATCGTTGGGTCGTAGGTAAGGTGGGCTTAGGTTCGGTTTAGGCTCAGTTTAATATTTTGGTCATAACTTATTCGTTATAACTTGGATTTGGGCTTATAATATATTGTTGGAAAGATATTTTTAAACCCCATCACATTATTCAATATTTAGTCCCATATTATGGACCAAAATAAACTATAATAAATGTATTTATAAAAAGGATAGAAAATGAATGATTTTAAAGGACACAAAATGAATTATTTTGGGTTTAAAGGCACGAAAAGAGGAAAATAAGTTATGGTTTGGGGAAATGGGATAGGAGTTGGGTTGTTTTTATGAAATGGAAATATGAATTTAAGCACTCCAAGATTAAATACTAAACCCGATCAATAATGGCGGTGAAAGGTTGTTCATCATCGGGTTTGGTTTTGGGGAGACATTTTTAGGTGTCTACACCACATATACTGGAAACATTTGTTGTGTCGAGTGGTAAATTTTAACTACATATAAAGAGTTACTCAGATGATTTGAAATTATACTTTACAGAAAATTTGGTTTGCTTCACCTGCATCGCCACGAGATGGGAATGGCTCGGGATCCATTAACTGGATGGCAGGAAATTATCGATAGAATTCTCTGCGACTAAGAACACAACGGCAGCAAAAGTAAAAAAAAACATTAATGGTGTGGAATTGTAGAGATATGGAAAGAGATACCTTCTTACCATATCTAAAACACATTGTGAAGTTACATGTGCCATATATGTTGTTGTTGACTGAAACAAGAGTGTTTGTAAGATGGCTCGTGTTATATGTAAAAAAAACCAAAAAAAAAAACAAATTGCTTTGCAATGTATGGGAGTTCTAGTAAAGAAGCTAACGACAGAGTTACGTTGTAAGTCTTTACTAGTGACATAAAATTTAGTTCAGCAGACGACATAGGTGATATAAACAACTGGAATATGGCAATAGTTTCATAGTCAAATGTACGGAGTTGTGCATTAATCATATCATTATCACAAATGAGGTGTTTCAAATTATAAATGTTTTGGGTCCTACTTCTAATGTTGATAGTTGTGAAGTAATTCTATCATTGTTTTTAAATTAGATGTTTCAATTTATAAACATGTTGGGCCATATTTCTAATTCTTTGTCATGATCTCTGTCAAAAATAATTAAAAAAAATCCTTGTCATGATCGGCCCATATTAATGTGTGACGGTCCATGTCCTATTAAATTTTCATTGTGTTGCATAACATTAGCTCATTTATTCATACTATCATGTAACATGTATTTGGGCGTTAAACTCAAAACCCCAATGGGCTTCTTAATGTCTATTGAATTGGATATAAGGACCCTATATAATGTATTGACCTAATTAAATAAAGGCCAGTGAAGTATTGTATCATGCCCCATTATATGGGTCTGTATAATATATGGGCCAAATGAATTTGTATTCTTTCACATGGGCCAAATGAATTTGCATTCTGGCACATGGGCCAAATGAATTTGGTTTAAATACGTGGGTCCTATAGTATACTTCCTCCATTTCTATTTAGTTGACACGTTCAATTTAGGCACACATATTAGTGAGAGGGGAGAGGGTGAAAGAGAATGATAAATCAAGTGGGGTACACTTAAAAATCAAGGTATAAAACTTACCCAAAAAGGCAACGTGTCAACTACAAAAAAATCCTAAAAAGAAATACGTGTCAACTAATAAAAACAGAGGTAAGTATAACATTAACCTAGACGAAATTAGATGTGTCTCATACAAACTATTGCGTAAGTAAACTAATGACTAAAACAAGGTAATAAATAATTCACGTTTTGTAGAGTACAATGTCGGTAATCAAACAAATGAAATTCTCGTTTTGTAGATTACAATGCCGCTAATCACGTCACAACTGGCTGACTATACTGTTTACTCATCTAAACTACCATATCATAGTACGAAAGGAGTTAGGAGCTGCAGATATTCAATCATCGTGAAGACCTTCCTCTAGAATTGGCTTATCTATGTTTATACCGAAATTCCCATTTATAGGAGCAATACACTTTGTAAACCACGGTTCTCCGGTGTGATTCAGTCTCCTTTTCCTCCTAGGCTTCACCTGTGACGTTTCTGATAATCTAGAAGTAAAAACCTGATGAAAATATAAAACCATAAAATCAATAATATCATAAAACATATTAAAAATTACTTGCAATAACTAATGTTTACCAGAAAATGGGCACCGGTAAAAGGACTGTCACTATCAGGAATCCCTTGGATGTCTTTCCCCGTACGCTACATCCAACATCTAAGCATGGACACGAACATTAGTCTAATAATGATGTCAATGATGTATTACTTACTTACCCCACAAGTGAGGTGAATCTATCATTACTTACCCCTAGCTTTCCGCAGTCACTGTTTGCATAGAGACGATCAAGCTTGGCAGCAACACTAATGTTTTCATATCCCATACACTCATCCTTGAATAAACAACCCACTTCACAGGGTCTCTATTCAAATTGTCCAGATAATAAACCTACACACGAAAATATTAATCATTTATACGAGATAGAAAGATATTTAAAAGAGTATGCTTCAAATGATATCATTTCACTAACCACAATGAACAACAAACAACCCCTACTGCCACTAGCATAGCCTATGGAATAAAACCTTTTTGAAAAGCTCATGACACTACCCATAAATTTTGTGAATACAAGGTTACATCAATCATACTAATCACATTCCATTGCACACGTCATTGCAGGATAAGATCAGACAACAATCGTGGTGACTGAGTCATGCAAAGAACCATGTGCAAGAACAAAATGAGAAATAATGTCTTAAATTTGATTTCCTCGTCATCTTCCCACTCACTCTCAACCCGTTTCATTAGTCATGAGTTAATTGTATATATACCCTTAGCAGTATATACCTTTCCTTTATATATGCTATTTGTGGTCTCCCAAGATTGGCAGTATTTGTTCAAAAACATTTCAACCTTCAGACGCAGCTTTCCATCCACACTCTTCTTCAACGGTACAAATTTGCCATTATTAGGAAGGCCTATGACGCAATGGACTTGATTTTGGGTCAACTTTAACTACTGACCATCAGGAGACATTAGATTCTTGTTCAATGGATCAACACGACTCAATAGCCAATAGGCTAGCAGTCTAGGAAGTTGCATGCTTGATTCTAGGTAAATCATTCCCCCAAATCCCATGTTATGCACCAACTTCTTTCTTGTTTCATCCAACTTTTGACATATTCTACCGAATGACTCAATACAACATGTTAAATTTTGTTCATAAATACATGTCAATACCAAAAATTCCGGTCAACCAACTTCAACATAGAAACCAATGGTCTTACCATTTTTACAACTTAGATAATAAAACAGTAACAAACCTTACTCCTACCCCTTACTTGATATATCGAGACTCTACCTTTAGCTTTAACTAACCCACCCACAGTCAAGTGATCGTCCTGTTCAATCCACGTAGTAAGCAACCTAAAACTTTAGAATAATAATACTAGCGCAATCAGACAGTGTAAATTGAACTTTGCAATACCTCGAAAATCTCAGGGCTAAGTTCTACAAGCTTCCCATTAGCTCTAACACTCGATGTTGTCCTGGAAACCTAGTTCGGTATGAAACATGAATCATCACAAGCTCTCTAAAACACAAGTTTGGTATCCGTTCATACCTTCTTACTATCCCTTCTCCTTTTTGAGATTAGACCCAATGCCTAAATTTGTCACTATATAGTAATAATTAGTAAACGTTCTCGCTTTGACGTAATAAGTTGAAGTGTAATCTATTATTACCAAATCCAGATCACCATTGGAAATTGCATTATCTGAAGATGAATAGCTCAAGTCCATTGCAATCCTAAAACTAAATAAACATACAATTCGTTGAATTAAATAAGTCCAATCGTAACAAAGTGAAATTATAAAAAACAAAACTCAAAATTATACTGCAATTAACATACAATTTAGAAATTTAGCCAGAATGGGTTCGAACATGTGCTTAACAAAAACAAAAGTAATTGGCTTGCAACTTCCTAGAAGTAGATATAGTGATATGAAAAAACCAAGGAAACACAAGAAAAAGGGGGAATATTCAAGAAACCACAATTTTAAATCAACAAAACAAGATAAACCTATCTCAACAATCACCAAGAAAAATGAAATAGTGGATTCTTAATTAAGCTAACACAAAATAAATCTAGGATTAAGGTACAACCACAAAGTAGCAATCACAAATAAAACCAAATGATCACAAAGATAATGGTAGAGGGAGAAAGTCTCTTTGATTACTATAGACACCTTAAAATGTCTCCCCGAAACCAAACCCGATGATGAACAATCTTTGACCGCTATTATTGGTCGGGTTCAGTATTTAATCCCGAGAGTGCTTAACAATTCGTATTTAATTAAATTCAGTTTTTAAATAGTCCATGGTTCAGTCTTGATGTTTAGTTTAAGCATAGTTTATTTTTAATTTTAGCCCAAACCTTTTTTATTTTATTTATTATTTTGCCCCAAACCTTTTTATTTTATTTATTTTATTATTTTAGCAAAATTAATAAGTAATAAATCAGAAATGGCCCGAAATTATCAATCAGTACTAAAAAAAGGCTGAACGAAATTAGGGCGAAAATGTATTTAGAACGAAAAATGAATGCAGATTTTCCCGCGTCACGGCAACAAGCATCGCGTCACGGGGTTTAATGCCGCGCCACGGTGGGATTCCCCGCGACATGGTGCCTGTGCTGTGACACGGGGCCAATCCGTGTCCTTTCCGTGTAAACCCTTCACGTGTTTTATCTTCCGTAACCCAATTATTTCCCACGACACTCTGTTTTCCCCGGTGTCATTGGAATTTCCCCCGTGTCACAGTGTGCTTTGCCGTGTCGCGATGTTTTTTTCTTAGGGTTTTTATCTTTTTAGGGTTCTGTATGTTCCTACTACTAATTTTTTATATAAATACTCCCTCATTTCTGATATACGGGGCATCAATTAACTCTCTTTTTCTCTCTTCTATGCTCTTGCCTAAACACTAGCCTACCCTTATTCTTTCAAAATTCTTTCTTCAAACACTCCAAGGAGTCCATACTTTACTCGAGGTTCCGTCCTTAAACCAAGGCGTGAAAGGTAGAACTGTTTGAGGGTTTAGCCCGAAATCAACCTTCTGTAATTTAATTTAATTTAATTATTTCTTTGTTATTTTTCCTTGAAGTTACTAACTCGTTTATTATTTTATAGTTGCAAGCAAACAAAATCAAAGTAAGAATTATGTTCCTTTTATTTCTATTATTTTTTTAACGATTTTATGTCGTTTGATTTATTGTTGCTTTCAATATTAATGCTTATTTTATTATATTTATTGATCACCATATTGCATGTTTAAAGGATATATGTAATTGAAAATCACACTTAATAAGATAATTTGGACGACCGGTTTAAGTTCCTTTTTAATATTGTTATCAAATCAAGTGATCATAATATTTTAGAATTATATGTTGCATTAATATTCAACCAATTTAGCCTAATAATAGTTTGGAGAAAATTGAATATTTTGTTTGTATGCCTTTGAGATCGCAGGAATTACTTTTCACAAAAAGAATCGAGTAGAGGCCAATACGGGCGATTGTGACTCCATGACTCACTTCGTACCATCATCCCCAATCCTCCTTTCGTGGTTCCAAACCATATGGAGTTAGTAATATCATGGATTATGAATGGGGTGTAACCTTCACGGGTTAATCGTTGTTGCCTATCGTTGTCCCTTTTTGTGGTTGCCTTATAATGATCCGTGAACGGTTTACAAGTTCCTTAAAAACTTGTTGGCGGCTCCCTACTTTGCTTTGTCCCTAATCGTATATGTCAATTCCACTTCCTATGAGTTCCAAGCATATTCACACATGCTTTAACATAGGCGCACTTCGAACGACGCCTACAATTTGGCAACTCCACTAGGGAGGATTCTTGGTTATTTATCGATTTGAATGATCGGTATTTAATTAAGATGAGTGGATGAGACTTGAAAGATTCTTGAAAAAAATTCCTGTGATTAATTTGACATTTTTGCATAAGCGTAGACGTTTTACCCTCGCATTTAGGTCTGTCCCGTAGGAAAAATTGAATAACTTGATTGCGAACGAAGGAAAACAGGGCACCAGTCATATTTTCTGACTGCCGCGCCACTCCAGAAATTGTCGTGTCACGGCGCCGTACACCATCACGCGGTGTACATCACTATGACACGGTACACTCTGTCGTGTCACGGCAGTCCTTAAATTAGTCCGGTGGCTTATTTTCTCTTCTCACAGTCAACTTCCTTCGGTTTTTATGAAAAAACATGTGTGTTTAACATACGTCTTAGCCTCGGGGGATTTAAGATCTATCAACCCAAAAATGCTCATGGCAATAAGGGTTCATCCGAGTTATTAACTCCACCCAAACCATGGAGTCATGTTCGATTTCATCACGAACACGCTGAGCCGCCCGTTGGCATACACCCTCAAGGGAGGCTTCCTTGCTAACGCGTCCAAACTCTTAACAATGGTACCTTTTTGACACCCAAAGCTTGAATAATAGTTGAACATAGATCTTGACCTTAGGTTGCAAACTCTTTTTTACTTCATCGTGACTAAAAGCTACGTGGTTTATTTGGAGCTAACCCACATGTGTTTGCTCATTTTATTTAACCTATGACCGAGGGTTTTTATTTCCACATAGTAATTAGTACAGACTTAAAATTAATTAAATCTGGAAATTGCGCAAATTTAGGCCTGGAATTGTGCACCATGTCACGGCAAATCTGCCGCGCCACGGTGTGCAATGCCGTGACACGGTGCTATCTCTCGTCTGACGGTGCACTGTACCGTGTCACGACAGTCAACACCGTGAAACGGTGCCTAGGATTTTATCGAGTCATTCTTTTTTTGGTCTTTGTGCGTGCATATGTGGTTCGTATGTCTGGTTTGATGTCATGTCTAGCTGTACGGTCATAACACGTGACCATAACCTCACTTAATTACTCACATGTCGTGTCAAGTTCACACACTTTTCCGTTAGTCGTGCACCATTTCATGACCGTACTTTAGGGTGGTCTTGTGTCGTTTTTTTTTTGTTTCGTTTTTTTCCGGAGTAAGTCGGATTGTATCCTCCCATGCATATTTCTAGAAAATAAAGAAAGTTTCGAAAAAAAATTGTTTTTTTCATTTCCGGATGGGTCAAGGTTAAGTCTAGTTATTAATGGTGTGTTTGTTTCGATGTCACATCACTTGGTCAGGAAGCAGGGGTAGATTGTTACGGTTCGAGTCAATACCTCAACAACTTATAACAAAGAGGCGTATAAGGAAACTACCAAAATCATCTCCACAAAGTCCGTATCTAGTCTACTTTCAACCAATGGCTACTAAGGAGGATATTGAGAACATCAACAGGACCATATAGATGTTGTCTAACATGATGCAAACACTCACCACCAGAGTCAACACGGTAGAGCAAGACAATTAAAACAATGTCATTGCCACTGCAATGGACAAGATCAAGGAACAGATGAGTAAGATCTCTGAAGAGTTCACCTATGTTTAGAAACCTGTCACCTCTTCGTCCATAAGAGACAAGCTTCCCAAAAAGTTTTCCACTGCTGACATTCCCAAGTTCAAGCCTACCGATAATCCGCTGTTCCACTTAAAGGCTTTTTCTGCGACCATGGCTCTTACGGGATTAGATGTGACACTCTTCCCTATTGTGTTCCCTCTTTTCTTGGAGCATGCTTGTCAACAGTGGTTCTACTCTTTGGAATCCAAACATGTTGCGACTTGGGAGGATGTTACTGAAAGCTTCATGAACCGTTACAAGTGTAACATCCAAGCCAAGACTTCTGAACGTGATTTTTCTATTCTCAAACAGAAGGAGAATGAAGGCTTTGCTACTTATCTAGATGGTTAGCCTGTTTATTGCAAATCTGACTCATAAGTACAAGTAGCACTTGAATTTTCTGCCTTTGAATACTGTCGAAGCTGTGTACAATATTGGGATCAATATCGAAGATGAACTGATGAAGACTGCTAGTAGCAACAACAACAACAACAACAACAACAACAACACTTGGAAAACAAGAAGAATGACACTCCTTCTTCGTCTTCCAAGCCCAAAAATGCTACCAACAATGTCAATATCAATGATGTGCTAGCTCTTAATGCTCCCCCTCAGAAATTCCAAAGGCAAAGGAGCGTTTACACGCCTTTGGGAATGACGTACGATGCTGCTTTTGATCGCTTGCATAGTTAAGGACTAATTATGCTAATTGGACCTTTTTTAGAACCTCGACCATAGAACAGAACTGCTAGCTTTGACCCCAATGCTCATTGCAAGTTTCATCAAGGAAAGGGTCGTACTACTGAGAAGTGTTAGAGGTTGAAGGATGCAATCCAAACCTGATTGATGCTAATCAACTTCCTGTCCCTCCAAGGGGCAAGAGCCTAATATTAAAACAGGTCCCCTTTCTGATGCTTTGGCTATCATGGGAGATGAAGTCTCCTTTTATCCGTCAATACTCATTCAACTTGTGAATGAACCTCTACCGGAAATTATATTCAACTCAAACTATGAAGAAGTGAATGGAATTTGGGATAGTGACGATGAAGACGTCTATCTCTAAGATATAGCATGTTCGTATCTTGGCACAAGTGAAGATGTTTGGGGAGACCTTGAGGTCAAGGTTCTCACCAGAAATGGACGGTTGCAACAGCCTAGTCCACCTCCACCACCACCGTTATCACCACCAATAGTTGATCCCATCGACCCTATGAACAACGATGTTATCAAACAATTACAAAAGACTAAGGTGAAAATGAACGTATGGAAGCTTTTGGCCACCTCCCACGAGCATCGAAAGGCTGTGATAAATGCTCTGGTAAAAATAGGAGTTGATAATGATATGACTCCTCAAGGACTGGTCAACTTCTCACTACTGAATTGCCAAGTACTAGTAATCTGATTTCCTTCTTTGATAAGGATCTGCCCCCGGAAGGGGACCAACATAACAAGGCCTTACACCTCACTCTGGTGTGTAGGCAGATGAATGTTCCTATGAGCTTGGTTGATAATGGCTTTGCAATCAATGTATGCTCACTTTGCACTGCAAAGAAGTTGGGCATAAAAGATGAAAAATTGGTCCCCTCTGCTCAAGGGATTCGTGCTTACGATAATACTCGCCGTCAAACCGTGGGTACTATCATGCTAAATATAACTACTGAAGATATTGAACGTCGCACCAAGTTTTAGGTGGTGGACATTAAGGCTTCTTTCAATCTGTTGTTAGGTCGTCCTTGGCTTCATGAGCTAAAAGCGATCCCATCATCGTTGCACAAAAAGGTAAAAGCTATAGTCGGAGAGGTCCCAATTACCATTAATGCCTCCCCCATGCGCATTCAAGTTATTGATACTCCAATCGTCCATGTCGAACATGACGAGGAAGATGAAGATCTCTGGGGGGTTTTCGTTGGATGATGTTCTCATGATCGAAGAAGAGGAGAAGTGTCACCTCGAATTTGATCCTTATTCAAACACCAATGTCAATGCTATTATGAAGAAGCATGGGCATTTCCCTGGAAGTACCCTCGGACTCAAAAAGAAAATGGCTGAACTTAGGGGCCATCCGTGTGCACCTAAGAAGGATACCTTTGACTTGGGATTCAAGCCAACAAAAGAAGATATGAAACAAGCTCTCCTGAAAATGAAGGCTCGCAATAATGCTCGAACCATGAAGACCGAAATGGCCATGGACCCATACCCCTTCACTCTCAACGGCCAGTACATCAAAGAAGGGGACGGAAAACTTCCCATGCTATGTGTAAGGAGGGTGATCCCCATCATAGGGGGGTCCTTACTTAGATGCCCATGGCCACTTAAAAGCCTAGGATTTTCACTTAATAGGGTGTATTAGGATTTGAATTCCTGACAGCTTTGAAGACCTTGAATTAGAAATGATACTCTCATCACGCCTTTTTGTAAGAAACAAGTAGGAGTCGCCAATGAGTTTTAGGAAAACTCATAAACCTCGTTCATGCCTTTCTTCTATGTGGAGTTCATGGAATAATTAGCACGAATCCTAATTTTACCCATGCCTAAATTGGTCTACATAAACCAGAAATGAGATCGGGAGCGAGGGTACTAAAATAACGTTCCTTTTAGAGAGGAATCGCTATTCTAGACCTAGTACGACCTCTACTAGCTCTTTTTTTTTGCAATTTCATTAACAAACAATATATGAAACGTGATAAATAAAACTAAGTTAGTTGGTTTTATTTACACATGTTAATTCACGTAGGAATTACATTGCAACGTCGTTATTCTTTATTTTAATCAAATTTGTGAAAAGAACAAGAAAATAAACAATATTCGCTTTGGCTTAAGTGATCAACCAACAATTAATTGTCCAATTCTAATATTTGTTTAACGCAAGATACTATGTGAAAATAATTAATTAGTCCTTTAAATATGATCAAACAACACCAATTAATTAATTAAGGTTTTTTTAAACAAGAAAATAAATGTAATTTATCTAAGTGCTCGGGATTTTATCACTTCTCTTTGCTAGATCTCCGTTTAGAATACTTATGGACACTTTCTTGTTGGGGAACCTCCACCGTAGTAACAAAAGATCAAGGGGTGAGTGTTTAGGACAAGAGGGTTTAGGTAGCACAAGTTCACAAGTATTTCGCCAGAGTTTTAGGTTAGTTTTTTGTATGTTTAAGCCTCGGATTAAGCCTCCATTTATAGGGAATAAAAAGGTTTAGGGTTTTGAAAATTCTGCCGCAGCAGGTGTCGCGCGCATCTGGATGAGTTGCTCGCGGCATCCCAGCGCAAGTGATTTAGTTGCGCTACTGCAACTGATGTTCTTGCGCGCAGCTTTATGGTAAGATTCAATTCTATATTTTTATAAAATTCTGAATCTTTTGTGAGTGCATCTCATAGGGTTTCGCTACGTGTCGCGCGCAACTGAATTAGTTGCGCGCGCCTGCTCAACGCGACTGATTGAGATGCGCTGATGTTCCTGCGGCAGCATTAATATTTAACCTAGGCGCTCGTATCCGTCATTATTGGGTTTTAAGCACGAGTTTAAGCCTAATATTGATCGTAATTAATTAATTGGACCTCGTTTTAGCTTTGTTTATTTAGTTTGGGCTAGTTTTTGTGTTTTGTGGCTTAACCAGTTATCCATAAGCATTCTCCACTTTGATCCAACACGAAGATGGTCTTATTTATCGTCATTTCACTTCCTGTTGGGACAGGAGGCCAAAAGTATATGTCTACAGTTAGCCCCCACTTTGATCGAGTCTAGAATAGACGATGATAAAAGTAGTCAAGGAATTAAATCCGAGACTCATTCTATTAAGTTCTCAAAGAATAAAGAATCTTTCAGAAATGTTGAAGCATTGTCGAAATGATCTTTGGCTCGCTAAGTGTTCGAAACAAGTAGCTATTAAGGCTAGAAAAAGTCTTTCCCTAGTCTTAACTAGGGATGTCCGTTCGGTTTTCGGTTTGGATTTAGTCCATATCCGATCCAATCCGAAATATAATTCGGTTTTTAATTTTCCAATCCGATCCGATTCGAATTTCTCTCTTGATCCAATCCGAATTAAAATTCGGTTATTTGGATCCCATCCGAAAATCTGAATTATAATACATTATTTTTTAGCGCCTAATACAATTATAAAAATAAAGATTTACTATAAATATAAGTCTTCAAAATCATGATTAAAATAAATAGTTCAACGTCAAGTCATTAATTAATTAATACAAAGTCTCTTTAATTTATTTTATGTAGTAGTAAGTATTTGAGCTAAACTTCAAAATATACAAAAATCCATATTTATACAAGCTTAATTTTACAATTCGGTTTTCAGTTTGGATTTGATCCAATTAGGATCAATCCGATCCAATCCGAAAATCTGAATTTCCAAAAAATCTCAATCCAATCCGATCTGATTTAAAGTTCGGATCCTATCTGAATTGATAATTCGGTTTGGATTGGACTGGATTTCGGTTTTTATCCGAATTATGGACACCCCTAGTCTTAACGCGCTAAAGAATCTAGATTGACCTTTTGCAATTGCAGAATGCTTTTACAAGTAAAGGTGTTCTAGGTGATGTTAAGTCATGAGAAGAGATCGGTTTTAAAAGAATAGAAGGGGATGATTTCCTCTCAATTATGTCATCGTTGGTCTTATGTCCCTCGATACGTCATTGAAACTTTAGCCTTTCTTGAACAAAGTAAGAAAGATAAAAAGGTGTTTTCGGTATTCGAGCCGAAATGGTCCGGTATTCGAGTCGGGTCCAGTATTCGAGCCGGATGTCCAAAATATAGAACTACATGTCTCAAGACTTGAGGCATATATCCAAATCTAGTGAGAGGGAAGAAAGTCAGCAACTCTCTCAGCAGTTTTGTCCACAAGATGAGTACATGTGTCTCAAGACTGGGGGCACGTGACTACATACGCGCGACATCGTCTCGTCGCTTCTTTATACAGGGGGTGGATGGACACCCTAACTATCCAGTAAGCTAGTAAGTGCACTAACTACCGTATATGATTCCATTCAAGAAGTGTCTCTTCCTGATGGTTCGGCACGCCTGTCGACTCGTGAGCTAACGCCTAAAGTAATCCTCCACCTTTTAGTTCCAAGAGGTGGATCTCGCAATAGCTTGGACTAAAGTGAAATTTTACGCAACACCTACACCGTACAATTTTGCGCCGTACGATACGCCTTTTGCTTTTTTTACGCTGCATGACAACGCCTTCCTTTTTGCTTCGGACGTGAAAAAAGAAGAAAAGCCGGACATTTGTAACGTAAAATGACAAACCTGTCTATGGGTGATTTTACGTAAAGCACCACCACGGAACGTCTTAAGACACTCTTACAAAAGACGTTCAAAATGTATGCTTAGGGAAGGAACAAAGCACAGTGTGCATGCAAGAATGATGCAAAAAACTAGCAAATAAGAAAACAAACTTTAATATGCAAAGCAATTTAAAAAGATTTTGATAATTTACGCGCCATTACGTCTAATAATGAGCAAAAACCGTTGAAAAATTATTAAACGGATGAAAATAAAGATTCCGGTCATTTTTGTGACCGGTATCCGCGCGCAACTCAATGGGTCGCACTGGCCAGGCGCACGCATCGTTTTGAGTTGTGCTAGTATGTCATGCGCAACATATTCAGTTGTGCGCGACATTTATGTCAGTAAAGTGAAATCGTTGAGCGCAATTTTCACTTCGCTCTTTCTTTCTTCTTCCTTCGCCATTTTCGCCCCTTTCTCTCTCTAGGAAGCTCGAATTTTCTTGTTTTTTGAAGCTAAAGGAAGTAGATCTCGTCCCTTATTCATATTTTCCATAATCCAATGTAAGTTTTTCGTTATATTTTGTTTGATTTAGGCTTAATTGGGATGATTCTCGAACCATTGAACCCTAAATTTTGAATTTGGGGGTTTTCAATTCGGTCCATTTTTCTTGAAATTATTTGTTTCATGTTGTTATACTATGTTTAAGGAGTGTTTTGCAACAAATTTCATGAAACATGGTTATGTATTGAACCTTATATTAGCATTTCTTTGTTCAAGTTCGTTCTTGCTCTTTTTCTTCGAATTTTGCTTGAGTTTACTGCTTTTTCTTGCTCATTTTGGTTATAGTTTCTGATTATGAAGTAGATTATAGTGATGGAACCAATATTACTTTCATAATTCATTTTTGCAAATTTTGAATTGTTAAAAAATGGCGCAAAACATACTCTTAGCTTATTTTTGCAATGTTTAACCCTCAAAATTGTTTGGTAGATAATAATTATGTTTATATTACTGTTATTTGCCAAGGAGTAGTTGATTCCTCGAGATTTTGAAATTCAATCTCTTGAATGCTTAGTTGAAACTGGTAAAGGATGGCTTTTGTGGGTGTTAGAAGCCCCTATTTACTGAGTTTAACTACAGGTATCGTAGCCCCCAAGTATGGGTGGCATTTGATTTTCGTGTTTTGCCCTATCGGCAACCATTATGCTGCCGAAATGGGTCTGCAATACGTGTATTAGTTTAGTTTAGGAAATGAAGTAAACTAATAAAGAAACTTTATCCATCATAGCATGGACTCGCCTCCATTTGTCGATGTTGAGGAGATTCTAGGTGGTCCTGACGAGGCGGTTCGCCCTCGGAAGAGGGTGACCCGTCCTTAAGAGGAGGTTCAAGAGCGACGCGTCATAGCCAATCGACGTCGCAAGGAGGATGTGGTTTGGGAGGCTCCTCCCAACTGGGACCCTAGGGTCCTTATGTGGGACCCAGTTCATCATGTCGATTAGAGGGTGGCGCGACATCGTGAGTTCTTCGCGCTTTCGTTTCTTTCTTTTTTTCCTTCATTTCTTCTCCTTTTTAAACCATAATCATTTTTTTAATTTTTTTAATTTTTATTATTATTATTTTAGTTTCCTTAGAGCTAGTCTAGCATGCGTTTATACGGCTCTGGTGACCTGCGAGCCTGTTTGGAGAGTTTGCCCGAGGTGGCAAAGGAGATTGTGGCAATTTCCGGGATCGACTCCCAGCTAGCGGCTTTTCGGGATTTATCGAGTTAGTCTGCGTCGTCAGCTTTCCTCCGTGGATTGCTGGAGTTTTGGTTGGATTCCACCAACACTTTCCACTTTCCATGGGGAGAGATGACAGTTACCCCTTTCGATTTCTCTATGATTATAGGTTTTCCTTTTAGAGGCGAGCCCGTAGCTATAGAGTTCGTTAAGGGGTCAGACAAGAGACTGCACGACCTTGTGGGGGACCGTCTTGCGTCGGCCCTTCACGTGTACGCGCAGTCTTGTCCGTACTCAGTTCTTGCCGACGAGTTGCCGGCTGATGAGCTTGATTAGCAGTGTACACCTAAGCAGCTGGCTCGGATTTACATTTCTCACATTCTTTTCGTCACTCTCTTGAGTGATCGGGGAGAACGTTTCGCCATTGAGTTACTTATTTGCCTCGGTGATTTGTGGCAAGTAGGTAACCTAAGTTGGGCGGAGGTGTCGTATGCCCATATGAATATAGCTATGGGCAAGGTGACCTGGGTGATGGATTCCGCGGCAGCTACTGAGGTTCCTCGGATCTCCCTTACTTGGCTTGGTCGAATCCTTGAGGTACGTATTTTAAGCTTCTTTCGATTATTTTTGCTTTTTTCTTTAGGCTTATCCTTTTTCAGTTTCAGGCTTAGGGATACTCGTACCTGCCTTTCTTATCCCCCAGGATGCTTGCGCTGCTCGTTTTCCTATCGGCCATCGATTGGCCACGATTAAGAAGAGACGAGCCACTTATGCTGGCAACTTTCGCCAGAGGATTCTTTCGGCGACTCGTGCGTCGCTGAGTATTCCAACTACATGTGCATCTTTTGATTTTATTTATTTTGACAATTTTTCATGTGGTTGTGTTTGTAGATCGATCTCCGTCCTTGGAGCTTGATCGTCAGAGTCCTTGAGGCTGTCTGGTCTGGCATGATTCGTTGCCGTTTCCGAGCTCTTTATCAGGGACTTTCAGTCCTTCAGAGGACATACGCTTGGTTTTTAGGCGAGCGTGTTCTCTGGCAGTCTGCATTTGAGGAGTCCCTTGTTCCCGTGGATCTCCGATTCGGATGTTACGTCCGAACTTGCTGTCTACCGAGGATCGAACTCAAGCAATCCTTGGTTATCCAGCGGAGTAGCTGGTGCTGCTGGATGCATCGTATCTGACTTTCTTTGCATCCAGGCTGACTCCTTTCCCAGCTTTTGTTCCGGTTTGTACTTTAACTCTCTTTTGTTATTTATATTTATTTTTTGGAGCTTTAATCCTTTTATTTATTTTTCAGCGGGTTGAGTTAGGTGGTTGGGTGCCACCTACAGCAGAGATCACGTATACCGATGCCATTGGGTCGGTAATTCGTGAGATCCTTCCAGCAGCGGAGGATGAGGAGAGGATACCGTTCGTTCCTGAGACGGTTGACTCGGTATGTTCCCTATGCATATGTATTTATATATATATATCTTCATATACATTTTTGCTAACTGTCCTTGTCTTTTGGAACAGGTTCCGCGAGAGACCGTGAACGGCATGGTGAGGACTTTGCGCGCTTTTCGAGCCGCTTATCGGAGAGCTCTTCTCACTTTGTCATGCGTGGTCATCGGATGGTTGCGGTAAGTTTATTTTTTATTTTTCTTTTAACGAAGTTATCACATATTTTATGTATTAATCTTTGTTTGGACTTTGCAAGATGTGCAACACCCGTTTGGGAGTCGCCAATCATCCTGACTTCCTTTGTGCATGCATTTTTTTTTATTAAGAAACAAATGTATATATCTTTTGTTGTACATATGACACATTTTTTGTATGTATGTCATTTTCTTTTGTTTCCATGTGTACATTTTTTATTATTATTATTTTTTTTATTTTTTTACCTTTTTCTCTTTTTTATTATTATTAAAAAATTTGCAAAAAATTCCAAGTAAAAATTTTCCAAGGGAGGGAAAGGTTTTCGACTTACCCCCCTTGAAAACATAACAAAAATGAAACAAGAGAATAGAAAAAAGAAAGGAAAATAAGAAAAAAGAAAAAGAAAGTAAAGAAAAACAAAAAAGAATAAAAAAATATTAAGGAAAAGGACACTAAGTTTAGTAAAAGGTAAGCGTATGATTCATCTTAAGATCTCTGGGATTCCGTTATTATGTAGTTCAAAATACGAAAATAATCCTAACTCACATGTCGCGACAGTGCAGACGCGCGCAACTGAAGGAGTTGCACGCGGCTGTTGTGCGCATGTGAATTAGTTGCGCGCGTACGTCGCGTGCAACTCAAGAGTTGCGCCCGACACCTGCCGGTGAAGTTTCCTTCGAGCGAAAATTGTCAAAATTTTGCCCCTTTTTTGTCTTATTTAAACGACATTTCATGTAGGCTTTTAAGTACCTCGTATTCATTCACTTAATAATAAGAATCTAAAAAAAATTAATCTCTCTAAATTCTCTCTCTCTCTTCTTTTTTCTTTTTTTTTTTTTTTTGAATTAAACAATGGTGAAAACCTTTGAACAACGCTTGAAGCAATGGGTCACCTCCCTATCAACCGAGGATAAACTAGCTTTCAAAATTTACCACCTAGTCCCTTTATTGAGTTATATGCAACTAGTGATCAATTTTGATTTTCTTCATGCCATCGTCAACCATTGGGACTTTAAACATCATCTTTTCTTGTTTAAAGGGGACAAGATTGTCCCACTTCCTGGTGAGTTTGAGGCCTTGCTAGGCTTCTCTACGAACACTCTCCCTGTGACTTATGCGCCTACCTTGTCGGATTCCAAACATATATTCCAAAGATTTTTTGGTTTGTCCGACAATGATATGAGTAACATTGGAAGTGAAGAAGGCGTGAATTTGATCCAATTTATTGAACACTTCGTCGCCCCTCGTGACAACTTGACTAAACAACGCTTTAAAGTTCGTGCTTTATGTTATTGTTTTGTTGCTAATTGTTTGCTTAGGACAGACAAAGAATACGGAGATTATTCCATGGTGTCCATAGTAGAGAAAATAGAGGGATGTCATTCACCCGCTCCTTTGGCTTTAGCGGAAACCGTTCTATGCTTTAATCGCCTTAGAGGAGACCCTAATAAAAACGGTTTCACGGGAAGTCCACTCCTATTACACGTACATTTTTTTTACGTCGTATTCTAGCGCAAATCCTCTGAGATGCGCTCGGTTGGCTCGCGCAACTGATTTTGATGCGCGCACCACCTACTTGTGTAAATCGCAAACTAATTTATTTCTGTTTTTTATTTTAAATTTGGCTAATAGAGCGTTTGCGAATTGTGGATTAGCCACAAAATCTCGAGGCTAACGGAGTGAGGACAGTCCTCGGACGTCAAATTCTTTACAAGCATAAAAATGAAGAAGAATGGACGTTGTTTTTCTGTCACGGGGTTCCCAACATACGCTTTGTGATTCCATGGTGGAACATAAGTAGTATGGTGGGAAATAATTTTAATTGCCCTTATATTGGGCTTCTAGGCCTATCTTGTACCACTTATGTTTTTCCATGTAAGGTAATGAGACAATATGGGATGAAACAAATCATTCCCCCACAAGATTGTAATGCTCCCAAAGATGTGATTTTTAAACCCGAAAGAATTCCACGTTGGATGGAATATTGGTCAAGCCTTCCTAGGCGGGTAGTACGAATCTTACAGCGAGTATTGTATTATCTTCCTTGTACAAAGATTGGATGAATGCGGCGGATAAGGGCGAATTATACAAGGTTGTATCTCAACTTCAAGCCGCCACCGTGAATCCAACTAAGCCTTTGATGCATTCAACCATTACTACTCCTCCTAGTGGCCAAAACACAGGAGTGAGAAGAAAATTAGACTTCTCATCCCCTAAGGCTCGTTCGAAGGAAACAAAAAGGAAAGCTCTCTCCAAACCCGCGCAACAAGGTGTGAAAATCAAAGAACCTTCACCAAATACTCGCAAGAAAGCTCCAATAATCGTCAAAGAGAAAGGAAAACAGGTTGCAAAGGCCCCAATCCCTAAATTAAAAAACAATGTTTGGGTGAAGAAGAAGAGTGTAGGGGAGAAAATACTGCGATGGAAACTACTCCTCCATCATCTGTGACAATCAAGGACATAGTAAAACCTTAGAGTGTTACACAAATAGTTAGTTTAATTCAAATAAAGTGTAATCACTACTATGTTTTTTTTTTATTATCTAATTCAATAATGTCTCTCTTTCTTTTGGATTTTGAATAAAAAAAGAGCTTTATTATATATATTTTTTAATTTTGATATGATCGAATCATAGAGATTGCCTATGTATTCGTAATACGAAATCAGGTCTTAGCGTAGTTTTTTTTTTGTTTATTGTACATTTATATTTATATATTTTTTCTTTAATCTCTTAAATAGAAATTAAATGAAAAATTTAATCAAACTTTGTTTAAAGAATACATTCAAATCAAAGTTTAATTTTTAATTTTCGAGTATATGTTATTTTTAAGAAACGCCCTCTTTTTGTCGCAAGTAAAAGTCGAAACTTTTTTTCAAGCATAAAAATCCGGGTTCGTAGTTTATCGTTAGATGGCGCGAGCAACAATCGAGGTTGCGCGAGCCTGTCGCGCCCAACGAAATTTGTTGCGCGTGACATCTACGCGTAACTATTCCAGTTGCGCGCAACACCTGTGCTACGAGCGTTAATTTTTTTTTTGTATTCTTATATTTTGCATTATTACCCCCCCCCCCCAAGTGTGAAGAGTTTTTCGTGATGTTCGAAAAAATCTAAACACTTAGTATGATCTTTCAATTGGCATTACCCCCCTAGGTGTTATGTGCTTTGTCGTGCTATTTGGTAAAGTGCATAACACTTAGAATATTTCAATTGAATGCTAAATATGATTTATTTAATGAATGAATGAGTGTATCTGGGTTTCATATGTAATATTTTTTGAGTCGATCAATGTTTATTACTTGGCGAATTTTGTCTCCTCCAATATCGATTAATCTGACGGCTACTCCTCACAGGATTTCAATTACGCGATAGGGACCTATCCAATTAGGCTTGAATTTCCCTCTTGGATCGGTTGGTGGACCCTTAACCTCCTTTAGTACAAAGTCACCTTATTTGATATTTCTGGGTTTTACTCTTTTATTAAAATGACTTGCAATGCGCCGTTGGTAGTCTTGTACATGATGCAAATCTCTCAATCATCGTTCATCGAGGAATAGAAGCTCTTCATACCTTGCTCTTACCCATTTAGCTTCTGGTAGCTTACTTTCGAGTACGATGCGTAGGGATGGTATTTCCAGTTTGATTTGTTGAACTGCGTCCATTCCGAAAACTAAAGAGTATGGAGTTACCCCTATTGATGTTCGTATGGATGTTCAATAACCCCATAATACGAAGTGTAGTTTATTCGGCCAGTCTTTATAAATTTCTTCCATTTTCTTAATGATGACTGTTATGTTTTTGTTTGCCGGTTCTACAACTCCATTCATTTGAGGTTTGTATGCAGATGAGTGATAATATTTTTACTTTATAACGAGTTAAGAGGGTCTCGAATTCAGCTTTAAATTGAGATCCCTGATCACTAATTAGTTCATGTGGAACTCCATATCTAAAAAATATGTTTCGTTCAAGAAACTTTGCGACATGTTTAGAAGGGATATTTACGTAAGAAGCGGCCTCAATCCACTAATTAAAGTAATCGATGGCTACTAATATGTATTCGTGCCCTCCTACTCTTGTTGGAGAAACTTTACCAATTATGTCAATTCCCCAAGTTGAAAAAGGCCAAGGGGAAGTGAGGTTGTATAGTTCGGATGGTGGAAGGTGTTGTAAATTAGTGAACATTTGGCACTTTGGACATTTTTTGACATATTTTATGCAATCATGTTTTATAGTGGACCAATAGTACCCTTGTCGTAAAATTATCTTTGCAAGCATTTTACCATTCATGTGAGGTCCATAAACACCTTTCTGAGTATCTTCCATAAGGCGTGTCGATTCGGGTTGGTCAATACATAATAAACTTTCACCATTAGGTCCTTTTTTGCATAGTTGACCATTTCCTAGACCATATTGTGCCGCAAGTGTTCTTAAGGCTCTTCTGTCTTTCGATGAAGTATTTTCAGGGTACGTTCCATGGGTAATATATTGGAGGATATGATCATACCAAGGATTATCTCCTTCAATGTCATTTATTTCCTCTATTGCATTGCAATACAATGGTTCTTCTCTTCTATCAACGCATAATGGCATCATTTTTCAGTGATCTGGAATGTTGATTTATTGAGGCTAATTTTGCTAGCGCATCGGCAAATTGATTATCATCCCTTGGGAGATATTTAAAATCAATATATTAAAAATGCTCGATGAGTTGCTCTAGGTGTGCTTGGTATAGTATCCTTGTGGAGTTCTTTATTTTCCATTTTTTTAATATATGATTTATAATCAAACTAGAATCTCCATATACCTCTAATTTTTGCACACTTGTGCTAGCGGCTGCTTCTAATCCAATAATGCACGCTTCACATTTCGCGGCATTATTAGTAATCTCAAAGTCTAATTTGACAGAAATTGGAGTATGTGCTCCCTCTGGACTTATGAGTAACACCCCTACACCACATCCTTTTTGATTGGGAGCACCGTCGAATTACATTACCCATTTGTCATCTTGCGTCATGAGAATCTCTTCATCCGGAAGACGAGTAGTTTGTGCATGACTTGTTTGAATTGGATGTTGGGCTAGAAAGTCAGAAATCACTTTTTTCAATTTTTTAGTTGCCCACATTAATGCTAGACTCGTTTTTTCAAAGGTGCTATATTTTGTTTCATATTGAATGAACTTTTTACTTATGTAATATATTGCACGCTCGACTTTTTCTACCTCTTGTGCTAACATGGCGCTTGTGGTTGTGTTTGTAACTGTGATGTATAGCCTAAGAGGTAGTTTGGTACTAGTGGTACTAAAATTGGTGGACTTTTGAGATAATCTTTAATTTTCTCAGAGGCCTTTTTGAATTGATCGTCCCATTCATGTTTTTCCTCTTTTTTCAAATTTTTAAATTTTGGCTCACAAGTCATAGTCAATTTGTTAATGAATCGACTAATGTATTGCAATTTTCCAAGGAACCCCCTAATTTCTTTTTCTGTTTGAGGGGGAGGCATGTCAACAATTGCCTTTATTTTAGAGGGATTGATCTCAATACCACGTGTGCTTACTACGTATCCGAGTAACTTGCCGGAAGTTACTCCGAAGGCGCATTTTTGTGTATTCAATCGCATTTTGTATTCTTTTATGCGAGTGAAAAATTTGCGTAAAGCTTTTATACGTCCTATGATATCTTTGGACTTTACTATCATGTCATCCACATACACTTCTATCTCTTTATGCATCATATCATGCAAGAGAGTCGTAGCCGTTCTTTGGTACGTAGCTCCTGCATTTTTTAAACCAAATGGCATGACTGTGTAGCAATATGTACCCCAAGGGGTAATAAAGCATGTCTTTTCTTTGTCTTCTTTTGCCATTAAAATTTGGTTGTAACCTCCGTATCCATCAATAATGGATAACATCGCATATTCAGCTGTGTTATCTACCAATATGTCAATATGTGGTAGAGGAAAATTGTCTTTAGGACTAGCCTTATTAAGATCCCTAAAATCGACACACATGCAAACTCGTCCATCCTTTTTGGGGACTAGGACGATGTTCGCCACCCATTCTGGGTAATTACATACGCGAATGAAACAAGCGTCCAATTGTTTCTGTACTTCTTCTTTTATTTTTAACGCGACATCAGGTTTCATTTGTCGAAGTTTTTGTTTTACTGGTTTTGAGGTAGGGTTCAAGGGAATGGTATGTTCCGCGATTTCCCTATCTATTTCCAGGCATGTTCTTGTATGACCAAGAGAACATGTCTTCGAATTATTTGAGCGTCAATATGAGATTCGATCGCTCTTCCGGATTTAGAGTTAAGCCAATTTTGACTTCTCTTTTGTTTTCATTGGTTCCTATATTGACTATTTCAGTTTCTTCAATGATAGGGTTCTTTTGTTCTCGTTCATTCATTAGTTTCACCAATTTATTAACTTCATCATCTTTATAGGATTGATTGTTATAGCATTCGAAATATTCAAGAAAAGGCATATACTTGGTAATATAGCTCATATCATTAAATTCAAAAGAGAGTACATTAAGAGAAGAATCCTTTTTGGGATCCTTATCCTTAGAACTAGAAAATAAAGACTCAGTAATGGCCACAAGGCCTAAATTTTCAGCTTCCCTAGAGTCTATGCTAGATTCATCGTCTGATTCTTCGAACATATTCCCTTCACATGTGATGATCTCCAATTTATCGCCTTTGTGATTGGTCCATTTGAAAGATCTTCTCCATCCATGCTTAAAGGTTTCATTAAAAGGGGTAATCAACGAGGTTGGGTCAAATAACAAGTTAATAAATGATTTTGATCGAGTCCAAATGGCATTCTGATTGGTCAGTGTAGCGACATGATTTTAATCTAGTCCAAATAGTAAGTTAAATGCTTACCCATCATAGCTCCCTGGAATTGGGCGTTTTGATTCAACGATTTTAAGATCGTCATTCAAGAAGTAGCAATCGTGGAATATTTTGAATCCAGGCTTCTTGATTCCTTCCAAAACTAATGGTTCTGGAAAGTCATAGCATGGGTAATCTTCTCCCTCCCTAAGGAATTGTCCATTAAGGGTTCGTTGGTAGGATGGGAGTAAAGTGACTATCCCTTTCTTGTTGTTGTCTCTACGTGTTTTGTTCTTTGCATCGTGAGACTCTAATTCTTCTTTGGTTGGTTTATAACCTAAACCCAAGGAGAAGCTTTTCTTTGAGATAGGAAGTAAGAGGGATTTCTTCATTCCCATTCCCAAAGGCATTCCAGGAAAGTAACTACTCTTGAATAAGATGTTGTTTACTATCTTGGTAGAATATGGATCAAGCTTGAATGATTCTTCAAGGACTTCTTCCATTTCAATTGTGTAGATTGGCTCTGCGGCAAATCCCCACATGTCCTGTTCATCATTATCATGACTTATTTCCAAAATTGATTTGTCATTTATGGCTATTTTGAGTGGAGAAGAATTTATAGTCATAGCAAGCCCTTGATAGTTTAACCTAATCATTTGATGAAGTGAGGATGGTATTGCACCAAGCTCATGTATCCAAGGACGTCTAAGTAGAAGGCTGAATGTAGGTTTAATGTCCATAACATGGAATTCAACCATCTTTTGAATTGGGCCTGCGGTAATTGGTAGCTTAACAGTTCCACACACCGATCTTCTCGAGTTGTTGTAGGCCCTAATATTTTGTGTTGTTGATTGAAAGTCTTTTTCTGGATTAAGGCCTAAATATTTCGCAGTTCGCAATGGGCATACATTTACACCTGACCCATTATCTACCAAAGTAAGAGGGATGTTGTATCCCTTGCATCCTACAGTTAAGTATAATGCATTATTGTGGGTAGTGTCTTTTGAAGGCAAATCATCATTAGTACGTACAAATGATTGATTTGTCAGATTTTTCGCTAGTGACGAGGGGAAAACTTGGTCGTTATCTAATCTTCCCTTGGTCAAACTAAATTTATAAACACTTAATAAACCCTAATACGAGTATAGAGGGAAGTCAAGGGTCGAACCCAAAGGAACGGTAATGTTCAAGCACTTTCAATTATGCGCCTAAGCTAGGTCAAAGACGAAGGTAAGAGAGAATACTAACAACTAACAAAACAAGTAACCAAGGAAATAAAACACTAGGAACGGGGATCAACAAGTAATCATGTCAATTGCAACAACTTGGGAAGAGCATGCCAATCAAAGGTTGTGAGGACTAATGATAAGAGCAATCAATAGGAATCAAAGAGCTATCTCCTAATTGTTAAGCAAGGGTTCACTATGAATAACAAACTAAGAGAATCACAATCAAAACCAATCGATAATTGCAATTCCTAAATCAATTGATTCATGTCCTTAGCAATTACAATGTGATCTAGCATAATTCTCAAGGCCTAATTTAATTACACACATGCAAACCTTCACTAATCACTTTAATCTCAACAATCAATCAACACAATTCCCAAATTTATCCCAATTAATCAATCATACAAGTTTCACCCAATTCCTAGCCAAACAACTATTCAAGAATCATCATCTATCAACTAACAACCATGGAAATCAAGAATCAACAAAATATCAAGAACAATTACACTAATAAAGCATCAAACATCAAAATTAAACTTAAACAACATGAAATTAAACAAAGCAATAAGGTGAGATAGAGTTAAGAATGCTCATTGATAATAGAGAAGATCTTGAACACAATTGTCACCCTTGTATCTTCAATCTCTCAATCACCATTGAAATCCTTCACTTTCTCTCTCTAAAACTACTCCTAATCTAGCCTAATCTAGAGAGATAAGCTCTCAACCTAAGAGAGAAAACTATTCTAAGACTAAGAATTATGTGAATGAATGATAATAAAACCCCCCAAAAACAATCTATAAACAAAAGGAGAAAAGAAGCTTAAGATCGTAAAAGACCCAGAAGTCCGCGCCCTCAAAGAAATAGGCCGCGCCCGCGGACACCCCGGAAGTCGCGCCCTCGGCCAGCCCGCGGACAGCCCGCGGAGAGTTACAGCCCAAAATCGGCAGAAATAGGTTGCGGCAGATCTGCAGGGCCAACTTTGGAAGGCTGTAACTCACGATCTACGAATTGTATGAAGGCGTGAGACCTATCATTGAAAAGAACTTCAAGTCTAGTTTCCAACCCAACTTGAATCATCTCAATCCAATCTGTAGAACTCGAGATATGGCCGAAACAATGCACAAAGGTCCTTTTTGATACTTTGTAAGCCTTCATTTTCCTTTGTTTCTTGGATTGGCTTGACTTGCGTGCTTGGCTTCCCTAACTTGGCTCCGTTAAATTCCTTGAATGCACTTGAGTTCCCTCCTTGATGATTAAATCTCGGGAAGCTCGACACACCTATAAAACAAGTTAAACAAACGGAGAAGCGAGGGAAAAAGCCGAGAAATGAATAAAATAATAAGAAAACCACTAAAAGCACGCATTTCTCTAAACTAACACACAAACATGCAAATCAAGAATTATTCCCTAAAAAAACGAAATAAACGACTAAAAACGAGCATAGAAATATAATGAAAACATAGCCTAAAGGTGCCATAAATGGCACGGATCAGCTAGTAAGCAAGCTAACGAGATCCTGAGGGGTTGTGTCTGTGCTTACAGACAAGGCCGTTAGAGCATTCATAACAGAATTCCTATGTTCTTTAGAAGTAATTAAGAGTTCCCAAATGCTAACATTCGCCTTGGATTGGTGAATTTGTTTAACCAATAGATCTTCTACCTCGAGTGGAGGTGGTATTGTGTTTTGCATTTGACCTTGAGTTTGATTTTGTGTGGTCGAAGATCCATTTGGTGGTGGTGGTGCTTGATAAACTCGCCCAGAACGAGTTAGATGATCTACCTCATTTCGATTAGTCGTAGGACTCACAAACCAACTTTCTTCTAGAGGCTTTGGGTGTGCCTCCATTTCAAGATGTTCCATGAGTTGTACTTGATGCCATTGTTCATCCAAGGAGAGATTTGATAGGTCTTGTGACTTCCCCAAGAAATGATCCCAATCAAGCGCTCCATTTGTCTCGTTTTGTAAACAAGATGGAGGTGGGACGGCGCCATACTTAGAGACATATAAGTCTTGAAAGTCGTCGCCCCATAATCCATATACTTCATTAGTTGCCCCTATGAGTATTGTGGCTAGAGAATTTTCTATAGGTGTGATATAATCCAATGGATTGAACGTACCATTTCCCATATAATTCTCATCAATATGAAACACCCTTAATGGGGATGCATTATTGTTAAGTTTAGGCGTGGGAATTCTCTCATCGTTTACTAAATCTTGTATTTTGTATTTAAGGACGTAACATTGTTCAGTATTGTGCCCAACGCCCTATGATTAACACAATAAGCATTACCATCACAATGAGGAAACCTTCTTTCTGGTGGAGTGGGTGGTGTTGGCCCTGTTGGCGCAAGTAAGCCTTTTTCACTTAATTTTTCTAGTAACTCTTTATAACTTACAGGAAATGGTGTAAATTTTCTTTCTTTTATTCACCTCCTTCTAAGATCATTATTATTGTATTGATTCGTATTATTATATTGCATGGTGGTCGCAAATACAACAATAGAGGAAGATGTATTATCATTCCCCTTTTTGTAATTATTCTTAAGTTGATGATGATAATGGGGTTTGTTTGCTTTTTCTTTAGCAATATCATCTTCAATCCTAGTAGCCAGAGAATAGAACTTTTGAAAAGTATCTAGACCAAGGTAGCGTAGATGTTTGTTGTACTTTTCATGAAAGTTGTCGATGAATTTTTGTACCTACTCGAGTTCAGGTGGCCTTTGGGCAAGGTGGGCCACATTTTCTCGCCATCTACCATAGAAAGAAAGGAAACCTTCATCGTCGCCTTGCTTAAGCATTTCCAGCTCACGTAGAGTCGATTTGAACTCTACGTTACTCTCATAATGGGTAATGAAATCCGAAACTACATCTTCCCATGTTGTTTTAAATTTTGGATCCAACCCATAGTACCATTCTCTCGCGGTTGGGTCTAAAGATAAAGGGAAAGTCAAAGCATAAAGCTTAGGATCAACTCCCTTTAATGCCATGGTGCCAGTTAAACACATTAAATGGTTTTGTGGATTATTGGTCTCCTTAAATATTGGCAAGTCCGCAGCTACGAACATTTCTGGTAAAGCAAGTCCTTAGGGAGGAGCAAACTTTTCTGCGTCGAAGTACTTGTTCCCCATGGTGGAACGAAGAATAAGCTTCTATAGTGATTTTTCTTTGATGGATAATTTTTCCATCTTTTGTTGCAAGGCTAGAGCCTCGGCATTTTTCTTTTCAGCTTTTTAAAGTTTCATAATTCTTCATTCCTCGGCCTCTTGAGCCTTTTCTTCTCTTAATCGAGTAATATCTTCTTGGAGTTGTTCGATGGTCGACATTGTTGTTGGATTAGGACTAGTTTTCGAGGGAAGGTGGTTTGAAAGAGGTGGGTTACTTGATGATAAAGGTAGAATACGAGCGCCCGGGAGTCTTCGTTCTCAAGCTTGAGAACCGGCCCTAAAGGAATTACGAGAGGATAAGTGAATCGATACGCTTGTTTTAAAGAAATAAAAAGAAATAACGCAAAATATATTCGAACGCATAACATCACCCTTAAACAATTCTCCGATAAAGATATTGTTTGAACGAGTCGTCTTGTTTTTTTGAGAAATCAAATCAACTCGTAACAGTGGGCGCGCGCAAGAGATAGAGTTGCGCGCGGATGTCACGCGCAACAAAATTCGAGCTCTTTTTTATTTGAGCTGATTGGGGTCGCGCAAATGATTAAGTTGCATGCGTCACCTGCTCTTAAATTTATTTATTTATTTTTAATTCGAGCTCTTTTTTTTGTCATCTTTTTTTTTTATGTTATCGTTCGAATATGACTCAAAATTACGAAAAGACTACTTCGTAATTGGGAACCTAGACCGAAAAAAAGAAAAGAAGAAGACTATCCTAACACGTTGCACATAGTCACATAAGCACATAAAGCATATTATAAGCCAAGATTCACATATTTCCATTCTAAGGTCAAAGAGGCTTGGGTACCCAAAGGTACCATATCTTAAGAAACGATGTACAAATCAATCACTCAACGTGTTGACTCATGACATCGTCCTCTCAACATCTTGTTGGTGATATGGGTGGGATGATTGTTACTGATTTCGGGATAGAAGCCTAGTGTTGGAGACCCCTAATCAATGAGCCAATCCCCAATGGTTAAAGTGTGCTATACTTATGCATGATGCAATGTTGCTTGTTTGGTTTTTACTTTTGCGCAAAAGGAAGATATTATGAGTTCGAGTCTCGCTCTCTAACTAGAGATTATCCAAGTTAATTTTCATTACAACCCATAGGCAACCTAGTTTTGGAAACCTTGAACCATAACTACGAATTAATCTTGTAACCTCTAAGTTCCCAGTGGAGTCGCCACTGTAAGGAGGGTGATCCCTATCGTAGGGGGGTCCTTCCTAAGATGCCCATGGCCACTTAAAAGCCTAGGACTTTACACTTGTTAGGGTGTATTAGGATTTGAATTCCTGACCGTTTGGGAGACCTTGAATCAGAAACGATACTCTCATCACGCCTTTTTGTAAGAAACAAGTAGGAATCACCAATGAGTTTTAGGAAAACTCATAAACCTCGTTCATGTCTTTCTTGCATGTGGAGTTCATGGAATAAT
Organism: Chenopodium quinoa; assembly: GCF_001683475.1. Lineage (NCBI taxonomy): Eukaryota > Viridiplantae > Streptophyta > Magnoliopsida > Caryophyllales > Amaranthaceae > Chenopodium > Chenopodium quinoa. Next base: position 4,545,827 of record NW_018745324.1, read on the forward strand.
TAGCACGAATCGTAAGTTTACCCATGTCCAAATTGGTCTACATAAACTAGTAATGAGTTCGGGAGCGATGGTACTAAAATAACGGTCCTTTTAGAGAGGAATCGCTATTCTAGCCCTAGTACGGCATCTACTAGCTCTTCCTTTTTGCAATTTCATTACCAAAAAATATATATGCAACGTGATACCTAAAACTAAGGTAGGTGATTTTATTTGCACACGTTAATTCACGTAGGAATTACATTGCAACGTCGTTATTCTTTATTTAATCAAATTTGTGAAAAGAACAAGAAAATAAACAATATTCGCCTTGGCTTAAGTGATCAACCAACAATTAAATGTCCAATTCTAATCTTTGTTTAACGCAAGATACTATGTGAAAATAATTAATTAGTCTTTTAAATATGATCAAACAACACTAATTAATTTATTAAGGTTTTTTTAAACAAGAAAATAAATGTGATTTATCTAAGTGCTCGGGAATTTACCACTTGTCTTTGCTAGATCTCCATTTAGAACACATATGGACACCTTCTTTTTAGGGAACCTCCACCGTAGTAACAAAAGATCAAGGGGTGAGTGTTTAGGACAAGAGGGTTTAGGTAGCACAAGTTCACAAGTATTTCGCCAGAGTTTTAGGTTTTTTTTTGTGTGTTTAATCCTCGGATTAAGCCTCTATTTATAGGGAATAAGTAGGTTTAGGGTTTTGAAAATTCTGACACAGCAGGTGTCGCGCGCATCTGGATGAGTTACGCGTGGCATCCCAGCGCCAGTGATTTAGTTGCGATGATATGGGCAGCACAACTGATGTTGCGCACGACTTTATGGTAAGTTCGATTCTATATTTTTATAAAATTCTAAATCTTCCGTGAGCGCATCTCTGAGGGTTGCGCTGAGTGTCGCACGCAACTGAATTAGTTGCGGGCGCCTGCCCAACGCGACTGATTGAGATGCATGCGGATTTTCCTGCGGCATGATTAATATTTAACCTAGGCGCTCCTAAATCCGTTATTATTGGGTTTAAGCCTAATATTGTAATTAATTGGACCTCGTTTTAGCTTTGTTTATTTAGTTTGGGCTAGTTTTTGTGTTTTGTGGCTCAACCAGTTATCCATAAGCATTCTCTAGTTCGATCCAACACAAAAATGATTTTATTTATCGTCATTGCACTTCCTGTCAGGACGGGAGGCCAAAAGTAGATGTCTACACTATGAATTCCCTAAGCCTTTTGTCCATAATGGGAAGTGTGAGCCAGGTTTCGAGATGTTCCTTGATTGTTACTTCGTCAACGAAGGCGATGAGTTCTTCACAACTAAGCAACCAGCCAGTCCAAGCTCTGATGATATGACCATTAATCTTCTTTTTGGACTAGAATAGAATGAACCCAAGCCTGTCTAGAATGACGATTCTGAGCTCATTTAAGCTGTCATGTCAAGCAAAGATTTTAACCCCTTTGAGTTAATTGTCCCAACTGATGATGTTTCAAAGGGATGGCGCAAGACGGTGAAGATCACTACGCTAAGTGGAGAGAAGTTGGAAGTGACCGCTGGCGAAGGTCCAATGTTTGATGAATTTGAGTCGTTTGGGTCCGAGTTCGAGTCTGAGTCTGTACACGAGTCTTTAGGATCTGAGGCTGACCCCCTTTCTGCCATAGAGTCTAATGTAGTTCCCCTTAATGCTGAGTCTCTTGTTGAGTCTCCTCTTTCTATCCCAAATAATTCCGACGAGGTCGCAGCTGACCTTACACTCCTTGATGTAATGACCAATGAATTCAATGAAATGAGTACCTTTACTTACGATGCGTGTCATTCCACTAACCCTGATCAATATTTCTTTGCTAATGATAAAAATGACAAAGAAATAATAAAAGCAATGGAAGAACACGAAAATAAAACAACAATCATCGAAGATACAAAAACAGTTAATATTTCCAATGATACGACTATCAAAGAAGTAAAAATTGGATTAACACTAAGTCAAGACGAACACAAAGAGCTAATTAACTTGCTTAGTGAATTTTTTGATGCATTTGTTTGATCATACCAAGATATTCCAAGAATTGACAGGGATATAGCTCAGCATACAATACCACTCATCAAGGTATGAAGCCTGTCAAACAAAAGCTACGCCGTATCAAACCAGATGTGGCTCTCAAAATCAAGGAAGAAATCAGAAAGCAATTGGCTGCAGGTCTCATCAAAGTATCCATGTATCTAGAATGGATAGCTAATGTGGTTCCGGTTCCGAAGAAGGATGGAAGGGTTAGAATGTGTGTTGATTACATGGATCTCAACAAGGCAAGCCTCACATTGAAATTCTAGTCGATAACACAGCAAACCATGCACTTCTATCATTCATGGACGGTTATGCCGGATATAATCAAGTATTAATGGCCGAGGTAAACATGGAGAAAACCACATTCATCACACAATGGGGTACATATTTCTATAAGGTAATGACATTCGGGTTGAAAAACGCGGGTGCCACCTACCAAAGAGCAGCCACAGCATTGTTACATGATATGATGCACAAAGAGGTGGAGGTCTATGTTGATGATATGACCCTCAAGTCAAAGGATCGCACAGGCTACATCTTTTCACTTCGCAAGTTCTTTGAAAGACTTCGAAAGTACAACATGAGATTAAATCCAACAAAGAGTGCATTCGGAGTTACGTCAGGAAAACTACTTGGATATGTGATCAGTTCTCGAGGGATTGAAATAGATCCCACAAAATTCAAAGCAATTATGGCCATGCCACCACCCAAGATTGAGAAAGAAATTCGAGGCTTCATTAGAGGGCTGCAATATATAAATAGGTTCATATCAAAACTTACGGCAATATGTGAACCTATATTCAAGAAGCTTAAGAAATATGTTCCAATCACATGGGATGATGATTGCCAAAAAGCTTTCGACAAAATCAAAGAGTACCTGGCAAACCCACCCGTGCTAGCGCCAACAATGCCTGACTTTCCTCTTCGGCTCTACCTTACGATCACAAGAGAAACGATGGGGGAAATGCTATCACAAGAGATCGAAAGCAAGGAGAATGCAATTTACTATTTGAGCAAGAAGCTTCAAAGATATGAGCACACACCACTTGAAAAGTTGTGTCTTGCACTCGTGTGAGCCGCATAGAAATTAAGACATTACATGCTCACTCATACGTGCATGTCGTGTCCAAGATGGATCCTCTCAAGTACTTGTTCGAAAAAGCAACACTCAATGGCACATTATCAAGGTGGATAGTCAACCTTGCTTAGTTTGACTTGAAATTTGTACCACAAAAAGCCATCATAGGTTTTGCGGTTTATGACTTAGCAGATTTTCTGCTAGAAGAAGTTGAGAAAGAAGAAGATGAATATGATTTCCCTGACGAAGATCTACTCATGACCGAAGTTGATAGCTGGACGCTCTATTTCAACGGAGCTTCGAACCAAAAGGGTTATGGTGTAAGAGTCTTGCTCGTATCACCCAATGAAGAGCATATCCCAATTTCCATGAAGCTTGACTTTGATGTCACCAACAATGCCGCGGAGTACGAGGCATGCATCTTGGGATTAGATAAAGCTATGCCCTTGGGAATCAAGAAGCTCAGAATCTACGGTGATTCCTCACTAATCATTAACCAGATCTCCAAAAGATGGAAGATGAGAAGTGAAAGTCTCGCTACGTATAAAGCTCATCTAGAAACTCTCACGGAGAAACTAGATGAAGTGGAATATACGTACTTGCCTAGAGAAGAAAATCAGTTTGCCGATGCACTGGCTAAATTAGCATCAATGGTGCGAATTCCAACGGACACAATCAGAATGCCATTAACCATAGAAAGAAGATATGAGCCGGCTTACGTTCATGCACTTGATGACGAACAAGAATCACAAGAAGAAGATGAAGAGCCATGGTATACAGATATCCTTAATTACGTGACGAAGGGAGAATACCCTCCTGATATTGATAAAAGGGCACGCCGTGCTTTGAGGCTCCTGACCTCACAATATATGCTCATCAGGGGAGAACTCCACAAGGAGACTGCACTAGGGAGAAATCTCTTATGCATAGCTAAGAAATAAGCACACAAAACCATGGAAAACCTTCATGCCGGAATATGTGGAACGCATAGGAATGCTAAGATGTTAGTCCAAAAGATTCAGCGACAAGGTTATTATTGGACTAATATGGAGAGAGACTATCATGAATACGTCAAGAAATGTATGAAGTCTCAAGTTTACGCAAATTTGTAGCACGTTCCACCTTCACTTCTCTACACATACACTTCCCCATGACCTTTCTCTACTTGGGGTATCAACATCGTTGGAAAGATAACGCCACCAGGACAAGGGGGACATGAGTTCATCCTTGTAGCGATCGACTACTTCACTAAATGGGTTGAAGCTGCCTCATATGCTAAGCTCACAGCAAAACATGTAGCTCAATTCATTGAGAAAAATATCATATGCCGCTATGGGGTACCTCATGAGATGATCAGTGATAATGGGACGCATTTCAAAGCTGAGTGCGCAGAACTATTAAATAAATATCATATCAAGCATCACAGATCATCACCCTACAGGCCACAAACAAATGGTGCGGTTGAATCGGCCAACAAGAATGTAAAAACTATCATCGAAAAGATGATGGAAAATTACAAAGATTGGCCAAGCAAGCTACATTTTTCCCTTTGGGGTTATCGAACCTTTGTTCGTACATCAACGGGCCGGGGGCTACCCCTTTCTCTTTGGTCTATGGAGTTGAAGATATACAACCAATAGAGCTCGAAATACCTTCTCTCCGAATCACGTTGGAAAGCCAACTAGATGAAGTCGACTGGATAAGAGCAAGATACCACTAGTAGAAAATACGTAATTGCAAGCAGTACAAACCCCCTAATGGGAAGCCCCAGCCACCAAAAAAACCCCACCCACCAAAAAAAACCCCTCACTGAAACCACAACCCCCAGCCACCCACCCACCACGACCCCCTAATAGATGAACCACGACCCCCTAATAGATAAACCACGACCCCCTAATAGATGAACCACGACCCCCAAATTTGACCTAAAAAAACCCCCTAATAGATGAACCACGACCCCCCACCCAAACCATGACCCCCACCCATCAAAAAAACCCCTCACCAAAACCCACAACCCCCAGCCACCCACCCACCACGACCCTTCCAAAACAAGATCCCCACCCACCAAAAAAAGCCCTCATCGAAACTACGCACGACCCTACCCACAAAACCAGATCCTCACCCAAACCACGACCTCCACCCACGACCCTAACCAAAACCACGACCCCCACCCACTAAAACCAGCCACCCACCCACCACGACCCCCACCAAAAACCAAATTAAAATAAAAAATAAAACTAAAATCGAAATAAATATAAAAAAAAACATCGATCTAACACACCACGACCTTCTAACCCACCGATTTTGGATTCAAATTATGGTTTTAAAGGTCAAATTCGACCATAAAAACTCTAGATCTAGAGTTTTCATGGTCAAATTTGACCTGAAAAACTTAAACACCCACACGCATGCACGAATTTGCTCGAAATTGTTCGAAATTTGGTTGAAATTATCCTCAAAATTTGCTCGAAATTACCTTGTTAAGGTTCGAATTTGATGAGATGAGAAAGAACAAAGAAAAAGAGAAAATGAAAGAAGAAACGGGCGAATTAGAGGGAAGAGAAGAGGAGAGAGAGGGAAAACGGGAGTAGAAAGTGGAGATAGAGAGAGAGAGAGCAGCCAAAATGAAAGAGGAGAGAGAGAGAGCTGATCAGAAAAGAAAAAGGAGAGAGAGAAATAAAAGAAGGGGTGTGCGGATTTAGGGTTTTTTTTTTAAATGGCAAGCGGTTTGGGGTTGAACCGCTTGCCAATATATCTAATGGCAAGCAGTTCAACCCCAAACCGCTTATCATTATATATATTGGCAAGCAGTTCGCGCAAAAACCGCTTGCCATTTAATATTACAGGTTTTTGAAAAAAAAAATAGGTGAATGGCAAGCGGGTTTTCAAAGCCGCTTGCCATTTGGGGCTTCCTATCACTTATTTTCTACTAGTGTATGATGAACTAGTCTTACTTGACGAAAAACGCTTGGCAGTTTTGCATCATGTCCAAACCTACCAACAGCGTATGACGCAACATTTCAATAAAAAAAGTCAAGGCCAGGAACATCAAGGAAGGTGACTTGGTGCTTAGGGCACTTCGCAAAAATGTGTTAGATCTAAGGGGAAAATTTAGACCAAACTGGTCAGGTCCATACATTGTTAAATCCATTTTTTTTTGGTGGAGCGGCACAATTGGTAGAAATGAACGGTAACGGTTTCCACAATTTAACCAACTTGGATCAACTCAAGAAATTTTATGTCTAGTCGCATGAGTTCATGACCCGATATAGCTACGTTAAGGATATGTAGGCAACCCCTCAAGGGGGCTCGGCCACTTTAAAAAATAAAATCCTTCCTCCGTCTACCAAGTACAACTCACAAGACAACAAAATGGAGCTAAAATGCAGAAAACCCTACATCAACATCTACTGCGCCACGTCAGCATCCGCCGCGCCATGTCAGCATCCACCATGGCACGACAATAAAAAATATAAAAAATCAAAAAATAGTGTCGTGCCACGTCAGCATCCACCGCGCCATGGGAATGTTTACCGTGTCACGGCAGTTTTCACCGTGGCACGGTGGATTTCCAGCCAATAAAAAAATAAAAAATAAAAAATTAGAAGATAATCCCCGCGTCACCGTATTTTCCAGCGTGACGCCGCGGAATTTTTCCGTGGCGTGATAATCTAGACTTTGCAAATTTTGTTTTACGAATATTTGTTCGACGATTGTTATTATTCTTCCATTGTGTCCGACTTCTTGACTCGGATAATAAAAAAAAATCATTATAATTTTTATTTAAGGAGAAAATAAATATGCTATTATTGAAATAAATGTGACTACAATTATTGGCAGCATGCGCCTTATTTAAAAATTAAAAATTTAAATCATATAAACAAAACAATATTGATCTAATCCTTCTTCACTTTAGGAACCTCCTTCACTTTTTCAACTAGGTTGGCCTTCACCATTAATGTGTCTTTTGTAACCCGAACCGTCACACCCCTAGTTGAACTTTCACCCCTTTCACCTTTCTTAGAATTCTTTGATTGGTTCTCTCTATAAATCATCTTTTCCTTACCCTTTCCTTTCACATAATTCTTCTTTTTTGGCATTATAGGAGTCTTAAACTCAATTCCTTCTGTTCTAGGACTTAGACGATCTTTAAGAGGCGCCTTCTTACTTCCGAGACGTCCCTTCACATCAAAGTAGCGTGATCCGACTCGATCCCTTCTACTTCTAGGATTCAACCATGCCTTGTATGCACTAGATAAGGGAGGAGGAGCTTGGTTACTCGCAGAAACGGTCCATAAAGGTCTTCCAATCCAATAAGTCTCGTACTTATGAACGTTACTTTCATGCAACGATACTTCACGGGGACCATCGTTATAGCGTGGAACTACTTGTTCAAGTCCATATTGTCGCATTAATTGAGAAGGACAATAAAAAGTCAACTTTAAAATACTAGGAACACGACAATACGGGGTATCATTCGTGCCAACCTTCCTAGTAAGCCTCCACCAAGGCACCACCCACTGAATGGAAAATTCTCTCTTTGCAAAGAAGACCTTCCAATCATCATACAACATGTTCGCAGAGTAGTTCTTCTTCCTACATACTAGATCGTTGGGAACATATTTTTTCAATATCGTCGGGGGCTTCAAAGAGTTCTAAACGCTTCATAAACCATATTTGAAAAAAAAAATGCAGAAAACCACCGTGATACGGCAGAATGCACCGTGACACGGTGCCTGCAATGTGTCACGGGGGCTAATTGGAGCGCGAATTTACCTGCAGCAGTGCTAGGTAGCCCTTCCTGATGGCTTTCCTTTGTCAAAGCCGCGCAAAATTTCTCCAAGGCAAGTAGGCATTAGAGATATCCCTGATTCAACATGTTCAAGCACAGACGCTAAACAAACATGTCCTACCCTACCGTTTGCAAATAAAAGCTTGCTAAACATGCAAAAAAGATATGCCCTTCTACAGTATACATGATAAGACGCAAAGGCAGGACGATTGAAATACAAATTTGCAAGCTTTTCTAAATCTACTTCATTACCACACACAATTTTATTTAAATCTTTATCTGTCAGATTCAGATGGCGTTCAAAGTCTTGGTAATAATACTCACGTAGGGTAGGCATTGCAATGAGATTTCTGGCAGGAAAACCAAAGATGGCACCGAATTCTTCCGACATGAGACTTTGTGCCGCGCTTGGAAATAATGCGTTTCTGGACTCCAATAATCTAACGCTGCCCTAAGAAAATCATGTTCAATTGCTACATGCCTCAAGGATAATAACCCTCTGACATGAAACAATTCTAGCTCTCTTTTGTCCGCATTGGTCAAAGAATAAGACCAGTCACGCAATGTATTATCAAAATTCTGAGACATTATTATCGAAATATGAAATTCTAATTATTTTATGTTTTGTAATTATGCATATCACTAATAAACTGGTCCTATTTTATAGCCAAAACGCTTGGAAACACTCGAAATCTATCTTTCTATGCGCGTGAACTACACCGCTGCATAATACACGCACTGTGACATGGGAAATACCACCGTGTCACGGGAGTTTGTGCCGCAACACGACATGTTTTGCCGTGACACGGTATATACTGTCGTGTCGCGGTACCCACGCGTCTTCATATTTTTTTTCTTTACCTTTTTATCCGGATTTTTATTGTTTTGCCTTCACTGTTTATCTTCTAATCTTCTTTTTTTCGAGTTTCATTGCTATTAAAATTCTCCATTTATTTTATTTATTTTTTTATTTTTTATTATTTTATTATTAATATTTTTATTTTTCTTTTTATTTTGGGAAAGTTAAAACTTGTCCCATTTTAATTTTGTTTTTACTTCTATTTTTTTATTTATTTTGGGGACGTTGTAAAACTTGTCCCATTTTCATTTTTATTTTTATTTTGAAGAAGTTGTAAAACTTGTCCCATTTTCTTTTTTTATTTCTTTTTCTTTTGGGGAAATTGCAAAAGTTGTCCCATTTTTCATTTTCTTTTTCTTTTGGGGAAGGTCAGTACCCTCCACTTACAATTTTTTTTTTCGCGCCATTAATAAATACACAATCACACACAACGAGTCTCAAGCACACACTAATACACACTAATAAATGCATAAATTGTGTATAAAATATACAAAGTAAATCATGATGCATAAACAGTGTCAAGTGTCATCAACCAAAGTATATAATAAAAGCCCTCAATCAAAAATCTGTAGAACTAGAAGAGTAAGAATCAGTGTCATCTCCAGCCTGGGAATACGGGAACGGCGGACCAAAGAGTCCCTCCATCATCCGGGTACGAGGAATTGTATCCTTACTAGTCCCTATAGCTCCAGTAGCAGACAAACTCAAAGTAGGACCTGTCCAACTGGCAAATCACGTAGACAAACTCCAAGAGGTAGGAAGCGTTGGTGGAGGCATCGTCCTAGACAATGGAACTGAAAATAAGTCCAGCACTAGTGGAGGAAGCGCCCCGGACAATGGAACTGAGTATAAAACCTGGTCCAAAGGAGTAATGACTGGCCTGAATTCAGGCTGGAAAGATGAAGGCCGCTGCCACTGACCCTAAAAATGGTGGAAAGGCAGAGAAGGCAAAGGCTGCTGCCATTGAGCCTCTTGAAATAGATGAGAAGGTCGAGGCTGCCAATGAGACTGAGAATGCCGACGAACCTCAAGAGATCATCTTCCGCGATTAGGATCCCCCTCGTTCGAGTCTCTGTTTCTCGAGCGCGAGCGGGACCTCCGTAGCTCCTGAAAGACACAAAATTAAAAGATGTCAATGGTGCAAGATAGAACAAATGGTAAATATGGGAAAAAAAACTGAACATGCCCCGAGAACATCGCTAGAACCACCCCAACAACTCACACCACGTCGAAGCTTGAAGATGCGGTACTTTAGAGCGTCAACCAACTTCATAAATCCCATCATGTCCAAGTGCGTAGGCTGAGAACAAAGCAAAGAAAAATCAGTGAGAAGCGGTATTGAAAAGGATGAATAACGTGTAAAAAAGCTTACCGGCTCAAACATATCAGGCAGAGACTCCTGTGCCTGTCTAAAACCCTCTGGTGCAACAGCAATATGATCCTCAGTAATATCGATTGGCCCCGGGTAACGAAAAATTGAGGCGGGACCTCAATCTTCCCCTAAGACGAGCAGTCGTCTAAAAATACGATCGAATAATCAAGTTATTCGACGATTTAAACAGAGACTAATAACAAAATTATCAAAAGGATCATACCTCGGGAAGACGAGGTCAAGAGCCAAATAAGGAAGCAAGTCCTGAGAATAATCGCCCTCCATACGCACAAGCTCCTACCAAGGAAAACTGTAGCGCTACCCCCTGTTTATCAACGCCCCAAACAAACGTGAGTCCATCATCGACTCCAGTGGAGGCAAAGGCACCACAAAGCGATCAGTATTGTGCTGACGAACAACTCGCTCCCCAAGATACCAAGCAAAGCGTGCAGTACCAACAAAAACAGTACGGTGCGCCAAAAGCTGCAAGGCCTTGGGAGGATCAGTCAACCCAGCCTAAGGCCGATACTGGATCTCAACAGCAACCTGAAAACAATAAAAGTTATAATTAATGCCGAAAAAATAACATCAAGGTAGAGAATAACATGTTGTAAGATCAATTCTTACACCAACAGAAGAGGTGCCTCGGGGAAGTAGCCCGCACAGCGCAGAGACGGACTCCACTCGTGACTCGCCTTGATCACGCCAACTGGCTCCGACAATTAAATCATGGATCGCTCCACGACGTCGTCAAGGGGCCAATCCCGAAAAGTACTCATAGAACAACAACTGCAATGAAAGGTAATCTCTATGTACAAGAGTTAAACTGGTTAAAATAAAATAAGAAGAAGAAAGATCATCACCTCTACGACTCTCCATTAACCATAGCTAGCGAAAGGGGCCTGGTCATTCAGCTGCCTGCAGCAATGGCGGAGCGACAAGAGTAGATCAGCATACCCAAGGCTAGCCCAACTATAGGATCCTATCTCGCCGATCCTAACCAGATAAGGAAGGTAGCAAACGAGCGCACGTGAACTCCTATCAGGAGAAAGAGTCCCGAAAATGAGAATCAAGATAAAGATTTGTTCTCGCTGCTCAGGTGTCGTCTCATCCATGTCAAAGCCATGGGCAAGAATAGAAGCCAACTCTGATTACCTCCTCTTAGGACCACCACAAGGCACCGGCTGAGTCCTGATATGCTGAACGAACGAACCTAACAAATCTACTACCTCAGCCGGCCCCCAAGTGAGGTCAGGAATCTGCCGTACGACCCGCTTGGTGAAGCGTGAGCCGCTGATCATTCTAAAATCCAGGGGGTTCACTATCATCTCCCCCCAAGCAAAGTGAAAAGTGTTGGTAGTATCCCAAAAATACTCTAACAACGCACGAACAACTTTCGAGCCACAACACCGGGGGCTGCAAAATCCTACGGCCGCTGAATAGAAATCTCCTAAACCAGTAGAGTCCCACAAGGCGTTCGTAACAGGATCCCTCGTGATAATCCCATATAGCCGGGGAATCAAATCTCCAGCTCCGGATCCATGATGGCGAAGCGTACCATTGACTATGCCGGCAAGTGGACGGTGAGAAATGTGGTTCTCACGACAGAAAACCAACTCGTCTGGTGTCCACGGAGGTGGAATCCACCTACCCCTACTCAAAGAAGGGCGACGCTCAGTCTCTAAGGCATCGTCGTCCATGCCCTCAGGAACTATGGGATTGTCCTTTCGAAAAGCCTGACGTCGGCCACGAGTAGAAAGATCGCGATCCCGTTGTCTACGCATGCTATTACAAAAATAAAAATCTAAATACTTAGTATCATTTCCTAAGTTATCTAGTTATTTATTCAAAAGCGGTTTAACAGCTACCTCAGGTTGCATTTTCTATTATACGCAAAATTTTTACCTCAAGGCTAAAAATTAGCAAAATGAAGGAATTATTTCTAGTATTTAGTTTCTCCATGACGAACTAATGCTACAGTTCTCCTAATTGCATGATACTATGTTCTCCATGACAATATAGTACATACACAAAACAGAGCATAATTCAAAATGGCACAAGAACAACAGATCTACACATCATGGCATATTTTACAAGATCTCCAACCAATATATCACCATTTAAAGTGCAAAAAAATAACATGAACAACAAGAACACCATTTCACACAAGTAGTACCAAAAAATGGTGATTTGCTCAATTCTTCACCGAATCACACAAACTTGATCTCAAATTGCTCACAAACAAACATACATTCATATACAAGTTGATTCATGGCAAGATTTTTGACATAGAAACTCAAAATCAAAAACCCCTAATTTGATATTTTAGGGTTTCAAGAAAATATGGAATTTACAACAAAATTTGAGACATAAGAAAGAGAAACTTACATGAATCCTTGTGAGAAATCAAAAATGAGGAAAATAGTAAAACATTAGAGCAAAATTGATGAAGATTTGAGCTCCAAAAGCTCTAAATACAGCAAAGGCAGCAGCGCAACCACTGCGGCTCGGTTCACAAACGTCGTGACATGGTGAGATGGGTCTGTGTCGCGGTGTATCTTGGACAGAACGGTGACCTCAGACAACAGCGGCGAGAAACAACGGCCAAATTAAAGCAAAAATCAGCGATTCAAAACGGTCGTGCAGCGAAAATAGACGCCGTGACACGGTGTGTCTCTCCGCGCGCCGGTGCTGGGTTCCGTGGCACGGTCGCCAGAGAGATTAAAAATAAAAAAAAAAGGAGAAGTGAGAACAGAAGGAGATTGAGAATAAAAATGGTGAAGAAGAAGTAAGAAATGGGAAAGCAGCAGCTCGAATTTAAAGCCAAAAAGTAACTGTTACGTTGCACCATTCCCGTGCCACAAATTTCGTTACCATGTAACGGTAATTCTGCACGTGACTCGTTGAAGAAATCATGGTGCGTTGGAAATTTCAGCAGAAAAAAATCCCGCGTCATGGGGTTGTCCACCGTCAGACGGGGATTTCCACCGTGTCGCAAGATTATTCCTCGTGGCGCGGTGCCTTGCTATGTGACCAAGTTGGAATGATTTTTTCGCAGCTTTTGGACAGTTATTTTCTCACCGGAATAGCGCGCAAAATTTTAATTGGTATCTAGAGGGTACCAAAATCACTAATTTACCCCTAACAAGCATTGGGGTTTCATTTTCGACATTTTAAGCACCTAATATAGTCGAATGGTCGACTTAAAGTAAATCATCTGCGGCCCACGTTCGGGGATAATCGAACCATCATACACTTGCAAATTTCATTCGACAATTTTTTTCCTCAAGCATGGAAAATTGACGGTCGTTGTCACCTCTCAAAGTAAAGAAGTCAGCGATTATATCAGTAGTCGGTTTTCTTCAAGCATGGAAAACATTATCGGTGGATTTTTCTTCAAGTATAGAAAACCGCCAAGTTGGCTTTCCTCAAGAATGGAAAGCATGATCGATGGATTTCTTCAAGCATAGAAAAAACTCCAAAATCATATGTTGACTTTCGTCAAACATGGAAAGTATCATCCGGTAGATTTCTTCAAGCATAGAAAGCTACCAAGCTCATCAATTGACTTTCCTCAGGCATGGGAAGTGTTTCAGCAAAACGTCATCCGGTGGATTCCTTCAAGCATAGGAAGCTACCAAACTCATTTATCACCGATACACTGGTGTCAGGTACGTATTCTATCCCTTTACACTTTTATTTTTGCAACTAATATTTTTCTACAGGTATCGGCGTATAAAGAGTGATTTAGGATCTCAGTTGGTCTTAAATCACTCTATACCTATCAACTAATTTGACTATCGTTTTCAAAAATGACGTTTCTACAAACTCAGTCAAACTGGGGGCTTCTGTAGACACCTAAAAATGTCTCCCCGAAACCAAACCCAATGATGAACAATCTTTCATCGCCATTATTGGTCGGGTTCAGTATTTAATCCCGAGAGTGCTTAAAAAATTGTATTTAATTAAATTCAGTTTTTAAATAGTTTGTGGATCAGTCTTGATGTTTAGTCAAAGCATAGTTTATTTTTAATTTTATCCCAAACCTTTTTTTATTTTATTTATTATTTTGGCCCAAACCTTTTAATTTTACTTATTTTATTATTTTGGCCAAATTAATAAATAATAAATCAGAAATGGCTGGAAATTATTAATCGACACTTAAAAAGGCTGAACGAAATTAGGGGAATGATGGGCGTTAGAACGGTCGCACATTCCACACTCAATCAAACACATTTATTAGCAAAAACCTTACAAACCAATCATAATGATAAGTAATAGTTTGGTCAACAAAGAACGGGATATGGTTGCTAAAGATCTTAACACTTAAGCTAATTCGAAGTCTATGGTCAATTGGGGTTCGTCAAGTAGACAAACAAACTATGATTCTAAATCGAAGGATTAAAGACACTAGGGAATGGGATCCACTCAGCCAAGACAATTAGGCAAACGGGGAGTAAAATAGACAAGGTATAGCAAGGACAATATGTAAAATCGACCTCATGCAATTAGAAAACAACTCACACTACTAAACTTAGATTCCTCATTAGTCTAGCAATAGACGATACATAATCAAATTGAAATAAATAATGACATACTCAATTTACATTCCCATGTCAAACTAAGCATATCATGCTATCAAGATCTTAAGTCAAGGGTAGCTAATACTATCATGATGAAGAACTAACAAGCAATATCATAAAATCAATTTAATTGCAATACAAACATTAATGTTTCTCCCACATTTACATAATTAACCCAAAAGGTTGAGCTTCACCCAACCCCTAGCAAGTAGACTACTCACAACTCATGTTTATCAACATGCAAACAAGTATTAGGGTTCTAACTTCTTCAATAATGGGGAAAAGTGATTAACAATTGAAATAACTATCATCCAATAACAAATTACCAAGAACTAAGAAGATTTAGATATCCTGTGAGAACAAATAAAATCATAAATTGAATGGAGAAAAGTAGAATGAAGTTACTAATTGAAGCTTGGAAATGTTGAATACAAAGTGCCAATTCTTGAGGATGAATCTTGAAACCAACTATTACAATGATTAATTTGATGAAAACTAAGCTAAATTAATGTTTCAAACTATGAGGAGTTTCTTAAAACTAGGCTATTTCTGTCTTTGTTACAAATGAACTAAAGGGGAAGTATTTACACTCTCCGAATCATATAGGGAAATCCGTTAAAAGAAAAGGGATTCCCAGCGAAGGAGCGCCCGCTCCAGAATGCTGCACGCCCTCTCCAGCTTTCTTCAGAATACAAACAGTTTTGAAAGTTTGGGGAGGAGCGCCCGCTCCACGGCGAGGAGTACCCGCTCCACGGCCTGGAGCACCCGCTCCTCACAGGGTGCACTTGGCATTAAGTTTGGCAGAAGGTTTGGAGCGCCTGCTCCTGAGGGGTACACGCCTGCTCCAACTGGAGCGCCCTCTCTATTCTCTAATTTCCTTGCCTTGAACACAAACCATGCATTGAATGCTTGCCAAATTTAGTCAATAGACCTGCAAAACATGGACAAACACAAACCAAGAGGGGGCACGGCCGAGACAAAACATTTTCATTCAAAAATGGGTTAGAAAGAGGGGAAATAAACCACTTATCAATTTCCCCCAAGCTAGCCAAATTCTTGTCCTCAAGCAATTCACATTGCCCAAAAACAAACCCCAAAAAAAAAGGGAAAATGCCAAGAAGTAATGTATTGTCACCTCCCTAGCAACCAAACAAGCTTGGGGTGTACTCTTAAAAGTCCATTCATGGTTGTAACTTGGGTAAAGGTTAGGAGCCTCTTAAGGTTTGCTCTTAACGATACATTCTAGAAGTGTTTTTCAATTTGAGCCAACTAGAATGTATCGTTAAGAGCAAAACTTAAGAGGCTCCTAACCTTTACCCAAGTTACAACCATGAATGGACTTTTAAGAGTACACCCCCAAGCTTGTTTGGTTGCTAGGGAGGTGACAATACATTACTTCTTGGCATTTTCCCTTTTTTTCTATTCTTCATTCATTTTTTTCTCTTTTTTTCTATTTTTTTTTTAAATAAAAAACAAAACTTGGGTATTTACATCACTATCTACTAATTACAAAGAACTAAAAACAAATTAAACTATGGAAATGGTAATAAAATAAATAAGGGGAAAAAATGCCTTAATCTTTTGTGAATAAACAATACATGACACCTTTTATCAATACTAAGAGTAGTTTAGGCCACGGTCTTGGGAGTTGAGACTCAAGTTCTCTATTTAGGTACTAAATGAAAGAGGATTCTTACCACTCATGCAAAATGTAGTAGGCTTGAAAAATATTAAAACCTCACTTTTTGGAACAAGGTGGGATCAAATACTACCTTTCGGGGATCAAATTCATTTAAGATATGCGACACCATCTTACCACAAACCTAGACTTTAAGTCTCGTACATTCGGGAAAGTTATTCTCACACTAGCCTAAACTAGCCAATTCTATGTTCAACCAAGGGCATCTAAACCATGCTCAAAATTTTATTACAAAAAGAAAACAAGCATCCACTACATACAATACAATATCATCATTGCAAACCGATCAAAGGCATGCAAACTCATTTTTTTTTTCAAAGCTCATTTTTCATTTTGTTTTTTTTAGAAAGCTGAAAATGGGGAAAAGGAGAACTAATTAAGAATTTGGATATTAGGTTTTTGGATATTAAGGAATTTGGATTTTAGAGGGGTTAGAGGATAAGAAAAAGAAATTTGGATATTAGGGAAAACCATCATCATTAATCCACACAAATCATCATCAAAAATCACCATCAAGAAAGATCAAGAGCAATACCAATCAACCCATGATACCAACCCGCATACAAAACAACCAAAGTGTTATCATATCAAAGCCATAGATAAGATGCTCCAAATAGCACACACATAAGGAGAAGTGAGACAAAAACATCAATATGCAATTGTTCTAGCCTAGGCATGCCATATAATCGTGAAAAGGGCAACAACCAACCTGTTGAAGCTTATAGGTTTTGATGATGATGAACTTAAACTAAAGCAAACTCAACTAAAGGTTTACAAGTGTTTAGTACAGGAGAAGTTGACCTTGGTGGTGGAAGAGTATCTCGTATTATGAAGACTTGAAGAAACCTTAATCAATAGAAGAAGAGTTCTCTAACAAGAACTAAACTCCTTAACAGGAATGTCCCTAACAGGAACTTGAAGGTTTTAAGCTGAAGACAATAAGTTCCAAAAGGAACTAGGCTGCGAATTTCCAGTTGAGGACTGGAGATCAAGTGACAGCAGGAACTTGTTCCTAGTCTGCGTGAAGCCCAAGTTATTCAGGATTACAGAAGCGCGGCATTGCAATAATAATTTAGTTAAGATTCTATCTTCTAGATTTAGTGTTAAATATGTTAATAAGATATGCATGAAATCTATTAGAGACGTAACAAGATAATTTGGCAAATAGATAAAATCAGAAAAAAAATATAAAAAGATAGATTTTGGAAAAAGATTTTGTTTAAATTTATTTTCCAAAAATCAGTAAAACGATATTATTCTTTTAACTATATCTTCTTGTGTTTTTCGGAAAGGATTTTCTTCAATAAAAATATTTACCAAAATCATATTTTGAGATAAGGAAAGTTAACTTCTTTATCTTTAGAAAACCTACTTGCTATACGAGTTACAGTTGTATAAATAGTAGAGACAGAATTGCTTTAGGTTTTTGTAAGTTTATGCGTGAAGAAAATCTTGAGAGCTTTATCAAAGTGTAAGTTTTCCAAGCTTTATCTTGTCATATTAGTTTCGGGTTTTATGCATAGCTTGCCTAACATATTCTAGGTATTGCGTTTTTGTAATTTAATGGGTTGTTGGGTGTGAGTGTATGAAATTTACAATTGCATACAGGAGATACAACTTTGTGATAAAAGGTTGTATTTTTACTATGACAGTACGAGTGAGTTCAAGTCAAGGGATTTGAATTGGGTAGGATTAAGTCTTACTGTGCTGCAAGTTCTAGTTGGAACTTGTCTACAAAGGTCTGAATTATAATAGGTTTGTAACTTTACATTTGCCCTATTATAGTGGATTGGTTTTGTGTTGAAATCCCTTAGAAGGGTCGAGGTTTTACTTCCAGTTGGGCCCTGTAAGGTTTCCTCGTAAAATCTTGTGTGCACTGTCAAGTTCCTTTTACATTCTGTTTAAAATTTGCAAAATTAGTCATTAGGAACTTAACTATAATTCATCCCCCCTCTTGTAGTGTTCATTTCAACTAACACAACCTAAAATAGGCATGCAATCTAGAACATAAAACCATATGAATCCTAACACAAGTCCCAAAGGCTAAACTATGCCTTTCATGCCAAACATTCCACATAAAAACTTAAAATTCTCCATACATAGCACATAAAGCATCACAAGAAAGCACATATCCTACCAAAACCAAAACCTACTTTTAGGCACAAAAACCCCCTAGACTTCCCCCCAAGCTAGACATTAGAATACCGTTCCCACAAAAGATGGACACAAAGAGGACAACTATCCCCCCCCCAAGCTAGAACTCAACATCGCCCTCGGTGTTACAAATGACAGGAAAGGAGATAAGGGAACGGTAAACTCAAAAGTCTAAGCCTACTCCTGATCGCTCCTCCCTACTCGGCGATGGCAAGAAATTGTAGCTAGGATCTACATTGTCGGATTAGGAAGGTTAATCCACATAGGGAGGAAGATCATAGTTGGGGAAATTACGGTAATAACCGTAATCCGGTGCATTACTAGTGCCCCAACCACCATCATACCCGGGTGGAAACCCGAAGTATCCCCTTTGGGGGTGGTTAGCAATGTCCTAGAGTCATTCTACCACATATCTCGGGGACGTTGTAGTAAGAGGGGTCCCCCCTAAAATCACAACCTCTGGTTGTATATAATCGTAGGGAGGGAAGGAACGTAGCTCCGAAATAGAGCTACGGGGTCCTTGCCAATATGGATTGGTGGGTTGGTTGTTATTCCAACCCGCAACCGGCCCTTCTTGAATGGGTCGGTAAGGATAGTTGACATAGGGGAGAAATTCTCCCCTTTCAACGAGGTTTTGGTAGGACATTTGGGAGACATAGCTTTGATATTCATTTTCTTGAAGAATTCTTTGGAATTCTTTGGTTAGATAGGTTGAGGTGGTGGAAGGCCGAATCAAGGTTGAAGGAGGAAGATGAGGAGGAGGATTGACCGCCCATAAAATTAGGAATGGTAGAAATGCTATGGCGGCGGGGTTGAGATGGTTGTTCAAGGTCGGGAACATTGTCGGGGAGTGGCTCATTTGGCACTTTCCAAGTGGTTCCCACGGTGTTCATCACCGCCGCATTAGGGAGAATGCAACGGTGTTTCCCTTTGACCAACCAAGAGTAGGTTGTCACATTTCCCCGAATTTCCACAATTATATTCATTGTGGCAAAACCGGAAAGGTCAAGAGCATTTAGGCCTTCAATTGGGGTTAATTGGTTAACCCAACCGGTGAAACCCAATGCCTTGGCGATGATAGTGATCATCCCACCACACTTAATCTCACCCGTCAACTCCGTTCTCATCTTGATATCGTAGCACCACTTAATGAATATGTACCCCATATTCACATTCTCCTCAAGATCCCCCTCAAATCAGGAAGCTATAAAGAGGCATTTAATCTCCTCTTTTGTTAGCTTCCCGAGATCTTGCTTCGTGAAGCAAGCATACCCCATAATTCTCATGAATATACGGAGTACAGGGTGGATAATATGGCTAGCGTGGCTAGACTGGGACGTGAATGTGGGGTACCCTGCGATAGTGTTCCACCAGTTACACTCGTCGTAACTGGTGAGCTTGTAACTATCGGGTTTGGTTATTTGGTTGTTCACAAGCCACCCGAATATCTGATTGAGGCGAGTTAAGCTTATGATTTGATGTTTATTAAACATGTTAAACTTAATCTCGCACTCAATGGGCTCTCCTTCCCCACTAGTCTTTCTCACGGTTATGGTGGATAGGAATTCGAGAGTGAGCGATTCGAATGTTTCCTCCCTTTTTTTAAGGAAGTCTAATAATCCGAAATTTGCAGCCACTTGACGAATTTTGTCGTCTATTCCTAGCAATTGGCACGACTCTTGGTCATAGAATCGTGTTGAAGCATTTTTCTTGTGGTTAGCTTTTTGTGGTAACCTTTGGATTTTTCGGGTATTTTTATTAAAGCGGGGGTATTTGATTGATCTATTGTTTCGTTTGGGGTTTCGGTTGGGCTTTCAAAATGATGATTTTCGTTTATTTGGATGCCGGAAGTAGTCTTCCTCTTCTTCCCTACCGCACCTCCAAATAAACGAAGAACCATTTTGGAATTTAAGTTTGGATTGGAAAGATAACTTAAAACACCACAAACACAAAACACAAACAATCTCCGAAACTTCAAACCCCCGAAGTAATCCAAGTACCTACTCACAATTCAATATAATTCCAACACACCCAACCAACAATTCCAACACAACAAATTAACAATTTCACACAATTTAACCAATTTTCATGCACAAGTTAATCAAACTTCAGCTAGAAACTAAATACAATTCTCTTACTCCATAACTAATCACAAGAATCCACAAATTAATTATCAAAGGCAAGTAAGCTTGTTTAAATCACCTAATCATGCAACTAATAACACAACATTCATGAAATAAACAAATTCAAAGATAGATTGAAGAAAAACCCTAAGGTTTAAGAGGGAAAGTGAAGTAGGGAAGAAGATTTTACCAATTAGAGTATGAAAATACTCTAAAGTCCTCCAATTTACTTAAATTTCCTCCTTCTCTAGCAATATTGGCCCTTTTCCTTTGTTTTTCTTCAATTTCAACTTGTGGGTCTTCAAAAAATTTGCCCAAATTTGTGAAAAATTGTGGTTTTTGGAGAGATAATTTGATGGAGAATAAGAATTTGTGAATTTTGAGTGAATAAATTTAGGATTTGATGATGAAAATGAAGAGAGAAGTTGGAGAAAATGAGGGTTTTTAGAGTGAGAAGTAGATGGAATGAGGAGAGAGAATATGAATGTAAAAATGATTGGTGAAAATAAGTGAAGGAGATTAAAAGGAGGAGTAAGATTCTCTTTTTTTTTACCCGGACAGGTGGAGCGGGTGTTCAGTAAGGAGGAGCACCCGCTCCAGACCTGGGAAAACATACTGATCATTTTAATTTTTTTTGGTTTTCGTTGAGGAGCAGGCGTGCAACATGGTGGAGCGCCCGCTCCAGCTGTAAGAGCGGGCGTGTAGATTTTGGGCGTGCAGTTCCTTGGAGCGCCCGCTCCTAAGCTTTGGAAAACCTTCTGTTTTTTCCTTCAAAAGTGGTCACCTTGTGAGGAGCGGGCATGCAAATATTGGAGCGCCCGCTCCTGGCTTCAGAGTGGGCGTGCAGTTCCTTGGAGCGCCCGCTCCTAAGCTTTGGAAAACCTTCTATTTCGGCTGTTGAATTTCACCCTGTGAGGAGCTGGCGTGCAATGTTGAGGAGCGCCCGCTCCTCACTGCTTATGGCTTGATTTATTTACTTATTTGCTTCCTTTTAGCTCCCCTTTTTTTTCTGTATCAAAACCATAAGAACATAATTCAATCAAATGTTGGCCAAAATCAGATATCACCAACACTCTTTTTTCTTTTCTCACTCACTCATCGTTTTATTTCTCATTTTCTACCTCTTGGCGAATTTTTTTTCTTTCCTTTCTTACTCGGGTTGCCTCCCGGAAGCGCTTCTTTAACGTTAATAGCTTGACGACCTCCACACTCAGGAGGTAAGATTACATTGAATTGATTCTACTACACCAACATGAGCACCCTCGTTGTAAAGCTTAAGGCGATGCCCATTCACCTTAAAGGATCTTTTTCCGTCCAAATCCCAAACTTCCACGGCTCCATGAGGAAAAACTTCCTTGACAACAAAAGGACCACTCCACCTTGATAAAAGTTTCCCGGGAAACAGTTTCATCCAAGAGTTGTAGAGGAGTACCTTATCGCCTTTAAGAAATGCTTTCTTTTCAATATTGCGGTCGTGGCAATCCTTGGTGAGATTTTTGTAGTTTCTAGCATACTCATAAGCCTCCAATCTCATCTCTTCAAGCTCATGTAAATCAAGCCATCTTTGCTCTCCCGCGCTAGCCAAGTTGAAGTTAATCTTCTTGATTGCCCATTGAGTTCGGTGTTCAAGTTCCACCGGTAGATGACAAGATTTTCCATACACAAGACGACATGGAGTTGTGCCTATTGTGGTTTTGTATGCCGTTTTATATGCCCATAGAGAATCATCAAGCTTTTCCGGCCAATCCTTCCTATTCCTTGCAACCGTCTTCTCAAGGATTAATTTAATTTGACGGTTGGACACTTCCGCTTGCCCACTAGTTTGTGGATGATAGGTAAGCCCGAATATTTGGTGAACCCTGTGCTTTCTTAGCATATTTTGAAAATAACTTTGAACGAAATGTGAACCGTTGTCACTTACCACTGCTCTAGGAATTCTAAATCTTGGAAATATGACTTTCTTGAACATTTTCATGACTACCTTGTGGTCATTAGTTGGGGAGGCAATGGCTTCAACCCATTTTGATAGGTAATCAACCGCCACAAGGATGTATTGATTTCCATAAGAAGTAGGGAATGTCCCCATGAAATCAACACCCCACACATCAAATACCTCTAGCTCAAGAACCGGTTGTTGAGGCATCTCGTTTCGCTTGGATATATTGTCGATTCGTTGACACCGGTCACAAGTCTTCACAAACCCCCAAGCTTCCTTAAAGATGTGAGGCCACCACAACCCGCTATGCAAAACCTTCAATGTTGTTTTGTTTGCTCCCATATGCCCTCCACAAGGATCAGAATGACACATCTTGAGCACATTTTGCACTTCTTCATCCAGAACACACCTACGGCGCAAACCATCTACTCCTCTCTTGTAGAGAATGGGGTCATCCCATACATTGTGCCTTGCTTCCCTTTTTAGCTTCTTCCTTTGGTTTTTGGAGAAATTGGGAGGGAATTCTCCACAAGCCAAATAGTTCACCAAGTCAGCGAACCATGGAAGCTTCTTCTCATTCAAGATATAGAGCACATCATCTCTCAATTCATCACAAATGGAGATTTCATCATCACTAGCTTTCACTTTCTCTAATCGGGAAAGATGGTCCACAACCACATTCTCGGCCCCTTTCTTATCCCGGATTTCAACATGAAATTGTTGGACAGATAAGACCCATAAAAGAAGACGAGGTTTGGACTCTTTCTTTGCCACAAGGTACCTAATAGCCGCATGATCGGTATAAAAAATAGTTTTGGAAGCAATGAGGTAGTTCCAAAACTTCTCAAAAGCATGTACCACAGCAAGAAACTCCTTCTCCATTGTGGTGTAGTTCCGTTGAGCTTCATTCAAGGTCTTGGACATGTAGTAAATGACGTGAAGTTTCTTCTCAATTTTTTGTCCCAACACCCCTCCAATTGCAACATCACTAGCATCGCACATAAGTTAAAACGGTAAATCCCATCTTGGCCCTTGTACGATTAGAGTAGAGACCAAAGCAAAGAGCATTTAGGGGTCTAGAAATTTGTGCGAAATTCTTGATAAATCTCCTATAGAACCCAGTATGCCCCAAAAAGGATCTTACTCCTCTCACATTAATTGGAGGTGGCAATTTTTCAATCACTTCAACTTTGGCCTTGTCAACCTTAATCCCCTTGCTTGATATCTTGTGACCAAGGACGATTCCCTCTTCAACCATAAAGTGGCATTTTTCCCAATTTAGGACCAAGTTTACCTTCTCACATCTTCCTAAACATTTCCTCAAATTGGACAAACAATCTTCAAATGAAAGGCCCCCTACCAAGAAATCATCCATGAATACTTCCGTTTCGGCCTCAAGAATGTCTCTAAAGATACTCATCATGCACCTTTGAAAGGTTGTCGGTGCATTGCAAAGTCCAAACGGCATCCTCCTATATGCAAAAGTACCATATGGACAAGTAAAAGTTGTCTTCTCTTGATCATCCGGGTTTATGGGGATTTGTAAGAAACCCAAGTAACCATCAAGAAAGCAATAATACTTGTGCTTGGTCAGTCTTTCAAGCATTTGGTCAATAAAAGGAATAGAAAAATGATCCTCGTTAGTGGATGCATTTAGACTTCTATAGTCTATGAACATCCTCCAACCGGTCACCGTTCTAGTTGAAATGAGATCACCATTCTCATTTTCAACTACGGTCATTCCTCCAATTTTAGGGACCACATGAACGGGGGAAACCCATCTAGAACTCGAAATGGGGAAGACGATGCCGGCATCAAGGAGTTTGGTGATTTCTTTCTTCACCACCTCCCCCATTTGAGGATTGAGTTTCCCTTGCCACTCAATGGAAGGCTTAGCACCCTCCTCAAGTGTTATGTGGTGCATACATAAAGCGGGACAAATACCTTTGAGGTTATCAATGGTATAGCCCAAAGCACCTTGGTGGTTTCTTAAAACACCACATAACATTTGAGTTTGGCTCTCGTTCAAAGAAGAATTCACAATTACCGAAAAAGTTGAATTAGGCCCCAAAAACTCTTACCTTAAGTGTGATAATAGAGGTTTAAACTCTACCATTGGAACACCCTTACCTTCTCTTGAGGTAGCTATTTCCAAATCATCATCGCTTGTGATTTCCATGCATACTTGCTCAATGCTTTCTTCCGTACTTCCTTCAAGCATTCCTTCATACAATGTCATCTCCTTGCCTTGCTCACCTATCTTTTCCTTATTCAAAAGGACATTCTCAAGGGAATCATTAGTAGTGAGCAAGTTCTCATGCATAGAAGTCACAATAGAATCAATAGTATCAATCATCATACAATTACCAAGACTAGAGCTTGGATATTTCATGCTCTCATTCAAATCAAATTCTATCACCTCATCTCCTACTTTTAATGAAATTTTAGCACTTTTAACATCTATTAAAGCGCCCGAAGTAGCAAGAAAAGGTCTTCCTAGAATTATTGGAATGTTCACATCTTCATCCATCTCTAACACAACAAAATTCATCGGGATTACAAACTTTCCCACCCTTAGAGGAACATTCTCTACCTTACCTATTGGAAATTTTATGGAACGATCGGCCAATTGTAAGGTAATGTTGGTGGGTAGAAGTTCCCCTATCTCAAGTCATTGATATGCCGAATATGGAATAAGGCTAACACTAGCCCCAAGATCACATAAAGCATTATCAATTTGCATATTATATATAGCACAAGGTATAGAAAAGTTACCGGGGTATTTCAATTTCGGTGGCATTTTATTCATGATGATTGCACTACAATTCTCGGTGAGATTCACCGTTTCCACCAATTCACACTTTCTCCTTCCAGTCAAAATATCTTTCAAAAACCTAGCATAGTTAGGCATTTTCTTGATAGCATCGGTAAATGGAATTGAAAGGTGAATTTGTTTCAATGTTTCAAGAAACTTCCCCAATTGCACATCTAATTTGTTTCTAACAAATTTGTGAGGATATGGTAGCTTTTGCAATTGTTTTGTTTCTCTCTCTTTTTCTCTTTTCTCTTCAATCTCTTTTTCAAAATCTTTCTCTTTTTCACATTCTTTTTCTTTCTCAAATTCTTTTTCTTTCTCACATTCTTTCTCCTTTTCATTCTCATGGTTTTCTCTCTCTCTTATTCAAAATCACTTTCAATGGGAGGCTCACTCATGTTCATTCTCTCATTGCTTCTTTTAAGAACACTTTCTTCCAACACTTTACCACTTCTAGTTGATATAGCATTTACAGGTCTCTTAGGATCTAGTCCTTGGGGTGGAAGTTTAGAAGTCCTAGTCCCTTCCTTCAAAGCATTGACCAATTGAGAAATTTGTGTTTCAAGCATTTTATTATGGGTCATGACTTCACTAAATTTCTTTTCACTAGAGGCCATGAAAGTATTGAACATTTCAGTTTGACTTTCCATCATTTCCTCCAAGCTAGACCTACTAGGTGGTGCTTGTGCATAATAGTTGTTTTGGGAAGCTCTATTACCTCTAACATTCGAATTGGAAGCATTTTGATTAGAAGAACCTCTATTATTATTGTTGTTCCAATTTTTCCGATTATTAGAGTTTCCCCCTTGGTGATATTGTTCTTGATTCCCATAGTTTCCTTGGTTATTATGATTATGGTTACCATAAACACCTTGTTGGTTGTAGTTACCTTGGGGATTTTGGTCCCTTTGGTTCCTATTTCCCCATTGGTTTTGGTTATGGTAATCATAATCATTTCCTCTTTGGTTATAGGAATTTCCCCCTTGTTCTCTTCGATTAGGTGGTAAGTATCTTTGATTGTCATTCCTATGTCTATTATCATAACAAGGCATTGTCTTGTTCATTTTCATTATCATTACCATATTCATATTGGGGTTGAGGTTGGGAATCATAATTACAAGAAGAGGTATCATGGTCATATGACTCACAATTTTCACAAAACAAACACCCATGTGGCATGTTATTAGAAGTAGAAGGAGAAGAGTTAGAATTCATACCTCTCCCCTTAGATTGGGAGGGATGCTCTTGTGTTGAACTAGAGGTCTCTAGTTTTGCCTTGATGGACGTCATCTCCTTGCCAAGGTTGGCGATTTGGGACGTCAAATTGTTGATGGCATTAAGGTGATCAACGGAGTAAACCACATTTCCTCCCTTGTTTAGAGACTCTCTCTCTCTTTCTCTCTCTCCTTCTTGCCAATCCATGCGGTGCCTCACCACATCTATGACTTGCTCCTCCGTCTTGTTCATAATAGGTCCACCCGCTCCCGCATCTAGGCTAGTCTTTCCTTGTGGGCTCAAGCCCCCATAGAAGATTTGAAGCACTTGGTATGTCGGAATGCCATGATGGGGACACTCCCTTTGATATTCTTTATACCTCTCCCAAGCCTCATAAATGGTTTCACTAGCCCGTTGACGAAAACCTTGTATCAAAGCCCTTGCCTCGGCCATCTTCTTTTGAGAGTAGAATCTCCCTAAGAAAGTCGTGGTGACCTCGTCCCAAGTTCTCAAGGAGTTCGGCCTTACTTCTTTCTCAAGCCATTCAAGAGCCCTTCCTATCAAGGAGAAAGGAAATAGCTTTAGTCTCACAAATTCTTGAGTTACCCCATTTACCAGATCGTGTTGTAATATTTTTCAAATTCGTTCAAATGTGCAAGAGGGCTCTCATGTTTTGCTCCACTAAATTGCCTCATTTCGATCAAACTAATCATTGCGGGGCGTATTTCAAAATCATTGGCTTGAGTAACGAGTGGAGCAATGCTACTTGAATCTCTATAAGCTCCCGGAATTCCCAACTCCTTCAAGGGTCTTTGGACCGGTTGTTCCTCACCAGCCATTTGTTCTTGTCTTTCCTCGAAATTGACCTCCCTAGTTGGGGAAGTAGTTAATGGCCTAGAACCGGCTCTCCTTCTTCTCCTATAGGTTTGTTCAATCTCGGGATCGTAAGGCACTAAAATCCTGTTATGATTTCTGCGCATACACTCTCAAAAATTGGAATTAGTAACGAGGCTACAAGTGTAGCCAAAAAGTAACACACTCTTTTTGAATTGTTGTTGTTTTATGTTGAACTAGACTCAAGTAATCAATTAGCAATCAACAACACCGCTCCCCAGCAATGCACCATTTTGATGGGCGTTAGAACAGTCGCACATTCCACACTTAATCAAACACATTTATTAGCAAACACCTTACAAACCAAGCATAATGATAAGTAAGAGTTCGGTCCACAAGGAACGGGATATGGTTGCTAAAGATCTTAACACTTAAGCTAAGTCGAAGTCTATGGTCAATTGGGGTTCGTCAAGTAGACAAACAAACTATGATTCTAAATCGATGGATTAAAGACACTAGGGAATGGGATCCACTCAACCAAGGCAATTAGGCAAACGGGGAGTAAAATAGACAAGGTATAGCAAGGACAATATGTAAAATCGACCTCATGCAATTAGAAAACAACTCACACTACTAAACTTAGATTCCTCATTAGTCTAGCAATAGACGATACATAATCAAATTGCAATAAGTAATAAAATACTCAATTTACATTCCAATGTCAAACTCAGCATATCATGCTATCAAGCTCCTAAGTCAAGGGTAGCTAATCCTATCATGAAGAACTAACAAGAAATCTCATATAGTCAATTTAACTGAAATACAAACATTAATGCTTCTCCCACATTTGCATAATTAACCCAAAAGGTTGAGCTTCACCCAGCCCCTAGCAAGTAGACTACTCACAACTCATGTTTATCAACATGCAAACAAGTATTAAGGTTCTAACTTCTTCAATAATTGGGGAAAAGTGATTAACCATTGAAATAACTATCATCCAATAACAAATTATCAAGAACTAAGAAGATTTAGATATCATGCAAGAACAAATAAAATCAGATTTTGAATGGAGAAAAGTAGAAGGAAGTTACTAATTGAAGCTTGGAAATGTTGAATACAAAGTGCCAATTCTTGAGGATGAATCTTGAAACCAACTATTACAATGATTAATTTGATGAAAACAAAGCTAAATTAATGTTTCAAACTAAGAGGAGTTTCTAAAAACTAGGCTATTTTTGTCTCTGTTACAAATGAACTAAAGGGGAATTATTTATACTCCCCGAAATACATAGGAAAATTTGTCAAAAGAAAACAGATTCCCAGCGAATGAGCGCCCGCTCCACCTGAGGAGCTCCCGCTTCACGGCCAGGAGCGCCCGCTCCAGAATGCTGCACGCTCTCTCTAGCTGTCTTCAGAATACAAACAGTTTTGAAAGTTTGGGGAGGAGCGCCCGCTCTTCACAGGGTGCACTTCGCATTAAGTTTGGCAGAAACTTGGAAGAAGGTTTGGAGCACCTGCTCCTGAGGGGTGCACGCCCGCTCCAGCTAGAGTGCCCTCTCCATTCTCTAATTTCCTTGCCTTGAACAGAAACCATGCATCGAATGCTTGCCAAATTGAGTCAATAGACCTGCAAAATATGGAAAAACAAAAACCAAGAGGTGGCAAGGCCGAGACAAAACATTTTCATTCAAAAACAGGCTAAAAAGAGGGGAAATGAATGCAAAATCGGGTTTAAATAAACACAATAACTGGTCAAATAAACCATTTATCAGGCAAAAATGTATTTAGACAGAAAAATGTACGCAGAGTTTCCCGCGTCACGGATACAAGCACCGTGTCACGAGGTTTAATGGCGCGCCACGGTGTGATTCCCCATGACACGACACGGGGCCATTCTGTGTCCTTTCAACGTAAACCCTTCACGTGTTTTATCTCCCGTAACCTAATTATAACCCGCGTCACTCTATTTTCCCCCGTGTCACTGAAATTCCCCCATCTGAAGGTGCCTGGCACCGTGTCACGGTGTGCTCTGCCGTGTCGCGGTGTTATTTTGTAGGGTTTTTATCTTTTTAGGGTTTCGTGTGTTCCCTCTACTCATTTTTTCTATAAATACCCCCTCATATCTGATGTACGGGGCATCAATTAACTCTCTTTTTCTCTCTTTTATGCTCTTGCCTAAACACTAGCCTACCTTTCTTCTTTCAAAATTCCTTATTCAAGCACTCCAAGGAGTCCATACTTTACTCGAGGTTCTGTCCTTAAACCAAGGCGTGAAAGGTAGAACTGTTTGAGGGTTTGGCCCCAAACCAACTCTCTTTAATTTAATTAATTTGATTATTGCTTTATTATTTTTTCTTGAAGTTACTAACTCGTTTATTATTTTATAGTTGCAAGCAAACATAATCAAAGCAAGAAATATGTTCCTTTTATTTCTATTATTTTTCTAATGATTTTATGTTAGATTTATTGTTGAATTGCTTCCAATATTAATGCTTATTTTATTATATTTATTGATCACCATATTTCATGTTTAAAGGAAATAAGTAATTGAAAATCACGCCTAATTAATAAGATAATTTGGACGACCGGTTTAGGTTCCTTTTCAATCTTGTTATTAACAATATTTTAGAATTATATTTTGCATTAATATACAACAAATTTAGCCTAATAATAGTTTGGAGCAAATTGAATATTTTGTTTGTATGCCTTTGAGATCATAGGAATTACTTTTCACAACAAGAATCGAGTAGAGGCCAATATGGGCGAATGTGACTTCATGACTCACTTCGTACCCATCATCCCCGATCCTCTTTTCGTGGTTCCGAGCCATATGGAGTTAGTAATCTCATGGATTATGAATGGGGTGTAACCTTCACGGTTTAATCGTTGTTTCCTATCGTAGTCCCTTTTTGTGGTTACCTTATAATGATCCGTGAACGGTTTACAAGTTACTTACAAACTTGTTGGCGGCTCCCTACTTTGCTTTGTCTATAATAGTATATGTCAATTCTCACTTCCTATGAGTGCCAAGAATATTCACACATGCTTTAACATAGGCGCACTTTGAACGACGCCTACAATTACAAAATCAAGCAAAAAGTTCATTAAAAAATTAAGTGCAAAATGTTCTAAAAAGGAACTTAAATAGTTCGTACAAAGCTGACTGAAAACGTGAAAAGGTCCGGCCGAACAATGGGCAGGTTCGGCCAGACTACTAGGTAGGTTTGGCCGAACCAAGTGGTAGGTCCGGTTGAACTTTCCTGCTCCTAGTTCTGTCGAACTTTTAGAGTTCGACCTCTCCTGAAAAAATGTTGAAATCAGGTTTGCTAATGCCTGGGAGGTTCGATCGGACACACCTTGGTTCGGTTGCACCACTTTATTCTTCTGGTCTTCAAGATTGATGATAGTCAACCCCAAGAGGTGACCACCAAGCAGCTTAGCTTGACTACGTGTCACAACACGTGGCACATCTTCAACTTCTTCTACCAAGTTCCATGCACCCGCGTCTAACCCCTCCTCTTCAAAAGGAATTGCCCTCAATTCTGGATCATTATCACCAATATCATCTTCACAAAGAAAAGGAGAAAGATCACCAACATTAAGAGTATCATGAACCCTAAAGTCTCCCGGTAGTTTGAGCTTGTAAGCATTAGGTCCAACCCTCTCCACAACTTCAAAGGGGCCTTCGGATCCTGGCATGAGCTTGTTCTTTCTCTTAGCCGGAAATCTTTCCTTCCGAAGTTGGAGCCACACAAGATCTCCTACATTGAATTCCTTTGGCTTCTTAAATTTGTTTTCCTTTGCCTTATTACTCGTATTTGCTTTTTCAATTCTCTTCTTGACATCTTCATGAAGCTTTTTCATCATTTCAACTCTATCTTTTGCCTCAAATCTCAACTCCTCTTGAGGAATACTAGGCAACAAGTCAAGTGGTAGGCGGGAATTGAAACAATACACTACTTCAAATGGTGTTTTCCCTTTATCTATGCAATGCGATCGGTTGTAAGCAAATTCAACTTGAGGAAGTTAAAGATCCCAATCTTTCATGTGCAGTGCTTTCTAATGATAGCTTGGAGAACGGTAGACATGGTATGATTAGTCACCTCCGTTGGACCATTGGTTTGGTGGTGATTAGAAGTACTAAACAAGAGCTTGGTTCCTAATAACTTCCACAAGTCTTCCAAAAGTAGCTCAAGAACTTAGGATCTCGATCCAACACAATACTTTTTGGAATGCCATGAAGCTTCACCACTTCTCTAAAGAACAAGGTAGCCACATGAGAAGCATCATCGGTCTTGTGACAAGGAATGAAATGAGCCATCTTGCTAAAACGATCAACCACAACAAACATGGAATCATTTTGCCTTGGAGTGCGAGGGATAGCAACCACAAAATCCATACTAAGATCATCCCATGGGTGACTAGGAACCAGAAGAGGAGAGTAGAGTCCTTCACGAAATTGACTTTTAGCCTTGTGACAAGCCCCACAACGAGCTATTATGTCTTGCACATCACCAAACATTTATGCCAATAAAAATGTTCTCTAAGGATATCATATGTTTTCGCAACCCCAAAGTGTCCAGCTAGGCCTCCTTGATGAGCTTCTTTAACAAGTAACCGTTGATGAGAACATTTTGGAACACAAAGTTTGTTTCCCTTGAAAAGGAAGCCTTCTTGAACCATGAAAGAGCCATTGACCCCTTCCTCACACTTCTTCATCAACCCACTAAAATCCTCATCATCACCATACAACTCTTTGAGCAACGCAAACCCTAAAAATTTCGCATCGAGAAGAGTGATCATACAATGCCTCCTAGAAAGAGCATCGGCCACGACATTGCTCTTCCCCTCTTTGTACTTAGAAGATAAAGTGAATGATTGGAGGAATTCAACCCATTTGGAATGTCTTGCGTTGAGTTTATGAGAACTGTTGATGTACTTAAGAGATTCATGATCGGAATGTAATACAAATGGTCTTGGCCTCAAATAACGTAACCAATGATCAAGAGCCCTCACAATGGCATAGAACTCCTTGTAATAGGTGCTATATCTTATTCTTGCCCCACCAAGCTTCTCACTAAAATAAGCAACCGGTCTCCTTCCTTGAACAAGAACCGCCCAAACTCCAACCCCACTAGCATCACATTCAACCTCAAAGAGTTGATCAAAATTTGGGAGAATCAATATTAGAGCCTCGCACAACTTCTTATTGAGAGTCTCAAAAGCCTTTTGAGTCGATGGTGTCCACTCAAAAGTGCCTTTTTCATGCATTTGATTACTGGAGCAAAAATAGTGCTAACATTTTTCACAAATCTTCGATAGAAAGAAGCTAGACCATGGAAACTCCTAAATTGGGTGAGTGTGGTAGGATTAGGCTAAGATTGAATGGCTTCTACCTTACTAGGGTCCGTTGATATCCCTACATTAGAAATCACATAGCCATGAAAAACAACACTATCCACCATAAAAGTACATTTTTCCAACTTGGCAAAAATTCGCCTACTTCTCAATGTTTCAAATACTTGCTTCAGATGTTTAACATGATCAAGTTCACATTTGCTATAAACAAGTATATCATCAAAACACACAACAACAAATTTACCAATTAAGGGATGAAGTACCTCATTCATGAGTCTCAGGAAAGTGCTAGGAGCATTTGAGAGCCCAAATAGCATCACAAGACACTCATACAAGCCTTAGCTTGCTTTGTCTTGAAAGCGGTCTTCCATTCATCTCCTTCACGCATGCGAATTTAATGGTACCCCATCCTCATGTCAATCTTTGAAAACACCTTGGAACCATCTAACTCATCAAGCATATCATCAAGTCGAGGAATAGGGAAGCGATAATTGATGTTAATGTTATTGATGGCCCTACTATCCACACACATTCTCCATGTGCCATCTTTTTTTGGAACCAAAAGAGCCGGAACCGAATAAGGGCTAAGGGATACTCTCACTAATCCTCTTTCCATCAACTCACCAACTTGTCTTTGAAGCTTACTTGCTTCATCGGGAGTACACCTATAAGCCAGTCTATTAGGGAGTTGTGACCCGGGAATAAGATCAATTTGATGCTCAATTTCCCTAATAGGTGGCAAATTGGGTGGGAGATCATCAGGGAAAACATCATGGTACTCAACCAACACTTCCTTGACAAGGGGGTTGATTTGGTTCTCTCGCTCACTCTCTTGTGTTTCCCTAAGAAGACAAATAAAGATGATTTGTCCTTGATTTATCTCCTTTCCCATCGCATTTTCCCAAATGAGAAGGTTCTCTTTGATTGTGTTTCCCGTACCCAAGGGTTCTTTCTGTTTAATTGTGGGGGACAAGCGATTGAGTACAATCTTTTTCTTATCCATCATGAATGAATAAGTGTTTTTTCTCCCATCATGAAATACATCTCTATCAAATTTCCAAGGCCTTCCAAGTAAAACAAGACAAGCGTCCATAGGCAACACATCACAAAGCACCTCATTCTTATATAATTTTCCAATTGAAAAAGAAAGAAGAGTTTGTTTTGTTATCTTCACCTCGTTGTGATTATTAAGCCATTGAAGCTTATAGGAAGTAGGATGATCGATGGTTTCAAGATTGAGCTTGCTTACTAATGTTGTTGAATCCACATTACTGCAAGAGCCACTAACAACGATAAGATTGAAAACTCAATCCTTTATGGTGCAACGAGTTTGGAAAATGTTTTCCCTTTGCTCGTGCCCTTCTAACAACAAGAATTTAACCCTCATCGGCTTCAACTAAAATATCATCCTCCTCATCATATATAGGGTCCCCAAAATCCTTATTCTCATCTTCATACTCATCATCATCCATTTCACGGATCATCATAGCTCTACTATTTGGACACTCATTAGCAAAATGTCCATAGCCTCTACACTTGTACAAAGTCATCCTATTGCTCATCTTGTTGTGGTCTTCTTTGCTAGAATAATGCATGGGAGCCTTGCCTTTATCATCCTTGGAAATGGGCTTTCTTGTCTCACCCTTTGGAGTAAAAGAATTCTTGAAGGTAGGTTTAGAATACCCACTAGCACTACTCCTCTTGTCATACTCCTCAAACTTCAAAGCCTTTTGCACAACTTGATCAAAACATCCATGGGCATGTACATCAACCTTTTTCCCAAGCTTTCTCTCAAGGCCACCAATGTACCTAGCAATCTTATGCTTCGGTGCTTCTTCAATTCCACTCATAATAGAGAGTTTTTCAAACTCCCTAGTATACTTCTCTACCGACATAGTCCCTTGCTTAAGAGAATTCAATTTAATATAAGAATCTTGCAAATAATCTCTAGGCACAAAAGCCTTATTCATATGTTTTTTAAATTTCTCCGAAGAAGTGATTTTTGATTTTCCATCTTTCCTCCTACGATTCTTTAAGTTCTCATACCACAAAGAAGCATGTTTTTTAGGCTTAAGGATGGCCAATTTGAAACGTTTTTCATTATTATAACACATATATTCAAAGACATTCTCCATACTCCTAACCCAATCAATAAATTCATTAGGATCAAGATTACCTTCGAAATCCGAAAATTCCAACTTGATGTCTCGATCACGGTTGTCTTCATGGTGCCGTTGGTCCTGTTCCCTTCTTCGGTGAGGAGAGTGAGAATCATCCTCTCCACTTGGGCTTCTCCTTCTTCTAGGACTTCTTCTATTCTCTAAAACCTCAAGAAGTCTATCAAACTTCCTTTCTAGAGCATCCAATCTAGAGTGTTGATTGTAACTTTCATCATCTTCATAATAGTACCTATCACCCATGTTTTTAGATAGAAAGCTTGTATCTTTGAAAGAAAATTTCAAATATTTGTGGGAAAAGATGATATATTTTGAGAGGGGGAAAGAGAAATTCAAAAGGTGGGATCTTTCTATGCTAATAATCTAGGCTTTTGATACCAAATGATATGAAAATCCAAGGAAAACAAGAAAAAGGGGGAATATTCAAGTAGCCACAATTTCAAATCAACAAAACAAGATAAACCTATCTCAACAATCACCAAAATAAATGAAATAGGGGTTTCTTAATCAAGCTAACACAAAGTAAAGCTAGATTAAGTTGTAACCAAAAAGATTATAAAGTAACAATCAAAAAGAAAGCCAAATAATCACAAAGATTATGGTAGGGAGAGAAAGTCTCTTTGATTACAAAATTAAGCAAAAAGGTCGTCCAAAAATTAAGTACAAAACGTTCTTAAAAGGAACTTAAATAGTTCGTATAAAGCTGATTGAAAACGAGAAAAGGTCCGGCCGAATAATGTGGAGGTTCAGTCGGACTACTGGGTATGTTCGGCTGAACCAAGGGGAGGTTCGGTCGAACTTTTAAAGTTAGACCTCTCCTGCAAAAATGTTGAAATATGGTTTGCTACTACCAAGGAGGTTCGGTCGGACACACCTTGGTTCGGTTGCACCACTTCTATTCTTCTGGTCTTCAAGTTTGATGATAGTCAACCTCGAGAGGTCACCACCAAAGAGCTTAGCTCGACTACGAGTCATAAATAAAAAAACAATTGTAAAATAAGGAAGTTTCTCTTCTAGCAAGTTCCATGCACCCGCGTCATATAGTATTACATTTTATCTAATTGTAAAATAAGGAAGTTGTTCACTAATAAAAAACAATTGTTTGTACAAGAGTTTACACTAGGTTCACTGTATATTTTACATTATACCATATTTTATACAAGCTATCTCGCAACATACCAACAATAATGTCCAACCACAAGATTTAATTTCCAATGGTCGTCATTCATGATCCCCTTCCCTCCACTCCCTTCTCCTATACACCTTAGCTCTTTCTATATCATCATATTCAATCTCCCCGAGCACATTCAATATCCCCTAAACCAATGTCATTGTTTCTCCCTAATTTTATTCTCAACATCTGCAACTCCAACTTTCCTCCTAACATCGTCATTCGTAAGTCTCTAATTTAAGGTGTCCCCACACATACACACCTCAACTAATCATATTATAAGATTCCAATTCACCCAATGAAGCTAATATCATGGTCATTCAA
Source organism: Chenopodium quinoa (assembly GCF_001683475.1). Classification (NCBI taxonomy): domain Eukaryota; kingdom Viridiplantae; phylum Streptophyta; class Magnoliopsida; order Caryophyllales; family Amaranthaceae; genus Chenopodium; species Chenopodium quinoa. Next base: position 4,582,369 of record NW_018745324.1, read on the forward strand.
TGGAATTTTCACAATAACACCAAAGTTTACATGATGACACCAAAGGTTAAATTTTTTAACTCTTAGGCAACCCTTCATCGTTAAACTTCAACTATATCCTCTTTGGACTCCCTTATAGCTAGTGCCAACATAATACTCCATGTACTCAATTTTTCTTCAACTTCTTAATCTAAACCCTCTAGATTGTAGCAATTGTCTCTACTGCTCAAAGTTAACATAAACCTCAACATTGCAACCCATAAACAATGATTGTCGAATAATAAGTTGATATAGTATTCACTTCTAACTTCAATGGTATAATTGGGTAACATCTTAGCCAATTTCTCCATTCCTCTACGGATTTAACCCTTGGTTGACAATCTCCTAGTCTTGAAACAATATTCCATATACTTAATTTGGTCGCTTTAATTGCTCTAATTTAGCATTAACCCTTGATTTGGTCTCGTCCACCAATATAACTTACAAAACACACCCTAGAATTAACTAAAACTTTGGTCTCGTCCACCTTATTAGTTAATCTAATGCTGCTACAAAGAGAAATGGACTAAATGTATGTAAACCTTTGGTGTAGTGTTGTAGTCTAACTAACAAGGTAATCCTTAATTTCTCCATATAGACACTAAGAGTCCAAACATTAACTCTTACTCTTGATATAGAATCAAAATTAATATAATTATGAGAAATACTCTTATTAATTAGTACATAATACAACTTGAATCAGATCAATTTAAAATACGACTCCACATTTTCCCACACACATCCGCATGAGTCAACCACCTCACTACCACCGCACATATCAACAACTTTCATTCATATTTATATACTTTCCACCACAACATTTATATTTATCTTTACAAAGATAAAGCGGTTCGATGTATTCAACTATAAACTAAACCACATACAACTGCACGAAATCCATTGTAGGACTAATAAGAAAAAAAAATAATTAAACCATGAAGAGGACTAATAAAGCAACTAATTCTACCTGAAGTTCATTTAATAATAATAATAATAATAATAATAATAATAATAATAATAATAATAATAACAGTATAGTAGTAGTAGTAGTAGTAGTAGTAGTAGTAGTAGTAGTAGTAGTAGTAGTAGTAGTAGTAGTAGTAGTAGTAGTAATAGTAGTAGTAGAAGTAGTAGCAGAAGTAGCAGCAGCAGTAGAAACAGTAGTAGCAGGAGCAGTAGTAGCAATAGTAGTAGTATTAGCAGTAGCAGTAGTAGTAGCAGTAGTAGCAGTAGCAGTAGCAGTAGTAGTAGTAATAGTAGGAGTAGTAGTAGTAGTAGTAGTAGTAGTAGTAGTAGTAGTAGTAGTAGTAGTAGTAGTAGCAGCAGCAGTAGTAGCAGCAATAGCAGTAGTAGCAGCAGCAGTAGTATCAGCCGTAGTAGTAGTAGTATTAGTAGTAGCAGCAGCAATAGTATTTGTAGTAGTAGTAGCACAATAGTAGGAGTAGTAGTAGTAGCAGTAGTACTAGTAGTAGCACGAGCATGAGTAGTAGTAGGAGCAGTAGTAGGAGCAGCACTAGTAGCAGCACTAGTAGTAGCAGCACTAGTAGTAGCAGTAGCAGTAGCAGTAGTAGTAGTAGTAGTAGTAGTAGTAGCAGCAGCAACAGCAGCAATAGTAGCAGTGGTAGCAGCAATAGCAGCAGTAGTAGTAGTAGTAGCAGCAGCAGCAGCAGTAGTAGTAGTAGCAGCAGCAGCACCACCAGCAGCACCAGCTGCAGTAGTGGTAGTAGTAGTAGTAGTAGTAGTAGTAGTAGTAGTAGTAGTAGTAGTAGTAGTAGTAGTAGTAGTAGTAGTAGTAGTAGTAGTAGTAGTAGTAGTAGTAGTAGTAGTAGTAGTAGTAGTAGTAGTAGTAGTAGTAGTAGTAGTAGTAGTAGTAGTTTTTAGGAGTAGTAGTAGTAGTAGTAGTAGCAGCAGCAGTAGTAATAGGAGTAGTAGTAGCAGCAGTAGCAACAGTAGTAGCAGCAGCAGGAGGAGCAGCAGTAGCAACAGTATTAGTAGCGGTAGTAGCAGTAGCAACAGGAGTAGTAGCAGCAGCAGTAGTAGTAGTAGTAGCAGCAGCAGCATCAGTAGTAGTAGTAGTAGTAGTAGTAGTAGTAGTAGTAGTAGTAGTAGTAGTAGTAGTAGTAGTAGAGTAGTAGTAGCAGCAGCAGTAGTAGCAGCAATAGCAGTAGTAGCAGCAGTAGTAGTATCAGTCGTAGTAGTAGTAGCACCAATAATAGTAGTAGTAGTAGTAGTAGTAGTAGTAGTAGTAGTAGTAGTAGTAGTAGTAGTAGTAGTAGTAGTAGTAGTAATTGTGATAGTAATACTAATAGTAATAATAGTAGTAATATATTCATAGTAATAGTAACAGTAGTAGTAGTAGTAGTAGTAATAGTAGTAATAATAATAATAATAATAAATAGTAGTAGTAATAGTGTAAGGAGGGAGATCCCATCGTAAGGGGTCCTTCCTTGGATGCCCATGGTCATTTAAAAGCCTAGGACCTTACACTTGTTAAGGTGTAGTAGGATTTGAATTCCTGACTGTTTGGGGGACCTTGAATTAGAATTGATCCTATCATTATTCTTTTTTAAAAGAAACAAGTAGGAATCACCAATAAGTTTTGGGAAAACTCATAAACCTCGTTCATGCCTTTCTTCCATGTGAAGTTCATGGAATAATTAGCACGAGTCGTAAGTTTACCCATGCCCAAATTGGTTTACATAAACTAGAAATGAGTTTGGGAGCGAGGGTACTAAAATAACGTTACTTTTTAGGAGGAATCGCTATTCTAGCCCTAGTACGGCCTCTACTAGTTCTTCCTTTTTTTACAATTTCATCACCAAACAATATATGCAACGCGATACCTAAAACTAAATTAGTTGATTTTATTTATACACATTAATTCACGTAGGAATTACATTGCAACGTCGTTATTCTTTATTTAATTAAATTCGTGAATATGACAAGAAATAAACAATATTCGCCTTGGCTTAAGTGAGCAACCATCAATTAATTATTCAATTCTAATCTTATTTAATGCAAGATACTATGTGGAATTGATTAATTAAACCTTTTAAAGTGATCAAGAAACACTATTTAATTAATTAAAGTCCTTTAAACAAGAAAATAAAATTGATTTATTTAAGTGCTCCGGAATTTACCACTTCTCTTTGCTAGATCTCCATTTAGAACACTTATGGACTCCTTTTTGTTTGGGAACCTCCACCATAGTAACAAAATATCAAAAGGGGTGAGTGTTTAAGACAACAGGGGTTAGGTAGCACAAGTTCACAAGTTTTTCGCAAGAGTTTAGGGTTAATTTTATGTGTATTTAAGCCTAGGATTAAGCCTCTATTTATAGGGAATGAGTAGGTTTAGGATTTTGAACATTCTGCCGCAGCAGGTGACGCGCACAAATGGATTAGTTGCGCGCGGCCACCCAGCGCAAGTGATTGCGCTGCGCTGCTATAGCCAGCGCAACTAATTATCTTCCGCGAGGCTTTATGGCAAGATTAGATTTTCCAATTTTTTAAATTCTGAATCTTTAACGAGCGCAACTCTGGCAGTTGCGCTGAGTGTCGCGCACAACTGGATTAGTTGCGTGCGCCTGCCAGCGCGACTCCTTAAGATGCGCGTGTTATTTTCTGCGGCAGCGATTATTTTGACATAGGCGCTCCTAAATCCGTCATTATTGGGTTTTAAGTCTAAGCCTAATTATGATCGGATTTGATTGATTGGACTCCATTTGGATTTAGTTCTTGGTTTGGGCTAGTCTTTTGTGTTTTATGGTTTAACCAGTTATCCATAAGCATTCTTCACTTCAATCCAACACGAAGATGGTTTTATTTATCGTCATTGCACTTCCTGTCGGGACAGGTGGCAAAAATTAGGTGTCTACAAATATTAGTAGTAGTAGTAGTAATGATGATGATGATGATGATGATGATGATGATGATAATAATAATAATAAATAAAATAATAATAATAATAATATAATAATAATAATAATAATAACGGTGGTTGTGCATTCTGGTCCGGTGGTTTCAGGCGTCTTAGGTGCTTCTTTTTGGGCGAATTCTGGGTGGAATCAGGCTGCTCTGGTGGCTTTCCGTTGGTTTTTAAATGCAAATTAGCTGCGTTTGTGATCAGGTTTCCGGCTCCGATCTCGAGTTATTTTTAGGCATCATCTTAAGGTGTTTCGGGCGTGTTTCAAGTCGAGGTTTTGGTCAGTGTTCATGCAGTTTTTTGCTCATGGAGTTTTGCCGTGTTTTCAGCGTGATTTTGGTAGTTTTTTCGGTCATTTTTCCTTGCTGTTTTAAGGTTTGTTTGGGTCCTTTTTGTTGCGGATTCTGGGCAGTTTTTGGGTGCAGTTTTGGAGTCCATTTGGTGCTATTTTTTGGGTGTTGTCTTGGTTTCCAATTGCTGCTGATTTGGGTGCAGTTTAGGTGTGGTTTTGGTACAGTTTTGGTGTGCTTTTGTTGTTGGTTTGGGTGCAGTTTTGGGTGCTGATTTGGTGCTGTTTTGGGGCGTTTTTAGTGCAGATTGCATGTTGTCGTGGTGTCCAGTTGCTGCTGCTTTGGGTGCAGTTTAGGTGTGGTTTTGGTGCAGTTTTGGTGTGCATTTGTTGTTGGTTTGGGTGCTGTTTTGGTGTTCATTTGGTGCTCTTTTAAGGCGTTTTTAGTGCAGTTTGCGTTGTGTTGTGTTGCGGAGTTATGGTTGATGTTATGCCTCCTTATGTTCTCTTTCATTGCCCGTTTGTGGGTCTTAATGGGTGTCAAGATGGCAGGGGTAATGGGCTCACTAAAACCTCTTTGATCACTCATCTTTGTGACCATCATTGTTGTGAAGATGAGCGGGATATGACCCGTCATTCTCTTAATTTGGATTTGGCTATTTTCTAAGAGGCCGAGATGACCTTCCGTCATATGGGCATTTGGTTATGTCGGGAGTGTTTCAAGACGCATTCTCTTCGTATGAAGTGTCGACATGGTCCTGATGATTTTGTGGCCCCTCCTGACTTGGGAGATGGTGTTATTCGCTTTGTTCTTTTCGGTTTCCCTAAACCGCAGGTTCCTTCGGTGGTATCTCCTGGTGTGCCTCTTGAGCATCATCTCTTGGTGTGCCTCTTGATAAGGTCATTGGCAAGCTTGATGATATCTCTTGTTGGGTTCAATTGCTTGTGTTGCCTCTCTGTGTCCTTAAAACCTTTTCCCCGCGGAGTAGTTGAAAGTGTTCTTTAGGTGTCAGGCGTCAGCGGCAGGAAGAAAGTATCACCTCTGCTATTTGTTCTTAGTGTGAGCCTGGTGGTTCTGTGCAGCTTGTGCGAGACACGTTGGCTGATGTGTCTCCGCCTTTGTTGGATGTTGATGAGGACCATGATTTATCCGAGCGTAATATTAAGCACTGCAAGAGAAAGATTTCTGACGGGCACTTCACTGCTGCGGTTAGGGTTCTTTCGTCTTCTGGTCTTGCCCTTTACAATGGCGCTACTCTTGCAGATTTGCAAACTAAGCACCCTTCCTTTCCGGCTCCTATCATCCCGGATATTCCCGTTGATCAGCACCTTATTGCTACTCCTGCTGTTGTTTTGGATTAGATTAGGGGTTTTCCGCGTGGTACGTCATGCGGTAGAGATGGCTTGCGTGCTCAACACCTTATGGATTGTTTGAGTGTTGCTATTGTTGCTATTTCAGATGAATTGGTGGACTCTATTTCACAAATGGTTAATCTTTTTCTCGCTGGAAAATGTCTTGCTGTGTTGGAAGAATACATTGCTAGTGCTCCTCTTACGCCGCTTGTCAAGCCTGGCTGTGGTATTCGTCCTATTGTTGTGGGTATTGTTTGGAGGCGTCTAGTTTGAAAGGTTGGTGTTGCTTTGATTGGTCCGCATCTAGGAAGCTATCTCGGAGGTCTTCAGTTTGGTGTTGGGGTGTCGGCGGATGGTGAAGCCATTCTTCATGCTGTTAGTCGTTTGGTTGAGGTGCGTGGTGGTGATGTTGGCCTCTCAATGTTGTTAGTGGATTTCCAGAACGCCTTTAATTTGGTAGACCGGTCGACTTTGTTGCGTGAGGTTAGTCTCCGTTGTCCTTCTCTCTCACGATGGGTTGAATTCTATTACTCTTCTCCGGCCAGATTGTTTTACGGGGAGCATATCTTATGGTCATGTCAGGGGGTACAACAAGGTGATCTTCTTCACCAGTTACTGTGCCAAATTAGGGATTCTTTGACTTATGTTTGCAAGTTTGGTATCTAGATGACGGTACCATTATTGGTGATACCTTAGTGGTAGGAAAAGTTTTAGAGTTGATTTAAGCGGAGGGACCTCGTCTCGGACTCCATGTCAACGTTGAGAAAACGGAAGTATTCTGGCCCTCGAAGGACCCTCGTAGCCGTCACGTCGGTGTCTTTCCTCCGGATATTGGTCGTCATGTGCATGGTGCTAAGTTGCTGGGTGGTCCTGTCAGTGCTGATTCCTCTTTCTGTGGTGAGCTTGTTTCGCAGAGAGTGTCGAAGACCATTGTGCTTATGGATGTTGTTTCTAAGCTCGATGATCCCCAATGCGAGTTGTTTCTTCTTCGCACGTGTACTAGGGTTTCAAAACTCTACTTTGCTATGCGCACTTGTCCTCCTCGTCTTTTTGAAACGGCATGGGGTTCATTTGACGTGGCCCTTCGAGCTTCTTTGGAGCGCATTGTAACTGCTTCGGGGCCTGGTTTTGGTAATTGGCAATGGCGACTTGCAACCTTACCTTTTTCTTATGGTGGTTTGGGTGTCTATTCGGCGGGTGATGTTCGACATTTTGCTTTCCTAGCGTCGCGTCTCCAGTCTTCTGGTCTTCAGCCTACGCTTCTTCGCGATTCTAGTATTGTTGGTCTGGGACCGGCCTTTGATGGTACCCTAAGTCTTTTTCACAGGACTGTGGAGAGTGACCTTTTGAGTAACCCTAGTGAGATCGTTGCCCCCAGACTCATGATAAAATTGGCAAATATATATTTCACGAAGGTCACTGCATCTGCGGATTCCACCTTCTCCTTATCTCCGCGTCAGGTTGCCTTATGGAAGTCCCAGCAGGGGGATCACTCTTCAGCCTGGTTGTGGACGGTCCCGATATTGGGTTTGGGACAAACTATAAATGGTAAAACTTACCGTAGTGTTCTTTGCTATTGATTGGGTGTTCCTTTGTTCTCCGTTTCAACACCGTGCTCTGCTTGCTCAAGGGTTTTTTATGGAGATATTTACGATGATCATGCAGTGTCTTATGCTGGGATGGTAGGTATTAAGCATCGGCACAACGTTGTTCGTGACACCCTTGTTGATATTTGTTTTCGGTCCGGGATTTCTGCTCGAAAGGAGGTTAACGTTTGGTTAACTGGTGGGAACGACGGGGCGCTACGACCAGCAGATGTGATGTATGTGTCGACTTGACAGGGTCTTCACCTTTGACACAATCGAGATTGTCTAACTTCGTTCCTGTTCATGTTGTGTCGGCGGCAGCTCGGCGAAAGCGGGACAAATATGGGGCATGTTGCAGGGCTATTGGCTATGGTTTTCTTCCTTTCTCCTTTTCTTTATTAGGGGAATTAGATAAGGATGATATTGCGTTGCTGAAACGGGTTCAAGCGTTTGCTAAGACACAGGATATTGGTGCTCGTGAAGCTGCTCACATCTTTAATAGGATCGGGTTCGCTATAGCTAGAGGGGTGGGGGCCCAGATTGTGTCTACCAATTTTTTGTAAATTGATTGGATTTGTAGGTTTTAATGATGATAATAATAATAATAATAATAATAATAATAATAATAATAATAATAATAATAATAATAATAATAATAATAATAATAATAATAATAATAATAATAACAGCAGCAGTAGTAATAACAGTAGTACGTAATAATAGTAGTAATAGTAATAGCGGTAATAATAATAGCAACAATAGTAGTAATAGCAATAAAAATTATTAATATTAGTAGCAGTAGTAGTAGTAGTAGTAGCCAGTGTTTGAAAAGGCGCGCCTTAGGCGCACCTAGGCGCCTAATAAGGTCTGAGCAAGGCGATTTTATCTAAGCGCAGGTGAGGCGTGCCTAGGCGAATAAGGCACTGAGGCGCTTGTATATTGCGTCTGATTGAATTATATGTGCTTGCAGCTTTATTATAATAAAATATTATTATTATATTATTATTATCATACATACATACCTTAACAAATAGAAAGTGGGCCAAACTCCCAAAGCCCTAGTGGAGCACGGAAGACTCTAGAGAAGTGGAGAAGAAGAATATAAAAGAAAAAGAAAGAAAGACTGAAGAAGTTTGTTCAGAAGATAAGCACGTAAAAGAAGAATATTAAAAGGTAATTTCTATATTTTTTTTCTCTCTTAATATCTTTTATCTTCTCCAATCTCTTTCTTTCATCTATTTCTCTCTCATCTTTTTTTTTTCTTCTGTAATTCCAACTGCTCTTATATAGTGGAATTTACCAATTTTTATTTTTTAATGAACCACCACCTTTTTTTTGGCAAAACCATCACCAACTCATAAAAATATTTAAAAATGAATTCTTGTCACTATATTACCCACGTTATATACATAAAAAAAAATTCTACGGATATACATATATTATTGTATATAATATTAATACATACATTTTTATTTCTGTTATATAATCTGCTTGATGCTATTATTTAATGTATATAGATATATTACTTTAATAATATTACTAGTTATTTTTTTTAAGGTAAGATACAGGAAAATTAGGAACGTCTTCTAGCAAGACTTTAACCTAATTTATCGAAAAGTAAAAAATAAGAAAACTTGCTATCCATGAAGGGGTCAATATCTTGATGTGTCGGGGTAGAATAGCCTAGAGAGGCAACATAATCTGCTGCTCGATTTCCTTCACGATATATATGCTGAGAATCAAAAGCTGAGAAAGACTCCAGAATCTTTTTAATGTCGTCCATGAGCAGATGTAGTAGAATTTTCCCTGTAAAATATTAATAACAGTTAGATTATCTCCTTCAATGAAAATATGGGAGATGTTATGGGTTCTTGCTAAAAGTAGACCATTACGAAGAGCAATAGCTTCAGCCAGAAAAGCCGAGCCAGAGCCCAAATTATAAGTGCGGCTAGCTATGTGGTTACCTAGGTGGTCACGGAGGACCACACCAGCCGTAGCTGAATTAGTTAAAGCAGAGACATCAAAGTTAAGTTTACAAAATCCCAGAGGGGGAGGGGACCAGGATATAGAAGAAGGGGTAGGAGGAGACGGAGAGGAGTGAACAGGAGGACTAGTAGGATGTAGATTATCCAAGAGAGAGCGGGATTGCCATTCCTGAAAAAGAGTAAAAGCACGACAAAAAATGGTATCAACGGTAGGGGTAGAGCTCTTAAAGATAAGGGCATTTTGACATTTCCAAATGCTCTAGAACATAATGGGTATCTTAGGAACAGCCTTGGGAGAAGAAGTTTTAAGAGAGCAAAAACGGGCATGGACTGACGAAGAAGAGACAAGGGAGTCAACCCAGTTACGTACGGCCATAGAAGACCAAACATCCCTAACAAAGGAGCACGAAAGAAAAAGATGGTCTTGAGATTCGGGAAAAGAATTACATAGGGAACAAACGGGAGAGATGTCAATATTCCGAGAAACCAAAGTTTGTCTAGTTGGAAGACTGTTTAGGAGAATTTGCCATAAAAATATCATAATTTTGGGAGGGATATCTTAATTCCAAATCCAACGAAATTCCCATTTAAGGGGTAAGATAGAAGGAGAATGAGCTAACCAAGTTGCCGATTTAACCGAGAATTGACCATCCTTAGAAAGTCCCCAACAAGGTTCATCTGGAACAGGGGAGGAAGGAAACGGAATACCTCGAATGAGGTGAACAAGATCATGAGGGAGACAAGATTGTAAGAGGGAAACATTCCATGAATTGTCATCAGTAATAAACATATCAACGGTAATATCAATATTGGAAATAGTATCTGGGTCCAAATCCAATAAAGCTATAATGTTAGTGTCAGCACACCAAATGTCTACCTAGAAGAGGATAGAAGTATCATTGCCAATCTTCCAACGGAGTCCTCTAATCAAGAGTGGTCGTGTTTGTAGTATTTTCTTCCAAATCCAAGAGTTTCTTGACTGAGAACGGTAAGTTAAAAAATGAGATTATCTAAGATATTTAGCTGTAACTGATTGAACCCACAAATTAGTAGGATCGGTAAGTATTTTCCATCCTAACTTAGCCAAGAAATCAGAATTAACAGCAGCAGACTTACGCAGGCCTAAACCCCCTTGACTTTTAGGTTGACAAATAGTGTCCCAAGCAACCATAGGTATACCAGTCTTAGACGGAGATTGCTTTCAAAAGAAATCACGATTAATTTTGTCTAGAGAAGAGGTAACAGAAGAAGGTAAACGAGCTGTAGTCATGGCATAGGAGGGGATAGCCTCAAGATGACTTTGAATTAAAACAACCTTTCCAGCTTTAGAAACCAAATTTGAGGCCCAAGAATTCATTTTCTGATCAGCTTTTGCAATAAGATGCTGAAAATTATCTTTAGTATAACGAGAAGAGTTAAAGAAAACCCCTAAATAACGACCAAGGAAGGATTTAGGTGTCATATTAAAGAAACCTGCCAAAGAGGATTTAGTATTATTAGATACATATTTAGAAAAAACCATAGAAGACTTATTAAAGTTAATAAGTTGACCCGATAACATGGAAAACTCATCCAAAGTATTCCGAAGAGAAGACACGGCTGTAGAAGTGGCTTTACAGTAAACAAGACTATCGTCCGCAAAGAGTAAGCAAGGTATTTTAGGGGCTGTTGGTGCAATTTTAACCCCGAGGCCTAAAGATTTGTTTTGACTAAGAAGTACTAATTTTTTTGTTAGTACTTCCATACAAATAACAAAGAGGGCCGGGGAAAGAGGATCTCCTTGACGTAACCCCCTAGAAGGTGTTATGAGAGCAGTAGTGACATTGTTGATAGTAGGAGAATAAGACACAGTGACAACACAAGCTTTAATCCAATTAATCCAAGTAGCATTAAAGCCGAAGGCGGAAAGAGTAGCCCATAAAAAATCCCATTCAATGCGATCATAGGCTTTTTCCATATCTAGTTTCAGAGCCAACCAACCTTTCTTACTTTTGGATTTATTGAACAAGTTTAGAATTTCATGGACCAACAAAATATTATCCTGAATGGCATGATCAGGGGCGAAAGCATTTTGGTGAGGACCTATAATCTTCTTTAAATAAGGCTTCAATCTGTTAACCAATAATTTGGAGATAGCTTTATAAATAGTAGTACATAGACTAATGGGTCTATACTGACTAGCCTTTGGGGGGAGTGGACTTTAGGAATTAACGTGATAATAGTATGATTTAATTCCCTAAGAAGAATACCATTGTAAAAAATACCTCTAATAGCTTTACAAATATCTTGACCAATTATGTTCCAATAAAATTGAAAAACTTTTGGGCCATAACCATCTGACCCAGGAGCTTTATAAGGGGACATGTCAAAAAAAAAAAAAAACAGATCGTATCTCATCGTCTATAAAAACCATTGTGAGTTGTAGATTATCATCTAGAGAGATGATTGGGTTAATCCAAGGTAAAGAAATGGTTCGATCATGGTTAAAAGCAGATTTAAATCTAGTAGAGAATTCAGTATAAAAGAGGTCTGTAATATCGGATGGATTATCAACCCATTGATTATCATCGTTTTGCAGACGAAAAATTTATTTTTTACTAGAGCGAAACTTAACTGATTCATGAAAAAATCTAGAGTTACGGTCACCTTTGGTTAACCATAATTTGCGTGCAAATTTACCCCAAAATTTTTGACCAAACAAAAGAAGCTTTTCACGTCGACGAATAAGTCGACTAAGGTGTTGACGTATATGAGCATTGTCTGGAAAAAGTTGTAATTGAGATTCTACAGAACTCAATTTTGATTGATTCAAACTTAATTTAGCTTGGACATTACCATATTTAGAATGGTGCCAATGCTTTAAGTCTGTTTTAGTACGCTTCAATTTTTGTAAAATGCAAAAGAAACGAGAGCCAGTATGTCGAGTCTTCCAATTTTTAACAATAATATTCTGAGCTTCTACATCCGAAGTCCAGATATTCTGAAATCGAAAAGAAGAAAGTCTAGGCGTCATATTATTATTAGTAACCAAAACAATAGGGGAATGATCAGAAATGGAAAAGTGTTCATATAAAAGGGAAGCATCCGGATATAAAGAAGACCATTGAGAACTAACAAAGGAACGATCTAATCTTTCATAAATAAAGTGGGATTGAAAAGGACGCTTCCCGAAAATGAATTTCCCATAGCATGGATGTCTATAGCTTGCGTAAATTGAGCAAAATGTTGAAGTCTAAAACATCTAGCAAGGGAAGGGGGTTTTCCACCTTGCTTATCATTAAGTAAATATAAGTCATTAAAATCCCCAATAATACACCAAGGTAGGGGAGAACTTGAAACAAGGTCATAGAGCTCCGACCAGAACATCACTTTTTGAGAGGTTTGAGCAAGGGCATATATAGAATAAAGCATAAAAACAAAATCAAGTGCTAAATCATGAATAAGTAAGGATGCAATCCTATGCTGCAAATGTACGACAGGGACAGAGATATTAGGAGAGTTATAGCAAACCCACATTCCACCACAATGCCCTACCGGATTGATGATATGAACAAATTCATAACCTAAGGTTTTACTCAATCTATGACTATTAGAAGGGGAGCTCATAGTCTCAATTGCAATAAAAATGTCTGGATTGCTTTTTTTCTTTAGGAAAATAATCTCACTAATAGCCTGTGAACGCTTAGCCCCTCTAACATTCCAACTAATAATCTTCATAAAGAAGTATAAGAGGAGTAAAAAACAAAAAACATACTACAAGAATGTAGGAACAAATTCCTATAACTTTGTAAACAAAAGAACAAAAAAATCCCAGGTTTCATGGAAACCAATGTCATAAGTTCCTATGGAAAAATCAGGAACATAGTCAAGAGCAAATAAATGGAGAAGGGGGAAAATCGTAAGAAAATAGGCCAAAAAGCGTAGACAGCCCAGACAGTTCCTGTAAAACAAGAAGAAAGTGTATAAATGATTTGAAGAGAATAAAAATAACAAAGGAAACCAAAAATACACCAAACAACAAAAGCAGAAGATGAAAATAAGAAAGACAAATAACAAACTGAAAAGAAACAAAGAAAGAGTAGATAAGAACTACCCAAAATGAACAGAAAAAAGCAAAAAGAAAATACGACTAGAAATAAGAGAAACGAAAATTAAATGTAAATTGATACAACAAGAAGTAAGAAATAAAGGACAAAGTGTGGACAGACTGTAAGAACTAGGAATCAGACCAACAAGTGTAGAAGACCTGACAGCATGAGAAGTCACATCATCCTGAGACATGAAAAGTATGAGGGAGTAGCTAAACCTGTACATAAGGGAATACAGAGAACAAAATAGAGGTAATTCATATAGAGGAAACTTAGTCCAAAGGAAGAAGAACCAATAATACACTGCCCATTGAGCTTGGAACACAGTCAACAAAAATAGCAAGGAAAGGACAAAGCAAAAGCATTGTAACTTGTAAAAGAGATAAGGACAAGGAGCAACAATGCAAAGGGGGAGAATTAGAAAGCGCATTAGTCCTAATATTACCAGAGGAGGGCATGCAAATATGAGCTAAGTGGCTCAAAAAGAGTAAGTAAACCCATTTAAAAAGATTCCAAAAAAAATATTCATAGTATTTAACCGCAACACAGCAGGAATTCCGATAATAAAAGATGGGAAGGCTAAATAAGCATAGGACCAGTAGACATGAAACATAAGGAAAAGGGAGATAAGTAGAAAAAATAAAGTACCTTAGTGGACAGAGTAAAATCCACAAATGTCCAAAGTGGGAAAACCACATACCAGTCTGAATCCCAAAAGTATGAAAGCATTCAGCAAAAAGAGAGGGCAGAGGGTAAAGAAACCCAGAAATAAGTAATAAAAAAAACTAGGATGAAAACAAAGACAAAAAGAAAAAGGACCAATAACAAGAAATAGCTTGAAATATGTACATATATTATTATAATTTGATATAGAGATAGCATCTGGTGATACATCATAAAAACAGAAAATAGTAACATAGTACAAAGGAAAAGCAAAAAAGAAAGATGCTTATATTCAGAGGGAAAACAAGCATCAAAACTAGTACATACAAGTACACCTAAATAAAAGTTAAGACTAGTACAAATACTAAGTAGGAGAGTGAACAGACAACAAAAGAGTAAAGGCAGGCCGTAAAGGTGGAAAAATTGGACAGAAGACCAGATCATTTTTTAGGGAGCCTTGAAGAAGTCGAGTCTTCAGCATCTTCAGTCCTCCTCCTCTTACCAGAGGATTCAGAGGAGCAGGCAGAAACATCGACCCACATAGCATCAAAAAAACGTTGTTCATCATCAGAGGAAAGACCTGTATGCTGATTGGAGTTTGTGCCATACTCATAAACAGGAGGAGTTGAGGCATCATGATCATCCAATAGTTGGTCCATGAGAGAAGGAGAACTATCATCTTCTATCAGAAGAGGGGATGCATCAGCATCAGCAGCAGCAGAAGGATTAAGAGGGGTGGCCTCTCTCATAACATCCTCTATGGACTCATGGGCAAGCAGCATTAAGTACTGGTTATCCATAGGGACAGACGAAGAGGGAGGGACATGCACAACCATGGAACCTGAAGGAAATGAGGGAATCTCAGAGGAAATAGGCTGGTTGGGGTTAATAACAGTAGAACCAGGTTTCGCTTTACTCCTCTTTCGCCGCTTTTACTCCCAGATCCTTTCTTCTGCCATTAATCCCCGCTGCTCAACTTCAATTTTAGCTTCAATTGTGCTCTCACTACTGTTTATCGATCTATGGTTCTCTCAATTTCAAGGTTCAATTGCAATTTGGCTCACAACTTTCGGCCTGTACTATTGTGACTAAATCTATCCATTTACGTGTGACTAAATCAATGACCTATTTTTTTTATAATATTGACTATCTGGAAAAAAAAAAAAAAAAAAAAAAAAAACACACACACACACACACAAATAAAAAAAAGGTCAATGACATCCTATTTTGTATAATATTAACTATCTGATTGATATTGTTATGTAATTACTTACTGCTATAATGCATTACTTGTTGCAATCTGCTGTTGTTCTGTATATACATACATTACTTGATGTTGCTGCAATTGTTGTAGTTATTACTAAATCAATGACATCCTACAGGCATGGAGAATAATACTCCCAAAAACTCTGACTTGGGTTGGAAATATGGTTTTCTAGTTGGCCCGAAAAAAAACAAATGATGTTATATGCAAGTATTGTGGAAAAGTAGCCAAAGGTGGAATTCATGGACTTAAACAACACTTGCGGCTGGTGGATATCGTAACATAACAATCTACAAAAAAAATGCCCTGATCATGTGAGCGAAGAAATTATTGAATACTTGGCTAAAAAAAAAAAAGAACGATCGAGCACAAATGAACTTGGAGCATGACTTTGATGAAGATGCTAATTATGATGAATAAGAAGATGGAGATGAAATGAAAATGACAGCTAGCTCAAAGAGGAAAACAGCAGCAAATGCAGCAAGAAATGTAAAAAAATCAAGACATGTTGGGCCAATGGACGCTTTTATTAAGCCTCCAAGTGAAACAAAAGGCAAGCAAAGAACACTTGATGAATCTTGCAATAAAGAACAAAGATAAAAGGCTTGTGGAAGCTTTGCTAAATGGATGTATGATGCTGGAATTCCATTCTATCCTAGCTTTTGAGTTGCAATTGATTCTATAACAACAGCTCGAATAGGAATGAAGCCTCCTGCTTATGAGGTTCGAGTTCCCTTCTTGAGAAAAGAAGTTGAAAGCACTAGTGAGAGCATGAATAATCATAGACAAGAACGGACAAAAACGGGTTGTTCTATTATGTCGGATGGATGGACAGATAATTGTGGAAGGACAATCATTAACTTTTTGGTTAATTTTCCAAGAGGAAGCATGTTCTTTGAGTCGGTGGATGCCTCAAACTACTCAAAAACGGGTGACAAACTACTTGAGCTTCTAAGTAAAGTTGTGGAAAAGGTAGGAGCAGACAATGTTGTGCAAGTCGTCACAGACAATGGAAGCAATTTTGTGGCTGCTGATTAGTGTTTTAACTTTTAGTAGAACCTAACACTAATGCGTATAATGCTGTAATTTTTCACTTAAACTAAAACTTTGAGAAATGATGACAGGTTCACTCTTAATGGCGAAGTATAAGCACTTGTATTGGACTCCATGAGCTTCCCATTGCATTGATCCAATGCTTGAAGATATTGCCCATATTCGGGTTATTGATAAAGTCATAAAGAAAGCAATTCAGATGAACAGCTTCATTTATCAAGGCCCAGGTCTTTTGAATTTGATGAGGGAATTCACAAAACAGAGAAACTTGCTAAGGCCCTCAAAGACTAGATTTGCAACAGCTTTTATCACACTTTCATCAATACAAAAGCAACAAGATAATATGAAAAAGATGTTTACATCTCAAGAATGGAGGACTAGTAAATGGGCCAAAGAACCGGGAGGCAAAAGAGCTGCTGAAACTATCTTGATGCCTTCCTTTTGGAATGGAACTGTGTATGCATTAAATTGTAATGGTCCATTAGTTCGTGCATTAAGGTTGGTTTGTGGAGAAAAAAACCAGCCAAGGGATATATTTATGAGGCTATGGACCGCGTTAAAGAGGCAATTGTTTTATCTTTCAATGGAAATGAGTCTAAGTACAAAGAAGTGTTTGAAATAATTGATAAGAGGTGGGAGTGACAGCTACATCGTCCTTTACATGTTGCTGGACACTTCTTAAACCAAGAGTATTTTTATGATAATCCTCAAATTGAGCAATGTGAAGTAGTAAATGGCTTATATGAATGTATTCAAAGGTTGGTTCTTATTGTTGACAAGCAAGACAAGATCATGGAAGAGCTAACATCTTACAAACAAGCATATGGTCTCTTTGGAAATGCAATGGCAATAAGACATAGGAAGACTAAGGCTCCTGGTATAAATTTCCTCTCTATTCACTTTTACCTTTAATATAAAATTTGTTGTGCAATTATATATTGTATACTAATTTACTATTTATCTTATGAATTTGAAGCTGAATAGTGGGGTTATTATGGCTCTTCAACTCCCACTTTACAACAATTTGCCATCAAAATCCTAAGTCTTACATGTAGCGCATCAAGTGTGAAAGAAATTGGAGTACATTTGAACATGTAAGGAAATGTTCTCAACAAACTAATGTGAACTATTTTATAATTATATATATACAAACTAATTAATGATACCTTTCATTTCCAGATTCACGGCAAAAAAAGAAATAGGCTCACCCAAGCTTGATTAAATGACTTGGTGTATGTTAAGTACAATCGAGCATTAATTGAAAGGCATAAGTTACGTGATAAAATTGATCCGATAGCTTTAAAAGACATCGATGACTCCAATGAGTGGTTGAGTGAGAGGACAGAAGACGCCGAAGATGCATTAGTATTTGAGGATGATGATGGTCTCACATGGGGACACGTTGCAAGTGCATCTGGAATGTATGAACAGAGGTTTAATTTGAGGTCTAAAGGGAGTAGTTCTGGAGGAAGGGGAGGTAGCACAAGTCGAAGTTCGCCACAATGCTAAGGGAAACCATAATACTAGAAGAAGGGGAAGAAGATGAAGAAGATTGGGAAGAAGATGATGAAGGTTATCAATCACTTGAGGAAGATGACATGGAGGAAGACATTGCGCAAGGAGATGACTACATATGATGTCAATCTTCCATGTCCTTTTAATATTATAAGTAACTATGTTTATATATACGTAGTATCTTTGTTGCATAATATTTATAATAAAAAAAAAAATGATGTTTGTATCACCTACATGTGTTTTTGGAAAATTAATATAAAATAAAAATATTTAGATATTTTGTTAAATTATTATGTGCTTTCTTGATTTATTTAATGGGTTATGTATGCTTATGAGTAAAAAAAAAAGGCTTATTTAAGTAAAAGTGCGCCTCACTTCGACAAGGCGTGCGCCTAGGCTCCAAGACCCCTATCGCCTTAGTGCGCCTTTTTATACATTGGTAGTAGTAGTAGTATAATTGACAAAAAATAAAAGGTTAAAAGTGAGCATTTCTCAAAAATAAAAGGTTAAAAAATACAAAGTCTGTTTTTTTTTAGTTGTAATTTTGGGTATTATTTGTGAGATATAAAATGTTCCAAAGTTGCAACTGAATATATATATTAGAGGTAGTATTAATTTCTTGAAAGTAAATATCAAGATAAATCTAACGATATCTAAATTGACAAATTCTGTACTGTAACATTCAAATCACAAGTAGTTAAGGTAGAGTTAGTTAAACTAGATATGGAGCAATTAATTGAATCAGCACCTATAGATAATGACATATGTATAGAAAATAGTTCTGGTAGTAACACTTTCAGCCGATTCAAAATGTGTAATGAATCAAGAATGAAATCAGAAAATACACGACACAAACTATGGAAATGAAAAACTGAAAACCTATGTTACAACACTACTATGCAAATCTTATATAACACCACCATGCAACGATGTGAACAATTAGAGAGGATAAAAAAACAGCCAAGACTTTGCAACCTAAACTAAATTTATACGACTAACCAAGTTAAAAAAGTACTCAAACATTTTCAGGAAACATTAATAAACTTTCGTGTCTCTATCCTTGCACAATACATGCCACTCTTGAAGAACTGCAGCTTGAAGAGCAAGATGCTCCACCTCTTCTGCTGTTAGTTTTGACAAAGTCGAAGGTCCTTTACTTTTCTCTTCCTCCTCCGCTTTTTTCTTTTCTTTCTTTTCCTTTCTCTTTTTCTTCTTCTCCTCATCCTCCCACTCCCCTCCACTACTTTCTTCGTCCTCTTCACTTTCAAGCTCGGTTTTGGGGCGTGGCTTGGCAGCCTTCAGAAGTTCTATTCGCTCCATTGATACTTTTAGGCTTTCAGCAGCAGCAGTTTTAACCTCATCTTCAGGCATGTATTCACAGCCTCCCTCTGTAAGGTCATCTAGCCAACCTTGCAAGTCTGATTCAATTTCCTTTGTGATCGAGGCATCAGATGCTCGTACTACAAATTTACACATCATGGTAGTTGTTTCATCACCCAAGTCGACATTTCTGCTCACTTCACTAGCACCAAATATCATCATCCACAAAAAGCCCCCATGCCATGTTTTAGCAGCAAAGCATAGCTGTTACAATAGAAAGATGGTAAGCAAGGAGGACCCTGATAATATCAAAAAATGTGAAATGAAAAGAGGAACTATATGGAAGCTCAAGAAATAAATGAGGACAGAACACCTCCCTATACCATCAACCCAAAACTATGATTAATAAATAAATAAATAAATTTAAGAGTGTCAAGAGCAACAAACTGGTGGGTATGAGGTAAAATAAAATTGAACAGGTGCGACTGCCATATTGTTCAGGCCTAACGTCCTGTAAAGCAGTTTAAAGACCAAGGTTTCATCTTGTGGTCAAGATTCACAGGGCTAAGCAATCTCAAGTTTGAAGTATATTACAAGGCTTTCCCATTCCCTTCAAGTCTTAAGAGCTCTAACCTCACGTTAAGAACATTTCAGTAGTAATAATTGTAAAACTAACAGGCAACTTGGGGACTTCCAAGGACTACTGGTTCTAGAAAGTCCTTTCAACTCTATGTTTTACAGCCCATTAAAATTGGTTGAAGAGTATTCAAGCAGCTAGGAATTCAATAATAAAAAGAAATGTAAAAAGGGGTATCCAATTCCCTTTCATTTCCTTTCATTACCCAAACATTGGAAATCTATTTACTTTCTTTTCCCACTCCCTTCCTTTCTCTTCTTTTCTATTACTTACATTAAACCAAAAAAGACCCAAATCAAACTACTCTGCAGTTTATATTTCAGCATGCTCAGCCTTGTAAATTACATATACAATATAAAAGATTGGTAATTGATTGAACATATACTTATAATCCCATAATTAAATAAATAAATAAATGTAATAGAATTATTAAGTTCCAATATAGCATTAAGTACGACTTACTGCTCCAAAAGACGTGTATTTCAGCAGACATAGCTACAACAGAAAAATATAAATATAATAATGAAATGTTTATGGACAGATTACTTCTTGAGAGGAGCATATTATCAAACTCTTACTTCCAAGGGTGAGGTTAAATACAATGAGGGAGGGTTTGAAAGGGACTCGAATTTAGTGAACTCTAAGTTCCAAGTGTGGATGACTATAAGGAATAATCACTTTTGGTTCATGTAGCCGACCCCACTTATGGAATTAAGGCTTTGATGGATTGATTGATTGATATTATAATAGATACTGTCATACTTATTCTCACAACCTTGGGTTTACAGATTTGCATTTACAGTAATAAAAAAAATGCAAACAAAATTCATGGTTACCAATTTATCAACTATTGTAAAATTTTCCTTCTGCTTCAGAAGATTTAGCAAACAGATCTTTTAAGCATAAAATAAAATAAAAATTAGTAATTTGTACTAAAATCCAATATGTTCCACATACAATTATAATTTTAGAACATCTTTATTTTTCAATAGAACAAAAGAGAACTTCTACAGTTTGTTTGGGTAATGAAAAGGGAAGGAAAAGAAGGGGAGCGAACAAAAAATAATACTCCATCCCTCCATTTCCCTTCCCTTCCCTTCCCTTCCTTTCCTATCCTCCTCCATTTCCTTCAATCTAAACACACTCCTAGGGAGGGGGAGGGGGAGGGTGAGGGGGAGGGGAAGGAGAAGGGAGGGGAGAAAATAGGGAATACTTTCCTTCTGCTCGAATTTGCATTTGAGTCTACAAGAGATTTTCACCAAGAAATAATACCAATAAAAATATGGGAAAATAATATAAAAATTTTAGTACTTCTCCTGATCTTATTTACTTGCAATATGCCTATTCACAAGCTCTAAAGCACACTCTGGCCACTTAAATATCTAATTCTGTGTAAGTAAACATAATAAAAAGTTTTTACTTTTATAACACACATGAGAACAAAACTAACAAGATCTCACAAGATAATAAAAAATTTTATTACCATTGTTAAAGCAAACAGTCAAAGAAAAGTTTGACCACCAAAATATATGTTGCAATTAATAAAACGGAAATTACAGCTATTTGATAAAATTAGCAAAAAATATGAAGAAAAAAATTTATGGTATCATTGCCACTAATCAAGTAGAACATAATATCCAGCACGAGGTGCTTGCAATTCGTATCCTAAAACTGAGGTGAGCACTTATCTTTGTTAAACCCCAGGGTTATAGCAAAAACAAATTGCTGACCCAATGTCACAAGTTGATAGACCCATAGTATTGGGGGAGGGAGGGGGGGTATTGTATCGTGTTCACAAACTTTAAAGGCTTATAATGAACATGATTAGGAAATTGATTTTGTTTAACCTCAAGTTAGCCTACTGCCTATGTATTATCCCTAAGCTAAAATGATAGGTAAAGCTTAAACATCTAGTTCTCTACAAGCCCAATCCACAAGAAACAGATGCCAAATGGACAATAGCCATAAATGAGATATATTGAGTTAGTAAGCAGGTCATAATGTCTCTCGTACCTGGAATCCAGCAACTGTGCGGATAATGTGGGAGCAAACTTTATGGAAAGGCTTGGATTCCAGAGCCTTCAATCCGCTCAAAAATGGTGAAGAGTCATATTGCTTAGCAGCAGTAGCCATAAAACCACTTCCCTCGTAAGTATATGTGCCCGTGTACTCCACAATAGCTGGTAAGCTTGGCCATAACCGAAAGTATTCCACAGGAGAGATTTTGTGTGGTAGAAGCAGCTCAGTCAATGGAATTTTATAAGGCTGGCACCTCAAGATCACAGGTTCTCCTAGCTCTGGCTTGGAACTCTTTTTTTGTCGTACAATTTGGGGATCTTCTTCAGCATAATCACCTTCATAATGTAGAGGACCAGTGCCATAGAACGGATAATACAGTACTTGTAGCCAAAGGGCACATCTCTCAAAATGAGAAGCTCCTACAGTAATGCTACAAGGTACAGGATCCTACATGATGACATAGTAAAAAGTAAATAGTGATGCAAACACAAACAAGCCAACAAGATAAAAGATAAATGTATGAAAACTCAAACAAACAGACAAATTCACGATAACCAGCAGCAAAATCCCGTTTAGCAACACAATTGAAAACAACAAAATTAAGTACACTGTCCAGAAAATGACCAGGACTAGCATTGTTCAATCCACCGATTCATCTCCATCTGGCATTTAAAATTGTTGCACTGCCTATAATTAGTTGCTATTCCCCAACCAATCTTTCAAGAATAGATAACCTTCATTATTAATGAATAATAGCTCAGTATCGAAAACAGGGACTGCAAAAAGTGTTGTGATACTTTATAGATTAAAAAATAATTATTATAAAAAATTTGAATAGTTATTTGCCTAGAAATTAAAAAGAAAACAAAACAGCAATTGTTAAAAAGTACTTGACATTACAGCATTAAACAATTAGGTCAAACAGAACTGAAACAACATATTCTCTTCCCGACACATCTAACCTATAGTCACAAGATAAGATGGATATAAGTAGATGATTTTGGAGTCACATATTGAACAAGGTTTGGCAAGAGAACCTGTGAAACAAGGTTACGCAACTGCCGCACTGCTTGTGGTGAACCATCCATAAAATATAATGCCCCCGTCAGGCCAACTCGAATATCAGCCCGGTTAAGTTCAATGTCAGTTAAATTTATAACCTGAAAGAATCAATTGCTTAGCTTTTTGATAGGCCACATAGGAAGTCAGAATATTCATGGGGGAAAAATCAACCTTCAGATGCAAAGTGATCCTCCCATCACTGGGATCTGCCAAATGATAAGCTTCAACATAGGATGGATCACTACTGCCGGTCAACGTAAATGCTCTTGGTGGAATCTTAAGTAGAGATGAATCTATTTTACTTGACAGCATGAGCGTCAATTCACTGGGATCAGGCCTCCAAAGCTCTAAAATTGCTTTATGTACCAACCCTTCCAGCTTTCTGTCCTGAGCTGCAGCTACTTCATAGAACTGAACAGTCAACTTGTGGTGGCTAAAAGGATAGTCTCCTTTGGCTTCACTTACCCCAGCCCATCTGAGAAAAGTAAACCACCAAGTAATATGTTTGAGCTTAAACTTATCAATATTTATTCTACAGCAAACAGTTTGCAATATATACCACCCCCCCCCCCCCCCAAAAAAAAAAAAAATAATAAAATAAAATAAAAATCTACAGTAACCAGGTGCAGGAAATTGCAAATAAAGATATACCACTTAGCATGCAAGATACGCTGCAAATACTGAAACAATGGCAAACAGATATTACTGTCGGAGATGAGAGAGCATTTTCCTGGCATAGAGAAGAGTGATATGTATTGGGAAGAGAAAAAACGTTTTGGTTGAATGATGTCTTCGTTATAGGTGAGAATGTGCCCTTTGTATTTTCTGATTCATTTACACTACATGCAAAGAGTAGAAAGACAAATGTAGATACATCTAGTTAATTGTACTTCAAGTTCATGGTAGTAGATAATCCATACATATCCTGTACGTGTCATTATATTCTAATTTTTCTAATCAGTGGCAAACATCTTACTTTTGAAGACTCCTATTCAGCAGTAACTGCAAGTTGGAGCAAGTTAAAATCATATCTTCTCTTCATTAATACCTTA
This sequence comes from Chenopodium quinoa, assembly GCF_001683475.1. Taxonomy (NCBI): domain Eukaryota; kingdom Viridiplantae; phylum Streptophyta; class Magnoliopsida; order Caryophyllales; family Amaranthaceae; genus Chenopodium; species Chenopodium quinoa. Next base: position 4,606,197 of record NW_018745324.1, read on the forward strand.
TCCAGTTTTTATCATTGACTAGGAGAAATACATAAAACATATAACTCTATGAACAAATTATTTCATGGAAGTGTAAAACTAGGGATCCCTACACTTCCACAGATAAGTGCAAGACCTGAAACACCACATAGAGACAAATTTTTATTCATCTAAACTGTCATCTACATAATTGTTTAAGGATGAGACTATTAAGGCTATTATATAGTATATTTCTTTCTCTATGATGTAGTTTTAATAAATATGGTGTACGGAGGCATGAATGACAAATAATTCAAGACACACCTTATAAAATTACTCGAGTATAGTAAGACTACGTTCTTATCACCTTTAAATAAATCTTAGGAAACAAAGTTCAAATGTGCTCCTAACTCCAATAGAGGGCCATTAGAGGCTACTCAAGTTCAGTTCACAGCTACAATAAGCTCTAGAAAGTTTGGATATGCTTAGATACGTAATTTCAATTACAGGTTAAAACACAAACACTAAGATAGAGAATTTGGAATGTGAGTTAGCCAGTTAAGGTAAAAAAGTCGTTGACATAATCCCATATTTAGGTCAATGATCCAAGGTCAGCACGTTTGACGTATTGAGAAGGTTGAAATTACAAATAACAAAGCTCTATACTTTATTAGCAACTCGCAACAAATATTTAAGACCTCTCAATTATGAACAAACTAACAGCATATATTTCAATTAGTATACTCAGCAAAAAGTTCAGATTATAAACTCAACTTCAAAAAAGAGAAAGAAAGAGAAACACAGGTGAGTTGTGAGTATAGGTCAATGAATTTGACAGAAACGACCAGGAGGGAGGATTATGCCCTTAATAGAAAGAATATTTCCGTATTTATAAGGACAGACAGATAAATTTACCGGTCATCTGGATGCAAGGTGGCATACTTAATCCTCTGCAATATCAAACGACACTGATGCTTATTGACAGAATCTGCCGAGCCATTATTTCGGAATTCTTCAAGCTCTTTACTCAGCAACTGACCAGCCCTTGAATTTCGAGACCCCAATCGCTGAGCACTCAGAAGAACTGCCTGGACATCTTGCAGCCTGTTTGTCGTCATTGCAGATGAATCCATATTGAGCAAAACTTTATGGATATTAGTCACAATAATGTTCAGCGGATCATCAGGGTCATCAGCCAAAAGGGGATCTAAACCTTCAAGATCAATGTGCTCAGCTAGAGACCAAATGAGACGGGCAGATATTCTAGGTGTATTCACCTACAAAATGAAAACAGTAAGGGAGGTAATTCTGTAAACCACATCTAGTCCACTAACTTTACGATTTTTTTACACATAATAGCTCTTTGGTATACAACAAAATAAATACTCTTTAAGGCAAACCTTTATGGTTCTCAGACTTCTCACAGTAGGGTCTATAACAAAATTATAGATACGAATAACTAGAAAACTAATAAATGTGTACACGTCTCAAATACAGCTGCGTATGACAATAAGAAAATTACATAAATGGGCTGCAACAATTCTATATAATTTTGAGAAAATGGCATCAAAGGACATCATATGATCTTTATCCATCTAGTGAGTCGGACCTGAATATGAACTCCTTGAACAAAAACAGCTCCCATTTTGATTTGTATGCAAACGCGTGCTTTAGACTTTTAACTCAACTCCTCAGAGAAGGGGATTAAAATCATAAAATCTAATTCCAAGATAATGAAATGTGATTATATAAATTTGAATCAACGGATTAATAGTTATACACGATAAATTGAATATAGCTAAATAATGCTATATATTATATTATACAGGATTTCTGAATGTCCCCAAGACCTAGAAAACAACCACAAGGCTATGGCGTTTTTAGGATTATACGTTCATATAATCTTAAACTCTAAACCTATTACTTCCACCATTCTTTTTTAGTTGACAAATTTTGCCTTGTGACACTGTTCGCAAACTCTAGTTTGACTAGTTTTTATGATTTATAGTTATGGTAAAACATAATCATGTGAGTACTTGTTAGATTGTTAGAATTAGAGTTGTCAAAAGCTGACCCGACCCAACCCGAAATACCGACTCGAACCCGATTATTAACCGACCATCTAAACCCGAAAAAATGTTAACCCAAACCTGACTTGACCCGACCAGAAACCAACACTAGACCCGAGTTGACCCAAGTATGTGAGACCTGAACCCGAACATGAACCGATCTAGAGATGACCCGACCCAAATATAACCCGTAAATTATTGACCTGAACCGAAATTGACTCAAACCCATTTTAACCCGTCAAAACCTGAATTTAACCCGACTTATTACTAGCCCGACCTGAATTCAACCCGACTCATTCCTAACCCGACCCGAATTCAACCCGACGTGTTGCAAATCCGACCCGAAATCAACCCAACTTATTATTCACCCGACCCAAATTCAACCCGACTTGTTATTCAATCCGAATTCAACCCGACCCAAATTTTACATGACGTATTACTAACCCGGCCCAAAAATACAACTCGATTTGTTACTAAGCCGACTCGAAATCAACACGACTTGTTATTGCCCCGACTAAAATTCAACCCAAATTGTTCCTGACCCGATTTCAAATCACCATAAATTCAATTTAGACTTCCTTATTATTGTTGATCAAAGCATTGTCTAAGGAGATCAAGTTGGTTCACGCCAGCAAAAGAAAGGAGCATCATCCCCAAATTTAAAAGTTAAATATAGTACATATTTGTTGTATGGTCAAAGGAGATAATTATCTTCCTAAATTATGGACTATAGTTCCCTAGTATGTTGCCATATATATTATAGTCAAAGGAAATAATCAGCTTAATAAAAAGATAATTATCTATTTATAGTTAGTTGAACCCGAATATGACCCGACTTGGAAGAAATGACCCGACCTGATTGTAACCCGCAAATTATTAACTTGAATATAACCCGACTTGAGCCCGAGAATGACCCGACTTGAAAATGACCCAACCAGATTATGACCCGCAAAATATAGACTTGAATCGAATCCGACTTGAACCCGAGAATGACCCGACTTGAAAATGACCCGACCTGATTATAACACCCAATTTATTGACTTGAACTGAACCCGACTCAAACCCGATAATGACCCGACCTGATTTTAACTCGCAAATTATTGACTTGAGCCGAACCCGAGAATTACCCTAACCCGTGAAATTAAACCCGACCTATTGTTTACCCGACCCAAATGTAACCCAACCTATTATTAACCCGACCTAAACCCGACCCAAACCCAATAAGATGTATGACACGACGTGACCCGACTCAAGCATGACCTAACCCGAACCCGATCCGCTTAGTTTTAAAAAGCGCGCCTAGGTGCACTTGAGGCGCGAGGCAAAGCGAGGCGGTCTACAAAGCGCCTCACTTTGTAAAAGTGTGGCGAAGTCAAGGAGGCGCGCGCCTCAGCGCTTTTGCCTTGAGGTGTGAGGCGCTGTGAGGCGACGCCTTTTAGATGTAAGCGCGTTTAGGACACGTGGAACTACAATTTATTAAAAAAAAAAAAAAAAAAAACCCAGGCTTTAATTAAAGAAATAGAAGAGAGAGAAAACATATCTATTTGAAAATTAAAACCCTAGCTTCCATAAACCAGCCAATTCTCGTTGGGTCTCAACCAATTCTCGCCGGAAACCTGCCAAATCTCGCAGGAACTTGCTGATTATCGCCGGAAACCTGCCGATTCTCGCCGGAATCGACCCAAGTTGTGGTGGATCTCGCCGAAAACCAGGTTAGCTTGCTGGTTTTTTTTTCGTTTTTTGTACTGCTTTTTTTTTTTGAGGAATTGTATACCTTCTTCGTTCTCTTTTTTTTTTTTAATCTTTTTACCGTGTTTTTAAAATTTGTTTTTTTATCTTCTGTGTTCTGATTTTATATTCTTTTTTTTTTTTTTGGCTTTCCAGTTTATTTATTTTAGTTTTTTGGTTCCAATTGTTTTTGTTTTTCTCTGTGTATATATTTATTTTGTTACTGTTTTTTTTTTTTAACGAAAATTGTTACTGTTTTCTGTTATAGGAACATGGATGAAGAGTCTCTTCCTTCCACCGGATCATCCGATCCCAACCCGGCTAGAAAATATGGAAAACCGGAACCTAATAATAGAGTTAATTGGCATTGTAGTTTTTGTGGTAAAGTGACTAAGGGAGGGGCACATCGTTTAAAACAACACTTAGTTGGTGGCTTTAGAAATGTCACTAAATGTCCTAAATGTCCAGAACATGTGAGGGAGGACGTTAAGACTTTTATGATAAACAAAGCTCAAGCAAAAGTGGATAGTCAAATGATGCCAAGCATGTCCCAACTTGAAACGGATGATGTTGATGAAGAAGTGGAAGATGTTGTCACAAAACATGAAAAAGTTGTTAAGAAGCCTAGGCACAAAGGTCCTCACTTCAACTCCTAAAGAAGTAATGCAAGCTAAGAAGGAAAGGAAAGGAATTTTTGGTGCTTGTAATAAGGAGTTAAGGGAGAAAACTTGTAGGACAATTGGTAAGTGGTTTTATGATGCGGGAATTCCATTCAATGCGGCTACCTATGCTAGCTTTGGAGCAATGATTGAAGCTATAGGTCAATATGGTCCCGGATTAAAACCACCAAGTATGTATGAGCTTAGAGTTCTTATCTTGAACAAAGAAGTGAAAGATGTTGAGATGCAAGTAGAGGAGAACAAGAAAGAGTGGGCAAGTAAAGGTTGTTCAATTTTATCCGATGGATGGCGTGATTCGGTTGTCCAAAAGGATATTATAAACTTCCTTGTCAATTCTCCTAAGGGTTCCGTGTTCATAAGATCATTGGATGTATCGGATGTTGTGAAAGATGCGGAGTTATTGTATAAACTTCTAGATAAGATGGTGGATGAAATTGGAGAGGAAAATGTTGTTCAAGTGGTGACGGACAATGCATCCAATTATGTCAAAGCCGGTATGAATCAGTAAATAGTCTTGTCACTCTTATGATATGTTCAATTAAATTTTACTAATTGTTTTGCTTTGTAAGTTTTTATTTAATACCTTTTTTTCCTTTTTGTGAAGAGGAAAAAAACTTGAATCTAAGAGACCTCATCTTTATTGGACTCCTTGTGCTGCTCATTGTATTGATTTGATGTTAGAAGACATTGGCAAACTACCAAGAGTTTTGAATGCACTAAAGAAGTGCATGTATCAATGGCTATATTTATAATCATACCTCTCTGGTGAACTTGATGAGGAAGTTCACACAACAAAGAAATTTACATAGGCCATCAATTACTAGGTTTGCAACATCTTTCATTACACTAGCTCAATTTCATAAGCAAAAGGGCAACTTGAGAAAGATGATAACCTCTCAAGAATGGAGTGCTTCCAAGTGGCAGAAGGAAGCAGGAGGAAAGAGAATTGCAACTTATATTTTGCAAGCAAGCTTTTGGAAGAATGTGGTGTATGCTCTTAAGCTAACAAGTCCCCTTGTTAAGGTGCTTAGACTTGTTGATGGTGAGAAAAAGCCTCCGATGGGATACATTTATGAAGCCATGGATAGAGCTAAAGAGACTATAGCGAAGACTTGAATTAAGAGAAGAGAACTACATTAAGGTATTTGAAATCATTGATAAAAGGTGGGATAGTCAACTTCATCATCCTTTGCATGCGGCGGGTTTTTATCTAAATCCGGAACTTCATTATGATCATTCCGTAAATGTAAATTGTGAGGAAGTTTTGAAAGGTTTGTATGATTGTATTGAAAGGCTAGTTCCGGTTGTGGAAACTCAAGATAAAATACTTGCAGAGTTGGATGAATTTAAGAATGTTATCGGTCTCTTTGGTCATACAATGGCAATTAGGGGAAGGAAGACCAAATCTCCGGCAGATTGGTGGTCAGCTTATGGTGCAACAACTCCTAATCTCCAAATGTTTTCCATCAAAACTCTTAGCCTTTTTTGTAGTGCTACAGGTTGTGAAAGAAATTGGGGTGTTTTTCAACAGGTTTGTACCTTCACTTTTATTGATTTATGTAATATGATTTTATTTTATTACATTAAATAGCTTATATTATTCTATTTTTACAGCTTCATTCTAAAAAGAGGAATCGATTGGCACAAAGTCGATTAAATGACATGGTTTATGTCAAGTATAATCGAGCATTGCAACGGCGATACAAGAGGAAAGACACCATTGATCCCATTGTCTTAAATGAAATTGATGAAAGCAATGAGTGGCTACTTGGAAGAATGGAAGAAGAGGAGGAGGAGGAGAATGATTTTGTATTTGAAGGGGAGGACTTGACTTGGAGTACAGTTAGTAAAGCCTCCGGAGCTAATGAACCTTTCTATGCTACTAGAGGAGCATCAAAAGTTGATAAAGGAAAGGGAATTGCTAGTGGCTCCACTTCTAAACCACGTCATACAATTGTGATAGATGATGATGATAATGAGAATTATGATGATGAGATGGAAGAGGATGTAAGTGGAGATGAGGCTTATCAAGAAGAGGAGGATGTGTATGATGATTCATCAGATGAGGAGATGGATTACTAGTGTCTTAGTATGCCATATAACAAGCTTGAAGACCTACTATGTTTGCTTTTCTTTCTACTTGATTTACTTTTTATGTTGAATGTGTGATTTGCTTTTTAGTTAGAGAGTTTCATGCCATTAGCGCCTTTTAAGGGTATCTTGTAGTTCCTTTGTTAATTTATGCATTTATAATATGTTATTTTGATTATTTAAGGCTTATATCTTGGTCTAGAAGTAAATTATAAGGTTTTGGGCACTTAAGGTGCGCCTCGTATCCAAGAGGCGCGCGCCTCCGCTTTGCGCCTCGCGCCTAGGCTCTGGGGACCCTTTGCGCCTCGGTGCGCCTCTCGCTTTTTAAAACCAAGCCGACCCGCATATGTTACGTCATTAACGCGAATTGACCCAACCCGAGTCGACCCGACTCACTCTTACCTGACCCGTTTACCCGAATTGACAGCTTTAGTTAGAATAGTCATAATGTGTAATTTCATAATATCAACTTTTAATAAATTTTACGTGTTGATAATTAGATATAGTATCTGTTGAACTTGTGCGTTGGCAAATGTGATAAAAAAATGTGTCAATTAAAAAGGAATAGAGGAAGAAGGATACAACCTTTGTTCCCTTTTGTAGGTTACATTTCCTTTTTGTTGGTTACATTTGTGCTTTTTTCCTATTTTAACAAACTTTTTTCTTACAATACCCCGCTTTAAAACAATTCCTTCTTACTCTCTTTTATAAATACCCTACATACAACACATACTATAGTTTTTAAATTCTCTATCCTATCCTCCTTAGCCTATGTAGCTAAGTGTAACTATCATTTAGGATAGGGTGCAATAACTAATAAGAATTCTAAAGAATATTATAATTCACCAAATTTAATCAAGTTAAAAAAGATATATTGGCAGTCTTCATCAAATATTCATAACATATAACTTACCATGGAAAATATAAACAAAACTCCTCAAGACATTTATGCGTAAGTCAAAACTAGTAGTGTCTAGTTAGAAATATTTGAAGGGAAAAGGAGGGAAGGGTATGGAAGTGGAAAGGGAGAAAGGGGTTTATTTTCCTTTGTTCAGATAACAATTAGCTAGGGCCACATGAAGGAAGGAAGGATATGAATACAGATAAAAACCGAAGCATAATCATATTGTTGTTGCCACTAATAACTTCAATTATCAATGGCTTTTGCATTACCAGAATCGTGGATATTTGTACAGCTCCTTACATCATCATTTATTTAATGTCAACTCCCTAAAAACAAGGTGGGGGCAGCATAAAAGACACTAGACTCATTTTCTTGATTCCATGTTTGCTCAAACCAACCCAGCTACCCACCAAAACAAGAAAGAAAGATTATTTCTAAATATCTACGACATACAGAGAGATTGAGGTATGGGTTCCAGTGATACCCCTTCACAAGTTAAGAAGAAACAAAACATTAAACCAAAAATTCAAGGCATGAAAGCAATAGTATGTATTGACCAAGCCAAATGCAAAGCCTATGATAGTACCATCTTTGACAGCCAAAAAAAGTTTTGAGACAAGTGCACCAACCTCACGCAGGTCATTGACAAGCTCACGCTGAAGGTTCTGCAGCCTAGTCTCATTCAGAATCTGATCTTGTGAAGCACCATCTTTCACTCGTTTTACACCACCTCTTGTATCATATATATGGCAAAGTCTGACAAGTAACTTGAGATAGCAATCAATTGCATAAGTTCTACCATCACAGTCCCACTTAACACAGGGTCTACACACTTCTACAACTTCCAAAGCAGGCTCAGTCCAATTTAAAGCCCCATAGCCAGTACCATAAGCAAGGGCACCAATGACTCGGCTCTCCATTCCTGAATTCTTTTGTTCTGGAAGAGGCAGAGACAACTGGAAGCAGCTTTCTACTAGTGAAGCCACCAATTCTTCTCTGAACAAGCTTTTACTAGTGACACTATTAAGATCTTCTTTGATCCTCACATCTTCAAATAAAGAAGCAATGTCAGTTCCAGCTAGAGGCTTCTGACCTCTGCGAACGCTTTCCTTGGCAAAGAGATCAACACAAAGAGCTGTACGACAGATGCATGCTAAAGCGTGCATGCGATCTGATTCTGCCCTCAAGTTTCTCACCATAAGAAGCAACCTCTTAAACAATGAGACCTGTTGCAGAGAAGCCGCAGAGTCAGACACTTCCAGTGGTTGCATAATCAAAGGGCAATACAGGTTTTCTTTTATCAAATAAATCAATACAAAGTAATTATTAAAACGCTAGAAATCCAGAAAAGTCCGTCGCCTTTCTTAAATCAGTATGAAAGTAACAGCTTCTAATTAATCGCCTTTCCCAACAGATTTTTACTAAAGTGATTGATGGAGACTTGGGGAGAATGAACAAACAATCCACTGATAATAACTGATACTTCTCTAATACAAATGTTAACCACAAACAAGAATAGCAACCTTTTCATCCAAAAACATAATTTTGTTCATCATAATCGGCTTTCCCAACAAATTCTTACTAAACTGATGAATGGGGACTTGGGGAGAATGCACAAACAATCTACTGATAATAAATTAATACTACTCTAAAGCAACTTTTCATCCGAAAACATAATTTTGCTCAATCATATTCTATTAAAAAAAACATGAACATAAACAAAACCAACTCGACTACATAAACAATTTTAGAGTAAAAAAACAGATATGGACCTGCATAGTAAGATCAAGGAGATGAAGATTAGTAACAACAGCTCGAACGATACTCTCCCGAGCAGACGAAAACTCCTGTCGATCCCATAGCGTGAGAATGGCGATAATAGAACCCGAAGCCCACTCAGGCTTGCCACCAGGAACATCAGCCAAATACAGCATATTGATCGCCACTTCAAAGATCAATGCAGGATCCAATGACTCAAGAAATGGGGACAAATGCATAACCACATCTGATACACCCACAAACTTCTCAGCATTCCCAGTAACCAGCAACGCCGCCCCATCTGCCACTCCACCCCCCTTCGACGAGAGCTTCCGAATCGCCTCAACGGACCCGGAAGCCACAGCTTTAACACCGTAAACCAACGGAAACACCGTAGCACGAAAGCTCTCAACAGGAAGAACTAAAGCCCTAGACATAAGCGAATTCCGCCTTTTCCACACAAAATCAACCATTGAAGACACCCAATTAGACCGAATCGCAACCGAATTCTCGCTATCGACGAGCTTATCCCCCGCCAAACGACTCATCTTCTTAGATTCAAACTCCTTAAACAATCTCCCAACAGATTCAAACGCGACCTTAGCAACAGCATCAGAAGAATCCAACATATTAACCCCAATTCTCCTCCACCAACTGGAAACACGATCAAGCAAATTGACATTATTCTCGCAAAGAACAACAAGATCGTCTCTAGCTAGGATACACCCAAGAGTCTCGGTGATCGAGAACCGGAGATTGCTGCTGGGAGAATCGAAGCAAGCAGTGATGTGCTGGTGCGAGAGAGTGATAAGGGAAGCGAGAAGATGCGAAGGGATGGCGGAGAGGAAGGAGACAGCAGCAGCGGAGACGTCGGGGTCAGGGAAGTCGAGGTCGGATTTGATGCCGGAAATGACGGAGTCCCAGAGGTCGGGAGTAAGGCGAGGAGTTGAGCGGATGAGATCGAATGCGAGTTTTTTACAGACGGCGGAAGCGGGGGAAGAGACGATTTCTTCGACGGAGGTTTTGGCGATGATGGAAGTGTCGCGGCCGGCGGCGGATTGTTGGAGGGCTTGGAGGAGGGCGCCTGATTGACGGAGGGCGTCGTTGGACCGGAGATCGGCTTGGATCTGCGCGAATAGGATGTCCATTGTTATTGATGATGGTATGAGGATGAGTGAGGAACTTGTTATGGAGGAGTCATTGAAATGTAGAAGCAGTGCCAGTAAGCTTGCAAAGGACAGGGGGGAAATGAAAGAGAGTGAATGATTGATTTAGGCCTTGTTCTTTGGAGCTGTGCTCTACTCTGGGTTAATATCAATTAATAATATCAATAAACCAATAATTAATAATACTTAATAATTAAAGTGCATAATAATTAAAGTACATATTTAAAAATAATAATGTCTAACAATTTCTTTTCTTTGAAAAAATTTCTAACAATTTCTAAATACATATTGATCTTAATAATAACACATAATACATGTTTTTTTTTTGGAATAGTAATACTACATTATTATAATAATAGTGAAAAATAATGATATAAAAAGGAAGATATTTTACTAATTTGTTACCTTTTTTATGTAAAGAAATTAAAAAAGTAAATTGAATTAATTAATAATTAAATCTAACACTTCCTATAACTATATATTGTGTTTAAGAAAATTGGGAAAAAACCTAAATGAGAGAAGTTGAGCAGACGTTCGCCATACTCTCAATTCTCCATTGAAGCTGCGCTTCCGAGCTTTCTCTCCTCCATTGAAACAGCTTTTGAGGTCAGTTTTAATTAATAATCGAAAATCGATTTCGCAATCTAGGGTTTAGTTTCATACTTTTGTTGCTTTAATTCTCAGTATAGTCTATTTCGTTGCTTTCGGTTTCTCTAGTTTGATTTAGTGAAAATTATTAATGATTAATAAGTATGTATTGATGTGTTAATCATGCTGAGTAATATGTATTGATGTGTGAAAAATATTAATGATTAATAAGTATGTATTGATGTGTTGCTTTCGGTTTCTCTAGTATTGATGTGTTAACATCAGGCCTAAAGCATAACTAATTTTAAAAAATTGACATTTTAGTCTCAAAAAATTCACAAATGCACACTTTAATCTTCAACAAGAGAAATCTAAGAGCTTAAACTTTCTTCAACAAAAGCAAACAACACGTACAAATTAAAATACCTTAAGTAAAAAATAAATCTGTAGAATGAGTACTTGATGTTGCCATCATAAATAATCAAGGAATTGGACAAAAGACTTTAAAACCTGAAGGAATTAGTTACGAGTACATTGCTAGAAATTTGGAGTCTTTTGTTTGACAAATTCTCAACTTCTTACTGTGAAAAATGAAAGTATGAAGTAGAGGGGAGAAAGATAAATTAATCAATAAATGGGCTTATCCTATGTTAATTATAATAAATGAAAGTATTGCTTAGGAGAGAGAAGATGACTTATTTATATTTTCAAGAATATATTACGCATTCACACTACCTAGTTTCAGAGGAGACAGATTAGCTGTAAATGACAGCTTTGCTCAGTGTTTTCTCACTTAGGCTTCGATTAAAGTAAATTTCGGATTTTTGGGCCCTCAAAAATGGGAGGCCCTGTGCAATTGAACACTTTGCACACCCTCTTCAACGGGCATGGTTAGAGGTTATTTTGAAGAATTTTTGCTTTATTGGATAAACTTTGATTATGATTGGGCTTGTTAGCTGTGACAGTGCATGGTCCATCAGGAAAATTAGATCAAATTTGGCATGACATTATGACATAATATGGATTGGTATTAATAACTAGCATCCAGCCAAACAAAATATATTCTAATTAATAATAATGTGTATGTTAAATAAATTGATGATGACCATATCACGTAGGACTCATTGGCATTTGCTGAGGGAATTTTGTGTAATCTGATTGGTTTCACACATCTTGCTTTTTCATGTGAAACAATACATATATAATTGGATGCATATATATATATGGCTTTTGTTGCATGGTTTTGTAACTTGTTAATTGGACAGCTAACAAGATGGGGAAAATGCATTGGGATGCCCGTACCTCAACAAAGTATTTAGAAATGTTAATCCAAGAGAAAGATGCAGGTGGTCATAATAAGTGGAATTGGGAACTTGTCACTAAACAGTTAAGTGCATGCATTAATAAGGAAGTTAACTCAAGACAATGTGAAAATCGGTTGTTTGTTTTGAAGGGGCATTACAAATCTCATGTAAGATTATCTAACATGACTGGGTTAGTGCGAGACCCCATAACAAACAAAGTTGATGTCGAGAAAGAGAACGACACTGAAAGATGGCACAAATTCTTAGCGGTACGTACCTTATCCTTTTTTTTTACTACTTCGATGACATTTAAGATGAAATCTAATGTGTTGTAACTTTCCTATTCCAGGACTTTCCTAAATGTGGTTATGCAATAGTTACGAAGGGGTTAGCTAACGCAGAATTGATGGAGCAAATATTTCAGGGAACAACGGCTATAGGGGTCGGCGGATGCTTTTCACCAGCAATGGCAAGGGGTAAATCGATCTTGTCAAAGAAATTAGTTTCTCTTTCTACCAATGATGACAACGACGAATTTGGATACGTTGCTGAAGAGGGAGATGATGATGTTGACCCAAGTGAAGGTTCAGGGGATAACGAGAACATTGATAGTGATTATGTTGGTATTGATCTCAATGTATCAAACGCTGCCCAAAGTGTATCCCCTCCAAAGACTGTGCGGACAAAACTTCAGGGTGGTACTAGTATTAAACGAAAAAGTGAAGGTAGTATTGATACTTTTGAGGAAAAAATACGAAGAGCTAGTATTGATAATGTTATTAAATTGTTGGAAAAAAGTGTTGCATCTAAGCCTATGGACATATTTCCGTTGGTGATTCAAACTCTGAGTAGAATGGGAGTTGTTGTGGCACGAGGTCAACATTACTACATTCGTGCAGTGAAATACTTGGAAGAAGAGAAGTTTGCCCATATGTTCTTGGCACTTGAGGATGACGAAGCTAGGTGGTGGTACTTAAATGATACGTTGCCTAACATCTGATAAAGTAGAACTACCGTTGAATTATTTTTTATTCTAATTTGTTTGCACTATGTTTGTTTTTATTTCAGTTGAACTATGTTTTGTCTTTAAATTCAGTGAACTGGGTGTGTTGTTTTATTATGGTTTTTATTTGGACTGGCGATATGGGAATGTTAGAAGTGTTTAATGTTCTAATTTGGATTAATTAGATTTGGAATTTACTATTTGTTTAGGGTTGATAAATTGTTCTTATATATCATTTTCTTGTTTTGTGTAATGTAGAATGGAAGATGAAAACATTAGACAAGCATGCATGATTATTGCATTACAAGAACTCCGCGATTCACTAGAAGACAATCCTGATTCAACAACAATACCACCAATAAGGCAACCAAGAAGAGAACTAGGGGAAAGTGGAGCGCAATATATACATAGGTTGTTAACAGAAACTCCTACAGAATGTCAAATTCAATTAAGACTTGATCGACATATGTTTGTTCAATTAGTGAACTTGATGATTGAAAGAGATCTACTTCATGACGCTAAATATGTGAAAGTAGCGGAGCAAGTAGGTATATGTCTATATATTTTAGCAAAAGGAGTTTCATATCGTGATGCTAGCGACAAATTTAAGCATTCTATTTCTACAATATGCAAGTATTTTAACCAAGTGTTAGAAGCGTTGGTTATTTTGTCCTTCGATATCATTAGACCACATCGTGACTTATCAGAGGTGCCTCCCGAGGTAGCTAATAATACAAAATATTGGCCTTATTTCAAGGTATAACTTCATTATTTATATTCACTTGATTACATTTCAATGTCGAAAGTGTAGATGTTTATTTAAGAATTAATTATAAATGTCATCATTTGTCAGGATGCTATTGGAGCTTTGGATGGAACTCTTATCGATGCCATTGTAAGTGATACGAATGGTGTGCCATTTCGTGATCGGCATGGGAGAAAAAGTTGGAATGTCTTGGCTTGTTGTTCGTTTGACAGAATTTACACATTTATTATTGTCGATTGGGAAGGAAGTGTTCATGATACAACGGTGTGAAAAGACAGTTTGGGTGATCCAAAATTTAATTTCCCTCATCCACCTCCGGGAAACTCTGATTCTTCAATTACGTATTAAATATATATTTTCATTTATTATGTGTAAAATACTCTTAAATCTATATATTTCAGGAAAATATTATTTGGCGGACTCGGCATATCCAAATACTCTTGGATATATGACGCCATACTTCGGGGGAGTAAGAATACATATGCCTGATTTTAGAATACTGCCACCTAGAGGGTTACAAGAACATTTTAATAAGCTTCATTCATCGCTCAGAATGAAGGTGGAATGTTCATTTGGACAGTTGAAAAAAATGTGGAGGATACTACATAACATGCCACAAGTGTCACAAAAGAGTCAAATGTCAATCATTATAGCCACTTGCACACTACATAATTTTATTCGGATGCATAAGCTTGGCATACCAATCATTCAACATGACGCAAGTATAGGAGTAGCATATTCAACTATGTATGTACAATGGCGCAAAAAAAGTATGGCCAACGTGCGACATCGTATAGCACGCCGAATTTGGAGGGCTTATCGCTCGGAAAGTGACAATGAAGGTGATGACAATGAATATCAAGATGACAATGAAGATGATGAAAATGAAGATCATATGGAAGTAGATGGTTAATTCACCACAATGTTGTAATAATTTGAATATGTAATAATTTGAATATTTTAAACCATTATCGTTTTTTATCTATTCACTATAAACATATGTTAACGTGGTACACATCTATTTATGTTTTCATTCACACATCAATTATAATAGTGGTAGTAGTAATAATAATAATAATAATAATAATAATAATAATAATAATAATGGTAGTACAATGCGATAATGATAGTAATAGTAGTTAAATTACATAGTAACAACATTAATAATAATAATAATAATAATAATAATAAATTAATAATAATATTTGTATCAATATTAATAAAAATAATGCTAAAATCTGCTCTGCTCTGCTCAGCTGAAATCTGCTCTGCTCTGCTGAAATCTGCTCTGCTCTGCTGACCCTTGCTCTGCTCTGATCTGCCCAGGCCAGAAGCTCAAAAGAACAGGGCCTTATACCTTTTAACGGCTTGGTTGTAGAATTGAAATTTTTGTAATAATCTTCTTTCAAAAATATATAAAATAAAAATAAAATAAAATAAAATAAAATAAAATAAATTAAAAAAAAAAGAGAGACAAATATTTGGAATAATTTGAGTGAATTCCATGAAAAAAGTTTTTTTTTTTTTTTTTTTTTTTTTTTACAAGAACTAAGAAAAAATAAATAAAGAAAAACAAAAACAACAACAGCAACAACAACAACAACAACAACAAAGCTAAAAGGAACAAAACAGAAATTCCCGCGCGCCTAGCTTGAACCGCCAACCAGTGAGTTGGAGCAACCCACTGACGAGGAACCTTACATAACTTGCAAGATGAAAATTGTGAGATAGTTGGCCGAATATCCAACAACTGGAAAGATCATCCGAACAACGGCCACATAAAATATAAAACAAGATCGCACAATCTGTATAAGTAAGGAGAGGACGAAAACCTTGCGAGCAGCTGCCCAAAGACAGGTCTGAAACTCCACCTAGAAAGCCGAGGAAGAATGACAAGCTCAAGAGCACCCACCTAGAACTAAATCTGAACAAAACCTTCATGAGAATCCAACCAGCACCGGCATTGTTGTCCTAAACTTGCCAAGCACCATCAAAGAAAAGACAAGCATCGAAAGCCGCAGAAGGCTAACCCTTCAGTCAGAACCCAGCCTCGGAAACCCACCGAGGTGGCAAGGAACCCTTAGAAGAACGAGGTAGAGAAATAAAGTCTCGGGCTTTTCTTCTTGGTAAAACCCTGTCCTCATGAAAAAGAAAAATCATGCTAGGAGAAACCACTGCCTGTCTAAAAAATTTTGATTACGTGGGCAAGCTAGATAGCCTAATAGAAATAAGTAAAAAAAACGCCTTCTCAATTCTTAGAATTGCGGAACTCTGTGACAGAGTCGACATTCCACGTAGAAAACGACTTGAACTGTAGCTGATCAGAAGAAAAACCAAACAAATCATAGGCTTAGAGGTTAGAAGAGAAGGAACAATCACGGAAAGATGGATAGCTGTTATTACGTGAGCATGACAAAAAAGACAAGTACCATCCACCGGGTGTCCACGTAATTGTAAGTTCGCAGAAAGGGGCAAATCATTTTGAAGAAGGTTCCAACAAAAACACTGTAACCAAGGGAGAAGATGTAGATCCCAAAAACGTTTCCACCAAGTAAGAGCAACAACACCAAATATCCTTGAGAATTCCAGGCTTCGGAGAAGTAAAGCATACACTGACTTCGTAGTGAACGACCCATCCCTATAATACTTCTAGTAAACAAAATCATTCATTGGTTAGAGCGGATGCTCCAAGGCCAAAACACGAGATGCTGAAGAATTATCAAAATACTGATGAACCAAATTCGGATCCCATGCATAATAACGCGAATTAATGATAGAAGAAACATGAGTCGGAAAATCCAACCCACTTGACTTTGCACAAAAAGAAATTGGGCCCCCTAAAACCCATTCAACTTCGGCTAGAAGAACTTGGGACCCAATCCAACCTTCTAAACAACACCCTTAGTAAGAGTGGACAAACCATTCAAAAGATTACGGCAACCCGAGAATCCGACGAGTCTAAAAAGAGCGAAGAGAAGGATACTTAACACCTAAGAGCTATGAAACCAAAAGCTGAGGATGCTGATTGATGAGCCAACAAAACGAGCAAGAAGCGCAGAGTTGAAGCTCTCTAACCTACACACACCTAAACCTCCCATCCCCTTAGGAAGATGAAGAAGGGATGAAAAACGATCGCTAAACCCCGAGACAAAGAGTCTCTTCCACCAAAACCTTGCTAATAAATTATCGATATGAGAACAAATTAAAGCAGGAACCTTGAACACTGACTGAACATGATTGAAGGAAGCGACCAAGATCAAGTTGATGATAACCAGCTTAGCAACAAAAGATAAACGAAGTGATGCAAAGTCGAAAAGACGCTTGGCGGCCTTTTCAACTAAAGAATTGAAACCAAACACTTTGCTACGACCCAAATCAATAGGCAGACCAAGATACGAATCAAGAGACAACTTGCATTGAAGTCTCATACTACAAGAAAGATACTCTCGATAACCCTCCGGAGTATTAGAATTGAACTTGACAAAGGACTTCCGTAGATTAATAATTTGGCCCCACAAACCACAGAAATATGAAAAAGCTGCCATAAATTTGTCATAGGCTGGCGGAGTTAACTAAAAGAACATTAGAGAGTCATCTGTAAAGAACTTATGTGAAATGGAAGGAGCGCCTAGCGAGATACGAATACCTTTAAAAAGCTAACTTTCCTCTGCATGTCCCAACATGGCAGACATAACCTCCATACATAAAACTAATAAGTACGACGAGAGAGGATCCCTTTGATGAAGACTACACTAAGACTGAAAAGTATGAGAGAGGTTTCCATTGACCAACACTTGATACGACACCGTTTAAACACACTAACGAATAATAAGAATCTAATAAGAAGGGAAACCAAACACCTGCAACACGCAAAACAAGAAATCCAAACGAACCCAATCATAGGCCTTGTTCATGTCTAGCTTAAGAGCCGCAAGAAATGCTTCTTAGCTCGTGAATTATTCATATAAGAAATCACCTCATGAGCAATCAAAGCTTTATCTGAAAAGAGTCGCCCCGGGACAAAAGCATTCTGACTATCAGCTACCAAAGTTGAAAGAACTAAGCGAAGCCGACCTGTAAGACACTTGGCAATGCAATTATATATGACATTGCAAAGACCAATAGGAAAAACCTGAGAAATTTTATCTGGATTATCAACCTTTGGCAGAAGACAAGAAAGTTGTATTCCATTCCTTAGCTTCAACATGTAATCGTGAGCAAAGAAAAACTTGACTGCTAAAACTATTGAGGGGCCAATAGAATTCCAATGACACTTAAAGAAAGCCGAAGAAAAACCATCGAGACCACCAAGGGATTTGTTATTGTGAATGCTGAAAATCGCATCATATCCCTAATCTCCTCGGCAGATAAAGACAGGAAATGTAATTGATCACAACAAGCAAAATCCAGAGATGAAGAGTCTAAAACCAAGTAAAGCTCCTTATAAAAGATCAGAGACAAAGAAGCAATACTCTCATAATCATTAAGCCAAACACCAAAATCATTCCGTAACCATAAGTTTTGTTTTGTTGCCGTCTAGACTGTACTAAATAGAAAAGAAGACGGGAGTGGGAATCTCAAGATGTGTCTCGCTTAATCTTATAAAACTGACGCTAGTTGTAAGGAGGGTGATCCCACCGTAAGGGGTACTCTCCTTAAATGCCCTTGGCCACTTAAAAGCCTAGGACTTTAAACTTGTTAGGGTGTAGTAGGATTTGAATTCCTGACTGTTTGGGGACCTTGAATTAGAATTGATTCTATCATCACGCTTTTTTGTAAGAAACAAGTAGGAGTCGCCAATGAGTTTTAGGAAAAACTCATAAACCTCGTTCATGCCTTTCTTCCATGTGGAGTTCATGGAATAATTAGCACAAATCATAAGTTTACCCATGCCCAAATCGGTCTATAAACCATAAATGAGTTCGGGAGCGAGGGTACTAAGATAACGTTCCTTTTAGAGGGGATTCGTCATCCTAGCCCTAGTATGGCCTCTACTAGCTCTTCCTTTTTCACAATTGCATCACCAAACAATATATGCAATGCGATACCTAGAACTATGTTAGTTGATTTTTTTTTACAAGAATTAATTCACGTAGGAATTACATTGCAAAAGTCGTTATTCTTATTTAATAATATTCGTGAAAGAACAATAAATACACAAGATTCGCCTTGGCTTAAGTGATCAACCAACAATTATTTAATTCAATTCCAATCTTTATTTAACGCAAGATTCTATATGGAATTGATTAATTAATTATTTTAAAGGTGATCAAGCAACACTAATTAATTAATTAAAGTCCTTTTAAACAAGAAAATAAAAGTGATTTAACTAAGTGATCGGGAATTTACCACTTCTCTTTCGTTAGATCTCCGTTTAGAACACTTATGGACACCTTCTTGTTGGGGAACCTCCACCGTAGTAACAAAGTATCGAAAGGGTGAGTGTTTAGGACAAGAGGGCTAGGTTGCACAAGTTCACAAGTTATTTCGCCAGAGTTTTAGGTTAATTTCCGTATGTTGAAGCCTCGGTTTAAGCTCGTATTTATAGGGAATGATTAGGTTTAGGGTTTCGAGCATTCTTCCACAGCAGGTGTCGCGCGCAACAGATGAAGTTGCGCTCGGCATCCCAGCGCAAGTTATAGAGTTGCGCTGCTAAGTGCAACGCTACTAATGTTCTTGCGCGCGACTTTATGGTAAGATTTGATTTTATATTTTCCGTACAATTTCCGAATAATTACAAATCTTCCGCAGCGCAACTCTGTAAGACTCTGTGAGTTGCGCTGGGTGTCGCGCGCAACTGAATTAGTTGCGCGCGGCAGCCCAGCACGACTCTGTGAGATGCACGCGGCTTTTCCAGCGGCATCACTTAGATTTAACCTAGGCGCTCTTAAATTCATCATTATTAGGGTTTAAGCAAGGGCTTAAGCCTAATTATGATCGGGTTTAGTTAATTGGACCTATGTTTTGGCTTTTTCTTTAATTTGGGCTAGTCTTTTGTGTTTTGTGGCTTAACCAGCTATCCATAAGCATTCTTCACTTCGATCCAGCACGAAGATGGTTTTATATTTATCGTCATTGCACTTCCTGTCGGGACAGGAGGCCAAAAGTAGATGTCTACAGTTAGCCCCCATTTTGATTGAGTCTAGAATAGACGATGATCAAAGTAGTCAAGGAAATAAATCCGAGACTCATTCTGCAAAGTACTCTAAGGATAGAGAATCTTTCAGTAATGTTTAAGGATGTCGAAACAATCCTTGGTTCGCTAAGTGTTTGAAACAAGTAGCTATTAAGGCTAGAAAAAATTCCTTCCTAGTCTTAACACGGTAAAGAATCTAGATTGGTTCTTTGCAATTGTAGAACGCTCTTATAAGTAAAAGTATTTTGGGTGATGTCAGGTCATGAGAAGAGATCGGTTTTAAAAGAATAAAAGGGGAGGATTTCCTCTCAATCGTGTCATCGTTGGTCTAATGTCCCTCGATATGTCATTGGAACTTTAGCCTGACTTTAACAAAGTAAAAGATGAAAAAGGGGTTTTCGGTATTCGAGCCAAAAAGGTCTGATATTCGAGCCGGGTCTGGTATTCGAGCTGGAAGTCCACAAGATAGAAATACACGTCTCAGGACTGGAGGCATATATCCAAATTCAGTGAGAGGGAAGAAAGTCAGCAACTCTCTCATCAGTTTTGTCCACAAGATGAGTACACGTGTCTCAGGACTGGGGGCACGTGACTACAGAGGTGCGACATCATCTCGTCGCTTCTTTATACAGGGGGTGGATTCGACACCCTAACTGCCCGGTAAGTTAGTAAGCCCACTAACTATTGTATCCATTCAAGAAGTGCCTGTTCCTGAAGGTTCGGCGCGCCTGTCGACTCGGTGAGCTAACGCCTACAGTAATTCTCTGCCTTTTAGTCCCGAGAGGTAGATCTTGCAAAGCTTGAGCTGAGTGAAATTTTACGCAACACCTACGCCGTACAATTTTGCGCCGTACGATACGCCATTTGCATTTTTACGCTGCATGAAAAAGCCTTCCTTTTTGCTTCGAACGTGAAAAAAGAAGAAAACCCGGACATTCGTGACGTCAGTACAGTAAAATGACAAACCTGTCTATGGGTGCTTTTACGTAAAGCACCACCACGGAACGTCTTAAGGCACTCTTACGAAAAACGTTCAAAACGTATGCTTGGGGAAGGCACAAAGCACGATGTGCATGCAATATGATGCAAAAAACTAACAAAGAAGAAAATAAACTACAATATGCAAATCAATTAAAAAGATTTTGATAATTTGTGCGCCATTACATTTAATAACAAGCAAAAACCGTTCAAAAATGATCAAACGGATCAAAATCAAAATCCCGGTCTTTTAGTGACCAGTATCTGCGGGTAAATTAGAAGGTCGGGCTGGCTAGGCGCGCGCATCTTTTTGAGTTGCACTGGTATGTCACGCGCAACATCAGAACTTGCGCGCGCCATTTATGTTAGTAAAGTGAAAATCGTAGACGCGATTTTTCACTTCACCATTTTCTCCTTCCTCCGCCATTTTCGATTCTTTCTCTTTCTAGAAAGCTCGATTTTTTACGATTTTTGAAGCTAAAGGAAGCTAATTTCGTCCTCAATTCATATTTTCCGTAATCCAATGTAAGTTTTTTGCTAAAATTTGCTCTTTTTCGGCTGAATACGAACGATTTTCGAATCGTTAAACCCCAAATTTGGAATTTGGGGTTTTCGATTCGGCTTATTTTTCTTGAAATTGTTTGCTCTATGTTGTTATGTTATGTTTAAGGAGTGTTTTGCAACAAATTTCATGAAAAATGGTTAAGTATTGAACCTTGTATGAGCATTTCTTTGTTCAAGTTCGTTCTTGCTTCTTTTACTCGAATTTGTATGAGCATTTCTTTGTTCAAGTTCGTTCTTGCTTCTTTTACTCGAATTTGGCTTGATTTTCTGTTATTTTGTTTGCCCATTTTGGTTATACTTGTTAATTACGCAACAATTGTAGTATTGGAACTAGCTTTGCTTCCATAATTAACATTTTGAAAATTTTGAATCCGAAAAAATGGCGCAAAGTGTATACTTAGCCTATTTTCACCATATTCGAACTCCAAAATTGTTTGGTAGACGATAATTATGTTTATATTACTGTTATTCGTCTAGAATTAGTTGATTCTTTGAGATTTTGGAATATAATCTATTGAATGCTTAGTTGAAACTGGTATAGGATGGCTTTTGTGGGTGTTAAAAGCCTCCATTTACTGAGTTTAACTGCAGGTATCGTAGCCGCCAAGTATGGGTGGCGTTCGATTTTCGTGTTTTTCCCTATCGGTAGCCGTTATGCTGCCGAAATAGGTCTAGGATACGTATATTAGTTTAGTTTAGGAAATAAAATAAACTAATTAAAGAAATTTTATTTGTCGTAGTGTAGACACCCATTTGAGTCTCCCCAAAACCAAATCCAGTGATGAGTACTTTTCACGTCGAATCATAATCGAATGAAGTGAAAGTGTGGAAAGCTTAGTGTTGCGGATAGTTTTAATTTCTTTTCTCTTCTCTTTGTTTTTGAAAACCTATTTTAAGAAAACAGTCAATCCAGTTTGGTTGGTCCATGATATGAGTCCAATAGTAGTGTAGTTGGATAGGGGTTGAAAAGAGCTTTCCAACGATATATTATAAGCCAATAAAAGAACGTTTTTTAGGAAAATACGATTTTATCCTCCTGTACGACAATTTCTATCTTATTTTAGAAAACATGTCAATAATTAAGTTAGCGCCAAATGCCAGCATTAGCGCCTGACGCTAAGCTTGGCGCCTGGCGCTAATGTCAGCGTCTGGCGCTAACCTCGTTTTACGCGTCAGAACTCTGTTTTGATTTTTTATCTTTTTGGCTGATTTTCTCTATAAATAGTCTTCTAAAAACTCTGTTTTCATTCACCAACTAACATCAAGATTTTCTTGATTACTCTCTCTCTCTCTTTTCTAAACTAGCCTTCTCTCAAATACAAAAATTCCGCATTCGCAAGACTTAGATACACCTAGCCATATTCGAAGTTGCCTTCGTCCTAGACGTGAAAGGTTTAATTTCTGAGGGTTAAGTCCTAAATATCTCTTTCAATTATTTAATTTAATTGTTTGTTTCATTATTTTCCTTGAAGTTACTAACGTGTGTATTTTGTTATTAGAAAGAGGTACGAGGCATCCAAGTAAGTACTTTAATGGTTTAATTGATATTATGATGTAGAAATCATGCTTAGATTGTTATTTTGATTCCTAGTATCATGTCTAGGGTAACTTTAATACTAAGTATGATTAAAAGTATGATGCTTCCTACTCTTCCTAATATTCATGTTAGTATCATGTTAGGGTTAAAACTTTGATTTTTATTGTTTAGTGACATGCTAGGGTTTGTTATTAATCTTGTTAGTATCATGCCTAGGATCTTGCTATTATTATTATGCTTTAACATGATTCATGATTATTTTTGTTTTGATTATTATTATTATTAATATTTATAATTATAATAATTATGATTATTATTATGTTGCTTGGTATTTATTGTTATTGCTTGATCACGCCTTTTATACATGTTTAAAGGGAATTGGTACTTGTAATCAAGCTTAGTAAGGTAATTAATAATCTTGTTTAGGGTTAATTCTATTATAATACAAGTGATTTCCAATAATAGTTTTGTTTGTGCATTAATATTCAACCAACATAGATAAACAGGTTTAGGGTTAAACCTAATGATTGCATGTTAGTCAGAAAGCGCACATGAATACGATCAGAATAAAGTAGAGGTCTATTATTAGGGCAGGTTCAATCTCTTTTAGGTTTGATTTGTACCTTCATCCTCGAACTACCAGTCATGGTTCAAGACCTATTGGAGTTGACGATCTCTTGGATCGTTAAGGGGTGTAACCTTCACCTCGTGAACGGTTTACAAGTTCCTAAAAAAAACTTGTTGGCGACTCTTTTGCTCTATCTTCTTTCCCTTTGGACGCTACCGTACTTTAGTGTATGATCCTAGTGGGGTTCAAGCTAGGGGTTAGCGCTTGAAATATTCCCTACAGTTTTTGGCGACTACACTGGGGAGGATTTCTATTTTAATTCCTGAAATTATTTTCGGCAATGATTTAGAATGAGTGGATGAGACTCGAAACGTTCTAAGTATTTCATGTGCGTAAGTTTGATTAACATTATTATCATATGCATAAAAAAGATCTCATTAGAAAGACCATCCGTAATGAGTTAAAACATAGGATTTTTACACGTAGGAAATTTGAGGAATATCTTTCACAATTAGGACCGAAATAACACTGCGCGAAACTGGAAAATTTTATCGAGCACAGAAAGCTGCTGAGGCATGTAGGAATTAGCGTCAGCAAAAAGAAGTTAGCGCCAGAAATTTGACTGTAGCGCCAGACGACAGTTCTTTCGCCAAACGCTACAGCCAAAATCCGGCGCCAATCTCTGTTTGCTAGCGCCAAATTCTTCCAATACCGAGCCAGAAATATGCGTTCTAATTTCGACCAGTTTTTAGCATTGTTCGCTCGATCCTACTTCCTGATTGAGTTTTTTCTCACTTTTATGAAACCCATATGTGTTCTACATATGGACATAACCCCCTGGGAATTCATGCTCCATCTACCTGATTGAACGCTCTGAGAAACAAAGGGTACATCCGAGAATGTTGAATTCACCAAACCATGGAAGCGAGTTTTTTCTAAAACTCGCGGTGTCCCATCCACTCGCGCCAACCCTTCACGGTTAGGCTTCCGCGCGATGCAGCCGGACAATTAACCATGGACCCTCTATTGACTAACCCATATCCGGAACTTTAGAGAACTAGAGCCATGGTTAGGTTGCAAACTCATTGCATCATATTGTGCCTACTTGACTAATTGTGCATTATTTGTTGTGCATATGGTATGTGTTTTTCTTAACCGTTTGTTTGACTTGTGCTAAGATTAAATAAATTAATGACTAAAAGAACTTTGCCTAATTAATTAATTAATTAATTAATTTGAGTAAATAAAGTCTAATATTTTAATCAGAATTGACCTAGTACGACTTTAGGCATACCCTTGTTGATTAACAATACTGAAAACAGTTTCAGATTGAAGCTCTAGCAATGGCGCCAAAGCTTGAACTGTAGCGCCACTCTGTGGAGTGTGGCGCCTAGCGTCAGCTCTGTCGTCTGGCGGTACACTGCAAAGAGAGGCGCCCGTCCTGTCGTTTTGACAACAGTTCGGATTATTGATCGAGTCATCACTTTATGTCTAATTAACCAATTTGCTAATTAATTCGGTTAAATTTTACTGTTAATAGTACCTTGTTAAGTCATTAACTAAGTCTAGGCACCAAGTCCCATGGTCTTACACAAAAGTCCAAGCATGTCACTTACACTCAACGCACACACCAATACACATACTTTCACCATGTCTAAGAGAGTCTTGTATGCGCATTTTTTCCGTCATTTTTTTTACGGGAGTAAGTCGGATATTAATCCTCCAATTTAAATACCATACTTGGTTCCTAAAAATATATACATTATTTTTGCACTTATTTTTTTTTCTCCCTCTTTAAAACCGTAAAGTCAAGGTCGATTTGAGTCAAGTAATTAAAACAAAAATGGTTTAAATTACAGCGCGTGGTCAAGAAAGGAAGGGCGGTTAATCAAAGACAATATTTTCGTACAAGTCCAAATTTTCGACAAACCCATTGCTCGTAAGAGAAAAGCTAGGACAGTAATGGCAACACAAGAAGAAGTCAATGAGCTCAGGAACCAACTGGTTACCGTGACTGAGGCACTAAAGCTCCTATCCCTTAAGATCGATGATCCCGTGAAACAACAACAGATGGACATCATGCAAGAGAGTCTAAGCAAGCTATTTAGCGACTACAAGTTTCAAGGGATTAGTTCACAAGGGGTCTCGGTGGACAAAGATCTTCTTCCGCAGAAGTTCAATGCCAACGACATCCCGAAATTCAAAGCAACCGATAACCCTTATTTTCATTTAAGAGCCTTCGAAACAATGATGAGTATTAAGGGTATTGACAAGAAGGTGTTCCCCTCTCTGTTCTCACTATCTCTCGAGACTGTTTTCCAGCAATGGTTCTTTTCTCTCGAGAAAGAAAAAACCTCCCCCTGCGAGTCCATAGCAAACGCTTTCGTTGATAGATACAAATGCAACATTCAAGTTGAGACTGATTATAGGGAACTTGAAATCCTCAAGCAGAAGGAGAACGAAGGCTTCACTTCCTTCTTTAACAAAGGGAGAGAAACCTCAGCTAAGATGATTGAGGTGCCGAGTGAAAAAGAATTTGTAAGGTTATTCATAAAAAACCTTCAAGAAAAATACTCCAAGCATCTCAAGTATCAAAATAATTTCCATACCTTCAAGGTCGTCTATGACATTGGAATCAATATTGAAGATGACCTGGCTAAGTTGAAAGCTGCCAACAATAACTCTAACAGTGGCTGGAAAGGCAAGAAGAACGAAAATCCTTCTTCTTCCAAAACCACCCACTCAAACAATGTTAGCACTTTTAACCTAGGTGAAGTCCTTGCTATGAATAATCAAGGACAAAAGAAACCATTTAGGAGGAACTTTACTCCTATTGGCATGAGTTATGACACCGCATTTGACCGACTAAATGCAAAAGGTCTTATAACTCCTATTGGACCATTTGGGGACCCACCAGTCGAAAAGAGGTCGGCTAACTGGAACCCCAATGCACATTGAAATTATCACCAAGGTAGGGACCATCTCACCGAGAACTGTTGGAAGCTTAAAGAAGCTATCCAAGACTTAATCGACAACAACAAGCTGCCATTGCCCCCTGCCAGTAAGAAGCCAAGTATTGATAATGCGCCTCTCTCTCATTCCTTGGCTATCTCTGATAAGGAAAATGAGGTTGACCCCTCGTCTCTCATCAAACCTGTTAAAGAAATCCATGCCATCGAAGAAGAGGAGGAAATCTTTCTCGACGCCATGGATAACCTTCCAGAACTAGCAAGTAAAGAGGATATACAATCGCTCACACTGTCTATGATGGAAGGATTGCACTTGCTACATGAAACTCTCAAGGCTATAAAGGAACTTTAGAAGAAATATGACGAGGTTCCACTCCCTAAAAATGAACCTAAGAAAGAGTCCACACCCATGGGAACGACTTACGAGGCGAAACGTTTTCCTTTACAAGTCACCGAAAAACCCAAGAAGAGTAATAGACTCTACACTCTAGTTGGGATCCCATATATACAAATGTTCAAAATGCTCTCCGAGAGTGGTGAGATCAAACCTCTCGAACCGAGACCATTCGAATCATTGAAAAGGACAGATAGATATTACTGTCAGTATCATCAATCAGGAGGTCACACTATCGAAAACTGTTTTAAATTCAAGGATTTAATTCAGAAAATGTCAGTATCATCAATCAGGAGGTCACACTATTGAAAACTTGTCCAAGTTCCACAAGAAGGGGATGCAAGTATTACTGGAGTTTGGGATAGTGACGAAGAAGACGTCTACTTAAAAGACATGGTAGGACCTCCACCTTCGGTCTCATATGCCATGGATGACTTTTGGGTTAAAGAAGATTCATCAATAGACGTCCTCACGAGATCCGGGAGAATGCAACCTCCTGTTTCAACACAACCCATGCCAACCACACAGCAAGTTCCCATGCCTATCATTGAAGATAATGATATCGTCAAACAGTTCAAGAAGACAAAAGTTGAAATGAACGTATGGAAACTTCTAGCGACATCCCGAGAACATAGGTTGGTTGTACTGAATGCCATGGACAAAATAGGGATAGTTTCCGACACCACTCCTGAGGGGTTGGCTAAATTCCTCACGAGTGATCTACATAGTCACATAAATTTGATCACCTTTTCTGACAAGGATTTACCCCCAGAAGGTGACAAACACTATAAGGCATTACACCTCATAGTAGTTTGCAAGAGAATGAATGTCCCTATGACTCTTGTAGACAATGGATCAGCCATTAATGTCTGTCCACTTAGAAGTGCGAGGATGCTAGGCATAAGGAATGAAGACTTAACCCTGTCAACACAAGGAATAAGAGCCTACGACAACACTCGTCGTCAACCTCTTGGTAAAATTACCATGAATGTAACGGCGGGAGTGATAGAACATGCTACTACTTTCCAAGTAGTAGATATCAAAGCTTCATTCAATTTATTGTTGGGACGCCCTTGGCTTCATGACCTAAAGGCCGTCCCCTCATCTCTCCACCAACAAGTAAAAGCCATAGTTGGGGGAATTCCTATCACCATCGATGCTTCACCTATGAGAATCAAGTCTATAGAAAACCTAATAATTAACGTGGAGCACGATGAGGATGATGAAGATTTATGGGGCTTTAACGAAGAGGTCTCCTTAATCCAGGAGGATGAAAGGACCCCTCTCGGCCACAACCCCCATTCTAACATGATTGTGAATACTATTCTAAAGAAACAAGGACATTTTCCTCGGATGACCCTAGGAAACAAAAAGGGAATAGCAAAACTGCTGGAGTCACCTGGCCTCCCTAAATTAGATACTTTCGAACTTGGTTTCGAACCGACTCAGAAAGATCTTAAGCGAGCCCAGGAAAAATCGAAGGCACGTAGGGACGCTCGCATCTAAAAGAAAGCAATCCTAATGGCTTAGTAACCTCTCACCCTTAATGGTTAATTCATAAAAGAAGGAGAGGACTATCCATGCCATGAATTTCCCAAACCATTTGTCGTAAACGGCATAAGGCAACCGGGATTTGAAATTTTCTTGGATTGCTATTTCATAGATGAAATCCCAACTCCTGTCCATAAAGAGAAAGCACCCCCATGCTTTGACTTTAACTTCATGGGATTATTATTTAGGCGAGAAAAGGATGAGCCGACGTACTAAGAGGAAACTCCTCGCTCATTCAAACAGTCCTACAAAGTGAAAACTTCGATCCTTCGAAGCTAATCACTCCAGTAGAAGGATCACTACAAGGGTGGCGCAAGACCGTCAAGGTGACTACTCCAAGTGGAAGAAAGATATCCATCATGACAGGGCAAGGACCGATGTTCGAAGAGTCGTCTGATTCTGAGTCAGAGTCTCTCCCTATAGAATCATCTAGGTCTTTAGTAGTAGCACCTTCCCCTTCTATCTCTTCTCCTAAAATAGTTAGTGATCAAGTCCCTGAGGACATAACACTCTTTGATGTAGATCTCAGACTATAATAATATAATTTCTTCTCCTTACTTCTTGTGTTCTTCTTTCACCCAAGATGACGAGCATTGCTTTACTAAAAATGAAAAAGATAAAGAACTTATTAAAGCAATGGAAACACTTGAAAAGAAAACACCGATAATTGAAGAAACTGAGACGGTTGATAACTCAAATGATTCAACCAATAAAAGAGAAGTTAAAATCGGACTAACACTTAAAGAACAAGAAAGAAACGATTTAATTAACTTACTTAAAGAATTCATTGATGTATTTGCTTGGTCATACGAAGATATGCCAGGCATGAATAGAGAAATAGCTCAACACACTATACCACTAATTCCGGGAATGAAACCTGTAAAACAAAAGTTACGTAGAATGAAACCCGACGTAGCTCTTAAAATAAAAGAAGAAGTTCAAAAACAGATAACTGCAGGTTTCATCAAGTTATCTAAATACCCTGAATGGGTCGCCAACGTCGTCCCAGTTCCGAAAAAAGATGGAAGGGTAAGAATGTGTGTCGACTATCGAGATCTAAATAAGGCAATTCCAAAGGACGACTTCCCTTTACCACACATCGATATTCTTGTGGATAACACAACAAATCACGCACTTCTCTCGTTAATGGACGGATATGCAGGTTATAATCAGATTCTCATGGCAGAAGAATACATGGAGAAAACAACCTTCATAACACCATGGGGCACTTACTGCTACACGGTAATGCCATTCGGGTTGAAAAACGCAGGTGCCACTTACCAACGTGCGGCGACTGCCCTACTCCATGACATGATGCATAAAGAAGTCGAAGTATATGTGGACGACATGATTGTAAAATCAAAAGACCGCCCAGGTCATCAAGTAGCCTTAAGAAAATTTTTCAAAAGGCTAAGAAAATATAATATGAGGTTGAACCCATCTAAGTGTGCTTTTGGAGTCACTTCAGGCAAGCTTTTGGGTTATGTCATAAGCTCTAGAGGAATAGAAATAGACCCAACCAAAATCAAAGCAATCATGTTGATACCACCGCCCAAAACCGAGAAGGAGATTCGAGGATTCATTGGCCGATTGCAATACATAAGTAGGTTCATATCAAAATTGATGACGATATGTGAACCAATCTTTAAAAAGCTTAAGAAGAATGTACCGGTAATATGGGATGACGAGTGTCAAAAAGCCTTTGAAAAGATCAAAGCCTATCTCGCAAATCCTCCCGTATTAGCACCAGCACTTCCGGGAATACCTCTTAGGTTGTACTTAACAGTTACCAAAGAGACAATGGGAGCAATTCTAGCACAAGAAGTAGAAGGCAAAGAAAACTCCATCTACTATCTAAGCAAGAAAATGCTCGAATATGAAGCACGTTATACACCACTTGAGAAATTGTGCCTCACCTTGGTGTGGGCCACAACCAAGTTAAGACATTACATGCTAGTGCATACAGTCTTTGTAGTCTACCGGTTAGATCCACTCAAGTATCTATTCGAGAAATCTACGCTCAATGGACGCATATCGAGATGGATAGTTAATTTAGCCTAGTTTGATGTAAGGTTTATGTCGCAAAAAGCTATCAAAGGATTTGTGGTATCAGACTTTCTAGCGGACTTTCCAATAGAAGACTCGACGCCAATACAAGACAATGAATTTCCAAATGAAGACTTAATGGTCACTATAGATGATACTTGGACCTTATACTTCGACGGAGCCTCAAACCAAAAGTGATGTGGCGTTGGAATATTACTAGTATCACCTAAAGAAGAGCATGTTCCAATCTCCATAAATCTTTATTTTGACGTTAACAACAACGCTGCTGAATACGAAGCATGCATGGTAGGCCTTGAAACAGCTTGCATTGGGAGTAAAAAAGTTACAGATATTTGGGGACTCTTCATTCATCATCAATCAAATATCCAAAAGGTGGAAAGTAAGGAGCGAAAGTCTGGCCCCTTACCAAACCTATCTGGAAACTCTTACTAATCAGTTAGAGAAGGTAGAATACACATATCTACCTAGAGAAGAAAATCAATTCGCTGATGCCTTGGCAAGACTAGCCTCGATGGTTAGGATTCCCATGGAAATCGAGCAAATGCCTCTAACTATAGAAAAAAGGCACAAACCAGCATATATTCAAGCTATAGAAGATGATGAAATAGTCCAAAACGAAGAAGAAGAAGAAGAACCGTGGTAGGGGATATACTCAACTACGTCACCTAAGGAAAATACCCTCCCCATGCTGACAAAAGAGCAAAACGAGCATTAAGACTCTTGGCTTCCCAATACGTACTCATAGACAACGAGCTACATAAAAGGGTACCTAAGGGCCGAGCTCTCTTATGTGTAGGAAAAAAGGATGCCCAAAGAGCAATGAGGATAGTCCACGAAGGAATATGTGGCACTCACATAAATGGCAAAATGTTAGTCCAAAAGATAATGCGAGAAGGATATTATTGGACTACGATGAATAGGGATTTCCATCAATACGTAAAAAGATGCCCTAAGTGCAAATCTATGCCAACTTACAACATGTTCCCCCATCCTTGCTCTACACCTACACGTCGCCATGGCCTTTCTCTACATGGGGAATTGGCATCATTGGCAAAATCACTCCCCTAGGAACAGGAGGCCACGAATATATCCTAGTGGCAATTGATACTTCACAAAGTGGGTCGAAGCGCAATCATACGCTAAACGCACTGCAAAATATGTAGCACTCTTTATCGAGAGAAATATTATTTGTCGATACGGAGTACCACATGAAATGATAAGTGACTATGGAACTCACTTTCAAGCCGAATGTGAAGAATTATTACAAAATTATGGCATTCAACATCATCATTCTTCCCCTTATAGGCCTCAAGAAAATGGAGTAGTCGAGGCAGCTAATAAAAATCAAAGACTATCATCGAGAAAATGACGGAAAATTATAAGGATTGGCCTGACAAACTTCACTTCGCATTGTGGGGTTATCGCACGTCAATTCGCACGTCAACAGGAAATACGCCATTTTCCTTGGTTTATGGGATGGATGTCGTACAACCTGTCAAACTAGAGATTCCATCTCTACGCATCGCGTTAGAGAGAAAACTCGATGAAGTTGAATGGACTAGAGCAAGATATGAAGAGCTAATTCTACTCGATGAAAAACGACTAGAAGCTCTACATCACACTCAATGTTACCAAACTCGTATGGCTAGGCATTTTAATAAGAAGGTTAAGACAAGAAACATCAAAGTAGGAGACTTGGTGTTAAAAGCATTAAGGAAAAATGTTTTAGATCCAAGGGGAAAATTTAGACCTTATTGGTCTGGACTCTACATTGTCAAAACAATCCTGTCAGGAGGCGCAGCAAAATTAACTGACATGGATGGCAATGAGTTCTCGAACATGAACAATCTTGACCAACTTAAGAAATACTACCCATAATTACTTGAGTAGGATACTCAGAAGAGCTACGTTTGGCCTGATTCCTTAAGAAAGGATATGTAGGCAACCCTTTACGGGTGCGGCCACTTTATTTTTGTAAAACAAAAAT
Organism: Chenopodium quinoa; assembly: GCF_001683475.1. Taxonomy (NCBI): domain Eukaryota; kingdom Viridiplantae; phylum Streptophyta; class Magnoliopsida; order Caryophyllales; family Amaranthaceae; genus Chenopodium; species Chenopodium quinoa. The sequence continues at coordinate 4,638,963 of NW_018745324.1, forward strand.
CTTGCATCCCAGAATTAATAAAAAATTCGACAGAAGATCGACGAAACGTCGGCGTCACGGAAAACATTCTGGCGCCAGCCGATGCACGTTAGCGCCAGACGATGGCATCCGTCGCCTGACGCCAGACTGCCGCAGCCGGCGCCAGTCGCAAAATTGTGGCGCTAATTTACTGTTAAATGTCTGGGAATATTTTGGTGTTTCTCGGAAAATTTTCGACTTCCGTACTCGAAAAAATTTCTAAAAAATTAATTCTTCGGTTTTCATTGCTTTAATATAATAAATTTAAAGTAAATGATTTAATTAAAAAGCTGGAATTTCATTAATAAAATAAATTACGTTATTGAAGGAATTTAAACAAGGCTTAAATAAATCAACTTTAAATTTAAAAACTAAGTCTAATAATTGGAAATTAAGCAATGCTCTTAATCTTCTTTCTCTTTCTTAGCCCTTTTCCAATTTTTGTCTGCTTCTTCTTCCTCATCCATAACCTTAGCTAGTAGGCATCCTTTAGAGGACCTACATTCAATCTTAGAGTAAATAGTTTCCCCCTCAGCTAGGACTCCATGCTTCTTTTCTACCCAAGCTTTCTTTTCTGTGGTGTCAGCTTTTCTTTTTCCTTTATCTTTTGCAGTACTCTTCTTCTTAGGCAATATAGGTGTTTTGAACTCAATTCTTTCACCTAAGAGTTCCTTAACAGGAATCACCTTGTCACCTAGACGGCTCTTCACATCAGTTTTACTCTGATTTTTCTTCACGTCCTTTGAAGGTTTCTTCAGAAGCCACTTTTTCACATCATTGGGCAAGGAAGGAGGAACCTTTTGGGTAATTACTTCCCATAAAGGTCTAGCACTCCAATAAGCATCAAATTTGTCTACTTCCTGGGAGACAGGGAACTCGTAGGGACGACGAAGATCACCAGAAGGAATATTTTGAAGTAGGCCGTATTTTCTTTTTACCCTGCAGGGATAATAAAAAAAGTCATACAAGACAAGCTTGGAAGACGGCAGAAAGGTTGCTTGTTGACACCAACCATCTTTTCTATTTTCCACCAAGGGATGACCCACTTGATGGGAAAATTACAAGACTCGAAGAACTTCTTCCATTCATGGCGCCCCATCTTAGAGAAGAGTTTCTTCCTTCTCACGAAGCAATTTGGAGTATACTTCTCAATGTTGTCTGGAGGGCTAATTAATTCCAGTCTTTCCATTAGCCACATCTGTAAAAATTGCAATGCAGATAAATTATTATTACTATACAAAAATATATTTTTGATTTCTGTAATTAAAAATATTATTTTTCTCCCTGTAATAAAATTAAAGAGCCCCGAAAAGGTGCTTTTGGATTTCTCTTTAACTCATCAAGACTAAGCATAGTCTCTCCAACTATTAAAGACATTGGATTTCTCCCTGATTCAATTTGTTCTAAAACAGTGGATATAATTGATTGACCCTCATTATTTTTACCACTAGTAAGAAAAAAATGATTAAGCATGCAAAACAGGAAAGCCCTTCTTCTATAAACATGGAAAGATTCAGAATAAGGTCTATCAAAATAATGGCGAGCAAATTCTTTCAAATTAACTATGCTACCATCTACTATTTTTGATAGATATTTGTCTTTTAAATTGAAGAAGCGTTCAAAATCCTTATAATAATATTCATTTATTCTAGGGATTACTACAAGATCTAGTGCAGGGAAGCCTAAAATAGTACCAAATTCTTCCGGCAAAGGGCTAATTTCATCATATCCTATTCTAAAGCAATGAGTATCTACATCCCAATATTCTAGAGCGGTATGAATAAAATCTGAATCAAGATCTACCCCTTTGCATTCTTTACACCATAACCAAGCAATCACCAAACAAAAATACCAACACCCCCAAGCTTATTCAAAGCTAAGATCACAAACATATACACTAAAAGCGTGAGAACGCTTCCCCCCAAGCTTAAATGGAGCATTATCCTCAATGCTCAAAAAGGAAGAATACTCACATAAAAATATTTTTGCATTTTTCACTGTTTTTTTTCATTTTTCTTTATTAGTGTTTTGTCCTTGCCTCTTTTAACTTTGGAAGGCTTTTTAAACTTTGCACTTGCTTTGTCCTTGCCTTTTTTTTTTTTTTTACTTTGGACAGCTTTTTCATTTATTCACTTGTCATTATTCACAAAATATACACAACACAAACTTGCTTTCAAGAGAACCAAATATCCAAACTCTTCCACCACAAACTCCAATAATAATGAACAATTGCTTCACAAAAACCGAGAATGGAAACGAAAATGAAACAAAAGGCTCAAGATCTAGAGATGTGGCTTGAAAAGAAGGGAAAAAAGGCTCAAAGGGTTAGCAAGTAGGCAAATGTAAACCCAAAAATCGAAGAAAATGAAAACTATCCTAGAAAAGAAAAATTACCACCCCGAAAAGATGCCTTTGTCCTCCCTAGGTGGTTCGGTCTCGGTCTTGGGAACCATAAGTCAAGATTCTAGATTACGTCCGCAATAGTCAAGGATCCATGCCGCTCATGCAAGTAAATGTTGAAGGCTTGAAAAATAATGAACCTCACACGGATGTAGCCAAAAACTCACTATGGGTGTCAAATCGACTATAGGGAGCAACTACTAATCATGCCACAAACAATTAGAATCCGGCTTCATGATCCCCCTAGTTCTAGATAAATACCTTAGCATTCTTTATCCTAGAATCAACCAAGCGTACTCTCAAACCGTGCACACCACTACCACTCAGGAAGAAAAGCATTCAAGTTTACAAGTCCAATTGTTATTATGTCCAAAATAAGAACAAAACAAGACACATTGCAAATTTGCCTTGATATAAACAAAAATATTTTTGGAGTTTTCAACATAAAAGAACATGGAAAAGCATATACAAAGGTGCATGACATATATGAATCAACATTCCACCAAACATGATATAATACCCTCCCCCAAGCTTGAATGAGACATTACACTCAAACATAAATCAAATAATCCATGGGAGGGGAAAATAAGGAGAATTATCCAACAATACCAACACATGTCCAACAAGGCATCAAATCAACCATGAGAGAGAGAGAGCAAGGAAAGATATTACCGGACTTAGGTGGGTGTAAATACCCACAAATGACCCAAATTAACCTTTCAAAACTAATTTCCTCAAGAATTGAACCTTGCCTTCCATATGTTAGAAAAAATAGGAGTCAAACTTCCTTGATTCTTGATCCAAATCGAAGCACCAAAGAATATCAAGTCATGTACCTAGCAAAAGACACACAAACATTTCCATGAGAGAAAATCTATTCTAAAAAGAAAATGAAAATCTAATCTAAAGCACGGGTTACTTCCCGAGAAAGGCTTGCTTAAGGTCCAAGCTTGACCGCTCTAGTGAAATAATAATTCAACGCACGCAAGAGCTTGTCAAATGCACTACTACACATTTCGTAAGAGAGAAGGTAGGCAAATGACGGGAAGAGTACGTGCAACAAGGATAGTGCACGCAAATGAGGAGAGAGATGCCAAGAAAAGGAAGAGGAAGAATCAAAAGAAAATTCAACAAAATATGAAGAAAAAGAAAAAGAAGAAGAAGAAGAAAAAGAAGGCAAACTCTCCTCAAAATATTTTTGGGTGGCAACATCACCCTCTTCCTCAATTGGGGACAAATGAGCTACATACAAATCATCATAGACAAGAGGGTCCCCAATAGGCTCATTGACAAAAGAAGGGAGGGAAATAGGAGTGTGAGGGATATAGTTGAATCTTCTTGAAAAAGGGGTATGAGAAAAGAGAAAAGGGGCTATGGTCTCACAAATGAACTTTTTCTCACCACCATGCCTCAAATCACCAATAAGTGCATGGAAATCAATCATAGAGTCCTCAAAAGAAGAACACTCATGATATCCATCTCCCTTAAACATCCAACCTCCAAGAGGAACAACATAATTCCCTCCATCACAACTATGAACAACAACTCCCTCAACAACTTTAAAGCCTAAGGTCTCAAAACCATGCATGAATAGATGCAAATTCATTTCAAACTCATCTCTCTCCCATGAAGCATCCTTAATGAACTCATTTAAAAGGCTATGGGTTTTCTTTTGACTCTCAAAGAACGCATTGGACATAACCTCAAACAAGTCTAGATATTCATGGATAGAAGAATCACAATCATGCACAAGAGACTCATCAAGATGGGAAGGAGGGTTAGGATAATCAAATTCAACACTCAATTGGTTTTCAACTCCTTTGCCATCACTCAAATGCTCACTAATGGGATCCTCACACTTTCTTGGTTGCTCAAAATCATCATCATCATCATCCTCAACACACACATTAAATTGGGATTTTTCACAACAAGCATCAAGGATGACAATTGGCTTTCTAACTCTTCTCCTCTTCTCTTTTCCTCCTCAATACGCTCCTCATTCTTTTTCTTTATCTCTAATTGACCTCTAATATAATTAAGAATCATCTCCTTACTAGGCCCAAGCTCATTATCAAGCTCAATGAACCTAATTTGAGACTCAAATATATCAACAAGAGATTCAAAAGATGTAGAAGGTTGAGGCTCAACAAGAGAAGAAGAAGTACAACCAAGATTGGAAGAATCAACATTAAGGTCATGAGCATATAAATCACATTGGGGAGTGGGGGCATAATCAAACACATGAGATTCATTATCAAGGGAATGAAGCACATCACAAGAAGGCATGGTAAATAATGAAGAATATTGAAACACACCATTAGCATCAACTTGAGCATGCACTTCATCATCATGAACAAAAGGAGAAATAAAGTTGAAATCGTGTGTTCTTGGTTCACTTAAGGGATCATGTGACAAATCATGGGAATTCATGCTAATATTAGAAGAACCAACACATTACATATCAATATTATAATCATGATTACCCCTATCATAAACATCCCTAGCAAACCAAACATAAAAATCGCAAGCATCATCATTTGACAATGCTCTAAATTCACCATTATGCATGCATTCAACTTTATCCCTAGTTTGCTCATTCAAACCAAAATAACAAATCTCACAAGCCTCCCAAAGACTACAACAATTATAGTCTGAAAATCCCTATAGCCTATTGAAATATTCACAAAAAGGCTCATTTTCAAATTGAGGAAATGATAGACATGCCATTTTTTTTTCACTAAACAAACAAAAGTCAAATAAAAGAAAAGTATACACAAAGACCTAGACTCAAGCAATCAAAAACACTCAAACATAGACACCGTTCCCCGGAAACGGTGCCATTTTGATAGAGGAATAAACGAGTTGTTAATTGTCTATCCCAAAATCATACACAATTTATAAAAAAACTAAAACAACCGAATACATGTATAAGGTAAGTATAGGGTCGAACCCAAAGGAGTGAGTCGGTATTAACTATAGCCTAAATAAAGCTATTTCGAAGATTGTAGTGAGAAAATGGTTGGTATTATGGTAGCAAAATTAGACTAATCAAGTAATTCAAGAAGCTAAATACTAGGGATATAGGTTCCACACGCTAGTTCAATTATCGTGCTAATCGATAATTTCTTCGTTAGATTCAAGCATTGCAAAGGACAAACAATAGTAGCAATCAAGAGAGTTCAAGAGCTATCTCCTAGAGGCCAAGCTATGGGTCACTATGAATGGCTAATCAAGGAAATTCACAATCAAACTCAATCAATTAAAGCAATTCTCAAATTGATGGGTCATGTCATTAAGAATTACAATGCAATCTAGATTAATCTTATAGGTGGATCATTCCTAATCTAATTAATCACATGCAAAATTATGTCAACCAATTTAATTGCAACAATTCAATCAATCTAAGATCATCAACTAGCACAAATTATCAATCAAGCATGCTTCCCCTTCTCCCTAGCAACTAATCTACTCACTAATCATGGTGTAACTCAAGAACAAATCACTAGAATTAGCATTGATCATCATTCTAAATCAAAATCAAGAGAAAACAATATCAACTACAATATCCAATTCAAATCCAAGCAATTCAAACAATAAAAGATGAAACTAAATCAATCAAGTAAAGAGATGAACTAGAAGAAGAAATTCTTACTAACATTAACGATTGAAAATGAAGAAATCCAAGCACAATTGATCCAATGTTGAAATACAAATCCAATACCAAGAACTTCTCTCTAACTTCCCTCTAAATTCTCTCCCTAAAACTAAGCTAATGAAAATTATCTAAAACTTATCTTCAAAAAGGAATTACAAGTGTATTTATAGGCAAAGAAGGAAAATGGGATCCCTGCGCCCTCTCTAGTAAACCCCGCGCTCGCGGAAAAATGGGTACGGAACCCATAACAAACTCCGCGGGCTTTCTTGGCAACACCCGCGCCCGCGGGTCTTCTAGCCCGCGCCCGCGGCAAAAGGGCGGCGAATCCTCTGCTCCCAAAGGGTGATCAGAGGGCCGCGGTCTATCTGGTATGAAGCGGACTCTCCAGACTACCCGCGCCCGCGGGGAGCTTGCGGCCAGACCACGGGGAGCTTGCGGCCAGACCACGGGGAGCTTGCGGCCAGATCGCGGAGAGTTCCTGGTCAAAATTTGCCAATTTGGTGCATACGAGCCCGCGCCCGCGGCCTTCAGTACCCGCGCCCGCGACAGACTGGCAGGGCTTGATGCCCTCTTCAAGGCCTCTCCAAGCCCTCTCCATGCCGATTACTTCCTCCTTGCTTAGTCAATATAGCCCATCTTAATCCCCTTGCAAAGACAAATCCTAGGTACCTACAAGAACAAACAACGGAAAGGAATAAAAGGGAAAAAGAACCAAGTAAAAGGAAAACACGAAGGAAACACGAAAAACACAAGGAAAGAAAGAAAGAAAGGAATTAAAGGAAAAAGGACCAAAAATAAGATAAGAAAGCATAAAAAGGAAATGAAATCATCCTAAAAGACTACCCTATGAGTGACATAAATGACACGCATCAAAAACACTCAAACATAGACACCGTTCCCCGGCAACGGCGCCATTTTGATGAGGGGAAAAACTAGGTCGTTATCTAATCATCCCTCAGTCAAACTAAATTTATAAACACTTAACAAACCTAAATACGAGTATAGAGGCAAGTCAAGGGTCGAAACCAAAGGAACGGTAATGTTCAAGCACTTTCAATTATGCGCCTAAGCTAGGTCGAAGACGAAGGTAAGAGTGAATACTAACAACTAACGATACAAGTAACCAAGGTAATAAAACACTAGGAATGGGGATCAACAAGTAATCATGTCAATTGCAACAACGTGTAAGAGCATACCAATCAAAGGTTGTGAAGACTAATGTTAAGAGCAATCAATTGGAATCAAAGAGCTATCTCCTAATTGTCAAGCTAGGGTTCACTATGAATAACAAACTAAGAGAATCACAATCAAAACCAATCGATAATTGCAATTACTAAATCAATTGTTCGTGTCATTAGCAATTACAATGCAATCTAGCATAATTCTCAAGGCCTAATCGAATTACACCATGAAAACCTTCATTAACCACTTTAATCTCAACAATTAATCAACACAATTCCCAAATTAATCACAATTAACCAATCATACAAGTTTCACCCAATTCCTAGCCAAACAACTATTCAAAAATCATCATCTATCAACTAACAACTATGGAAACCAAGAATCAACAAAATATCAAGAACAATTACACTAATCAAGCATAAAAAAAAAATTAAACCAAACAAACATGAATTTAAACACAGCAATAAGGTGAGATAGAGTTAAGAATGTTCATTGATGATAGAGAAGATCTTGAACTCAATTGTCACACTTGTATCTTCAATCTCTCAATCACCATTGAAATCCTTCGCTTTCTCTCTCTAAAACTACTCCTAAACTAGCCTAATCTAGAGAGAGAAGCTCTCAGCCTAAGAGAGAGAAAACTATTCTAAAACTAAGAATTACATGAATGAATGATAATGAAAACCCCCCAAAAATAATCTATAAACAAAAGGAGAAAAGAAGCTTAAAATCGTAAAATTAAAGACCCGGAAGCCCACGCCCTCAGAGAATTCGGCCGCGCCCGCGGAGGGGAGCGGACACCCCGGAAGCCGCGCCCGCAGCCAAAGCCCGCGCCCGCGGGGAGCTGACGAGGGTTAAATCGGTCGCTACAATCTAACTCTCAATCAAACAATACTTATACGAACACCCTATAACCAAGTACAATGGCAAATAAAGGTTCGGTCCACGAGGAACGAGAGTAATTGCAAATCAATCTTAAACCTAAGCTAGTTCGAAATCAATGGAAAATGGTGTTCTAAAATACTACTAATAAGAGGAATAAATCAATAAACTAAGACACTAGGGAGAACGGGAATTCACCAAACCATCGGTAACTACGCAACAAGGAATCACAGAGACAAACGGGATATGCAAAGACTATATGTCTGATCAATATCATGTGATAGGAAGACAACGGGCAATACTAAGCTTGGATTTCTCATGCACTTAACATTACTCGATACATAATCAAACCACATTCAATAATGAAATACTCAATTCACAATCTCTTGTTCAAATCAAGGATATCATGCAATCAAATTCAAGATTCTAGGTTAGCTACTCCTATTATAATGAATTAACATGCAATCGCATATAATCAATTTAATCACAATCCGTTTATCAAAATCAATCCTCAATTACATAGATTACCTAGGCCGGGTTTCATCCCGAAACCCTAGCTAGGAGACTACTCACACATATTCATAATCAAAGCAATAATGAATTCCAAAAGCATAATAGATATAAACATGAATTCTGATTAAGGAATAATAAAGCTTGATTAATAAACAAGAATGAATAATACCAATTGTATTGATGCGAATCAATGGAAAAGTTCAGAACTTTGATATCCGTCGTCAATGAATAATACAAAGAATCTTCACAAATCTTGCTTCAAATCAATCCAAGAAAACTAAAATCGCTAGAATAATCTCTAAGAAAACTAATGAATATCTAAAACTAAGAACGTTCTCCAATAACTCTCTACAAAGGCTCTCAAAAACTATCTCTAAAAACTCTCTCTTAACCCTTACAATCGGGCTATATATATGTTTTAAATCGGAAAGTAAATCGCAGGCTGCCCTTCGTGAATCGGCACGGCCGTGCTGGAAGTGGCACGGCCGTGCAAGCATGGCAGTAGCTGATCCGCAATATCTTCAATTATGGCACGGCCGTGCTGAATTTGGCACGGCCGTGCTAATGCCTGGCACGGCCGTGCTGAATCTGGCACGGCCGTGCTAATGCCTGGCACGGCCGTGCTGAATCTGGCACGGCCGTGCTGATCTGGCATTGGCACGGGCATGGAAATTGGCTTGGCACGGCCGTGCTAATGCCTGGAACGGCCGTGCTAAAAGTGGCACGGCCGTGCAGCATAGGCAGGAAGGTTGCAGGCACTTTGGTCTTCTTAAAACAGTCACAACTTCTTATCCAGAGCTCTGTTTGAGGCGTGCAATATATCGTTGGAAAGCTCTTCAAGTCTACTTTCCAATGCAATTGGAATAACTCCATTATCATTTGTATACCGAAAGTTGTGAGCAAAATAGTGAACAGGTGCCATATTTGTGAACTGTTCTGCCTTGCCTGCTACTTAACTTGCCTTTCAAGGCCTTGAGAACCGCAACAAAGCCTTAGCTTGGTGGACTAGGATCGATAATAGCCTGATTACGCACCAATGGTTCGGGACTCGACATAACTTGGTCAACTATACCTGTTAACACACCAAAAACAGACCGAAACCCGTGAAGCACGTAATATGAAGGAAACGAGTGTAACAAGGCAATAAACGACCAAAACGGGCCTAAATACATCCAAAATCACCCATTTATATGCCTTAAAGCGCGCCCTAATGTGCGCTTGTCAAAATCCCCCAAGCTACACTTTTGCTAGTCCTCGAGCAAAACTAAGGGATACACACACACACAGGATCAAATAAACTATTGCCATTACATATAAATCCAATTTAGCACGGAATGAAGTCAATGGATCCTACTTAGAACAACCATGCACGGAATGTAAACTCACTCAAACAAGCAACGAGACACACAATCCAAGGTATCGTTGATCAAAATGCAAACAAAACCTAAACCAAGCATAAAGAACAAAGAAGTCATGCTTCCCTCTAAACCCAACCAAACCGGCCACGTCCTCCCCTTTTGCTTCAAATCACCACCCTAATTGGGCCCTCGTGATTCCTCGAAGGAACCGGAAAAAGTGATATTTTGAGGAAATAACAAAGGTATCCCGACATCTCGATTACGCATAATCTTTCCATAGGGTTGAAAGGTATCTCCCTCCATCGTTTGAGAACCGAACACCTCTAAAGTCTAAGGGTCTTAAAGGGTTGTAATGTATTGGCAATGGGTAAGGTAGGTGAAAACAATTTTAAAAAGGGGGTTAATTCCTAAATGAAGCGCAAGAATCACAATTCTCAAAAACAATAGTTTCAAAAGATGCAATTCACATTCCACAATAAACATTGATCACACTTTTACACATCCCAAACTCTCTATGTTATACACACTCAAATCACCTTTTTCAAACTTCAAAGCTTTTATTCATATGTCCTCGCCTTTTTTCACAATTCGGACGACTTTTCTCCTTTTTTTTTATTTTGATTTTCTTTTCTTTTTTTCTTCTTTTTTTTTCAAAAACAAATTTTCATATTACATCTTTACAATTAAGCTCACTTTCAAACTTGCTCAAACCAACTATCGATCATTATTCTTGATTTATACACAATAAGCTCAAACAAACCTTGCGAGGTAAACACTTCACAACTAAGGGTTGGTAAAACATTGGCCATCGGGTTTGTAACATGGGTAACCAAGAATGGAATTAAAGGCTCAACATGGTTAGCAAGTAAGATGATGTAAAAAGAAAATTAATTTGTAACAAAACAAAAGGAACAAGAATAAGAAAAATGAAAAAGGTGCCCTCTTCCTCCCTTAAAAGTGTCAAGTCGGTCTTGGGAGCTACAAGTCAACACAAAGATCGAAACATGCGTAATCAAGGATCCAAATATGCCACTCAAGAAGAATGATGAAGGCTAGAACAATAAAACCTCACGGGATTCAAAAACAAAGCAACTACCAATTAAGGGGATCAAATCCACAAATGGGAAGCGACTCCATCTTACCACAGCCCAAAGGCATAGAGTTTCACATGACAAAAGTGTTTAAACCAACTACCTTCGCCTAGACTCATCTACATTGATCAACAATAGATTCAAACTGTGTATTCATCACTGGATTAAGTAGAAATAGATATTCCACACGCATTCATTCACGTTTCGAATCCAAATATGAGCATTATTCCAAAAGTTTATGCAATTAGACAAGTTTATCACGATCCAAAAATATAGGAATAGACTATGAGGCAAATCATATAAACTAGACTACACATTCTCATAACAGAAGCTTTTCCTATATTGCACACATATATAAACAACTAAGTAATCTAAACAAGCTAAATGGCTCATAAAGAGGCATGAAAATCACATAATAATCCCAATCGACAAACAAGTGATCAATTAATATCAACATCAATGATCCCAGGTTCTTTAGAACCGATCAAACATCCTCGAACCATTCAACTTCTTCCTAAACTAAACTATCCTAAGCACACAAAAACAAAAAAAACTAAAGGAAAAAGGGAAAGATTTCACCAAATGCTTCTTGAAAACACACTAAGACAACATGAGATGCGGTGAAGCTCCTAATGCTACCTCCATGAGTCTTCATATCTGCACAGGTTAGACAGAAACAAACCAAAACGAAACCAAAAGAAACTCGTTTTTTTTTTATTTTTTTTATAGGAATATGAAGAAAAACAAGGGAAAATCAACAAGGAAAAATCAACAAGGAAACCATTCACCCCCCCAAGCTAGTATAGACATTGTCCTCAATGTCAGGCATCGAGAGACTACCTAGAAGGCAAATAGGGAAAGAGAAAAGTACCTCATTGACTGGGTCTCGGGTTGCCTCCCGGAAGCGCTTCTTTAACGTCATTAGCTTGACGCAACACATGGATTACAGGTTACCCATAATCAATACTTGCCATTGCAGTGGAGATAAGCTCACCATTCTTATTCTTGACAATAGTCACCGCCCCTTTCTTAGGTACTACAAACACAGGGGAAACCCTTCCTTGATGTGTTGGAAGGGGTTTAAGCTTTACCTTTGGTGCTTCATTAGCCTCCTTTGCAGTGGCCACATCTAATGCATCTAGAAATTGCTCCTCCATGTCCCTGTTTTCCTTGTTCTCATTCAACTCAAAATCATGATTAGTATAGAATAATTCGTTACGCATATCAGAGACAATGGAATCAACAGTGTCAACCATCATGCAATTATCAGAATTAGAACAAGGATATTTCATAGTTTTATTTAAATCAAAATCTAAAACCTCCTTTCCTACTTTCAATGAAATCTTGGCACCCTTTACATCAATAAGGGCCCCCGAAGTAGCTAGGAAAGGACGTCCTAGAATTATAAGTATATGAACATCCTCATCCATATCTAGGACCACAAAGTCAACAGGTATGACAAACCCCACCCTTAGGGGAACATCTTCCACTTTACCCTTTGGAAATTTGATCGATCGATCGGCTAATTGAAGGGATATGTTAGTGGGAAGAAGTTCTCCTATATTTAATCGTTGATAAACAGAATATGGCATGAGACTAACACTAGCTCCAAGATCACACAAAGCATTATCAATATTCATTTTGTTTATAGCACAAGGGATTGAAAAGCTACCCGGATCTCCTAACTTAGGAGGCATTTTGTTCATTATTATAGCACTACAGTGTTCAGTGAGGTTAACAGTTTCTACCCCTTCACAGTTTCTTCTACCACTCAATATATCTTTTAAAAACCTAGCATAGTTAGGCATTTGCTTGATAGCATCAGTGAATGGTATAGAAAGGTGGACTTCTCTCAAGGTCTCTAAAAACTTCCCGAATTGGGCATCTAGCTTATGTCTCACATATTTTTGGGGGTAGGGGAGTTTATGTAATAGGTCGGGTTCATTGGTTTGTGCTCCCACCTGTTCCTTTGGGACCTCATTAATTTTATCTTTTTCTCTGGTCTTCTCATCCTCACTTCCTAAAACATTATCAGTGATAGGTGGAGTCACAGGTTGACTCCTAGGGGGTACTACTTCATCGCTCCCTCTCAATGTCTTTCCACTCCTAGTGGTGATAACATTTACAGAGTTTTTAGGGTCAATACCTCGAGGCGGTAGTTTTGGAACTCCAACCCCATCTTTTATAGCACTAGCCAACTGAGAAATCTGGGTTTCAAGCATCTTATTATGTGTCATCACTTCACTAAACTTTTTATCAGTGGTGGACATAAAAGTGTTGAACATTTTGGCCTGAGACTCCATCATTTCCTCCAAGCTAGATCTCTGTGGTGGTCCTTGAGCATAATGATTATCATTTGTAGCTCGGGAACCACGCACATTAGATTGTTGGGGATTTTGATTAGAGTACCCCTTATTATTATTCCAGTTTCCCCTGTTATTAATGCCGTTTCCCCCTTGATTGAATTGCCCTTGGGAATTATGATTCATTTGATTACCCTGTTGGTATTGGTTTTGATTTCCAAAACCACCATGTTGATTATAGGGTCCTTGGGAATTTTGGTCCCTTTGGCCCCTATTTCCCCACTGGTTTTGATAATCAAAATCATTACCTCCCTGATTATAATTGTTCCCTCTTTGATTAGGTGGCAGATATCTATTATTGTCATTCCTAGGTCCGTTATCATAAGACATAGCATTGACCTGTTCATTATTATATCTATTACCATCATTATTATTAGGATCATATGAGGGATCAAAATTACAAGCATTAGTATAATGATCATAAGACCCACAGTTTTCACAGAAAATACATCCTACAGGCATATTAGAAACGGAAGGATTAGGATTCATACCTCTCCCCTTAGATTGGGAGGGAAGATCTTGCAATGGCACGGAATCGAGCTTGGCTTTAATCACTGACATCTCCTTCCCGAGGTTCGTAATTTGTGATGTCAGGTTGCTAATGGCATTGAGGTGGTCCACTGAATAGACCGCTCCTCCACTCTTGTTCACAGCATCTCGCTCGCCGTCTTGCCAATCCATGTGGTGTCGTACCACATCTTCGATAATATCTATGACTTGCTCTTCAGTTTTGTTCATTATTGGGCCACCTGCTCCCGCATCCAAACTGGTTTTCCCTTGAGGACTTAATCCTCCATAGAATATCTGTAAAACTTGATATGTTGGGATTCCGTGGTGTGGGCACTCTCTTTGGTACTCCTTGTACCTTTCCCATGCTTCGTAGATTGACTCCCCACTCCTTTGCCGAAATCCCCGGATCAAAGCTCTAGCATCGGCCGTCTTCTTTTGGGAATAAAATCTTCCCAAGAATGCTGTCGTGACATCATCCCAAGTGTGTAGAGAGTTCGGCTTCACCTCCTTCTCTAACCATTCGAGAGCTCTCCCAATAAGTGAAAAGGGGAAAAGCTTCAATCTCACGAACTCTTGATTCACCCCATTAACCTTGATGGTATTGCAGTACTTCTCAAATTCGTTCAAATGAGCCAAAGGGCTCTCATGCTTGGCACCACTAAACTGCCTTCTCTCGATGAGGGTGATCATAGCCGGCCGGATCTCGAAATCATTGGCCTCAGTAGTGGGTGGAGCAATCCCACTTGAAGCTCTATACGCCCCAGGAGTTCCCAACTCCTTAAGGGGTCGTGGTGCTGGCCGATTAGGTTGGCGCGGTATGTCTGTCATTGGAACCTGTTGTGTGTTGTGTTCCTTTCCTTGAGAGTTTGATGACGTCAATCGAGATTTACGATTGCTCTTCAAAGTTCTTTCGATTTCTGGATCAAAGGGTATTAATTCTCTCTGTTTAGACCTGCGCATACACACTAACCAAACCAATTAAATAGCAGGGCTACAAGTGTAGCCAAAAGGGAAAATCTTTTTGTGCTTTTTTTTTTATGATGAACTAGACTCAAGAAATCAAAAAGCAATTAACAAACACCGCTCCCCGGCAACGGCGCCATTTTGACGAGGGTTAAATCGGTCGCTACAATCTAACTCTCAATCAAACAATACTTATACGAATACCCTATAACCAAGTACAATGGCAAATAAAGGTTCGGTCCACGAGGAACGAGAGTAATTGCAAATCAATCTTAAACCTAAGCTAGTTCGAAATCAATGGAAAATGGTGTTCTAAAATACTACTAATAAGATGGAATAAATCAATAAACTAAGACACTAGGGAGAACGGGAATTCACCAAACCATCGGTAACTACGCAACAAGGAATCACAGAGACAAACGGGATATGCAAAGACTATATGTCTGATCAATATCATGTGATAGGAAGACAACGGGCAATACTAAGCTTGGATTTCTCATGCACTTAACATTACTCGATACATAATCAAACCACATTCAATAATGAAATACTCAATTCACAATCTCTTGTTCAAATCAAGGATATCATGCAATCAAATTCAAGATTCTAGGTTAGCTACTCCTATTATAATGAATTAACATGCAATCGCATATAATCAATTTAATCACAATCCGTTTATCAAAATCAATCCTCAATTACATAGATTACCTAGGCCGGGTTTCATCCCGAAACCCTAGCTAGGAGACTACTCACACATATTCATAATCAAAGCAATAATGAATTCCAAAAGCATAATAGATATAAACATGAATTCTGATTAAGGAATAATAAAGCTTGATTAATAAACAAGAATGAATAATACCAATTGTATTGATGCGAATCAATGGAAAAGTTCAGAACTTTGATATCCGTCGTCAATGAATAATACAAAGAATCTTCACAAATCTTGCTTCAAATCAATCCAAGAAAACTAAAATCGCTAGAATAATCTCTAAGAAAACTAATGAATATCTAAAACTAAGAACGTTCTCCAATAACTCTCTACAAAGGCTCTCAAAAACTATCTCTAAAAACTCTCTCTTAACCCTTACAATCGGGCTATATATATATGTTTTAAATCGGAAAGTAAATCGCAGGCTGCCCTTCGTGAATCGGCACGGCCGTGCTGGAAGTGGCACGGCCGTGCAAGCATGGCAGTAGCTGATCCGCAATATCTTCAATTATGGCACGGCCGTGCTGAATTTGGCACGGCCGTGCTAATGCCTGGCACGGCCGTGCTGAATCTGGCACGGCCGTGCTAATGCCTGGCACGGCCGTGCTGAATCTGGCACGGCCGTGCTGATCTGGCATTGGCACGGGCATGGAAATTGGCTTGGCACGGCCGTGCTAATGCCTGGAACGGCCGTGCTAAAAGTGGCACGGCCGTGCAGCATAGGCAGGAAGGTTGCAGGCACTTTGGTCTTCTTAAAACAGTCACAACTTCTTATCCAGAGCTCTGTTTGAGGCGTGCAATATATCGTTGGAAAGCTCTTCAAGTCTACTTTCCAATGCAATTAGAATAACTCCATTATCATTTGTATACCGAAAGTTGTGAGCAAAATAGTGAACAGGTGCCATATTTGTGAACTGTTCTGCCTTGCCTGCTACTTAACTTGCCTTTCAAGGCCTTGAGAACCGCAGCAAAGCCTTAGCTTGGTGGACTAGGATCGATAATAGCTTGATTACGCACCAATGGTTCGGGACTCGACATAACTTGGTCAACTATACCTGTTAACACACCAAAAACAGACCGAAACCCGTGAAGCACGTAATATGAAGGAAACGAGTGTAACAAGGCAATAAACGACCAAAACGGGCCTAAATACATCCAAAATCACCCATTTATATGCCTTAAAGCGCGCCCTAATGTGCGCTTGTCAGGAGCCTGCGGCCAGCCCTCGGGGACTTACTGCCCAAAATTGGCAGAATTAGGTTGCGGCAGATTTGCAGGGCCAACTTTGGAAGGCTGTAAATCCTAATCTAAGAATTTTATAAAGACTTGTGACCTATCATTGGAAAGATCTTAGGGTGTAGTTTCCAACCCAACTTGAATCACCTCAATCCGATTTGTAGAACTCGAGATATGGCCGAAACAATGCACAAAGGTCTTTTTTGATACTTTGCAAGCCTTCATTTTCCTTTGTTTCTTGGATTGGCTTGACTTGCGTGCTTGTCTTCCCTAACTTGGCTCCGTTAAATTCCTTGAATGCACTTGAGATCCCTCCTTGATGTTCAAATCTTGGGAAGCTCGACACACCTACAAAACAAGTCAAACAAACGGAGAAGCGAGGGAAATAGTCGAGAAATGAATAAAATAATAAGAAAACCATTAAAAGCACGCATTTCTCTAAACTAACACACAAACACGCAAATCAAGAATTATTCCCTAAAAACACGACATAAACGACAAAAAATGAGCATAGAAATATAAAGAAAACATAGCCTAAAGGTACCATAAATGGCACGGATCAGGTTGCAAACTCATTGCATCATATCGTGCCTACTTGACTAATTGTGCATTATTTGTTGTGCATACTCTATGTGTTTTTCCTAAGCGTTTGTTTGACTTGTTTTAAGACTAAATAATCTGATTAATGACTAAAAGAGATTTTCCTAATTAATTAATTAATTTGAGTAATTAAAGTCTAATAATTTAATCAGAGTTGACTTAGTACGACTTTAGGCATATCCTGTAGTGTAATAATACCAAAAGCAGTTCCAGATCGACGTTCCAGCAATGGTGCCGAAATTTAGGCTGCAGCGCCACTCTGAGGAGCATATCACCTGACAACAATCCTGTCGTCTAGCGCTACACTGCAAAGAGAGGCGCCAGTCCTGTCGTTTTGGCGACAGTTCGGTTTATTGCTCCAGTCATCACTTTGTGTCTACTTAAACAGTTTGCTAATCAATTCTGTTAATTTTTACTGATAATAATACAGTGTCAAGTCCTTAATCGAGTCTAGGCACTAAGTCCCATGGTCTTACACAAGAGTCAAACCATGTCATTTGCACTCACTATATAAAGCACACACTAATATGTATGCACACTTTGACTATGTCTAAGAGAGTCATGTATTTGCGTATTTTCCGTTATTTTTTTAGGGGGGTAAGTCGGATATTAATCCTCTAATTAAACCTCTTGTTTGAACCCTATACTGCCAAAAATATATACCTTATTTTTGTTTTTTTCTTTCTCAAAACCCGTGAAGTCAAAGTCAATTTGAGTCAAGTCATTAAAAAAACGGTTTAATTTACTGCGTGTGGTCAAGAAAGGAAGGGCGTTTGATCAAAGACAACCTTTTTATTCAAGTTCAACTTTTCGACAAACCAATCGCTCGAAAAAGGAAAGCTAAGAAGATAATGGCAACTTAAGAGGAAGTTAATGAACTTAGGAACCAATTGATTACTGTGACTGAGGCGTTGAAGGTTTTAACCCTCAAAATAGATGATCCTGTGAAGCAACAACAGATGGACCTCATGAAAGAAAGCTTGAGCAAGTTGTCTAGTGACTACAAGTTTCAAGGCATTAGCTCACAAGGGGTCTCGGTGGACAAGGATCTTATTTCGCAGAAGTTCAATGCTAACGACATCCCGAAATTCAAAGCGACTGACAACCCTTACTTTCATCTAAGAGCCTTTGAAATAATAATGAGCATTAATGGTATTGATAAGAAGGTGTTTTCCTCTTTGTTTTCTCTATCTCTTGAAACCGTTTGCCAACAATGGTTCTTCTCTCTTGAGAAAGAAAGATCCTCTACTTGGGAGTCAATAGTAAACGCTTTCATTGATAGGTACAAGTGCAACAATCAAGTTGAAACTGACTATAAGGAACTTGAAATTCTCAAGCAGAAGGAGAATGAAGGTTTCACTTCTTTCTTCAACAAATATAGAGAAACCTCTGCTACGATGATTAAAGTACCAAGCAAAAAAGAATCTGTGAGGTTTTTCATTAAGAACCTTCAAGAGATGTACTCCAAGCATCTCAACTACAAAAATAATCTCCAAACCTTCAAGGTCGTCTATGACATTGGAATTAATATTGAAGACGACCTGGCTAAGCTGAAAGCTGCTAACAGTAACTTCAACAATGGCTGGAAAGGCAAGAAGAACGACAATCCTTCTTCTTCCAAAACCACCCATTAAAACAATGTTAGCATTTTTAATTTAAGTGAAGTCCTTGCTATGAATAACCAAGGACAAAAGAAACCATTTAGGAGGAACTTTACTCCTATAGGTATGAGTTATGACACCGCATTTGACCAATTAAATGCAAAAGGTCTTATAACTCCTATTGGACCATTTAGGGACCCACCAGTCGGGAAAAGGACAGCTAACTGGAACCCCAATGCACATTGCAAATATCACTAAGGTAGGGGCCATCTTACTGAAAATTGTTGAAAGCTTAAAGAATCTATCCAAGATTTAATTGATAACAACAAACTGCCATTGCCTCTTGCCAGTAAGAAGCCAAGCATTGACAATGCACCTCTCGCTCATTCCTTGGCCATCTCTGATGAAGAAAACGAGGTTGATCCCTCAACTCTCATCAAACCTATTGAAGAAATTCATGCTATCGAAGAGGAGGAGGAGATCTTTTTCGATGCCATGGATGACTTTCCTGAACCAGCAAGAAAAGAGGATGTCCGACTTCTTATATGGTCTATGTGGGAGGGATCATGCTTGCTACGTGAAGCTCTCGAAGTCGCACAGAAACAATTAGTGGAGCTTCAGAAAAAGTGTGATAAGGTTCCACCCACGAAGAAGAAACCCTTTTCTCTACAGGTAATTGACAGACCCAAGAAGAATAATAAACTCTATACTCCAATTGGGACTTCCTACACTAAAATGTTCAAAATGCTCTCCGAGAGTGGCAAGGTCATACCTCTCGAACCGAGACCATTTGAATCACTAAAGATGAAAGATAGGTTATACTGTCAATACCATCAATCAGGGGGTCACACTATTGAAAACTGTTTTAAATTTAAAGATTTAATTCAGAAAATGATGGATGATAAAAAGCTAGTCCAAATTCCACAAGAGGAAGATATTAACATCAATGGGGTTTGGGACAGCGACGATGAAGATATCTATCTTAAGGATATGGAAGAACCTCAACTTTCAGTCATATACCCAATAAGAGATTTTTGGGATGAAGAAGATTCATCTATAGACGTCCTCACAAGATCAGGGAGAATGCAACCTCCCGTTTCAACACAAACTATGCCAACCACGCAACATATTCCCATACCTATCATAGAAGACAATGATATTGTCAAACAGTTCAAGAAAACCAAGGTTTAGATGAATGTATGGAAACTTCTTGAGAACATAGGTTGGCAGTGATGAATGCCTTGGATAAGATAGGGATAGATTCTAACACCACTCTTGAGGGGTTGGCTAACTTCCGTACGAGTGATCTCCCTAGTCCTATCAACTTGATCACTTTTTCTGACAAGGATTTACCTCTAGAAGATGACAAGCATTATAAGGCACTTAACCTCACAGTAGATTGTAAGAGAATGAACGTCCCTATGACTCTTGTAGACAATGGATCGGCAATTAATCCCTGTCCACTCAGAACTGCGATGATACTAGGCATAAGGGATGAAGACTTAATCCCGTCAACATAAAGAATAAGAGCCTATGACAACACTCATCGTCAAGCTCTTGGCAAGATTACCATGAATATAACAGCGGGAGCAATAGAACACGCTACTACATTACAAGTGGTAGATATCAAGGCTTCATTCAACTTATTGTTGGGACGCCCTTGGCTTCATGACCTAAAGGACGTCCCTTCATCTCTCCACCAACAGGTAATGGCCATAGTTGGAGGAATTCCTATCACGATCGATGCTTCACCCATGAGAATTAAAGCTATAGAAAATCCAATCATTAATGTGGAGCACGATGAAGACGATGAAGATTTATGGGGCTTTAATGAAGAGGACTCTTTAAACGAGGAGGATGAAAGGACCCCTCTTTGTCACGACCCCCACTCCAATATGACAGTAAACGCTATTCTAAAGAAACAAGGGCATTTTCCTGGAATGACTCTAGGAAAGAAGAAAGGAATAGCAAAATCGCTGGAATTACCTGGCCTCCCTAAGTTAGAAACTTTCGGACATGGTTTCGAACCGACTCGGGAAGATCTCAAGCGAGCCCAGGAAAAGTCTAAGGCGCGTAGGAACGCTCGCATCCAAAAGAAAGAAATCCCAAAGGATCAGTATCCTCTTACTCTCAATGGACAATTCATAAGAGAAAGAGAGGACTATCCGTGCTACGAATTTCCCAAACCTTTTGTTGTAAATGGCATAAGGCAACCTGGATTCGAAATTTTCCTAAATTGCTATTTTCTAGATGAAATCCCAACTCCGATCCACAAGGAGAAAGCATCCTCATGCATTGACTTTAATGTCATGGGATTACTATTTGGGCGAGAAAAAGATAAACCGAAGTACATAGAGGATAATTCCTCACTCATCCAAACGGTCCTACAAAGTGAAAACTTTCATTCATGGAAGCTGATCACTCCAGCAGAAGGATCACTACAAGGGTGGCGCAAGACAGTCAAGGTGACTACTCCAAGTGGAAGGAAAATCTCCTTAACGACACGGCAAGGACCAATGTTCGAAGAGTCATCAGAGTCAGAGTCAGAGTTAGAGTCAGAGTCTTTTCCTGTAGAGTCATCTAAGTCCTTAGTTGTAGCACCCCCTTCTTCTATCTCTTCCCCTAGGATAGTTAGCAATCAAGTCCCTGAGGACATCTCTCTTTTTGATGTAATTATTTCTGAGTTCAATAACATGTCTTCTCTCGCTTACTCCTCGTGCTTTTCTATAACCTAAGATGACGAGAATTGCTTAACTAACAATGGAAATGCCAAAAAACTTATTTAAGCAATGGAAACACTGAAAAGAAAATGCCGATAATTGAGGAAACCGAGACGGTTGACATCTCAAATAATTCAACCATTAAAAGAGAAGTTAAAATCGGATAAACACTTAATGAACAAGAAAGATCTGATTTAATCAATCTACTTAAAGAATTTATCGATGTATTTGCTTGGTCATATGAAGATATGCTAGGGATTAATAGAGAAATAGCTCAACACACTATACCGCTAATTCCAGGAATGAAACTTGTAAAACAAAAGTTGCGTCGAATGAAACCCGACGTAGCTCATAAAATAAAAGAAGAAGTGCAAAAACAAATAACTGCAGGTTTCATCAGGTTATCCAAATACCCCGAATGGGTGGCCAACATCGTCCCAGTTCCAAAAAATGATGGAAGGGTTAGAATGTGTGTCGACTATCGAGATCTAAATAAGGCATGTCCAAATGACGACTTCCCTTTACCACACATCGATATTTTGGTAGATAATATAGCGAATCATGCACTTCTCTCGTTCATGGACGGATACGTAGGATACAATCAAATTCTCATGGTAGAAGAAGACATGGAGAAAACAACCTTCATAACACCATGGGGTACTTACTGCTACACGGTAATGTCATTCGGGTTGAAAAACGCGGGTGCTACTTACCAACGAGCAGCGACTGCCTTACTCCATGACATGATGCACAAAGAAGTTGAAGTATATGTGGACGATATGATTGTGAAGTCAAAAGATTGCCCAGGCCATCAAGTAGCCTTGAGAAAATTCTTTGAAAGGCTAAGAAAATACAACATGAGGTTGAATCCATCCAAGTGTGCTTTTGGAGTCACCACAGGCAAGCTTTTGGGTTACGTCATAAAATCTAGAGGAATAGAGATAGATCCAACTAAGATCAAGGCAATCATGTCAATGCCACCGCCCAAAACCGATAAGCAAATTCGAGGATTTATTGGCCGGTTGCAATACATAAGTAGGTTCATATCAAAATTGACAACAATATGTGAACGAATATTCAAGAAGCTTAAAAAGAATGTACCAGTAATATGGGACGATGAGTGTCAAAAAGCCTTTGAAAAGATCAAATCTTATCTCGCAAATCCTCCCGTACTAGCACCAGCACTTCCAGGAATACCTCTTAGGTTGTACCTAATAGTCACCAAGGAAACAATGGGAGCCATGCTTGCACAAGAAGTAGAAGGTAAAGAAAATGCAATCTACTATCTAAGTAAAAATATGCTCAAGTATGAAGTACGCTATACACCACTTGAGAAATTGTGCCTCGCATTGGTATGGGCCACAACTAAGTTAAGACATTACATGCAAGTGCATACAATCTTTGTAGTTTCCCGAATGGATCCACTCAAGTATTTATTCGAGAAATCTACACTCAATGGGTGCATATCAAGATGGATAGTCAACTTAGCTCAGTTTTATGTAAGATTCATGCCTCAAAAAGCTATCAAAGGATTTGTGGTCTCAGATTTTTTAGCGGATTTCCCAAAAGAAGACTAAATGCCAATACACGACAATGAATTTCCAGACGAAGACTTGATGGTCAAAGAAGATGATACTCGGACCTTAGACTTCGATGGAGCCTCAATCCAAAAGGGATGTGGAGTTGGATTATTACTAGTATCATCTAAGGACGAGCATGTTCCAATCTCCATAAAGCTAGATTTCGACGTTACCAACAACGCTGCTGAGTACGAAGCATGCGTAGTAGGCCTTGAAACAGCTTTGGAATTGGGAGTGAAGAAATTACGAATATTCGGGGACTCTTCATTGATCATCAACCAGATTTCTAAAATATGGAAAGTAAGGAGCGAAAGTCTAGCCCCTTACCAAACTTATCTGGAAACTCTCACTAATCAGTTAGAAATGGTAGAATACACGTATCTACCTAGAGAGGAAAAACAATTTGATGATGCCTTGGCAAGGCTAGCCTCGATGGTTAGGATTTCTACGGATATCGAGCAAATGCTTGTAACTATAGAAAAAAGGCATTAACCGGCTTATATTCAAGCTATAGAAGATGATGAAGTGATCCAAGATGATGATGAAGAAGAAGAAGATCCGTGCTATACGGATATACTTAATTATGTCACCAAAGGAGAATACCCTCCTCATGCTTAAAAAGAGCAAAACGAGCATTAAGACTTTTGGCTTCCCAATACATACTCATAGACAATGATTTACATAAAAGGGTACCTAAGGGTCGAGCTCTCTTATGTGTAGGAATAAAAGATGCTCAAAGAGCTATGAGAATAGTCCACGAAGGCATTTGTGGAACACACGTTAATGGCAAAATGCTAGTCCAAAAGATAATGCGAGAAGGATACTATTGGACTACCATGAATAGGGATTCTCATCAATATGTAAAAAGATGCCCTAAGTGCCAGATTTACGCCAATTTTCAACATGTTCCTCCATCTCTACTCTACACCTACACTTTACCATGGCCATTCTCTACATGGGGAATTGACATTATTGGCAAAATTACTACCCTAGGAACAGGAGGTCATGAATATATCCTAGTAGCAATTTATTACTTCACAAAGTGGGTCGAAGCACAATCATATGCTAAAATCACTGTAAAACATGTGGCATTCTTTATCGAAAGGAATATTATTTGTTAATATGGAGTCCCACATGAAATGATAAGTGACAATGGAACTCACTTTCAAGCTGATTGTGAAGAATTGTTACAAAAATATGGCATTCAACACCATCATTCTTCCCCTTATAGACCTCAAGCAAACGAAACAGTTGAAGCGGCTAATAAAAATATAAAGACTATCATCGAGAAAATGACAGAAAATTACAAGGATTGGCCTGACAAACTCCATTTAGCACTATGGGGTTACCGCACGTCAATTCGCACATCAACAGGAAATACGCCATTCTCCTTGGTTTATGGAATGGATGTCGTACAACCTGTAGAGTTAGAGATACCATCTCTACGCATTGCATTAGAAAGTAAACTCGATGAAGTTGAATGGACTAGGGCGAGATATGAGGAGCTAATTCTACTTGATGAAAAACAACTAGAAGCTCTACATCATACTCAATGCTATCAAACTCGTATGGCTAGGCATTTTAATAAGAAGGTCAGGACAAGAAACATCAAAGTAGGAGACTTGGTGTTAAAAGAATTAAGGAAAAATGTTTTAGATCCAAGGGGTAAATTTAGGCCTAATTGGTCTAGACCCTATATTGTCAAAAAAATCCTATCAGGAGGTGCAGCAAAATTAACTGATATGGATGGCAATGAGTTCTCGAACATGACAAATCTTGACCAACTTAAAATGTACCACCCATTATTACTTGAGTAGGATACTCAAGAGAGCTACGTTTGGCCTGATTCCTTAGGAAAGGATACGTAGGAAACCCTTTACGGGTGCGGCCACTTTACCTTTTGCAAACCTCGCATCCCAGATTTAAATATAAATTCGACAGAAATTCGATGAAGCATCGGCGTCACCGAAAAAGTTCCATCGCCAGTCGATTTACTCCCGCGCCAGATGACAATGTCCGTCGTCTGACGCCAGACTGCCGCTGCTGGCGCCAGTCGTAAAAAAGCGACGCCATTTTTCAGGAAGCACTTGGGAATATTTCGATGTTTTCGGAAAATTTTCGACTTCCGTACTCGAAAATTTTTCTGGAAAATTAAGTTTTCTGTTTTCATTGCTTTAATATATTAAATTTAAAGGAGATGATTTAATTAAAAAGCTGATATTTCATTAATAAAATAAACAACGAATTACATTATTGATGGAATTTAAATAAAGCTTAAATAAAACAAATTAACTTTAAATTTAAAACTAAGATCCCCAGAAGGAATTGTTTAAAGTAGGCCGTATTGTCTTTTTACCCTGCAGGGATAATAAAAAGTCATCTTGGTTAAGCTTGGAAGACGACAGAAAGGTTGCTTGTTAACACCAACAATCTTCTATATTTTCCAACAAGGGATGATCCGCTTAATGGAAAAGTTGCAAGACGCAAAGACTTTCTTCCATTCATTGCACCCCATCTTAGAGAACCGTTTCTTTCTTCTCACAAAGCAATCTGGAGTGTAATTTTTAACATTGTCGGGAGGACTAATTATTTCTAGTCTATCCATTAGGAACATATGCAAAAATATCAATGCAAATAAATTAATATTACTATACAAAAATATATTTTTGATTTCTGTAATTAAATATATTATTTTTCTACCTGTGATAAAATTGGAGAGCCCCGAAAAGGTGCTTTTATATTTCTCTTCAATTCATCAAGACTAAGCATAGTCTCTCCAACAATTAATCGCATTGGATTTCTCCCAGATTCAATCTGCTCCAAAACAGTTGATATAATTGCTTGACCCTCATTAGTCCTACCACTAGTGAGAAGATATTGGTTAAGCGTGCAAAAGAGAAAAGCCCTTCTTCTATAAACATGAAATGACTCAGAATAAGGTCTATCAAAATAATGGCGTGTAAATTCTTTCAAATTAACTATGCTACCATCTACTATATTTGTTAGATCTTTGTCTTTTAAATTAAAGAAGCGCTCAAAATCCTTATAATAATATTCATTTATGTTAGGGATTACTGCAAGATCTAATACAGAGAAGCCTAATATAGCACCGAATTCTTCCAGCAAAGGGCTAATTTCGTCACACCCTAGTCTAAAACAAAGAGTATCCACATCCCAATATTGTAAGGCGGTATGTATGAAGTTTATATCAAGATCTACCCCCTTGACACCATAAATACCCCCCATATGAAAAAGTCTAATTCTTTTATCTCCTTGGCAGTTAGAGACCGACACCATTCATGAGTGAAGTTGGTAAAACTCTTAGTAATTAAAGACATGATTATTTATTTTTTGAAAAGCTAAGACTATATTTAATTTGCTGAAATTATGAAGAAAATTGGTAGACCAGGGGGCTATTTATACACAACATCGACACGGAAAGGATTCAGATTCAGCGCTCATCAGCTCCAGACGCCAGAGTCTGGCGCCTAACGCTAGAGTCTGGCGCCAAGAGCTAAGTAGTAGCGTTTGGCGCCAACGCAATACGCGTGGCTCCACGTGACACTAATGTGTTTTATCAAGCGAGCTTTTCAAAAACAGCATTTTTTTTTGCTGATTCGAGTCTGAACAATGCCTTTACGATTTTTTATCCTCTTTATACCTTTTTTTTTAATTATATTAATTATATTTTTTGGATTATATTTAGACTTAATTTTAATTTTGTTATAAATCCAATATTTTTATTTTTCATTCTTTCAGTTTTGGGGGAAAAGTCGGATACCCTCCATCAATAATAAAAATGACGGAATTTTTGTGCAAAATTATTAATTATCATAATTCTCTACACATAAATATGCACATAAAAATGAAAATATGATAAATAAATAAACCCATAGTGATATGTATATCTAATAAATGAGTCTAATAAAGGCAAAGTTCTATACAAGTAAAAAAAATAATAATAAAAAAAAACACAGGCATAAACTACGACGCCGGAGGACGCAGATTATGAGAGACGCCCATCATATCATAAAACCGCGCAGTACGAGGAGTAACCTCTCCTCCAGCTCCAGCTTTAGTTTCCTCAGGAGGTGGAAAACTCAGCACAGGACCTGTCCACACTAGATAGCCCTGAGGCTGAGGTTGCGGAGGCTGCTACGATGACGTGTAAGAGCCGAGGTAGCCTCTCCCTGGCCTACCGGCTCAGCATGTGCACCCTCAGATGAAGAGCCCGAGCCCCCCCCCCCCCTCCCACGCCTCGGCCCGAGCAATCTCAGAACGACCACCCCGACCGCCAGAACCAGTACGCGTCTCAAGCTAGACCTCGCCGGGTCTCTCCGGACCTCAGGTTTCGTCCGGGTACGAGAAGGAATGGGTTGACTCTGCAAGAAGAAACTAAAGCAACATAATATTCATAAATAATAATTATAAAAATAATCATAATATTCATGTTAAAGCATAATAATAGCAAGATCCTAGGCATGATACTAACAAGATTAATAACAAACCCTAGCATGTCACTAAACAATAAAAATCAAAGCTTTAACCCTAACATGATACTAACAATCATAAATATTAGGAAGAACATAAAAAGCATCATACTTTTAATCATACTTGATATTAAAATTACCCTAGAAATGATACTAGGAATTATAAAAACAACCTAAGCATGATTTCTACATAATAACATCAATTAAACCATTAAAGTACTTACTTGGATGCCTCGTACCTCTTTCTAATAACAAAATACACGCATTATTAACTTCAAGAAAATTAATAAACAATTAAATAATTGAAACAACAAAAGCAGCGACATACTGGCTCACAAGCAGCAAAGCGCCGACGTACTGGCAAAGCAGCATTAAGGATCAACAAGCAGTGATCTTTTCGAAGACTATCACATCGGAAATTGGAGGCAGTTATAGGCGTAGCAGTCTTCAGGCGGTATTCTCTAGCTTGCGGAAGATCGTCACAACAAATCGGTTACCTTTAGAGACGTGTGCTCGACGGTGCAAGATACACGTTTATTGCTTGATCACGCCTTTATGCATGTTTAAAGGGAATTTGTACTTGTAATCACGCTTAATAAGATAATTAATAATCTTGTTTAGGGTTAATATGATTATAATTCAAGTGATCGCCAATAATAGTTTATTTGTGCATTAATATTCAACTAACATAGATAAACATGTTTAGGGTTAATCCTATTGATTGCATGTTAGTCAGAAAGCGCACATGAATACGATCAGAATAAAGTAGATGCCTATTATTAGGGCAGGTTCAATCTCTTTTAGATTGGATTTGTACCTTCATCCCCGAACACCAGTCATGGTTCAAGACCTATTGGAGTTGACGATCTCTTGGATCGTTAAGGGGTGTAACCTTCACCTCGTGAACGGTTTACAAGTTCCTAAAAAACTTGTTGGCGACTCTTTTGCTCTATCTTCTTTCCCTTTGGACGCCACCGTACTTTAGTGTATGATCACAGTGGGGTTCAAGCTAGGGATTAACGCTTGAAATATTCCCTACAGTTTTTGGCGACTCAACTGGGGAGGATTTCTATTTTAATTCTTGAAATTTATTTCAGCAATGATTTAGAATGAGTGGATGAGACTCGAAACGTTCTAATTATTTCATGTGCGTAACTTTGATTAACATTATTGTCATATGCATAAAAAAGATCTCATTGGAAAGACCATCCGTAATGAGTTAAAACATAAGATTTTTACACGTAGGAAATTTGAGGAATATCTTTCACAACTAGGACCGAAATAACACTGCGCGAAACTGGAAAATTTTATCGAGCACAGAAAGCTACTGAGGCATATAGGAATTAGTGTCAGCGAATAGAAGTTAGCGCCAGAATTTTGGCTTTAGCGTTAGACGACAGCCCTGTCGCCAAGCGCTAAAGCCAAAAGCCGGCGCCAATCTCTGTTTGCTGGCACCAAATTCTTCCAATACCGAGTCAGAAATATGCGTTCTAATTTTGATCAGTTTTTAGCATTGTTTGCTCGATCCTACTTCTTGATTGAGTTTTTTCTCACTTTTCTGAAACCCATATGTGTTCTACATATGGAAATAACCCCCTTGGGAATTCATGCTCCATCTACCTGATTGAACGCTCTGAGCAACAAAGGGTACATCCGAGAATGTTGAATTCACCAAACCATGGAAGCGAGTTTTTTCTAAAACTCGCGATGTCCCATCCACTTGCGCCAACCCTTAACGGTTAGGCTTCCGCGCGGTGCATCCGGACAATTAACCATGGACCCTCTATTGACTAACCTATATCCCGAACTTTAGAGAACTAGAGCCATGTTGCAAACTCATTGCATCATATTGTGCCTACTTGACTAATTGTGCATTATTTGTTGTGCATATAGTATATGTTTTTCTTAACCGTTTGTTTGACTTGTTCTAAGATTAAATAAATTAATGATTAAAAGAACTTTGCCTAATTAATTAATTAATAAATTTGAGTAAATAAAGTCTAATTTTTTTTAACCAGAATTGACCTAGTACGACTTTAGGCATACCCCTGTTGTTTAATAATACTGAAAACAGTCTCAAATCAAAACTCCAGCAATGGCACCAAAGTTTGAACTGTAGCGCCACTCTGTGGAGTGTGGCGCCTGGCAAAAATGTTGTCGTCTGGCGCTACACTGCAAAGAAAGGCGCCAGTCCTGTCGTTTTGACGACAGTTCGGATTATTGATCGAGTCATTACTTTGTGTTTAATTAACCAGTTTGCTAAGTAATTCGAATAAATTTTACTGTCAATAATACCTTTTTAAGTCATTAATTAAGTCTAGGCACCAGGTCCCATGGTCTTACACAAGTCCAAGCATGTCACTTACACTGAACGCACACACCAATACACATACTTTGACCATGTCCAAGAAAGTCTTGTATGCGCGTTTTTTCCATCATTTTTTAGGGGGTCAAGTCGGATATTAATCCTCCAATTTAAATACCATAATTGGTTCCTAAAAATATATACATTTTTTTGCCAAAATATGCACCTATTTTTTATTTTTCCTCTTTAAAACCGTAAAGTCAAGGCCGATTTGAGTCAAGTAATTAAAACAAAAATGGTTTAAATTACAGCGTGTGGTCAAGAAAAGAAGGGCGGTTAATCAAAGACAATCTTTTCGTACAAGTCCAACTTTTCGACAAACCCGTTTCTCGTAAGAGGAAAGCTAGGACAGTAATGGCAACACAAGAAGAAGTCAATGAGCTCAGGAACCAACTGGTTACTGTGACTGAAGCACTAAAGATCCTAACCCTTAAGATCGATGATCTCGTGAAACAACAACAGATGGACCTCATGCATGAGAGTCTAAGCAAGCTATCTAGCGACTACAAGTTTCAAGGGATTAGTTCACAAGGGTCTCGGTGGACAAAGATCTTCTTCCGCAGAAGTTCAATGCCAACGACATCCCGAAATTCAAAGCAACTGATAACCCTTATTTTCATTTAAGAGCCTTCGAAACAATAATGAGTATTAAGGGTATCGACAAGAAGGTGTTCCCCTCTCTGTTCTCACCATCTCTCGAGACCGTTTGCCAGCAATGGTTCTTTTTTCTCGAGAAAGAAAAAACCTCCACCTGGGAGTCCATAGCAAACGCTTTGGTTGATAGATACAAATGCAACATTCAAGTTGAGACTAACCATAGGGAACTTGAAATCCTCAAGCAGAAGGAGAACGAAGGCTTCACCTCCTTCTTTAACAAATGGAGAGAAACCTCAGCTAAGATGATTGAGGTGCCAAGTTTAAAAGAGTCCATAAGGTTATTCATCAAAAACCTTCAAGAAAAATACTCCAAGCATCTCAAATATCATAATAATCTCCATACTTTCAAGGCCGTCTATGACATTGGAATCAATATTGAAGACGACCTGGCTAAGTTGAAAGCTGCCAATAATAACTCCAACAGTGGCTGGAAAGGCAAGAAGAACGACAATCCTTCTTCTTCCAAAACCACCCACTCAAACAATGTTAGCACTTTTAACCTAGGTGAAGTCCTTGCTATGAATAATCAAGGACAAAAGAAACCATTTAGGAGGAACTTTACCCCTATTGGCATGAGTTATGACACTGCATTTGACCGACTAAATGCAAAAGGTCTTATAACTCCTATTGGACCATTTGGGGACCCACTAGTCAAAAAGAGGTCAGCTAACTGGAACCCCAATGCACATTGCAATTATCACCAAGGTAGGGGCCATCTCACCGAGAACTGTTGGAAGCTTAAAGAAGCTATCCAAGACTTAATCAACAACAACAAGCTGCCATTGCCCCCTGCCAGTAAGAAGCCAAGTATTGATAATGCACCTCTCGCTCATTCCTTGGCTATCTCTGATGAGGAAAACAAGGTTGACCCCTCGTCTCTCATCAAACCTGTTGAAGAAATCCATGCCATCGAAGAAGAGGAGGAGATCTTTTTCGACGCCGTGGATAATCTTCTAGAATTAGCAAGTAAAGAGGACATACAATCTCTCACAATGTTTATGATCGAGGGATCGCACTTGCTACGTGAAATTCTCAAGGCTATAAAAGAACTTCAGGTGAAATATGACGAGGTTCCACTCCCGAAAAGTGAACCTAAGAGAGATCTCACACCCATGGGAACGACTTATGAGGCGAAACGTTTTCCTTTACAAGTCACCAAAAAACCCAGGAAGAGTAATAGACTCTACACTCCAATTGGGATCCCATACGTACAAATGTTCAAAATTCTCTCCGAGAGTGGAGAGATCAAACCTCTCAAACCAAGACCATTTGAATCATTGAAAAGGACAGATAGATATTACTGTCAATATCATCAATCAGGGGGTCACACTATCGAAAACTGTTTTAAATTCAAGGATTTAATTCAGAAAATGATTGATGAAAAGAAGATAGTCCAAGTTCCACAAGAAGAGGATGCAAGTATTAGTGGAGTTTGGGACAACGACGAAGAAGACGTCTACTTAAAAGACATGGTAGGACCTCACCTTCGGTGTCATATGCCATGGATGACTTTTGGGTTGAAGAAGATTCATCAATAGACGTCCTCACAAGATCCGGGAGAATGCAACCTCCTGTTTCAACAACACCAATGCCAACCACACAGCAAGTTCCCATGCCTATCATTGAAGATAATGACATCGTCAAACAGTTTAAGAAGACAAAAGTTGAAATGAAACATTAAATTATCTCTTACCCCTTTTAAACTCAAAGATAAAATTTAAAGCATAAAAAAAAAACTTCGTTAAAAATCAAAAACTGCTCGAAAATTGTATTTAGAGGCTGAATTTGGCCACGAGAGGGTAGTGCTCAATACCAAAGGTAGTGAGTCTTTCTTAAAACGTTGTTTCCACTCGAAAAAACTACTTTGTTTATCAAAATCGGAGGAGTTTAGAACCTGATCGGGATTAAAACGAGATTAATATTAGCGAACGGAAATCCAATTATTAAAACATGAATTTGCGTGTTCAAAATAAATATGGAATTAAGTAAACTAATAAGTAGTTATAGTCACCAAATTTTCAAAACATCATTACTATAAAAGCCCTAAATCAATTATTCATAAAAACCCTAAAATCATGATTTTCAATAATTAAAAACCCTAGGTTATAAAATTTACAAAATCTGAAAATTATAAAGTTAAATCATCAAAATACAATTTGATACTAATTAACTTAATTTCAAACAATAAAATCAAAACCCATAAATCAATAATTATAATTACACAAATTAATAAAATAAAGGAGAGAGAAAATAAGACTAACCTTTTTGTGTGGGAAATTTTTGGGGATTCATGGGGTATTTATAGAGTAGAGAGTGTAGGGTTAAATTTGGGCTTATAAAAATGTGGGTTTGAGTTATGGGATAGGGCTTAAGTTATAGGTTTTGAAATGGGTTATTCCAATAAGAGTATGTAGGAATAATTTACATTGCCCAATAATTAATAAATGTTTGGCCCAAAACATATTTTACTTTTATAAAACTTTATATTTAAAATACTTTAACCCTTTAGAATATTTAATTAAAATACTTGAGCCCTTGACAATACATTTTATTAATACTTAAATACTTTATAAAAATACATAAAAATACGGGGTATTACATTCTACCCCCCTTAAAAGAAGTTTCTTCCTCGAAACTTAGGTACGAAAACTTTAAAAACTCGTTTAAAGGCAAATAAATACTTAAAATCTCAAAAACTTTTCTTAATACTTTTAGTTGTTGTACTTTTGTGATACTTCCTTTCTACCTCATCTATTCATTCACACACAAATTAGTGTGTAAAGTAACCAACTTTCTGACCTACTTACACAAAATAATGTGTAAGATAACAACTTTACTAACAAACTTACACAAAATAATGTGTAAACTATTAGACTATCTAACAAACTCACACTAGCATTAGTGTAGATCAACTTTGGTAATAAACTTACATAACTTAGTGTGTAAAATAATCAAACTTATCAACTAAATCAGCTTAAAACTTGACGAAAAAGCATTTTAAAATGGCGAAATTATGGAAAAAGTGCGTAATTCTATCGCACTCTACCCCCCTTAAAGGAAACGAGTTATGCCCCGTAACTCCACTTAATTCAACTTTAGAGTTATGTTGATCTTTTATCATTCCATCCTTGGTAAGGTCATACACTTCTCTGTATGCATTCTTTGTTGCGAACCAAAATTCTTATTAATTCCTTACACATTATACCAAAAATAATCAATTTCCATCTATACTATCTTTCACCCATCCTCTAGTAAAAGTATGAAGCACTTAAATATTCGAAACTTTGATTTGTCCAGCTTTTTCATGATCAAATTGGCTGAACTCAATAGATCTCTTTGCAACTCTTACCTTTAGTTAATGTTCTTTCACAATGACTTATGAAAATTGTCTTATACTTTACCAAGGTCCGATAATATGCCAAGTTATTTGCCACTTTACCAATTCTATGCAAATTCATATATATTTCTATATACTTTGGCTCAAATTTTCTTTCTTACCAAAATTCATCTTTTGTCTTATGGGTTACACTTTAAATAACACTTGTGCCTTGTCCGTTGTTTTACTTGCACTACTCAGATCAAATCCATTCATGTATACTTTTCTTGCTTCGGTCACTAATGTTCCCCAACATAGTGAACTTTCGTGGGTTTTTTTTTTTTCCAACCTCAAAATGTTGCCATACCAATGCTGGCTTGTATGGTGACTTTGTTACATCCTTTTCTGAAATTGAATACGCTTGTTTTTTGCATAAATTCCCCTGTCAAATATTATTTCGCTATTATACCAATGGGTGGAGGTTGTAATCGTCTCCAATGTATTACCAAAGTTCTCCTGTATACCTCCTTCTAAGATTTTGAAAGAAACTAGGAATTTTTATTTAACATGATATTTGCAGGAACTCCATGTAATCTCACAACGGAATTTGATGTAAGCCTTCGCAAGTTGCTCCATCTTCGAAGTCTCCTTCATCGAGTTTTAAACATTGCGGACTTAGACAATCTATCCACCACAATCCGAATAAATTTATCACTCTGAACCCTCAATACACCTTTACCAAATCATTTTTGCAGCTTGTTCTTTCCTGGTTGTATTACATTTCCATCCGTTATATTTCCTTTAAACTTCTTACTCTTACAAAGTATACTCAAGCTTTTATCTCCATGAATATTAAAGTGACATATCCTCTTACAAATTCGATGAAATTCACACTCTCTATTTGATTTTTTTGTTCTTAATTTCCTCGAATATTGTTGGTCTCATGCTGTAGTTACCCCAACATTTTTTTAATTTTCCTTTTCCAACACTTTCGAGGAGATTAGTTTCCTTATTCCCCCTTAACTTTAACATTATTAGCAACGTATTTGCCCAATACATTGCTTCCCTTTCAATGACATTGAATGTCTCTTCCACGGTCCTTTATCAACTCCAATAATTTCTTGTTACGTATTTAAATCCTTATGTGTGAGATTCTATCTCAATCTTTAAACTTTAAAATTCATTAACAAATATTCAATAATTTATACAAAGTTATTTCACACTTACTACTTTCCATGAACTTCCAATTATTCTTCGCCAGGGCATTCACTTGTTAATAATCCTTTCGAATCTATCAAAATCTTCCACACCGTTGTCCAACATAAACCTCCACTACAATTGTTTTATCACAGAGTCCATAATTCACCGTTTCTATCCCTGTTAGATCAACTTTTCCTCTTATCGCAAGGTTTCCTAAAATGGTCCTTTCTCAATCACAACTCACACTCGGGAAAAACTTGCGTGCATTTGCTTCTCTCTAAGAATCAACACGTTTTATTACAGATGTTCACATCGTCCTTTCCTTCCCATTCTTAGAATTCACAAAAATATTAATGAAAAATACTGAATTCCATAAGTACATGGAAATTATAGGTGATTCATTATCCCAAAAGGCAAAAATGAAAACTCGAATCGTCTAAACCTTGTCATAAGCGCCAAATTCTAAATATCCTCTTTCGAATATTTTTACTTAGTAGTTCTATCCTCAAGTCTAATCTCGAAATTATATTTGCTCCTTTCATTTCATCAAACAAATCGTCGCTTTAAAGCAAAGGATAATTATACTTCTTTGTCACATTGATCAATCCCCTATAGGCACTTTACAGACACTTCCATCCCTTTCTTTAACAATTATAGCACTCTCTAGGGTGATGTAACCTTCTTTCAATGACTATAATAGTATCTTTCAACCCCCTTTAAGCAATGCAACATTAACCCTTTCTCCACACGCAAATATGTCCATATAATACCTCCAACTTCACTTAACCTTTATATCCTTGCTTATATTTCCCATGCTTACATCTTTCCTCCAATTAAATCCATAATCTTTCTTCTAGCATCCCTTGAATAAATCTCGTGACCCCTAAATAATCTCAACGTCAATCACCTCATATACAATCCTCACTCAAGTTATTTCAACACATCTCAATCAAATTCATAAATCTTGTCATAAACTCTTTCTCCTTTATGACATTTTTACATCCATAGTTCAATATTCTCGACACTTTCAAGTATACAGCGTCTTCATAATTCAAATTTCCTTAAGTTTCAAGAGTTACTCATGCCGCCTTTAAACTTTTTATCATTTCCAAAATATTCCCTTAGAGCTCTTTAGCCATTTTGTTGACTTTCGCCTACCTTCTTTCTTGATTTGATTCCTTATCTTTATTTTTGATCTCACCTTTCTTTTAGCTAATATATGAATTGATTATTTATAATTCAATTCAATCAAACTCCCAAAGACTTTATGTCTTGAAAACCACCCTTAAACTCATAGTTTGCCATCCTTCAACTCATTCCCTTAATTTTAAAGCAATATCATTTTCTTGAATACCGAGAGATCTTAACAACTTGGAGTACTTCTCGAAACCAAGTAATCTTTTCATTTCCACTTAATTAAACCTCACTATCTTTTCTTTCTATCTTGCATGAAAAACTGGTAAAACTTATTTCGGGTTTGTTATTATCTCAAACATCTCCAAATAAGATCATGTATTCATAACTTGTTCATTCCCGCTGACATGGTAAAAAAAAAATTAACTCTCTCCAGTACTTACCATAAAAACTTTTATTCACCCTCAAATTCTCAAGACACAAATTGTTTTTAAATAACTTGTATAACTCTTTAACTCGACCGTCAAAACTTCAGGAATTGATCTCCCTTTTGTATATATATAGTTTTCACTTCTTAACACCATCTTGTTTCACCTTTTTCCCACTATGGGATTGTTGGTGGTTATATCATCCTTGCCTCCTTGGCAATCTGTCAAGCTTGCCTTACTACCTTGTTCAAATAATTCCATTACTAAAATTGCTTCTTGTTACCATACTTTCTTGATGATAAAACTGGTTGCTATATAGGTTGGGTTGAAACACTTAGCTTCCTCTTATTCTAATCAACTAACACCAACCACTAAACTCAATCAAGAAACAATCATTTAATTCGAATTAAGGTATGAGGTAAAAAAAAAAATTATGTTCTCATTCCCAATAATTCGAATACATAAAATCTTGATTGATAAACAACCAAAATTCATATACTTAAACAAACAATCAAAAATAAAAAAAAATATCCCCATTAACTGCTACTCACAAAGGGAAGAAAGAAATGAGTAGCACTTGGAAAACAATAGAAATCATAAGGTTGTTGAACAACTCTAAAAGATTAGGTGAATAAATTCAAGAATTTTCTCCAAAATGATAGCATGCTACCCATAATGACTCCTTGAAGTAAAATAATTATCCTCATATCCCAAGTGAAAGAATAAATACTCATAACTCCTAAATAACATATGTCAATATTCTCAAGGTTGAACATGTGACAATGTATTTAAGGTCCAACATAACAAGAGTCCTCAATATTCCAACAAGATCATAACTTCTCAAAACTCCAACCATATATTAAAATATATATGCTCAACTCTCCATCCCAAATTAAATAACTTTAATCATAAGAAATGATAAGTCACTAAGCTTAAAATGTCAACCTTCAATTGATCCGCATTAAGTATCCCTCAACTCATATAATAACTTTCATCATTACTCATCTCTAATCAATTCCTATGCTCACCTCTCTTGGGCTCTTGTTCAATTTCGATTTCAATTCAAACTCATACTCAAAGACAAAACACATTCCTCTGAATAGATAATATCCCGAATGATTTCATCCTTAAACTCCTTAACCATATGCATTAAAATCAATCTCTTTATCCTTATAACTTGGTGTCTCCATACACAAGTGTACAAAACTCAAATTACTCATTTTTAATATCTAGACAACGTATCTAAACAACAAATTATCCCAAAAATAATACTCAAATTCATGTGATGATGTGCATCCAAAATTTCTTCGAAAATACATCTCAAATAAGACCATTGAAGCGAACCATCCTAACATAAGCAATTGAACTCTCAAAATCCTTAACATTCCTCAAAATTCTCATTATAGAAACTCACAGGGTATAGGTTTAGGGATCCTACAAGAAAACGGGATCAACTACCAATAGCAAACCCTTCCCATAACCATATAATACAGTTCTTGCACAAAATTAAGTTCGATGTTCAATCAAACAATCTTTATAGCTCACATATAATGATTCACATATTACATGTTGTCATCAATAAACATTTAGTCATACAACATGCTTGAACACCTCTTAAAAAATATATATATATGCACATAGGAAAGAAATTAAATTCTAGCCTATATGCCCTTTTTTCTCCTACCCAAGCTCACCAACATGCTTAAAAAAGCTTTTAACACATATTTCTTACCTCAATCCTTGCTTTCCTGCAACATGAACAAACTAAAAATATTTTTGACTCATTTTTTTTTAAAGAAATTCAAAAATAAGCTTTGAAAATGACCGAAAAATTTTCGGCTTTCTTAAAAAAATTCGGACATCCTTAATAAAAAAAAATCTGATGTTCTTCAAAAAAAAATTTGGTCATTCCTAAAATAAAAACAAAAATAAAATTCAAAACAATTTAGTTTAACACTGTTTAATTAAATAAGCACTTAGCCAAGTTTTAAAACAAAACACTTGAAAATACATTTTTTTTTGCTTTAGTGGTAATAAAATCATAACCAAAGCTCTGATACCACTTTGTAACACTCTAGAAATTCCTTTCTTTTAAATACTCATTCTACTCTTTTAAAAATACGATTTAGGAATATCTAAGACATTACCGCCACCGTGAAAACGACTAAAGCAATTATCAAAGATACACAGCGGAAGACTCAAAATTAAAAACCGATTAAGCAAGTCAACTCAAAAGTCAACCAAACAAAAATAAAGTTTAAAACCAAACAAACAAAGTCAAATAAAATCAAACTACAACTTGGAACCATTAAAGGCCCTTATTCAAAAACCGTTCCAAAACCAAACCTTTGTGTTAGTCCACATAAAATAAGTCATAAAATAAAGCATAAAACACCTTGTAACCTAATGAAAACTAGTAAGATTCACTCTTCTCTCATTCCCCATCATGATCATGCTTCAATACCTGAAAAGTTTATCTCTACTTGTTTCAACTACTCTCCATTAGATATGGGTCATCATAGGGCCAAGGTAAAGACATGGCCAAATACACAAACACACACAATCAGCAAAGTTGAGTACATAAGCGTAAATTAGCCACACTAACATGCTTTCACCTATCAACACACACTTACCTCATTGCACCAGTTCACAAGCATACACACCAATCAACAAGACACAATGACTAGACACTAATTAATTCATTTTGCGTTGATTACGCATCGAACGGGTTTCCACCTCCTAACCTCCCCCAAATAAATTTGAGGTTAACTAACCCGGGAGCTAACCGTGCCAGCGACAAAACCACTCAAAGGTGGCGGAATTCCTGCGCATAATAAATAAAAAAGGAATATACAGCGTCCTGTACTTCATTAGAAGTTATGGTTAAATATAAAACCCCATAACTCCCCCCATTGTTCATACTCAAGGTATATACGTTCCAAGAATTTTGGTGCGTAATCTCTTTCACTTTACGTTATTTACATATTATTAGACTTGGTGATGACTTTCAAAACATAATAAGACAATCAACAATAATTATTCAATCAAACAAACATAACAATATAATTCTTGAATAATTAGTGACCACATATTATTTAATGTTGAACCCTTTTTAATTCTACCTCAGTGTCAAAGACACCTTAAACGCATAATGCGCCAAAAATCCTATCCCTCGGTGTTAAAAACACCTTAAGTGCACAAAGGCACCAACATACAATTTATTCCTTGTGTACACAGACACTTATATAGCTCCTTCCTCATGCTTAAAGCATCAATAAAAATTATTTGAACCATAATAAAATTCCTTTTCAATTTTTCAAACATAATTAAACATGTAGTTTAATTAATCATGCCTTCTAACATGCCATAAATAAAAATGTGGTTCAAACGCATCAATAAAAATTATTTGAACCATAATAAA
The DNA here is from genome assembly GCF_001683475.1 of Chenopodium quinoa. Taxonomy (NCBI): domain Eukaryota; kingdom Viridiplantae; phylum Streptophyta; class Magnoliopsida; order Caryophyllales; family Amaranthaceae; genus Chenopodium; species Chenopodium quinoa. Next base: position 4,679,358 of record NW_018745324.1, read on the forward strand.
ATACCAGTCCCGGAATTGTAACTCTCCCGCAGGACATCAAAAAACCCCGAAACATCTTGGCGCCGTCTGTGGGGAGAGTACTTCTGAGATGGCTCCACGTTGTACCGGCTCCTGAAGAGAGACGTCCCCTGGACGACCCTCTAGTTCAGTCGGACCACGATACTGAGAATGAATTTGAAGTTGAAGCTCACACAGCTTCAGACTGGACCCTAAGGGCCCGACGTACCCGTCATACCGAAAGGAGGGAACGGGAACATCTTCAAACTGGAAGCGAGCCAGCAGGCACACCGCCTGTTCGGCAGCAGCCGACTGATGGGTCTGCTCCCATCACAAGGAACGAACTCATGACCTTCATGAGGGACTTCAAGGGAGAAATTCAAGAGTTGATCAACAAGAAGCCGCCTGCTCTGGACAAGGAGCAGTCGGCTAAGAAACCCTCCACTTCACGGAAGAGGAAGCCAGTTCAAGGGCGAGAGGCGAACCCTCATCCTAAATCTAGGAAGTGGGAGTCATCTGCCCTTGATTTCTCAAAATACCGTTTTCCTACTCCAGGAAATAGGAAACCTGTTCGTCATATTCAGGCGAACGGGTCGAGGAAAACATACACAGACGCTCGGCTACTGCTAGAGCAGAAGAAGAGTGACCGATTGTCAGAGTCGGCCTCTACTTCAAACTTCCAAGACAGTCTGCGAAATACCTCGATGAGGCATACTCAGTCGTATCATGAGGGTCAGTCAGGCGGCACCTCCCGTCAGTCCGGATTTCATAGCGACCAGGCGGTACCAAACTTACCGTTTGTACCGCAACAACAGTATTTTTTACAGCCACCTCCGTTTGGTGGACATGCAGCAAAAAATGTCCAACCTATGGACTGGCAGCTACGGTTGCTTAGACTTGGTGAACAGCCGTTGGCCTTCTCCAAGGAAATTACTGAAGCCGCTCAGCCGGCCAAAGTGAAAAATGTATTAGTAGGCGCCTATGACGGCACTACTAACCTAGAAGACCATCTGATGGCATTCACCAACCTGATGTACCTTCAAGGGTTGGATGATCCCACTTGGTGCAAGTGTTTCCCAGCGACTCTCAAAGGAATCGCACAACAATGGTTCGGCAACCTGCCGACTGGTTGTGTAAATAACTTCAAGACGCTTGCTTACTTATTCACCTCCAACTTCGCCATGAACATCCCTGCGAAGAAGACGACCCTTGATTTAGGAACAATTCAGCAGGGCGAGAAGGAGGGGCTTCGTTCTTACATCAGGCGGTTTAACCTGATGAGAATACAGATTCAAGGGTTACCGGATGAAGTAGCCTATACTGACTTTTTCAGAGGTCTCAAAGACGGGTCGACCTTCAAATTTGATTTGGTCCGAAAGAGGGTGGCGACTCTTCAAGAGGCCTTGATTGAAGCGGAAGCTTATATACAGGCGACTGATCTTTGTAGTACGGTAAAACAATCAGACGGGAGAAGGTCCAACAAAAGAGAAAGCCGACAGAAACAGTCGTCAAACAAAGACGAGAAGAGAAAAGAGGTCTGGGCGGCTGATTCCTCTAAACAGCCGGCCCAGAAAAAGAAAAAAGAATTCAAACCATACTCCCCAAAGTATGTGTTTAACAAGGATAGCCAATTTATCCTAAAGGAAATCAAGGGACGGATCTCAATTGAGAAGCCGGTCCCCATGAAGGGTTCTGCAAACAACCGGAACCAAGAAAAATTCTGTGATTATCATGAAGATGTTGGTCATCACACCAATGAATGCATCACTCTCATGCGGTATCTGGACCGCCTGGCTGAGCAAGGTGACCTTGACACTTATGTCAAGAAATCTACGGGGAACACTTCCTCGAAAAAGCAGTCAACCAAAAAGAATCAATAGGCCGACAGCTCCGATACAGATGATGCAGTCGTCTACACCATTGCAGGCGGCTTCTCTGGAGGCGGCCCCACTATTAGGGGCAACAAAGACAATATCAGACGGTTAGACGTAAATTCCGTTCACCAAGAACGACCCTCTAATTATTCATTTCCTGAGATTGTCATCACTGAAGAAGATCTAGGAGGGGTAAGAGGGCCGCATGACGACCCTATCGTTATTGAATGTAAAGTGGCCAACCAGAGAGTTGGCCGAATCCTTATAGATAACGGAAGCTCCTCAGATCTCATCAGTAGCAAATGTCTGTCGAAACTAAAATATTAGACTGATTGCATACATCCGGCACCCCACCCTTTACTAGGGTTTGAAGGAGGAGTCGTCCACCCAGTGGGACGAGTGGATTTACCCATCCGCCTAGGTGAAAAAAAGGAAGGACGACACATGGTAGTCCGGTTCCTGGTAGTAGAAGAACTCTCGGCCTACAACATGATTATGGGACGACCAACCCTGAATAATTCCAAGGCTGTTATAATCCCATCTCTTATGTTGCTCAAGTTTGAGAGGGATAATGGAACAGTCGGGTCCCTAAGGGGAGATCAGAGGATGGCCCGAGAGTGCTATCTCTCGGATGTCAAGCCCACTGTTATGGCCGCTAGGTCGAGTGGGGGAAAAATATACCTTGACAATGTTAAGGAGAGTGCGCCTGTTCAAGAAGCAGGCGGCAAAAAGAGAAAGGCATCCCAGACGGGGGCCGCAAGAAAAGACAGAAAATAGCAATCATTGGCAGAGGAGCGGTCGGATGAATTCCGCCCTCAGCCGGCTGGTGAGCATACGGACCTGATCTTAGATGACTCGCGTCCTGACAGGACAGTTAAAGTTGGGACGACTGCTCTAAAGGTCCTGGGTGACGATTTTCACAAACTATTGAAAGAATACAAGGACATCTTTGCATTCGAAGTCCATGAAATGCCAGGCATCAGTCCTGATCTGGCGGTACATAAACTGGCCGTGGATCCGAAAAAGAAGCCGGTAAGGCAGAAGAAGCGGAACCATGGCGAAGAAAGAAGTCAGGCAACAGCCGCCGAAGTTAAAAAATTACTTGATGCAGGGTTCATCCGGCAATGTTACTTCCCAGACTGGGTTGCAAATGTGGTGCTTGTTAAAAAGCCGAATGGCACCTGGCGAATGTGTGTAGACTACACAGACTTAAACAAGACGTGCCCCAAAGACAGTTACCCTCTGCCTAAAATTGATAACCTGGTCGACTCAACAGCCAGCCATGCTTTACTGAGCTTTATGGACGCCTACTCTGGTTTCCATCAAATTCCTTTATGGAAGAAAGATCGGGAGAAGACGACCTTCGTCACTGATCAAGGGTTATACTGTTACACGGTCATGCCGTTAGGTCTTAAGAATGCCCCGGCCACTTTCCAGCGATTGATAAACACTGTGTTCTTTGATCAGATTGGGAGAAATGTCGAGGCATATATTGATGATATGATTTTCAAGTCTAAACTTCAGAAAGATCATCTGTCGGACCTCCGAGAAACTTTCGCCACACTCAGGCGGCACCATGTCATGCTCAATCCAAAGAAATGTGTCTTTGGAGTTGAGTCTGGGAAATTTCTCGGATTCTTTATCAATCAGAGAGGAATAGAGGCGAACCCTTAGAAGGTGCAGGCGGTCATCGACATGCAGTCGCCTCGTACCATCCGAGAGGTTCAGAAGTTAACAGGTTGTCTGGCGGCCTTGGGAAGATTTCTAAGCCGATCAGGCGACAAATGCCTATACTTTTTCCAGGCAATTAAGAAAAAGGCAAGGTTTGAATGGGGGCCGGATGTTGAGGCGGCCTTCCAGAAATTGAAAGTTCACTTGCATTCCTTGCCGAGGCTGGTCAGCCCTTTGCCCAAAGAAGTACTCTACATGTACCTGGCCGTCTCTGATCATGCGTTAAGCGCTGTTCTCCTTGCTGAAAGAGACGGCTGTCAGCTCCCGGTCTACTTTGTCAGTCACGTACTGAAAAATGCCGAGTTGAGGTATCCCTTAGTGGAGAAATTTGGTCTTGCACTCTTCATGGCTGTTAAAAAATTGAAGCCCTACTTTTTGGCACATGCAGTCGTCGTGTATACAGACCAACCTATCAAGCGGCCACTGACCATCATGGAGTCGTCAGGCCGAATGATCAAATGGGCCATAGAAATACAGAGCCTCGAAGTTACCTTCAAGCCTAGAAAAGCAGTGAAGGGGCAAGCCTTTGCTGACTTTATTGTTGAGATGACTCGTCCTCCTGACTCTCAAGTTCCAGACCAAGTCTGGAAGGTATATGTGGACGGAAGCTCTACTTCAAATGGTTGTGGAGCAGGCGTCATATGTCAGTCGCCAGAGGGCGACAGGTACGAGTATGCTCTACGCTTCAGTTTTCAAGCCTCAAACAATGAGGCAGAATATGAAGCTATACTAGCCGGAATCCGCATGTGCAAGGCGGCAGGGCAAGAAAAATAGACGCCTGTTCCGATTCACAATTGATAGTGAGTCAGTACAATGGCGAATACGAAGCAACCCATCCGGCCATGATCAAGTATTTACAGGCGGTCCGACAAGCAGTCGGCTCCCTTGAGGATTTCCATCTGACCCAAGTGCCGAGATCAGAAAACAACCAGGCGGATGCACTGTCAAAATTAGCATCATCCGCCTCCTGTGATACTCCTCAAACTGTTTTTTGGGAAGTAATGGAGAAGAGAAGCATCGAGGAAGACCCTATTGGAATCCTAGACAGAAGCTCAACCTGGATGGATCCAATCAGGGCATATCTGACAAACGGTACCCTGCCGGATGATCATCAACAGGCGGCAGTACTGAAAAAAACGAGCAACCAGTTTTGAAATAATAAAGGGAGAACTTCACAAAAGGGGGTACCTTCAACCTTTCTTAAAGTGTGTTACTCCAGAAAAGGGACGAGAGATACTAGACGATCTTCACTCTGGTTACTGTGCTTCCCATATAGGCGGTAGGACGCTTGCTCAACGGGCAAGGCGACAGGGCTACTTTTGGCCTACTTTAGAAGCAGATGCGATGGAGATGGTGAGAAAATGTGACAAGTGCCAAAGGTTTGGCAAACTAATTCACCGTCCGGCTACTGACCTCACTACCATTCATAGCCCACTACCGTTTGCTAAGTGGGGCATGGATATTCTGGGTCCATATAAGCCTGCTACAGGCGGAAGGAGGTACATACTTGTTGCCGTCGACTACTTCACTAAATGGGTAGAGGCGGAGGCTGTAAAGGGAATCAAGACGAAGGATGTAATTTCATTCATTTGGAAAAATGTCATTACTCGGTTCGGGGTTCCCATGTCTATGGTTTTTGGTAATGGTCCCCAATTTGAGACGCCTGTTCTCAAAAGCTGGTTGGGTAACCAAGGAATTGCACACTACTTTGCATCTGTCGGCCGTCCACAAGCAAACGGCCAGGTAGAAGCCTTTAATAAAATCATCTCATACGGTCTCAAGAAAAAGATTGAACGAGCAGACGGCCTATGGGCGGATGAATTACCACATGTTCTCTGGGCCACTAGGACGACTGAAAAAGGGGCGACTGGAGAAACTCCATTTCTCCTAACTTATGGTGCGGAAGCTGTTCTTCCAATAGAACACTACGAGCCGACTCTTCGAATAATGTTATATGACGAAGAGGCAAACTGGGAAGCCATGCGCCTGGCATTAGACTCACTTCCTGAAAGAAGGGGCAATGCTGTCTTGCGCCATGAAATTTACCGCCTGAGAATGACTAGATCATACAAAAAAAATGTACACAGGCGTCCACTCAAAGTGGGGGACTTTGTACTTAGAAAAATGGAAGCAGTTGGAAGGGCTAATAAGTCTGGCAAACTAACTCCCAACTGGGAAGGACCCTACCGAATCTGTGAAGAGGTCAGGGACGGTACCTGCCGTTTGGAAACACCAGACGGCCAACCGTTGCCTCAAACTTGGAATGCAGATAATCTTAAGAAATATTTCTTTTAAATGATATAAATAGTCAAGGGCTACTTAATAAAAGTTTGCATACTTAATATTCAATTTTGTACTAAGAGGGGTACGCCTACTAACAAACAGTCGGCTACTCTCCATACTCAGTTTTCATTTTTACTTAAGAGGGGCAGGCCACCTATACGTTTACAGTCGGCTACTCTCCATTGAGTATTTTACTCTATCTTCAGAGGGGCATGCCGTCTGTACCTTTACAGTCGGCTACTCTCCATTGAGTATTTTACTTTATCTTCAGAGGGGCATGCCGCCTGTACCTTTACAGTCGGCTACTCTCCATTGAATATTTTACTCTATCACCATAGGGGCATGTCGTCTGGACATATAGTCGGCTACTCTCCATAGAAGAGGGCCGACTGGTTCCAAACACACAGCCACCCCCCTTATACTTAACTAAAAATGATCAGGGCCTGGCCGACCCTGTGCCTAAACAGGCGGCTACCCTCCTTTTACTTAGCACCTACGTTCACCAAGAACTATCCAAGGCCACAGGCCGAATGATCAGACCAGGCGCCAAGCCAACTGATCCAATCTTCAAAACTAATACGACCTGTCCCAACATCATAGCAGGCGTCCGGCGGCATCCCTCCGGATGAAATTCGTCGCAGAGAGCAGCTCCCTTTTGGGTGGAACATTGCTCTATAAACTAATTACACGGCACCTATACGACTGTCCCCAAGGGCAACCACGTAGCTGTTTTTGAGACAAGGATAACTCTATCACTAACCAAACCAGTGGTAGCAGTTGACATCTGAGTCAGATGACCGCCTGTATTACTTGGGATAAATGCAGGGGGTACCTCTTGAGTTAATAGCCAACAAACATTGGCGAATCAAAAGGTTCAGTCGGCCTCCGCCGCCTGGTACCTTTACTACTCAAGCAGGAGTGACGGCGACTGAGTAACACCAATGTTAACTCATAGTCACTCTCTCAAACTTAGTATGGAGCCTAAAAGGTATGAGTCGTCCGCCTGTTTTAGCAAACAGGGGCTCTCAACCACTACTCCTGCTAGGTTAACAACCTATGAGTTAAAAGCCAACAAACATTGGCGAATAAAGGGGAACAACCGGTACCCACCGCTTGATACCTCTACTACTCAGTTACTTGGCGACTAGGTAACAATCATGTTTACTCGGTCACTCCTTAAAAATTTAGTATGAAACTAAAAAGGTGTTCATACAGCACCTGTTCACACTAGATTAAATATGGCGGGGAACAGTCGGCCTAGACGGCCTAAAGTCTCTAGCCTAAAAGCATGACAAGTAGGAAACCACTTTCCTAGGTTAATTTTACAAATGACAGGACCGCCTGCCTAAAGGGGATCCAGTCTTTAAAATGGTTCGAATATCGATTGGATAAATGGCCGATTGATCGTCTAGCCTGGAAACAGACAACCAGTCGTCCAGGGGCATAGGCGGCGTGACTAACTATCCGTACCTGTTTGCAACTATCGGCCATGTAAAACAGTCGGTATAGTGTACAATTGGATATCAGAAAATTCAATACTTAAACAAATTTGAAGCAAAACAAAAATATTCATTAAAAAGAAGCCGGTCATTAAAGACCGGCAAAATATTCAGAGCCCCGGCCCCCTGGCCGGGTAAATACAAACAAACGGCACGCAGGCCGTGGAAAGAAGACATAAAGCTTAAGAAGGGGGCAGATCTTCAATATTAGCAGTTGCCGCCTGGTCAGCACTCTTCTTGCTGGACTCGGCTTCAGCTGCATCCTTCTTTGATGCATTACCCCCAAGCGGCACAAGCGCCACTACCGGCTGCTCCTCCTCCTCCAACGCCTCTTCCTCAGCAGGCGTCAGGATCTCTTGATTATATCTATCAGAACACTGGCGGTACGTTTTTTCCCATGAGGCAAAGTCGGCATTGGGGAAGAGGCGGCCCCAAGTCATGCGCTGGATTTGAGCAGAGTCTTCCATCATCTCCCGGACCAGCTCTTTCTTTTCTTGCTCGGCCTTTTCCGAGAGCTCCTGAGTAAGACTCTTCTCCTGGGTCACCAGGTGTACCTTTACGCTCGCCAAGGATTTCTCCAAGGTTTCGTATGAGGACATCTTTTGGCGAAGAGGTCTCAGCTCGGCCTTGAGGTTGTTGATGGTCGCCTCCAGCTCGCTATTCCTCTTCTGGGCCGCCTCTAACTGAGCCTGGATAGCGGCGGTAGCCTGCGCTTGATAATAAAAAATATCAATGGTCAGAACTTCATTTTGGGCAATTTGAAACATTGTCTTATCACAGTCAGAGGCGGCCATAGCTTTTGCAGCCTTTACCTCTTTGTTCTTCCGGTCAAGCGGCTTGCGAAGGCCGTTCACTCGGAGCAGGGCCTAAGTAAAAAGGGGAACAGGCGTCAGTTTCCAAACAAAAAAGAAAACAGGCGTCCTGGAATTCAAATACTCAAAAATATGCTAAGTATACCTTAGCAAGGACCCCTGCAATCCCGTCTAGGTCAAGGGTGCCGACACCCCTGACCGCCTCCCTTTCAGCTGGAGGTACGGCCTTGATCATGGATTTGGCCACCTCGACCAAGTCAGGCTCCTGAGGGTCGGCTGCATCAAGCATAAACAAACAGATTAGACCTAGTAAAGAAGGGAGCAAGTCTAAAATTTACAAGGACAATTTCATACTTCTAGGTGGCCCAGCTGGAGGTTTAGAAGAAGTGGCCGGCTGTTTCTCAGCCGCCACATGTTTCCTGGCAGAACCAGGAGAGCTCGCAACAGTCGTCTTCCGGACCTTGGGGTCTGGCTGTTGGGAAGAAGAAGCTCTTGGAGCGCCCATCTAAAAAAGAAGAAAAGAGTCAGTATATGCATAAACACAACTCCAAAAAGAGGGTGAAAGGTTCGAAGCCCACCAAGGGTGCCCCCTTGTTGGGGGAGTCGGTTGAAGACTGTTGCATGATGGAGGCCCGCAACATGGCCGCCGCAGTCTTGGAGGCGGTAATTTTGCTCATGGCGTCCGCTACAAAAAACAAATAGCAAAGTTAATAAAAGTCATAACAAGAAATGCATGGAACAACAGAGTATTCGACAGGCCGGCTACCTCTTGAGCACCGACTGCTGAGGCCAAAGGCGGCCAAACAGTACTCGTCGTAGATCCATTTGAAGCTCGGGACGCAGTGCAGGGGTACTTGCTCTCGTACCCCTGAAGTAGAGTTCACCTTTGACTCTACTTTGAAGAGTCCTTTATCTAGGATCTCTTTCTTAGCCTTGGGGGGAACAGGCGGCATGCTGCGGCCGCCTGTTCCACCTGTTGAAGCGCTTGTTCAGCTCTGTGTCTGAACTCTCAATGATAAGGAAGGTGCTCCGCCAATCCTTCCATTTGTTTTCTTTACCTCTCGTCATGAGGTAACCCCTGTGGCTCGTCAATTGATACCATCCGGTACCGCCTGCGTTAGGGGTCCGGCTAAGGTAGTTCATGTGGGCGAAAGCCTCGAAGTTCGGCTCCACCCCGTGCAGTTCGCACCCGGCCACATAGCCGAGTACGTTGACCCAGGAGTTCGGGGCTAACTGCCATAACCCCAACTCATACCCATCCAAGATCCGCTGAACATCCGGATGTAATGGGAAGCGCAGCCCAGCCTTGATGGCCGCCTCGTAGCAGCCAAAGCAGGCGCCATCATAACTGGTACCAGCCGGCCAGACGACTGTGTCTTCTGGATCCGGCACGAACACTAAAAAGTCGAGGCCCATTGTGTGGTTTGAGATAAAGCTCTCCACTTTCTCTTGCATGGCTGTGATCCGGCCCCGAGGTACCGTGCAGTAGTAGGGGGTATTTTGCTCTCGGTGAGAGGCGGATGGCTCCGCCCAATCGTCCCCCTTCTCAACTGCGTGAGAAATCCTCGCCTCTTGTAGGCGACTGTTTTTCTCTTCTGTGTCCAGAGAAGCATGGCCAGAAGAGCTAGACTCGGAATCGTCCTCTGACGAGTCCGAAGAGGACGACTCCTCCCCTCTCCCGGAGGGGCCCGCCTCCTCTCCTTTAAAAGGAGCAGGAGAGAATGTAGAATTGTCAACTGTAAAATGGGAAGGGGTCACTTTGACTCCTCCCTCAGAACTGCCGGCTTTCAAGCCGCTTTGTTTCACTTCCACATCTGGCGCCTGGTCAGATGTTTCACTAATCGGCACCCTGTGGGAGGAGCCGTCTGAGTTTGAGATCCTGGCAGTCTTTTTTGTTCTGGCCATCATGCTCTGCATAGACACAGATACAGTCGGACTTTGTATAAAGGGCAAAGATGGGTCCAGAAAAGGGCAGGCGGCACTCCTAGTCCTAGATTCAGCCGTCCCCGGTGACCGGCTGATCACTAACCTAGGTCGTGTCGTGTGCTTCCGTGGTGCCATTTCAAAAAAGAATAAAGTAAAGAGAAAATTAAGAGCAAGAGAACCGACGGTTACCTGAACAAGTGACGATTGATGAAGTTCTGAAAATCCTTTGCAGTCGGCTTGTCAGAGCAGGCGGTAGGCAGAAAGGGTCCAAAATGTCAGAGCAAGTTCAGGGGTCCGAATGTTCTCTCACAAAGTTTTCAAGTGTGAAAATGACCGAAGTCAACACTCCTTTATATAGGCGAAGTGAGAAGGCGAAGGGTCACTTCCAGAATTCAAAATTTTGGCGGGAGAATCTCTCGGCCTCTCGCCGAGTGACACCTGTAGCAGGTCGTCGCCTGTTACAGGGAGACACCTGTCACAGGTAACACGTGACCAGTCACGTGCCACCTGTGAGGGGCAAATGATTAGGGTATTTTTCCCCACCAATCACCATCTGACAAGTGGACCAATCAGGTTCCGCCATGTGTCCGTCACATAGGCCAATAGGAGCCTGCCACGTGTCAAGCAATGATCCGTCCACTATGCACCAATTACAACACGACACGTGTCCTTCCCATGACACTTGGGATAACCGGTCACCTAGGCCCAACTTCCGAGGGAAGCCCAATCAGCCCAAGGTTAACCTAAACCTAGATTGGCACGTTTCCCGAGGTTATAAATACCTCCATTAATCCTTATTAAGGGAGAGGACGAAAAATATGCAGATTACACACCTTAAACACTCTCACCAAGAGAGACCCAATCACTTTAATTTCCGCATTAATTACTCCTTAATCAAGTACTAACTTGACCGTTGGAGGCGGAGCTCCCACCACAAGGAGTCTCCGTTGTTTTGCAGGTACAGGCGCAAGGATACCAGTCCCGGAATTGTAACTCTCCCGCAGGACATCAAAAAACCCCGAAACACTAAGTACGCGTACGTACCTCAAATAAGCCCTTAAAGTAGCCAATTACACTACAACAATTCCCGAATCAAGTCTCCTACATAAAGGGACAATAATACTATATTAATTACCCTTGTATACACAATTTCCAGCAACTTAAACTCACTTTAAATAACTTATAATAATCTGAAAATTATTTAAAAACCCCTAATTAAACTCCTTTTTAATGGATAATCACACCCTTTTATTAAAATCACAATTATACTACTTTAAATAAAAATTCCAACATTTTAAACTAATCAAAAATCCTATAAACCTTCATCAAAATACATCTTTATACTTAAATTATCCATAGAAACATTAAATTATCTCTTACCCCTTTTAAACTCAAAGATAAAATTTAAAGCATAAAAAAAAACTTCGTTAAAAATCAAAAACTGCTCGAAAATCGTATTTAGAGGCTGAATTTGGCCACGAGAGGGTAGTGCTCGGTACGAAAGGTAGTGAGTCTTTCTTAAAACGTTGTTTCCACTCAAAAAACAGTACTTTTTTTTATCAAAATCGGAGGAGTTTAGAACCTGATCAGGATTAAAACGAGATTAATATTAACGAACGGAAATCTAATTATTAAAACATGAATTTGCGTGTTCAAAATAAATCTGGAATTAAGTTAAACTAATAAGTAGTTATAATCACCAAAATTTCAAAACATCATTACTATAAAAGCCCTAAATCAATTATTCATAAAAACCCTAAAATCATGATTTTCAATAATTAAAAACCCTAAATTATAAAATTTACAAAATCTGAAAATTATAAAGTTCAATCATCAAAATACTGTTTGATACTAATTAAATTAATTTCAAACAATAAAATCAAAACCCATGAATCAATAATTATAATTACACAAATTAATAAAACAAAGGAGAGAGAAAATAAGACTAATCTTTTTGTGTGGGAAATTTTTAGGGATTCATGGGGTATTTATAGAGTAGAGAGTGTAGGATTAAATTTGGGCTTATAAAAATGTGGGCTTGAGTTATGGGATAGGGCTTAAGTTATAGGTTTTGAAATGGGTTATTCCAATAAGAGTATGTAGGAATAATTTACATTGCCCAATAACTAATAAATGTTTGGCCCAAAACATATTTTACTTTTATAAAACTTTATATTTAAAATACTTTAACCCTTTAGAATATTTAATTAAAATAGTTGAGCCCTTGACAATACATTTTATTAATACTTAAATACTTTATAAAAATACATAAAAATACGGGGTATTACACTTGTGTTCTTCTTTAACCCAAGATGACGCCTATTGCTTAACTAACAGTGAAAAAGACAAAGAACTTATTAAAGCAATGGAAACACTTGAAAAGAAAACACCGATAATTGAAGAAACTGAGACGGTTGGTATCTCAAATAATTCAACCAATAAAAGAGAAGTTAAAATCGGACTAACACTTAATGAACAAGAAAGAACCAATTTAATTAACTTACTTAAAGAATTCATCGATGTATTTGCTTGGTCATACGAAGATATGCCAGGCATTAATAGAGAAATAGCTCAACACACTATACCACTAATTCCGGGAATGAAACCTGTAAAACAAAAGTTACGTCGAATGAAACCCGACGTAGCTCTTAAAATAAAAGAAGAAGTTCAAAAACAAATAACTGCAGGTTTCATCAAGGTATCTAAATACCCTGAATGGGTCGCCAACGTCGTCCTAGTTCCGAAAAAAGACGAATGGGTAAGAATGTGTGTCGACTATCGAGATCTAAATAAGGCAAGTCCAAAGGACGACTTCCCTTTACCACACATCGATATTCTTGTAGATAACACAGCAAATCACGCACTTCTCTCGTTCATGGACGGATATGCAGGTTATAATCAGATTCTCATGGCAGAAGAAGACATGGAGAAAACAACTTTCATAACACCATGGGGCACTTACTGCTACACGGTAATGCCATTCGGGTTGAAAAACCCGGGTGCCACTTACCAACGAGCAGTGACTGTCTTACTCCATGACATGATGCATAAAGAAGTTGAATTATATGTGGACGACATGATTGTAAAATCAAAAGACCGCCCAGGCTATCAAGTAGCCTTAAGAAAATTTTTCGAAAGGCTAAGAAAATACAATATGAGGTTGAACCCATCTAAGTGTGCTTTTGGAGTCACCTCAGGCAAGCTTTTGGGTTATGTCATAAGCTCTAGAGGAATAGAGATAGAACCAACCAAAATCAAAGCAATCATGCCAATGACACCGCCCAAAACTGAGAAGGAGATTCAAGGATTTATTGGTTGGTTGCAATACATTAGTAGGTTCATATCAAAATTGACAACGGTATGCGAACCAATATTTAAAAAGCTTAAGAAGAATGTACCAGTAATATGGGATGACGAGTGTCAAAAAGCCTTTGAAAAGATCAAAGCCTATCTCGCAAATCCTCCCGTATTAGCACCAGCACTTGCGGGAATACCTCTTAGTTATACTTAACAGTTACCAAAGAGAGAATGGGAGCTATGCTAGCACAAGAAGTAGAAGGCAAAGAAAACGCAATCTACTAATTAAGCAAGAAAATGCTCGAATATGAAGCACGTTATACACCACTTGAGAAATTGTGCCTCGCCTTGGTGTGGGCCACAACCAAGTTAAGACATTATATGTTAGTGCATACAGTCTTTGTAGTCTCCCGATTAGATCCACTCAAGTATCTATTCGAGAAATCTACGCTCAATGGACGCATATCGAGATGGATAGTCAATTTAGCCTAGTTTGATGTAAGGTTTATGCTGCAAAAAGTTATCAAAGGATCTGTGGTGTCAAACTTTCTAGCAGACTTTCCAATAGAAGACTCGACACCAATACAAGACAATGCATTTCCAGATGAAGACTTAATGGTTACTGAACATGATACTTGGACCTTATACTTCGACGGAGCCTTAAACCAAAAGGGATGTGGCGTTGGAGTATTACTAGTATCACATAAAGAAGAGCATGTTCCAATCTCCATAAAGCTTGATTTTGACGTTACCAACAACGCTGCTAAATACGAAGCATGCGTGGTAGGCCTTGAAACAGCTTTGGCATTGGGAGTAAAAAAGTTACGGATATTCGGAGACTCTTGATTAATCATCAATCAAATATCCAAAAGGTGGAAAGTAAGGAGCGAAAGTCTAGCCCCTTACCAAACCTATCTGGAAACTCTTACTAATCAGTTAAAGAAGCTAGAATACACATATCTACCTAGGAAAGAAAATCAATTTGCTGATGCCTTGGCAAGACTAGCCTCGATGGTTAGGATTCCCACGGAAATCGAGCAAATGCCTCTAACTATAGAAAAAAGGCACAAACCAGCATATATTTAAGCTATAGAAGATAATGAAATAATCCAAGACGAAGAAGAAGAAGAACCATGGTATACGGATATACTCAATTATGTCACCAAAGGAGAATACCCCCCATGCTGACAAAAGAGAAAAACGAGCATTAAGACTCTTGGCTTCCCAATACGTACTCATAGACAACGAGCTACATAAAAGGGTACCTAAGGGTCGAGCTCTCTTATGTGTAGGAAAAAAGGATGCCCAAAGAGCAATGAGGATAGTCCACGAAGGAATTTGTGGAACTCGCATAAATGGAAAAATGTTAGTCCAAAAGATAATGCAAGAAGGATACTATTGGACTACAATGAATAGGGATTTCCATCAATACGTAAAAAGATGCCCTGAGTGCCAAATCTATGCTAATTTACAACATGTTCCTCCATCCTTGCTCTACACCTACACGTCGCCATGGTCGTTCTCTACATGGGGAATTGACATCATCGGAAAAATCACTCCCCCAGGAACCAGAGGCCACGAATATATCCTAGTGGCAATTGATTACTTCACAAAGTGGGTCGAAGCGCAATCATACGCTAAACTCACTTCAAAACATGTAGCACTCTTTATCGAGAGAAATATTATTTGTCGATACGGAGTTCCACATGAAATGATAAGTGACAATGGAACTCACTTTCAAGCCGAATGCGAAGAATTGCTACAAAAATATGGCATCCAACATCATCATTCCTCCCCTTATAGGCCTCAAGAAAATGGAGCAGTCGAGGCAGCTAATAAAAATCTAAAGACTATCATTGAGAAAACGACGGAAAATTATAAGGATTGGCCTGACAAACTTCACTTCACCTTGTGGGGTTATCGCACGTCGATTCGCACATCAACAGGAAATACGCCATTTTCCTTGGTTTATGGAATGGATGTCGTACAACCTGTCGAACTAGAGATTCCATCTCTACGCATCGCGTCAGAGTGTAAACTCGATGAAGTTTAATAGACTAGGGCAAGATATGAAGAGCTAATTCTACTCGATGAAAAACGACTAGAAGCTCTACATCACACTCAATGTTATCAAACTCGTATGGCTAGGCATTTTAATAAGAAGGTCAAGACAAGAAACATCAAAGTAGGAGACTTGGTGTTAAAATCATTAAGAAAAAGTGTTTTAGATCCAAGGGGAAAATTTAGACCTAGTTGGTCTGGACCCTACATTATCAAAACAATCCTGTCAGGAGGTGCAGCAAAATTAACTAACATGGATGGCAATGAGTTCTCGAACATGACAAATCTTGACCAACTTAAGAAATACTACCCATAATTACTTGAGTAGGATACTCAAGAGAGCTACGTTTGGCCTGATTCCTTAAGAAAGGATACGTAGGCAACCCTTTACGGGTGCGGCCACTTTATTTTCTAAAATCTCGCATTCCAGAATTAATAAAAAATTCGACAGAAGATCGACGAAATATCGACGTCACGAAAAAGATTCTGGCGCCAACCGATTAACGTTAGCGCCAGACAACGGCATCTGACGCCTGACGCCAGACTGCCGCCGCCGGCGCTAGTTGTAGAATTGTGGCGCCAGTTTACAATTAAAAGTCTGGGAAAATTTCGGTGTTTTTCGAAAAAAAATTTGACTTCCGTACTCGAAAAAATTTCTGGAAAATTAAGTCTTCGGTTTTCATTGCTTTAATAAAATAAATAATTTAATTAAAAAAAAGCTGGAATTTCATTAATAAAATAAATTACATTATTGAAGGAATTTAAATTAGGCTTAAATAAATTAACTTTAAATTTAAAACTAAGTCTAATAATTGGAAATTAAGCAATGCTCTTAATCTTCTTTCTCTTTCTTAGCCCTTTTCCAATTTTTGTCTGCTTCTTCTTCCTCATCCATAACCTTAGCTAGTAGGCATCCTTTAGAGGACCTACATTCAATCTTGGAGTAACACTACGTGAAAAAAGGAATTTGGCATCGGTTCAAACCCGGCCTAAGGCACCGGTTTGAACCGGTGCCTATGTGGGGGGTGCCAAAAAGGGTTATTAAAAGGCACCGGTTCGAACCGGTGCCATAACTCGTAATTGGCACCGGTTAACCGGTGCCAAAAATGGCCAAAAAAAATAATTTTGTTGTTTTTGGCACCGGTTAACCGGTGCCAAAAGTGCTTAAAAAAATAATTTTTTTTTTTTGTTTTTTCCACTTAAAAATAAATTAGTCTAAAATACATAACAACATCAAAACGTAATACAAACCGATTAAAACATCATCAATATCTTCGAAAATTGCAACATCAATATCATCGAAAATTTGCAAATTTTCAATACATAATAAAAAAAAATTACAACATATAAATACAAAAAAAAAATATACAACATATAAATACAAAAAAAAAATTATGATATAAATTTTAAAAAAAATTACAATATTGTTAATCAAAAAAAAAAACAAAAACACCAGTATCTTGCTTCTTCGATTTCATATATGAATCTGCACCAATTAATGTTTAATGTTTAGTGACATGCTAGGGTTTGTTATTAATCTTGTTATTATCATGCCTAGGATCTTGCTGATAATATTCTGTTTTAACATGATTATTTTTATTATAATTGTTATTATGATTATGATGATTATTATTTTGATGACGATTATTATTATTTTGATGATGATTAATATCATGTTACTTGATATTATTATTTTTATTGTTTTATCACGCCTTTATGCATGTTTAAAGGGAATTTGTACGTGTAATCACGCTTAATAAGATAATTAATAATCTTGTTTAGGTTAATTTGATTATAATATAAGTGATCGCCAATAATAGATTTTTTGTGCATTAATATTCAACCAACATAGATTAGACAGGTTTAGGGTAAACCTATTGATTGCATGTTAGTTAGAAAGCGCACATGAATACGAGAAGAATAAAGTAGAGGCCTATTATTAGGGCATGTTCAGTCTCTTTTAGGTTGGATTTGTACCTTCATCCCCGAACATCCAGTCATGGTTCCAGACCTATTGGAGTTAACGATCTCCTGAATCGTTAAAGGGTGTAACCTTCTATAGGGAATATTTCAAGCATTACCCCAAACTTGAACCCCACTGTGATCATACACTTAATCATGGTGGCGTCCAAAGGGAAGGAAGCTAGAGCAAAAGAGTCGCTAACAAGTTTTAGGAACTTGTAAATCGTTCACAGGGTGAAGGTTACACCCCTTAACGATTCAAGAGATCGTTAACTCCAATAGGTCTGGAACCAAGACTGGAAGTTCAGGGATGAAGGTAAAATCCAATCAAAAAGAGAAAGAACCTGCCCTAATAATAGGCCTCTACTTTATTCTTCTTGTATTCATGTGCGCTTTCTGACTAACATGCAATCAATAGGTTTAGCCCTAAACCTGTTAAATCTATGTTGGTTTAATATTAATGCACAAATAAAGCTATTATTGGCGATCACTTGAATTATAATCAAATTAACCCTAAGCAAGATTATTAATTATATTATTAAGCGTGATTACAAGTACAAATTCCCTTTAAACATGCATATAAAAGGCGTGATCAAGCAATAACAATATAAATCAAGCAACATAATAATAATCATAATAATTATAATAAAAATCATAATAATGTTAAAGCATAATATTAATAGCAAGATCCTAGGCATGATAATAACAAGATTAATAACAAACCCTAGCATGTCACTAAGCAATAAAAATCAAAGCTTTAGCCCTAACATGATACTAACATGATATAAGGAAAGAAAATAGGAAGCATTCTTTTAATCATTCTTGATATTAGAAATATTAATCACTACCCTAAACATGATACTATGAAGAAATAAAACATCCTAACATGATACTAGGAATCAAAATAACAATCTAAACATTATTTCTATATAAAAATATGAATAAAACAATTAAAGTACTTACTTTGATGCTTCATATCTCTTTCTAATAACAAAATACACACGTTAGTAACTTCAAGGAAAATAATAAAAAAAAACAATTAAATTAAATAATTGAAATAGAGATTTGGGATCAAACCCTCAGAAATATCAAACTTCGAACTTGGATAGGTGTGTCTAGTGTTAATGTATGAGGAATTGTGTTTGTAGAAGGCTAGGCTAGAAAGAGAGAAAGAGAGAGAATAAGATTTAGCTTAGAGAGAAAGAATAATTGGAGAATTATGGGTATGAGTTGATTGAAAAATGGAGGTATAAGGACCCTATTTATAATAAAATATTCCAAAATTGATAGTACAAATCAGAGTTTGAAAAGGAATAAAACACGACTCTGTCGCCAACGACAGGATTTGTCGCCAGGCGACAAACTTGTCGTCTTGTCGTCTAGCGCTGCAAGACAGTTTTTTTTTAACATATCTTTTGATCCATAAGTCCATATAAGTCATATAATATGTCGTTGAAAATCTCTTGAATTCTACTTTTCAACCCAATTAGAATCAAATTAAAATCTTTTGTAGATAAAAAGATATGGCCGAAATAGTGGAAGGGTGTCAGTTTTGGATAGAGTTTCATATTCCATTCATATTTTTTTCGTTATAGCTCATAATTAATATTATAATATATCATTCAATCATTGGAAAGATAATTTCAAGATCTATTCAACCATATAAGATTTGGATAAATATTATGAGGCACAAAAATAATATCTGAATATATTTCATTTCGTACAAAACAAGGATTCTTAAAAAGGAGTAGTTTTATTCAATTTCAAACTCTTTGAAAAATAATTATCAATTCTAACTCCATTAGGATTCAAGAGAAAATTCTAGAAAATTCTAGAAAAATATAATCAATCCTAATAGCTTTAGGAATGATAATTAATAATAGATCCTCCTCTAGATCATTAGGTCGTATGTAATAATCAAATCGGGCCCAGTTTAGTATTTTGGCCATAACTTCCTCATTATTCATCGGAATTATATTGGGCTTATAATATATCGTTGAAAAGCTCTTTTTGATCCCTATCCAACTACACTATTATTGGACCCTTATGATGGACCAAACTAAACTGGAATGTACGTTTTTCATAAATAGGATAAGAAAAGAATATTTTCAAAAACAGAAAGAAGAGATATTTTAATAAAAACATCCTCATCACTAGACTTTTCACACTTTCACCTCGTTCGATAATTAAATGACATGAAAGGTATTCATCACTGGGTTTGATTTTGGGGAGACATATTTGGGTGTCTACACCTTCACCCTGTGAACGGTTTACAAGTTCCTAAAACTTGTTGACGACTCTTTTACTCTAGCTAGCTTCCTTCCCTTTGGACGCCACCATGCTTAAGTGTATGATCATAGTGGGGCTCAAGTGTAGGATGGCTTAAAATATTCCCTACAATTTTTTGGCGACTCCACTGGGGAACATTTCTATTTTAATTCCTAAAATTTATTTTGGCAATGATTTAGAATGAGTGGATGAGAATAAAAAAATCTAAGTATTTCATGTGCGTAATTTTGATTAACAAAATTGGCATAAGCATAAAAAATTTCTCATTGGAAAGACCATCCGTAATGAGTAAAAAAATAGGACTTTTACACGTAGGAATCTAGGGAAATATCTTTCACAACTAAATCGAAATAATGCTACGAAAAAACTAAAAAATTCAAGAACAGAAAGCTTCCGAGGCATGTAGGAATTAACGCTGAGAAAACAGCGTAAGCGCCAAACAATGGCGTTGTCGCCTGGCGACAAGCTTGTCATCTGGCGACAATGTCAGCATCCGGCGATGACGCTATTTTCTCGCGCCAAATTCTTCCACTACCGAGCCATAAATCTACCTTCTTGTTTCGACTAGTTTTCTAGTACTGTTTGCTCGGTTTTACTTCCTGATTGAGTTTTTCCCTTTTTTCAGAAACCCATATGTGTTCTACATATGGCCATAACCCTCTGGGAATTCATGCTCCATCTACCCAATCGAACGCTCCTGGCAACAAAGGGTACATCCGAGATTGTTGAATTTACCAAAGCATGGAAGCGAGTTTAACTAGCCAACCTTTCCAATGGTAAGGCTTCCGCGCGTTGCATCTAGACTCATAACCATGGACCCTCTTTGACTAACCCATATCCTGAACTTTAGAGAACTAGAGCCACGGTTAGGTTGCAAACTTATTGCATCATATTGTGACTATATGATTACTTATGCATTATTTATTGTGCGTATCTTATATGTTTTTCCCCTAACTGTTTGTTTGAATTGTGAATGAGTTAAATAAATTAATTAATGACTAAAGGAATTTTCTTTATTAATTAATTAATTTAAACTAATAAATATGTCTAAAATCGAGTCATAGTTCCTTTCAGTCAACCCGGATTTTTATTCTCGTATACTGCACATGCGTCAACTTGTTTTGGTCATAGCCGGAGTTCTAAAAAGGGTTACGAGTCGTAAAACCTATGGATCTGTATCCCCGAGTTTTATCTTTCATTTGGCGTCGGTTTCGTCCGGTATGGAATAAATTTCAAGTGTTAACCCCCTAGCTTGAACCCCACTGTGATCATACACTAAAGTACGGTGGCGTCCAAAAGGGAAGAAGATAGAGCAAAAGAGTTGCCAACAAGTTTTAGGAACTTGTAAACCGTTCACAGGGTGGCGTCCAGGCCTGTTTTTGACGTCCAGGCCTGTTTTTGACGCGTTTTTGAAAATCAGATAAGTTTGGCGTACTGGAGGATAAAATCGTATCTTTTCCTCGAAAATGCTCTTTGATTTTAATTAAAACACTGAAAAGTCAACATAAGTCAATTTATCAATGCTAATTGAATTAGGAATGAAAATAACCTTCTAGAAGAATCTAGAAGACTAAAACCATTCCTAATTGCATTAGGAATGATAAATCGTATTAGGCCCTCCCCTAGATCATTGGGCCGCATATAACGCTCAAACCGGGCCCAGTTTAGTAAATTGGCCATAACTTCCTCAATATTCATCGGAATCGGGCTTATAATATATCGTTGGAAAGGTCTTTGCAAGCCCCATCCAACTAAACTACTATTGGACCCATATCATGGACCAACCAAACTGTATTGGTTGTTTTCTTAAAATAAGTTTTCAAAAACAGAGAGAAGAGAAAAGAAATTAAAATAATCCGCAACACTAAACTTTCCACACTTTCGCTTAATTCGATTATGATTCGACGCGAAAGGTACTCATTACTGGGTTTGGTTTTTGGGAGACACATTTGGGTGTCTACAGAAGCCCCCACTTTGACTGAGTTTAGAGAAACGCAAGTTTCAAAAACAAAAGTCAAAGTATCAATAGGGACGGAGAATGATTCAGAACGTTCTGCAATCCTAAATCATTCTTGTAACGCCGATACCTGCGAACTAGCGTTAGTTAAACAGATAAAAGAGTTAAGAAACGCGTATCTTGCACCGTCGAGCACACGTCTCTAAAAGTAACCGATTGTTTTGATGACCTCCTGCAAGCTAGAGAATGCCATCTTGTTGTTTCGATGTTCACTTGTCTCTGAACAAAGAGCTTCTTTTTGATATGTTCACACGTCTCTGAACAAAGAGCTTCTTTTCTTTTTTTGGATATGATCTTCTGAATGATGTGTCCACGCGTCTCTGAACGAAGAGCTTGATAATAGGATGCCCACGCGTCTCTGAGCGAAAGAGCTTGTAAATAGGAGATCTTTGATGATATGTCCACGCGTCTCTAAACAAAAGAGCTTTTGAAGGATATGCCCACGCGTCTCTAGAGCAAAAGAGCTTGATGGAAATGTTCACGCGTCTCTGAACAAAAGAGTTTTTGAATAGTATGCCCACGCGTCTCTGGAGCAAAAAGCTTAGATGGAGATGTTCACGCGTCTCTGAACAAAAGAGCGTGATTAATATGCCCACGCGTCTCTGGAGCAAAGAGCTTAAAAGAAATGTCCACGCGTCTCTGAACAAAAGAGCTTTGATGATATGCCTACGCGTCTCTAGACAATAGAGTTTCGGTACTTGAACGTTTGTTGCGATAATATTCTGAAGAAAAATTTCCGAAGACCAACGTTTGTCGATCTCTAAAGCTCGCCTCAACTTTGTTTCCGCTAAAACCAGTATGTCGGTATTTCTGTGATTAGGCACTTTAAGCTAAGTGAGACGATCTTTCATCAGGTCGATCACTTGTTGCAATTGTAATCAAACCGACTACTTAATCATGTCAAATTGCTTATAGGGGCTAACTGGCGTACCAAGGAACCAAAAATTGTTGTATGAGGTCGAAATCACCTTTTTGAGAGGGTTCGATCTCTATCTCTGCTGAAATATCTCTGGCACCAATAATTAGAGTAGGGTCTTCCCTATTCTGCTGCACCTGTATTTATTTTGACTATAGAACTTTGCCAATCTCTTTAATTATCTTAGGGTTGACCTAAGGTTTAGCATTGCTTGACTCATCGACTTGACACGACTCAAGGTATAAACTTGACTCGATATGATCGACTCGAGGTTGACTCGACTCAAAGTGAAATGTCACATGTGTTAGACTCAAATCAGGGCGATATGACACGACATGACTCAATGTGTACATGACTCGTGTGTGCATTGTGATGTGATCGTGCGACTCGAAAAATGCAAAAAAGCAAAAATTTTCCGTCATTTTTGTGGAGGGTACCGACTTTCTCCCGAAAAAGAAAGACGCGAAAAAAGAATTGAAGTGTTTGAAGGTGCATGTTGAATGAGCTTAGTCAAATGTCATTTGATACTATCCCTCAATGATTGTAAGGATTAACCCATCCTAGGCTATCTCAACTGTTGACTCCATGATGAAAGTATTTGGGTAACTTAGGCACGGAGGCTAAGTACTTCATACTTCGTGATGCAACGATGATAGATAAGTGATGAGCGATGTGACAAGGCATGCTTTATGTTAAGATTCCATGACAAAGGGTTCCTAAGGGGAGTAAATTTGGTCATGTATCTGTGATGTGTGTGAAAGTGACACTAAAGCTAAGCCACAAGAGCTAAGTGTGTGGAAAGATATTATTTGTTAAAAGAGTAAAATGGTGGTGACTCTTAGGCTAGGTAAGCTAATGATGTAGGGATCAAGCCCCCAAGTCTAGCTCTACGTGTATAGGGATGAGCATAGGATATCCCTTGATATTATCATGGTGTAAGTGTGTGAATTTGAATATGAATGCATGTTTATTACGGCCGCACCTCGATGTGAGGTTGCCTACGTATCCGTTAGGAATCAGGCCGAACGTAGCTCTAGCCGAACCTCGCACAAGTGTGTTTATACCTCAAAAAAGGTCTTTTTAAGGGTTGTAACGTGGTTAGGCTAAAGGTTTGAAGAAGAAGATAAAGGCTCGAGACCCTAGATAAGCCCCCAAGGTGTGCAACCTCGCTTTTGAATCTTTATATTTTTATGCTTGAGTTTCTACTCTTTTTTAGCTCTTTTTTCCCTAGCATTTATTTTATTTTAATAAGTGTGGGAAATCCCGATCATGCGGTCTATCACTCACTTGGCATTCATGTTTCCCAGGCATGGTACCGAGCACTCGATAAGAGACGCAATCTGAGACGTGTTCATATCAAAGACATTTTCATATCAAAGACATTGGAACACTTGCCCTTTTGTACACTTTTATTATTACTTTAGTTTTTGCTTATTTTTGCTATTCTTAATGCACTCAAACCTTTTTTTAGAATTGCATAAGTTGCACACCATCCCATCCCAAAGGTTAGGTAGATGTAGGTTGAAAAAATAAGGGTCTCTCGTTAGACGAGGCTCAAAGTGGTTTATGAAAAAAGGATTGCATATCAGAAAGGTGAAAGGTAATATGATTTGGCTACAAGGGGTGCCTCAAATCATTGGTATACCTTGTTCTTAATTCGACATGGATTTTTTTTTAATGCAATATAATGAAATGATCATATATAAGGAAATAAATGCTCATTTTATTAAAAAAGAAAATATATAATGATCCTACAAAATAAATCTAAGGAGAAAAAAAGGCGCCTATGCTAGACTTATTTGGGAAAAGGTAAATAAAAAAGAAATAGAAAAAAGAGGTCACGAAATCTTGTCGTTGAAGCTCGCCTCTTGTCTTGTGTTGTTTCCTTTATCATCACTCGCTCTTCTTGTTAACTGGAGCCATGGGAAGCTTGTTATTATCAATCAAATGTTGGATAGCCTCCTTTAGCTTCCAACAACTCTCAGTAGCATGACCCCTACCTTGATGGTACTTGCAATGTTCGTTTGGGTTCCAACTAGGAAATCTTTTCTTAAGTGGGGGATCTTGAATAGGTCCAATGGGAGTAATGATTCCCTTGGCATGGAGTCGATCGAAAGCATCATCGTAGCTAATTCCAATAGGGGTAAATTCCCTTCTCGGTTGCTTTAGATTACCCATGGCTATGATCTCTTTAAGGTCGAAAGTACCAACACTGTTGCTAGAGTAGGTGTTTTCGGAAGAAGAAGGATAGTCGTTCTTCTTCCCTTTACAGCCACTGTTACTATTGTTACTAATCTTGGCCTTCTTGTCGCGCGGAGGAACATGAAGGAGATTTGGATCAATGAGATCTAGAACACGATCTTTGAGGGCGAGACATACTTCGGTGGTGTGACCACGTCCTCTATGGTATCGACAATAAGAATTTGGATCCCAATTGGGAAACCGTTTTTCAGGTGGAGGGTCTTGACTGGGACCAATGGGGTGGATAAGACCTTGATCGTGAAGACAGTCGAAAGCTTCATTGTAAGTCGTACCTATTGGTGTGTATTCTTCAATGGTTCGTTTTGCCTGTGGCTTAGGAGCATTGAGTTCTTCATTAAACCCTTAGCGAGAATTTTGTTCGATGGCCATTACCCGATTTGCTAATCCTTCTACCACATTCAAGAGCATGGCAATGACATCTTGCAATTTTTGAACGTCCTCTTTTAGACTTGACGAGTCTTCCATGGTATTATCTAAGAAAAGACTTTCATCCTCCTCAATTATGGCCACTTCATCGAGAGAGGTCATATAAGCTGTCTCAATCATGGGCTCTCCTACAGGTGTGATAAGAAGTGATGGATCAAAGGATGCTTGGTCATCTTCGATGGCTAGAATCTCAGAAGTTTCATTGTTATCGATCAGATCTTGAATAGCTTCTTTGAGTTTCCAACACTCCTCAGTGCCGTGACCATTTCCTTGGTGATATTTGCAGTGCTTATTAGGGTCCCACTTAGGTGGCCTGGCTTCTGGAACCGGGTCTTTGATAGGCCCTATGGGCATGACTAGTCCTTTGTGATGTAGCTTCTCGAAAGTCGTTTCATAATTCATACCAAGTGGAGTGAACACCCTCTTTGATCTTTGGATTCGTGGTTTAGAGGCGTTCGTGGCATGTACTTCATTAATGGGAGAGGAAGAAGAAGGATGGTCGTTCTTCTTTCCTCTCGCACCATTATCTTTCAGAAGGTCATCTTCAATGTCAATGCCTATATTATACACAGCCTTGAAAGTATTCAAGTTGTGTTGGTATTTTAAGTGCTTTGAATACTTCCCTTGGAGATTCTTGATAAACATCCTCACAGATTCTTTTTCGGTAGGAGCCTTGACCATATTAGCGGAAGTTTCCCTCCATTTGTTAAAGAAAGAAGTGAACCCTTCGTTTTCTTTTTGTTTTAACATCTCGAGTTGTCTATGGTCTGTCTTGTCTTGGATGTTGCACTTATATCTATCTATGAAAGCGTTTGTTATCGACTCCCAAGAAGAGGTCTTTTCTTTCTCGAGAGAAAAGAACCATTGTTGACAAACGGTTTCGAGAGATAGTGGGAACAGAGAGGGGAAAACCTTCTTATCGATACCCTTAATGCTCATTATGGTTTCAAAAGCTCTTAGATGAAAGTAAGAGTTATCTGTTGCCTTGAATTTAGGGATTTCAGTGGCGTTGAACTTATGTGGAAGAAGTTTCTTGTCCAGCGAGACCCCTTGTGAGCTAAAGTCCTGAAATTTATAGTCACTAGATAGCTTGCTCAAACTTTCTTGCATAAGGTTCATTTGTTGTTGCTTCATGGGATCATCGATCTTGAGTGTGAGTAGATTCAGTGTCTCAGTCACGGTAACCAATTGGTTCCTAAGTTCATTGACTTATTTTTGTGTTGCCATTATCTTCTTAGCCTTCCTCTTTTGACGAATCGGTTTATCAAAAAGTGAGACTTGAATAAAGAGGTTGTCCTTGATTAATCGCCCTTCTCTCCTCGACCAAGTACTGTGGAAAAAGAAATTGGGGATATTTATTGTTAATTATTTGACTCAAACTTCATTCAACATGCAATGGATGGAGGAAGTGAAGAAAGATTGGAATAGAATGTGAAAAAAGAAAAAGATGATGGAGGTGGAGGGATATGAAGAATTAGGAATAGAATGTACCCCCCAACTCAAATGACGGAAAAAAAACCGACTCATGCATGAACCTAAGACATGGTCATAGTGATGTGTACTCAAAGTGTGTGCTAAGACTAGTGAGTGTAGGTGGTATGTTAAGACTCGTGTCATGACCATGTGGCTAGACTATGTGACTAGACTCAATTAATGACTTAGTTAAGACTTCACGTATATGCATTAAACTGGACAGACTGTGGTATTTTAGTCATACCTTTTTATCTGTGACTTTGATTTGGATGAAACCAACGCCAAATTAAAGATAAAACTCGGGGCCAAAGATCCATATGTTGTAAGACTCGGAGTTCTTCCTAGAACTCCGGCTATGACCAAAACAAGTTGATATTTGTGCAGTATGTGGGAATAAAAATCCGGGTTGACTTAAAGGAACTATGACTCGATTTTATATTTATTTATTAGCTCAAATTAATTAATTAATTAATTAAACAAAGTCCTTTAGTCATTAATTAGTTTATTTAGTCTTAACACAAGTCAAACAAATGGTTAAGAAAACATAGAATATACGCACAACAAATAATGCACAATTAGTCAAGTAGGCACAATATGATGCAATGAGTTCGCAACCTAACCATGGCTCTAGTTTTCTAAAGTTCGGGATATGGTTTAGTCAATAGAGGGTCCATGGTTAATTGTCCGGAAGCACCGCGCGGAAGCCTAACCGTGATGGGTTGGCGCGAGTGGATGGGACACCGCGAGCTTTAGAAAAAAAAACTCGCTTCCATGGTTTGGTGAATTCAACATCTCGGATGTACCCTTTGTTGCACGGAGCGTTCAATCAGGTAGATGGAGCATGAATTTCCAGAGGGTTATGTCCATATGTAGAACACATATGGGTTTCAGAAAAGTGAGAAAAAATTCAATCAGGAAGTAGGATTGAGCAAACAATACGAAAGACCGGTCGAAATTAGAACGCATATTTCTGGCTGGGTATTGGGGGAAATTGGCGCCAGCAATCAGAGACTGGCGCCAGCTTTTAATTGTAGCGCCTGACGCCAATACTGGTGTCTGGCGCTACGACTAAAATGCTGGCGCCAAACTCTAGCCCCTGACGCTACTTCCCACATGCCTCAGCAGCTTACTGTGCTCGATAAAATTTTCCAGTTTTGCGCGGTGTTATTTCGGTCCTAGTTGTGAAAGATATTTCTCAAATTTCCTACGTGTAAAATCCTATGTTTTTCACTCATTACGGATGGTCTTTCCAATGAGATTTTTTTTATGCATATGACAATAATGTTAATCAAAATTACGCACATGAAATACTTAGAACGTTTCGAGTCTCATCCACTCATTCTAAATCATTGCCGAAACAAATTCAGGAATTAAAATAGAAATCCTCCCCAGTGGAGTCGCCAAAAACTGTAGGGAATAAATTTCAAGCGTTAACCCCCTAGCTTGAACCCCACTGTGATCATACACTAAAGTACGGTGGTGTCCAAAAGGGAAGAAGATAGAGCAAAAGAGCCGCCAACAAGTTTTAGGAACTTGTAAACCGTTCACAGGGTGAAGGTTACACCCCTTAACGATCCAAGAGATCGTCAACTCCATAAGGTCTAGAACCAAATAAGGGTTCGGGGATGAAGGTACAAATCCAATCTAAAAGAGATTGAACCTGCCCTAATACTAGGCCTCTACTTTATTCAGATCGTATTCACGTGCGCTTTTTAATTAACATGCAATCAATAGGATTAACCCTAAACATGTTTATCTATGTTGGTTGAATTTTATTGCACAAATAAATCTATTATTGGCGATCACTTGAATTATAATCAAATTAACCCTAACAAGATTATTAATTATCTTATTAAGCGTGATTACAAGCACCAAATTCCCTTTAAACATGCAATAAAAGGCGTGATCAAGCAATAAATAATAAATATCAAGCAACATAATCATAATCAAAATATCATGATAATAACAATCATCAAAATAATAATTATAATCATAATCATAACAATAATCATCATAATAACAATCATATTAATCATAATAATAATCATGTTAATCATAATTAAAATAATTATATCAACGTTATAGCATAATACTAGCAAGATCCTAGGCATGATACTAACAAGATTAATAACAAACCCTAGCATGTCACTAAGCAATCAAGATCAAATCTTTAGCCCTAACATAGGAAGCATCGTAATAATCATATTAAATATTAAAATTACCCTAGACATGATACTAGGAATATCATAATAACAATGTAAACATGATTTCTACATCATAACATCAATTAAAAACCATTAAAGTACTTACTTTGATGCCTCGTATCTCTTTTTAATTACAAAATACACACGTTAGTAACTTCAAGGAAAATAATAAACAAACAATTAAATCAAATAATTGAAAGAGAGATTTGGGACCAAACCCTCAGAAATTAAACCTTTCACGTCTAGGGCGAAGGCAACTTCGAATATGGCTAGGTGTTTCTAGATCTTGCGAATGCGGAATTTTGTATTTGAAAAGCAAGGTTTGAGAAATAAAGAGAGAGAGATGAAATAATCAAGAAAACTTGATGAGAATTGGTGAATGATTAAAAGAGAATTAGAGGATTAATGATTGCGAATGAAAACTGATTGTAGGTGAATATAGATGAATGTTGATGAGAATCGGTGAATGAATATGGAGTTTTTAATACGTTATTTATAGAGAAATCAGCCAAAAAGATAAAATATCAAAACAGAGTACTTGGCGTACGTAAAACGTGATTGGCGCACGCAAAACAGAGCTGGCGCCAGCACCAGCTTATTGGCGCCAGGCGCCAATGGCTAGCACTCGGCGCCAATGCCTGGAGTCAGGCTCCAGGCCTGTTTTTGACGCGTTTTCAAAAATCAGATACGTTTGCTGTACTGGAGGATAAAATCGTATCTTTTCCTCGAAAATGCTCTTTGATTTTAATTAAAACTCTGAAAAGTCAATAAAAGTCAATTTATCAATGCTAATTGAATTAGGAATGAAAAGAACCTTCTAGAGGAATCTAGAAGACTAAAACCATTCGTAATTGCATTAGGAATGATAAATCGTATTAGGCCCTCCCCTAGATCATTGGGCCGCATATAAGGCTCAAACCGGGCCCAGTTTAGTAAATTGGCCATAACTTCCTCAATATTCATTGGAATTGGGCTTATAATATATCGTTGGAAAGGTCTTTGCAAGCCCCATCCAACTACACTACTATTGGACCCATATCATGGACCAACCAAACTGGATTGGCTGTTTTCTTAAAATAAATTTTCGAAAACAGAGAGAAGAGAAAAGAAATTAAAACAATCCGCAACACTAAACTCTCCACACTTTCGCTTCATTCGATTATGATTCGACGCGAAAGGTACTCGTCACTGGGTTTGGTTTTGGGGAGACACATTTGTGTGTCTACACGTCCCAATCGGAGTCACAGATAAAAAGTTATGACTAAAATACTACAACCTGTTCAGTATAGTGCACATACATGAGGTCTTAACTTAGTCTTTGTTCGAATCTAGTCACATAGTCTAGTCGCATGGTCATGAAACGAGTCTTAAACATATCACTTACACTCACAAATATTCACACACATTTGGTACATACTCTTTTCACACCATGACCATGTCTTAGGCTCGTGCATGAGTCGCTCTTTCCGTCACTTTACTTTCATGATCTCTTTCCTATATATATCATTTTTCCATTTTATATTCCATCACTTGGTCAAGGAGGGAATGACGATTAATCAAGGACAATACCTTTGTTCAAGTGCTAATTTTTGACAAACCCATTAGTCGGAAAAGAAAATCTAAGAATATCATGGCGTCTCAAGAAGAAGTTAATGAACTCAAGAAGGATGTGGCCAACCTAACTGAATTGATGAAGAGTATAGCTCTTCAAGTCAATGACCCTGTAAGGCAACAACAAATGGAGCTCATGCAAGAAAGCTTGAGCAAAATATCCAATGACTATAGATTTCAGGGCATTAGCTCACAAGGGGTCTTAGTCGACAAGGAACTTCTTCCGCAGAAGTTCAGTGCCAGTGACATCCCTAAATTCAAGGCAACAGATAATCCTTACCTCCACTTCAGAGCATTCAAGACAATAATGAATATATATTAAGGGGATAGATAAGAAAATTTATCTTACATTGTTTTCTTTATCACTTGAAACCGTTTGTCAACAATGGTTCTTTTCTCTTGATGATGAGAAAACCTCTACTTGGGATGATATTGTAAACATTTTCATTGATAGATATAAATGTAATATTCAAGTTAAATCGACTATAGACAACTTGAGATGCTAAGACAAAAAGAGAATGAAGGCTTTACTTCTTTTTTTAATAAGTGGAGGGAAACTTCCGCTAAGATGATTGAGGTGCCCACCGAAAAAAAAATCTGTAAGGATGTTCATCAAGAACCTTTAAGACAAGTATTCGAAGCATTTGAAATATCAACACTACTTGAATACTTTCAAAACCGTCTATGACATAGGAATTGAAATAGAAGATGACCTTGCAAAACAAAAAGCTACTAACAATAGCAACACTAGTGGCTGGCTGGAAAGGAAAGAAGAACGATAATCCTTCTTCTTCCGAAAATGCCCACTCTATTAACAATGTTAGTACCTTTGATCTCAATGAAGTCTTAGCCATGGATAATCAAGGGTCTAAAAAGCAACTAAAGAAAGATTTCACTCCTATTGGGATGAACGAACTATGATACTGCCTTCGATTGACTCCATGCGAAGGGACTCATTACTCCCATTGGACCTATTCAAGATCCCGCACTTGAGAAGAGATTGTCTAGTTGGAACCCAGATGCACATTACAAGTACCATCAAGGGAGGGGTCATACTACTGAGAGCTGTTGGAAGCTAAAAGAGGTCATCCAATACTTGATCGATAAAAACAAGCTTCCCATACCTCCAGCTAGCAAGAAGACTGAGTGATAATAAGGCATAAGACAAGAGGCGAGCTTCAATGATAAGATTTTGTGACCTCTTTTTTCTATTTCTTTTATTCATTCTTTCCCCAATAGGTGTAGCAAAGGCACCGTGCATTTTCCTTAGATTTACTTTGTAGATTTTTTTTCTTTTTCTCTTGTATTAAAATGAGCATTTATTTTCTTGCATATGATCATTTCATTACATTGCATTAAGCACAAGGTACACCAATGATTTGAGGCACCCTTTGTAGCCTATCATATATCATCTTCACCTTTTCAAATATACAATGTTTTTTTGATAAACCACTTTGAGCCTCACCTAACGATATGTCTTTCTTTTTTCAACCCACATCTACCTAACCTTGGGATGGGATAGTGTGCAATTTATGCAATTTTCAAAGAATAAAATCTTGAGTGATTTTATAAAAATTTCAAAAGAATAAAATAACAATAAAAGTGTGTAAAAGGGCAAGTGTTCCAATGTCATTGATATGAACATGTCTTTGATATGAACACGTCTCAGATTGCGTCTCTTATCGAGTGCTCGATACCGTGCCTACGAAACATGAATGCCAAGTGAGTGATGGACCGCATGATCGGGATTGCCCACATTTATCAAAAAAAGGTTCAAAATAAAAGAAAATGCAAAAGAAAAAAAAGAGAGCAAAAATAAAAAAAGGAAAGAGCTCAAAAGTGAGAAACCTCAAGCATAATAATACAAAGATTCAAAAGCAAGGTTGCACACCTTTGGGGCTTATCTAGGGTCTTGAGCCTTTATCCCTTTCTTCTTCAACCTTTAGCCTAACTACGTTAAAACCCTTAAAAGACCTATTTGAGTTATACACATACTTGTGCGAGGTTCGGCTAGAGCTACATTCGGCCTGATTCCTAACGGATACGTAGGCAACCTCACATTAGGGAGCGGCCGAAATAAAAAATGCATAATTGATTATATCAAGGGATATCCAATGCTTATCCTTATTCATGTAGAGCTAGAATTGGGGGCTGGATACCTACATCATTACCTTACCTAGCCTAAAGAGTCACCATTATTTGGCTCTTCTCATAATACTTTCCCTTACACTTGGCCTTTGCAGCCTAGCTTTAGTGTCACTTTCACACACTGCACAGATACATGACCAAATAGTACTTCCTTTAGGAACCCTTTGTCATAAAATCTTAATATAATGTTGAAGCATGCCTTGTCATATTAAGATCATACTTGTCATTATGTCACGAAGTATGAAGTGCTTAGCCTCCGTGCCTAAGTTACCTAAATACTTTCATCCAAAATTAACAATGGAGATAGCCTAGGATGTTATAATCTTTGCGCCCGAAGATTCGACGTTGATCCATACATTTGTTAAAGCTCATTCAACGTGCACCTTCAAAAACTTCACTTCCTGTCTTTTTGCGTCTTTCTTTTTCGGGAGAAAGTTGATACCCTCCACAAAAATGACGGAATTTTTTTTGTTTTTCTCCGTTTTCGATTTGATTGCACACATAAGTCATTTACATATCCAGTCTCATGAGTCAATACTTTTCACACACAAGTCAAAATCGAGTTGAGTCGACCTTGAGTCGGTCAATTGTGTTAAGTCAAGTTTACACCTTGAATCATGTCAAGCCATGTGTGTCAAAACTCTTTGAGTCGAGTCATGACAAGTCATATGTGTTAAAAATATATTGAGTAGTATGCAATGAGTCAAGCAACACTGAGCCTTAGGTCAACCTCTAATGAAAATATGAGCAAGGTCCTATAGTCCAAAAGATAAATGCAGGTACAAAAGATTTGAAGCAAAAGGACGCAAATGGCTTAGCAAATCAACTAGAGTCGGCCCGATCGTAATTAGATTATTGACGAAAAGCATGCTTAATTGAGCACTTTTAGATTTTGATCAAGCACCTCGTTTGAAATGGATTTTTGACAGAGTTTCAAGGCATAGGAAGCTATCACTTCCAAAGATCAAGTGAGCAAGGACATTCCCGGATTTTTTCGAAAAACCGCGAATATAAACGCATGAAATTCTTCCGAGATATGAGGAGTTTGAGTAAGACTTACATGGATTAGTGAATTAAAGATGAAGAGCTTTAATTTGCAAAAGATTTGAGCAAGATTTGGTTGAAAGGAAACGACCAAGTTGAAGATTCAGAGCGCAATTGAGCACAAACACGAACAGCAGCAGCAAGGGCAAAATAGGGAAGACCCGACTCCAGCGCTAGACGACAAGGATGTCCCTGGCGAAAACATCTTTCGACCGGTGAAAGTAATTTACAGCGTGCGCCAGTGCGGCGACAGAAAGCGTGGCTCTCATAAATGACTATGTTGATCTTATGCAGCATTTTGGGTTCCTTGGTACGCCAATTAGCCCCTATAAGCAAATTGACATGATTAAGTAATCGGCTCGATTACAATCACAATAAGTGATCGACCTGATAAAAGATCGTCTCACTTAGCTTAAAGCGCCTAAACATTGGCTCATCGCAAAGGCACCGGCATAATGGTTCACAAGCATCAGAAGACACCGACATAATGGTTCATAAGCAGTAGAGGCACCGAGTAATGGTGTAGGAGTTTATAGGTACAAATGCGGAAAACATGAATCATATTCTTAAAGCACCTAATCCCAAGATCTTGCATAACACATAAAGAATTAGAATTAATACCTTTGAAGCGTGATTCCACGTGCGATCGAACAAGAACAGGGAGATAAAGAACCTCAAGCGTGATTCTCTACTTGGTCCATAGGCTCAGATTAAGGCCTCCACTAATGCTAGTTAATTAGTTGCAATCGAACAGTTCAATTGACCTTCTATGGAGAAGAACGAGCAACGAACAAATCACGAACCACCACGAGGGGAGGGGATAGGCGTGTGACAAAGAGAGAGAGAGAGAGAGAGATTTTTTGGGATTACTGGTTGCTTGGTGCAGAATTAACTGTTAATTGTGTTGTGTCCTACAACCCTAGGAATGGACCTTATTTATAGATCTCATCTTTAAATAAGAGTCCATGACAAAGCCCAAATCCTAACTCTAATTGAACTATGCTAGCCCAATCCAATTCATGATTGGTTACTTGTTCATGAGGCCCATAAATGGGCCTCTAACTTGCTTAACCCAATACCTTTGTTGTGTGACCTCATAGGATCCATTCTAGTGGGTTGTGGACTATTTAACTAGCCAAAAGATCAATGATCATAGTCTAGTAACAGATAATGACAACCCAAAAAAACGAACTTATTATCTCCATAATAATGATCCTTGATATATCTAGTAATTGCACTTATCGAAGACATAATTCCTTCAAATGGTTCACAAGCAGAAAAAATGCGCCGATGTATTGGCACCGCAAAAATTTCAGCAAATATCACAACAGCAAAGTTCAAGCGAGCTTTAAGGATTGACAAGCGTTGGTCTTTGGTAATTTTCTTCGGAATATTATCGCAACGACTGAGGATGACTTAAAGCGAAGTTATCTTCGATGACATTCCCTAGCTTGCGGAGGGTTGTCACGAAAACTGAGGATGGCTTCAAGAGAAGTTATCTTCGACGAAGTTCACTAAGATTGAGGAGTTTGTCACCTAGATTTGAGAAGATAGCACGAGATGGGCAGTCTTCGACGACGTTCTCTAAGATTGAGGAGGTTGTCACCTAGATTTGAGAAGATAACACGAGATAGGTGGTCTTCGACAACATTCACTAAGATTGTGGAGGTTGTCACCTATATTTGAGAAGAACGGTTTGTGATGAGGCGATCTTCGACGACATTCACTATGATTAGAAAAGTTGTCATCATGATCCATGAAAAAAGCTCGAGAAGTAGCAGCATTAATCGACGGTATTCCCTAGCTTGTGGAGAGTTGTCACAAACAATTGAGGATGACTTCAAGCGAAGTTATCTTCGACATCGTTCTCTAGGATGTGGAAAGTTGTCAGAAAACTGAGGATGGCTTCAAGCGAAGTGGTCTTCGACGGCGTTCCCTAGGATGTGGAAGGTTGTCAAACGCAGGAGCTGATTTTAAGCGAAGTTATCTTCAATCGTGTTCCCTAGCTTGCGGAAGATAGTCATAAAACGGCGGAAATTGGAGGCAACTGCAAGCGTGGTAGTATTCGAGCGGTATCCCCTAGCTTGAGGAAGATCATCAAACAAATCGGTTACTCTAAAGGTGTGTGCTCGACGGTGCAAGATACGCGTTTCTTAACTCTTTTATCTGTTTAACTAATGCTACTTTGCAGGTATCTGTGTTACAAGAATGATTTAGGATTGCAGAAGGTTATGAATCAATCTCCATCCCTATCGCTACTTTAACTTGTGTTTTTGAAACTTGCTTTTCTCCAAACTCAATCAAAGTGGGGGCTTCTGTAGACACCCAATTGTGTCTCCCCAAAAACCAAACCCAGTGATGAATACCTTTCATATCATTTGTATATCGAACGAAGTGAAAGCATGGAAATTCTAATAATGAGGATGTTTTTATTAAAATATTTCTCTTTTTGTTTTCAAAAACATTTCTTTTCTTACCTTATTTATGAATAGCCAGTCCACTTTGGTTTGGTCCATAATAAGGGTCCAATAATAGTGTAATTGGATTGGGCTCGAAAAGAGCTTTTCAATGATATATTATAAGCCCAATTCCGATGAATTATGAGGAAGTTATGGATTAAGTTAAATTAAGCCCAATGATCTAGAGGGGGGCCTATTAATTATTATTCCTAAAGTGATTAGGATTGATTTTAATCTTCTAGGAATATCTAGAAGGTTCTTTTTAATTCTAATGAGGTTAGGATTGATAATTATATTTTTAAAAGATGTTTTTATTTGGAATAAAATATATTAAATTTGATTTTGAAACTGCTTGGACGCATAATTACCTACAACTGGTTTGTAAGATAATTACGCGTGGAAAAGCGCGTTGACTTTTAAACCAGTGCGAGACGACAAAGTCGTCGCCAGGCGTTGACCTTTGTCGCCTGGCATTGGCTTTTGTCGTCTGGCGACGAGCTTGTTGTCTGGCGCTGGCTCCTGTCGTTTGCGACAGGAGGTATTTCATTCCGAATATGATTTTCTTCGATCTTGGCTATTTTTCCTATAAACAGGGGTCGTATCTCCCCGTTTTTAATCATTCACAATCAGTGATCGTATCTCTCTATCCTCTCTCTCAAAGCTAGAAGCTTTCTCCCTCTATTCTTTTTCTAAACCTTCCCTCTCTCAATATTCCTCACTCATTAGCTTTAGAAACACCTAGCCAAGTTCAAAGTTGTCTTTGCCCTAGACGTGAAAGATGGATAATTTCTGAGGGTTTGGTCCCAAATCCCTATTTTAATTATTTAATTTAATTGTCTTGATTTATTATTTTCCTTAAAGTAACTAACGCGTGTATTTTGTTATTAGAAAGATGTACGAGGCATCGAAATAAGTAATTTAATTGTTTTATTGATCTTTTGATATAGAAATCATGCTTAGATTATTTTATTGATTCCTGTATCATGTTCGGATGTTTTATTGCTTCCTAGTATCATATTTAGGGTAATAATTAATATTTCTAATATCAAGAATCATTATTATGATGCTTCCTATTTCTTTCCTAATATCATGTTAGGGCTAAAGCTTTAATCTTTAATGTTTAGTGACATGCTAGGGTTTGTTATTAATCTTGTTATTATCATGCCTAGGATCTTGCTGATAATATTATGCTTTAACATAATTATTTTGATTATATTGTTATTATGATTATGATGATGATGATTATTATTATTATTATTTTGATGATGATTAATATCATGTTGCTTGATATTATTATTTTTATTAATTGATCACGCCTTTTATGCATGTTTAAAGGGAATTTGTACTTGTAATCACACTTAATAATCTTGTTTAGGTTAATTTGATTATAATTCAAGTGATCGCCAATAATAGATTTGTTTGTGCATTAATATTCAACCAACATAGATTAAACAGGTTTAGGGTAAACCTATTGATTGCATGTTAGTCAGAAAGCGCGCATGAATACGAGAAAAATAAAGTAGAGGCCTATTATTAGGGCAGGTTCAGTCTCTTTTAGGTTGGATTTGTACCTTCATCCCCAAACTTCCAGTCATGGTTCCAGACCTATTGGAGTTAATGATCTCCTAGATCATTAAAGGGTCTAACCTTCACCATGTGAACGGTTTACAAGTTCCTAAAACTTGTTGGCGACTCTTTTACTCTAGCTTCCTTCCCTTTGAACGCCACCATGCTTAAGTATAATCACAGTGGGGCTCAAGTATGGGATGGCTTGAAATATTCCCTACAGTGATTAGTTACTCAGTTTCCGCGTTTCCTTGAATTGCTACATCATGAATAAAATGTGAGTAACTTCAATAAATAATAAATCAAATTGAAATTTAATTATATAAAAAGAGAGTTGATTTGGTCCAAACCCTCAATCAATTCTACCTTTCACGCCTTGGTTTTAAGGATAGAACCTCGGGTCAAGTATGGACTCCTTAGAGTGCTTAGGGAAAGTATTGTGTAATTAGAAGAATAGTTTTAAGGCTTAGAATATGAGAGAGAACAGAGAATATTTTTTTTGGTGTATAAGAGAGGAAGAGAGAATGATGTTTGGTGCCCCCAAAACTGGAGAATCTAGTTCGTATTTATAGATGAAATGAACAGGGCGATGCACGGAACCGTAGAAGGGATAAGCATCGCGGAAAAACCCTAATTGAGCAACGCGTCACGGTGTGTGCACCATGACACGGTATTGGGTACCGTGACGCGTTACTGTCTAGCGTGACACGGTGTACTATTTTACTTAAAAACATGTATTGGAGAAAACGTGTGAAAACACCGTGTCACAGTACAAAGCACCGTGACACATCAGCATATGCCGGCCGCGACGTTTTGCCTTGAATAACTTTTACGCATTTTTTAATTATGACAACTTTTGATCTGTAACTCAGAATAAGGCATATAATATATCATTTATGAAGTATACTTTCCAACCCAATTGAATCAGGTCAAAATCTTTTGTATATTTTAAGATATGGTCGTTTTAGTGAAAGGGTGTCGATTTTGGGACGAGTTTAGTGTTTTGCTCATATCTTTTTCGTTTTAAATTGAAATTGTGTAACAACCCAATAATTCTCTCTTTAATTAAACCTGTGAGTACACTGAATAATGTCCAAGAGAATTATTGACGTGCTACCGCCACATGTTCAAACGTTAAGGATATATAAGAAATTAGCAGCAGAAAAACTAAATGAGTTAAAAATAAGTCTCAAAACAAACAAACAAAACCAAATTAAGTCTTACAACTTGGAACCATTAAGGCCCTTATTCAAAACTTAAACCAGTAGAAGTAGTATAAAAATGAAATTGAGTTTAAATAACTTCAAAAGTAAATAGCAAATAAATTGAGAAAAACAACCAACACTCCACTCAAGATCCCACCACCTAGATACGAATGTTGCATGTGTAAGAACCTATGGTGAATCTACTCCCCAATACTACAAGTGTATAAATTGGATCGTCAGAGGGTCATTCAAGGGCGAAAGCCATGACCAAAGAAAGACACACAAAGCACGGAGTCAGCAAAGCTAAGTACATAAAAGATGCGAAACATAATAAGAAATCTCTAGCATGCTACTAATAATCAATCATCACACATCGTCAAATTATAGACTCAACACACGACTCAACTATAAGTTTACTAAGACTTTACTAGTTAATAGTAGTTAACTCATTTTATTTTATTCATTGGATTAAGCAATAGACAAGGTTGTCCATCCCATGCTTCATTTGGAACACCAATAAAAGAAAAACCCCATGCCTCCTTTCGAAAACATCAATAAAACATCCAACGACCACGGGCGCGACTCCGTGACCATAGCTAGTATGAGATCTCATCTAACTCCTAGTTTTTGAAAAGTATTTGAAATAAGAGACTCGTAGGTCAGACGGACTCTAGAAAAGTGCACGGCCAATACCCCGTGTACCCCAACCCCTGATTGTCATTACTCCAAATGTGCACAAATCCAGAGTTTTATTGCTCATCCATCTTGCACTTTACGCGATTTACAAGTTTAGACTTGGTGATGACTCATATGAAAAACAATACAATCAATCCAATACCAATTCAATCAAGTAAGGAAAGTTTCCAATTTCAATTCTTGACTTATTAGTGACAAACAACATTTATTATTTATTTATTTAACTACCTCGGTGTATAAACACCTTGAGTGCATAAAGCACCCCACAATCTTAACCTCGTCTTATAAGACTTAATTCTTCCTTTACTCATTCTATCTCCATGATCATGAACGAGTAATAAATGAATCGGCATTTCACCAAATCACATATCTTTGCCTCTAAGCGCATCTTGCATAATTAAAGCATAAATAATACTTGCAATATAGAATAGTGCACAACATACGGAAATCACAATGTTTAACCAAACAATTTAGCCATGTCTTCTCTATACATGATACTAAGTTCTCGATACATCCCTAAACATGCATCTAAAGGCAAGGTTTCATAACTCGTACGTACCTTGTATAAACGATTCGGTTGGCTACTTTAGGAATTAGAAGTCGCCTTCTACAAAGTCCTCTTCTAAACCATACAACAAGAATTAAATC
This sequence comes from Chenopodium quinoa, assembly GCF_001683475.1. NCBI lineage: Eukaryota > Viridiplantae > Streptophyta > Magnoliopsida > Caryophyllales > Amaranthaceae > Chenopodium > Chenopodium quinoa. The sequence continues at coordinate 4,719,764 of NW_018745324.1, forward strand.
AACACCTAAGCAAGTAAATTTACAGCAATACCAAACTAGTTTAAAACCTCTTAAACCATCAAAATAATGCTTTTAAATTACTCTCAATAGTCAAAGTTAATAATTCATTCGTTCACTATAAGTTTATGTGCTAAAATCATAAAAATATAGCTTATAATATAAAATTCTAGCAACTTTTAAAGTAAGTGAATAATCTGAAATTTTGGTTTAAGTATATAAAATAACCCCATAAACATAATTAATTGAAATAATCATTATATAGTAGGCTAGTGTGTTAAAAAACCCAAAAATATACCAATTCAATGTAATTAGAGGCTTCAAAATAAAAGTATAAAATCTGAAAATTTATTCTTAAGATTAGAATTTAAAGTTCAAGGCTTTTTAATCATGAAATACCCACAAACATTATTTTATAAGATTAGAAGCATAAAAATATGAAATTAACACAACTTGTTCATAAAAATTGGAACTTTAATAACCTAAAATTTTATACATAATCAAAATAATTATACTTTAACGTAATTTAAACATAGTATGATTAGGTAACTTGATTAGCACGTTTTTGATGTGTCTATTTTATATATTATTTTACCCCCGTCCCTTGGTCATAATTAGTAGTGTTTTTGGCTCTTTAGAGCCACTTTTATTACTAATTGGTGTTTTCTAGTGTTTTCGTAGATTTGGTTGACTTTTGTAGGGATTTATACTTTTGGAGTATTTTTCCGAGATATTTTAAAACAATCACGAGCATTGGAGAAGCACGACCAGAGTTTATAGCCCAGGGCCGATTAGAGCCATTGAACCGGTGATTAAGGGCCTGGTATAGGTGATACCGGGGCATTTGGACCGAGTATTCAAGACCCAAAGAGGAAACCCAGATTGGCCCGAAGAATTGGAGCCCAATCGAAGTCCAAATAGTGTCCCAAATGAGCCGCCCGGCCAAAGAGGCTGGCGCCCGGAGGCGCGCCCGGCCGAGCGGGAGAAGCTTAGTCTGGCGCCCGGTGACGCGTCCGGCCGGGCGCAAGATTGCTATTAGAGACAAAAAGGCGCGCCCGATCGGGCGGTGCCTCACCCGATCGGGCGCGTGTATTTTTAGGAGACGATTAGCGTCGTTTTAATTTGCTTTAGTTTGGGATTTTTGTACGGAGTTTAAATACTCCTCCGTAATACAATTTTAGTACCTTCTTTTCTTAGACTTTCTCTCTCTACTTAGTTCTCTCTCTAAACTTTTGTTCTTAATTCTTTCATTAATTCCAGATTTATTTTGGTAACGATTTCTCTTCCCTTAATCTTAGTTATTTATTTTATTCCTTTCATCATGATTTATTTTATTACTTTGATTAGTTTAATTTTTAATATGTGTGAGTAGTTTAATTTATAGGGTTTATGGGGATCTAATAAATAATATGAAGGGGTAATTTATTGTTGTTGATTATCAATGCTAGATTAATTTCCTATTGATTGGATTAATGCTCTGTGACTAGATTAGGCCTATCTTTTATGTATGAGTTTGACAATATTGATTCAAGAATCGAGAGATGAGAATTAATGTTTAGGTCTAGTTTCAATAGGCAAGTTAATTTATAATTGGTTAAGTCAAGATTCGAGAGATGAGATTTAATACCGGTAAATTAATTGTGTGATTGTAATAAGTAGCGAGAGCCCTTTACAATCTGGTTAATTGATGCATTGATGATTGACTATTATTGATTATTGGTATTGCATGATAATTTCTTATTGGATTGTTTTAATGTTTTACAATTGCGGCTTGTAAAAGTATAACAATATTAAATTGATGAATCGAGCAGATGTTAATTTGATATTAAAGGCTATTTTCAATAAGGACTTAGATCTAGTAAATTGCGAGAGCCTGTTAGATCTATGTTGATTAATAAATTGCGAGAGCCTGTTAATCATGTTATTTATGCAATGTTAATGATTGATTACTATGTTTTACCCTGGAGTATTATTTATTGGTGAACCTACGCCCTAGATCCCTTTATTTATCGTTCTCTCCCTACTCTTATTCTTTGTAGTTTAGTTTCATACTTAATTATAAATATTGGTCACTTAAATAATTTAGATTATAATAATTAATTAGAAGTAAAAAGACTTGTTTCCCTGTGGAGATCGACCCTACTTCCCTATCTACCTTAGTTAGTGATTTAGGTAATTATTTTTTATTAGGGGATACGACTTTACCCTGTCAGTTTTCAAGCCCTAAAACATGAAAAATCAATACTCAAACCCTTGTTTTCTTAATGAAACAAATCTGAAATTTTACTCATAAATTTAAACACAATAAAGATCATAACTTTGTGGTTTTTAGTATCAATTAAACTCTATTAACTCATAATAATAATAATCAAAACAAAAAACCAATAAAGATTAGGACTTGAAATAATTTAAGAAAAAGAAGAACAAAGGAGGGAAGAAAAGGGCGAATGGTGGATGCGGTTGGTGGCTGGAGGATGCCGGTGCAGCAGGCAGGGCGGTGGCTGCTCTCGGCGGCAGCAGTTAGCAGCAATCTCTGAAGGTTTTTTGAAATAAAGAGGAAGAATAGGTGAGGGGAAATAAGGGTTTTTGGGGTTTTATATTTGTAAAGGTATGGGCTTAACTTTCCTAATCCAAGTAGGAATAGGATTGGTTTGGGTTTGAGTAAGATTTAAATACTCGGCTAACATAAACTTAAAAGGGGATTATAATTTAGACTAAAACTTAATAATTTAGCTTACTATTAATAAAAATCTTATTACTTTTACATAAAATAATTCATAATACAAAATTAAAATTAAAATATTTGTATAAATAATAAATAAATATACTTTAATTATGTTGAAAATATGGTAATTACAAATTGGGCGTATGATATATCGTTGAAAAGGTTTTTTTTTTTTTTTTTTTTTTGTTTTTTTTTGAAGGAATCGTTGGAAATGTTATTGAAAGGTCTATCCAACCAAGTAATAATTGGATCGAAATTATAGGGCCATAAAATCAGATTAGCTCGGTTACGAAGCAAAATGGCAAGTAATTGGGTTGATTTATTAAATGTATTGAATTAAATATGGATTTAAGAACTCCAAAGATTAAATACTCAACCCGACCAATAATGGCAGTAAAACGTTGTTCATCATCGGGTTTGTTTTTGGGGAGACATTTTTAGGTGTTTACAGTAATTGTTTTCAAAACGCGTGTTGTAATTGGTATTTGTTGACAAAATTTTCTATTTAATAAATGAATTTATAAAACATGCAATTGCACGGGTACTATACTAGTTTCTCTTAAAACTGTAGACATGAAAAATGGAGCAGATAATTTTACCATCATCAAATATCTTACAAAAACTAATATAAGACCATCTTAGTGAGACTCAACTTTAAATATTCAAATACAAAATGAGTTATTTTTTTTTTACCTCCAACGGTGATACTCAACCCACTTCTCAATTAGCAACTCATATAAAGTCTAATTTTTCAATGGCGAGACTCTCTAAAATATACATATGTCACTTTCAATTATGGCCTACCAAATCATATTACAAGTTTATTTTGGAAAAAAAAAATTAAATCTTAAATACAAACATTTAATAAGAGCTACACTTTTTGTGAAATATCAACTTTTTGATATCCTTTGTAAAAAATACTCTTTCTCCTAAAGAAAGTCCCTCATGTCTCAACACATTTGGAGATGGTCTAACCCTCGATAAACACACAAGTTTGATAAACTTGTATCTTCCCCAAAGAGTCACCGTGGTCTGTGGGCCTATACTTCCTCAAATACTACATATCCCGCTCCTGCATAGAGGTGTCAATTCGGATAATCGGATGGAGTTTGGGTCGGGTCTATTCGGGTCGGGTCTGTTCGGTTCGGATATGTTTGGATCAAAATTATCCTTTTAACTCGGATCGGGTCGGATCGGGTCAAATTCGGGTCGGGTCAAATTCGGGTCATGGTCTATCGAGTGCAGGTCGGATACGGGTCGGGTCAACTTCAGATCGATTCACTTTCGGTTCGGATATATTTGGATCGGGTTTAAAACGGGTTTACCCGGGTAACTTCGGGTCGGATGAATTTGGGTCGGGTTGATTTTGGTTCGGATGATTTTGGTTCGGTCAATTTCGGTTCATTCCTTTTTGTGTTTGGCTGGATTTTGGTCGAGTTGACCAAATTCATATCCAAATAAGGTTATTTTTAAACTAGAGGTATTGTTTAGTTTTTACCTTATTATTCGGTCAATAAAATATAACAGAATGGGAGGAAATTCATTAAAAATGACAATAGGCTTTAGGCAGCATTTAACTAGAGCTTTACAAGCAAATCACTTAACTCCCGGTTAATGTTTAGGTTTATTAGATCTTGTGCCATTTATTAAAGCTTAGAAAGTAAATTAATATAATAGATATGTACATGAAGTAAACTTAAGACTCCGGATTATTTCTTTGTAGTCAAAAAGTTAACTTATTAATAATTAGTAAATATATAGTATAAGAACTTGAATAAAAAAAGTAAATAATTAATTATGATCGGGTTAAATTCGGATCGGGTAAAAATCAAATCGGGTTAAAATCGGATCGGGTTAATATCAGTTCGGGTCAAAACAAATCGGATTAGATCGGTTATTTTTTGGGTCAATTTCGAATCGGGTTGAGCTCGGGTCGGGTCAAATCGGTTCGGTTTGAGTTCAGGTCGGGTCAAATTGGATTCGGGTTGAGTTCAGGTCGGATCAAATCGGTGCCGGGTTAAGTTCAGATCGGGTCAAGTTCGGATTCGGGTTGAGTTCAATTCGGTTACAGATCGGGTTTGGGTCTTGAATTTCTCGGATCAAATCGGATCGGTTACAGTTCGAAACGGATAATTTTTTTCGGGTCGGTTCGGTTTTGACACCTCTACTCCCGCATGCTCAAAACACACACAAAAAAAATCCTTTTATCTAACGAACATCAGTTACACTTCAACTGAAGTTCGCACCAGAAACTTCTTTCATACTTCAATTCATATTCTTATTTATTCAAAATTTTCCAATGCTGTTTCAATCAACTTATTGTTTCATCATATTTCATTGCAAAATTTTGTCAATTTTCAATTGAAAAAACTTCAAAATGATGTCTACTTTTAACTTCGCTGAAAATTGTTTGAGAGCTGCAATTGTTGTTGAAGTTGAAAGTGGTTATCGGAATATTTTGAGAAGAAAAATGAGGTTTTTATGTTTTGAATTTATTTTTTAATTTTTCAAATTTTGTAATTTGTGAAATCAATTTATTGCCGAAATTATGCAGGTATAATCAGGTTTTGGTTTCGAAGATATCGAAATTTTGCTACCGATCAAAGCATAAAGTGTCGGGAAAGCTATTTGAGGATGTAAATAATTATGGTGTTGGAAGAATTCCAGATTGCCCTAAGTATAAGGTTAATTAATTATTATTTGCATTTGTTCGATTAATTGTTTCTTTTATGTTTAATTTGTGGACTTATACAACTTAATTTCACCTGCATTTTGTTATTATTAATTTTAAAATCGAACAATTTAGGGATTATTGTTTTTGTTGAATAGTTTGTTTATTAAGAGTGATAAGCTTGTTGGTTGTTTGGTGTGCCGAATTTTCGAGTTTGCCTCTTTAGCTTATTAGCTCGAGTTTTTGTCAACTAAAGAGGAGAATTGATGTGTGAGCTTCTTTGGCTTCTCTTAGTTAGATAATTTTTTAGTCTAATTCTGACTTTCACGTGTTTACCATTCTCAGATTCACTTGAGTGGGTTTTGTGTTTCAAGCAATAGGTATTGCAAGTGCTGTATAATTTTGTTAAGGATGTATGTATAAACAAGGCTTACAAATGATTAAATGTCTACTAATGTCAGATTAGGGCGGTATGACCATATGAGGGGTCAATTTCGTTCTTAGGATAATTTGACTGCCTATTCTTAGTTTATGTGGCTAGAGAAGAATTGTAGAACTTTCAGAAACGAGATTTCTTGTTTCGAGGTTTTGTAGAATGAGCGATTTATCTTCATGGCTACTGCCACTACTCTGTGAGGCTTTCTGAGTTGATTTACGTGGAAGGTCATATTATTCATATTCCCCCAAATCCCCTTATACTGTAGGCTTCCACTTGGATGATGATGATGTAAAAACACAAATGTTTAGTTTCGAGTTGAAACGGAGTGAGCACTTTCCAAAAACTCTTTGATTTTGTTATTACTATCTATATTATATCTTTAGTTTTGGTGGATAAGCCTTTATACAATCCAAAATTGGCTTTACTGCTGTAATAGTGGTCATTCTAGTCACTAGTCATTGGGGCGGGGGAGTGAGAAGGGAGTCTTGGGTCAAAGACTCACAAAGTAGATGCCCGCATTTTTCTTCTCCAGTTATGAAATTGGAATCATGGTACTTAGGAGCCCAACTTAATGGTTAGCAGAGCTTTCAGGAATAATTATTCTTGTTGGCCATCACTTGTGCTACTTATATGTAATATGTTACTTTCCTACAATTTTGGACTTTTGGTTGTGTATGTTATTTATGGGTATCTATTTCGTTCCATTTGCCCTTTACAGGTTTCCGTTATGCTAGGGTACAGTAACCTTGATGGTTTAGTAAATAAAAAAACTCACAAGGAATCGGGCTTTGTTCTTGAAGACAAGACAAATTCCTTTGACGTTTCCTTCACATGCAAAAAGTTTCCATCCATCTGCATTGGAAGTTTACCCCGGGTGGAACTTTATGACGATTCAGCTTGGGATTCTCAAATGAAGACTTACTCTCCTGTATTAAGTTGTGAAGAATTTCAGCCTCTCTTGACAGATGGGAAGTGGATGGTTCCAGAAACTCTGACAGAAACGGGCCCACCTCTAAATTCTAGGCTTCCAGATAAGAGTTTCTCAAGTGAAGAAACTTCTTCGTCTTCATCATTCCAATCTCAGTCTGATGGTTTGGAAGATCAGCAACTAGCTTTCTCAAGTCCTATAGAATCTTTAGCTCCTGCTGTGCTTGAAAATGACAAGTTGTCTTGGTCGATTCTTGACAAACCTATTAGCTCTATAAAAGGATTGAGCAAGAGGCACTCACGTCAGCTAGAAGAATGTGATTTTCATACGGTGAGCATATATTCGTTTTTAACATGACAATATTTTCTGTTAGTTTCTCAAAGAATTGTTCTGCTAGTTTAGGATAATCATGTTAGTCACCATATCATATACATTTGAAACACGTTTCATAATTCACATTTCTTCCATGTAGTTGCGCAAATTGTTACATCACTTTCCTCGGACCTATGCTGATCTTCAGAACTCACACATGGGAATTGAAGATGGCCAGTACTTGATTTTTGTTGGGAGGATCATGACTTCCAGGTGTGTTTACTTTTCTCAATCCAGTCATAATGGGTTCTGTGGTTGGTTTTAAGGCAGACTTCAGTATTTGCTTCTAGGTTGTGGAATAATACCTATAATAATATTTTATACAATGATAAATTACTTATATTACGAAGTGACCTAGCTCATTTAAGTTTGGAGTGATGTATGGATTCCCTAGTTCTTAATCTAGCCTAATTTTAAAATTAGTTTTCCTTGAGATCAATAATACTCTCTCCATGCTTGCTGCACCTAGCCAACATGTGTAAGTGATAGATATAGTGTTCTTAATTGTTACTTTCACATCCATTATCATAGAAATGATAGTAGAATTAATGGACTTATACTTCATAATTACAAAGAGTTAATGAGAAATTGATAGAAAGGACAGTAGAAACTTTTTTTTTTTCATGGGATCATTATTGTTTCTGTTATGTAGGGCTGTGAAGGCCAGCTACTCCCTTTCTTTTTTGGAGGTGGTTGTGCGTGGTGAGGTTGATCATATGCTGAATGATGAAGTTGAGCAAGATGAGACAAAAAATGAAGGAAAGAAGAGCATATATTTGCATCTGAAGAAATTCTTTCGTGGCCCTCGTTTCACTAGTCAAGGTTTTCTTTGGTGCCTAAAGAAAAAGCATAGAGAAGGTGATATTGTGTGTGTTAGTGGCAAGGTAAGGCACTGTGCTCTCATTTTCAATCTTAGTTTGGTTTTGTATGTGCTTATTACTAACATCTTTTACGTATTGGCTGTTCTTTTGGACACTTCAGTATATACTTCTATGTGTTTCTCTGAACTCTGATTATCCTAGCTACTTTGAAGTTACTTAATATACTTCTGAACATTTCTTCATTTCTTATTTTTTGAATGCGTTATGAAGAGACTTAGGGAACCCTTCTCTCCCTTCTCTTAAGGGTGGCCCGGAACACGATCATTTTTCTGTATAATTGTGTGTGCTGCATTTTTTAAACCTTATGAGATACCTGTGAGGCTTTTTCTAGTGAGATGTCCCTCACCTTTCAATTTGCTTCACTTCAAGACTTCAAGTTTTCTATTGAGAGCTATGCTTGAACAATTTGCCTCGCAATTATGATTTCCTCATGTCACAATATTACGCGCACATCTTTATTAGGACACATGACATATGGGTACTCCCCACTGTTCCCCAAAAGATTGGGCCATTGCAAATTTTTAGGTCACCCTCTAATAATTTAACCTGAAATCTCACCAGTCTATGAGAAGATTAGTAATGTTAGATCTTATTAGATTTATTTAATGAATATTTTTAGTCTATTGAGTTTTAATAAGTTTAAAACGTGTGGTCGTATGGAAATGGAGATATAAGTGGTTATAGATGTGTGTTGCAGAAAATGGAGTAATATGTTAGAGATGGACTATAGAGGAAATATTGAGATGTCATTGTCGATGAGCAGCCCAACAATATAAGGTACATCCTATGGAGAAGAGTGTTTCCTTATTTTGGGACATTTAGAATATGTTATGATCAATGTTGTGAGTGCGTGGAGCTATGTTCACGTGTTTTGAGACAGGGTAGTGCACCAGAGATGAGTTATTTAATTGACGATAAAGTGCACTCTCCTTCCTATGCTATCGCAAATGTAAAAGTCAGGATTGACTTTGCTATGGCCATTAGGCCAAACATTTATTCTCTTTTCACAATTCTAGAAAATGATGGTTAGTTTATTTGATCACTTTTGGTCGTGAACTCATGATTCGATGCTTTAGATTTTGATTGTTAGCTGTTTGAATTGCTTTGGAGATTATAATATATTTTTGGTATACTCGTTTTTCTAGGCCATGTGACTAATGTGCAATGATGAAAAATGACAAGTTTGAATCATGATGTTATGAAATGATGGGGTGGCATGGTTATGAGTAGAAAGAAAAGTTTTGTATCATCCGTTATTTTTCATGTATTAAATAGTAATTTAGGGGTTACTCATAGCTACTTCTATTATCTCTCTCCTCATCACTTAGCCACTTGGGTCTCAGTAGTCGTTCTTATGACGGTGTGGCATGGTTATGATGAAAAAAGAAAAGTATGAATCAATTATTATATTCCATCCGTTATTTCTTAGGAAAAATTAGTAATAATAATCCCAACTTTTATCAATTTTGCTACAATAATCCCAACATTGGATTATTCTGGAATAATCCGAACGTTGGGGATTCCTCTTTTTCTTCAATCCCAAACCGGTCAACAAAAGTCAATGACCTATTATATCAGGTCACTTGACACGTGTCAAGCCTGATTGGTCCATAACATTTAAAAATTATAAAAAAAAAAAACCTAAAAATCTCCAACCACCACCAGCCAGCTCATCTTCCCCCACCGGCCCACCCTAACAACCACCTCACTGACAGCCTGTCGCTCGTTAGTTGCCAACCATCCGTGTAAAGCAACCTCAACCGCCTCGACGTCTTCCTCCCTCCCCGAAACACCCCTATTCCCCACGAAACCACCAACAAAACCCGAATCCACCACCCCGAAACCCCAAATCCACCAACGAAACCCCTCCCTACTGCCAAAAACCCCCAATCGTTTTTCCCACCACCCTGAAAACCCTAAGCAGCTAGGGTTTTCGATGGTGGGGAGGAGTTTTTGGGGGTTTTCGGGTTTCAGAGAGGAGGTTTTAAGTAGGAAGGAGGTTTTCGGGTTTGCGCAGGGGGGAAGGGGAAAGCGGCGAGAGGGAAAACGGCGAGAGGTAAACCGTCGCAGGTGAAGGGGAAGGGGAAGAGGTAACCGGGGAGGGGTTAGCACCGCCGTTTGGGTTAGACTAGTTGTTGGGGTAGGTCGGTGGTTTTTGGGGTTGCTGGTGGCTGAGGTTTGGTTTTTTTTTTTTTTTTTTTTAACTTTTTTATAAATTTGTTTTAGCCAATTCAGTTGTGACACGTGTCACTTTTAAAAAAAATAAATAACCTATTCAACCGGTCACCGGTTTTTGGGATTGAAGAAAAAGAGGAACCCCTAAAGTTCGGATTATTCCAGAATAAATTAAAGTTGGGATTATTGTAGCAAAATTGATGAAAGTTGGGATTATTATTTCTAATTTTTCCTATTTCTTATGTATTATTAGTTAGTAATTTGGGGGTTACTCATGGCTACTTCTATCATCTCTCTCCTCATCACTTAGCGACATGGCTTTCAATATTGATGGCAAAGCCCTATGTTTCTTCTTTTAAACAATGGAGGAAATGTTTCTAATATTATTGTGAGGGAACACATGATGGAAAGCTCTAATATTAGGAGCCTATGAAGGACCGTTAAACCTTGAATAATAGTTAAATAGAAGCAAGGATCAGTCACTTCGGGACGAGATATAGTGATATACTATACCAAGAACATTCATGCACGACTAAAATATACATACCAATTGAAATGACAAGAAAGGATCAGATTTAACATAATTAAGGTCTGGACATGGTGCTGCTAAATTTAGCCATGCATGGTTGATGGCACATCAATCAAATTATGGGATGTGAGAGAAGGAATGGCAGCCTCAATAGAGGATGAGAAAGAAGGTACTGCAACAGCAGCTTCCATGGAGGATATTGTTGTTGATTTGAAAGAGAATTTGGAGGAATTATTAGGTTTAGAAGAAGAGTGCTGGTAGGGAGAGGTAGAATAAGAGTTTTCCTGCTTTGGGTTGGGAGATAGAGATTTTGTAAAAAAAAGTGCACCAGGCAATATCAGTGAGGTAATTTAGTATTGGAATGGGTTAAAGTCTGATAACTCTGATTCCTTTCCTACAATTTATCCAATTCCACTCCTTTTCTTGTTTGTACTAGAACCAAACAAGCAATAAGTGAAATAACGTGAGGTTGGCAAGCTCTCTTGCAGTAGTTTGTAGGTGAACTTATTTGTGGCAGAGAAGAGCACCTTGAAAGTTGTTATCTTATAGTCTAAAAAGAGCAAGGATAGCCCCTGTTCCCTCACCCTAGCAAACAGCAGCATCAAAATTGTTACCAATTTATTAACACGTCCTCCGACTGTTCTGCTGCAGTTACTTTAATTACATTTCTGCTCCGGTTTTGATTTCCCTGAAGTCGTGTATCATTTTTTGCATTGGGTATTTTGTAGATTAGTATCCAGTATCATGGTTTGATGTGAATTTTTTGTGAATTTTTAAAATAATCATTACTACAGGTGAAAGGCACCTCTAAGGAAGACCACTATGAAATGAGGGAGTATAGTTTGGATGTGATTGAAAACGAAGATGATCCATCTGTTCCAATTGAGGGCAGACCGTATCCTATATATTCTTCAAAGGGTGGCCTCAAGCCTCAGTTCTTCAGGGATATTATGACAAGGTTCATTTCCTAATTACGCTATTTGTTCCTTGTGTGTTGCCTTCTTAATATAGACAAGGTTAATATATATATGTTTTGTTTGCTTTATTTAATCTTAATCATGTACGTATCATGAGTATATGTATAAATTATTATTTAACACTAAATTTGAATATTAATCTTAAAAAAATTTTAAATTCAAAATAAATAACTTTGAATAAATTAGTAAAAACGTTAAGTAAACTTATCACAACAAAAATTGATTTAAATTTTTAACAAAAAATTTAATCTATATGTTGTTTATGGTATATTGATATCCTTTTTTTTGTTATTGTTTGTTGTATACTACCTCCGTTTCAAATTATTTGCAACGATTAGACATTTCTCCTCTCTACTTTATGTCAAATCGTTGTAAATAATATGAAACGGAGGTAGTATTAACTATTTATCATGTTAAAATATAATATTTATATTGTTTGTTGTATATTAATCCGGTTGAATCTTAAAGAGTTTTAACATGATTGTAAAATAAAAATAATAATAATTGATTATAATCTAAAAATATGATGTGGCTTATAGTAAGATTAACCCTAAGACTTAAGATGACATCATCATTTTAAAACATTTTGGTCTTAAGACAAGACTACATTTTTTATACATTTAAGAAGTTGGGTCTTAACCTGTGTTCACTGGACTCGGCTGAAATCTCGGAGTGTCCGTGTCGACACGACACGACGCGGATTCGGACACGAAATTCGTGTCAGATTTGGCACTGTGCACTCGGACACTTCAGAGAGAGGGGAAGGGGAGAAATAGAGCTGAATTTAAAAAAAAAATGCCTAATTTCTCAAGTAAAGGAGAAATATGGCTATGGATAAGTAAGAAATTTGAGTGAGCAGGAGGTGAAGAAAGGCAGTACAAAAAAAAAATCAGAAAGTCAGTGTCGGTGCTCTACAGCTGTATTCCCCCCTTTTTTTGGTTTTTATTTATTTTTAAAATCCCTTTTTACTGTTGTGACAATTATGTCCCTCACTTTTTTACCCCTTTATTTATTTCTCTTGTGTTGAGTTACTGAGTTACTTTATACTTAAGTACTTCATCTGTATTTTTTTTTTTCTATATATAAAAACCCAAATAATAAGTGTTATTGTCATAGTTTTAGCATTATATGGTACTCGTATAATTTTTTTGAATATTAATGAAATATTTAAATATTTTGCAATGTATAATTTTTTGCAAAAAATGAAAATGCCGTGTCCCCGCACCCGTGTCAAAATATAGGACGGAGTCCCCGTGTCCTAAAATTTTGGAAATTGGCGAATCGGACACTCGGACACGTGTCCGTGTCCGACACACGTACCCGAGTCCATGCAACATAGTAAAAAAATATTGAACTTTTTTTTTTAATTTTTTAAATACATTAATAATTTGATTTATATACAAAAAATGTATGTACAAGTCTTCTTAAAAAAAAGTTTAAAATGTCCGTACGTTGTTTCAAAAAAAAAAGTTGTATGTATGTTGTTTCAAAAAAAAAAAAGTTGTATGTACGTTGTTTCAAAAATAAAATAAAATTATATGTACGTTGTTTTTTAATTTGTTATATATTGTCTTCTTACTACTGCATGGCAATATAAAGAGTAAAATTTTGTTCATAATTTTTTTCATGGCAATACATATAGTAATGCCTCAGTAAAAAAAAAAAAAAAAAACGAGCAAACTTTTAGCTCTTGTTAATTGCTACTTTTAGCAAATTCTTCATTACAGATACTCGTGTTATAATAATTAATTTTCAAGTATCAAACTCTGTATAGATTTTAGTAGTTACAAATATAGTTGTTAAAAAATAGCTGTTGAACAAGTATTTAATTTTTAAAAAGTTGTTGAACAATGGCTATAAGCTAAGAATATATAAGATTTTAATTCCCCATCACTACTCACATACACTCCTTACATACACTCTTTTTCTTGAATAGTTATAACATTCTTAACTTCCATTAATACAATCTTTGTCAACCTAGCAATTGTGCATTATGTTAAATGTCGCTAATGGCCAAAACATAATTGACGAATACATTGACAACTTCTTAAATTCATATGTAAAAGATACTACTACCTTATTTAATAGTTACGTGCAAATTTATTGTTTAGGCCGATATTTATTATGTGCAAACAAATTTTTTTTTTCCTTTTTGGGTAAAAAAAAGTGGTCAAAAGACCATTTTACCCTTATTTTTAAAATTAAAACACAATTTACTAACTATAATCAGATTTAATTAATCACTACTTCTCATCCAATTTAATTCACCTTAACCAACCAACCCAATCTAATTATCTACTCTTCACCTTCAATTCAAGTAACCAAATTCCATCTTCATTCATCTTCATCTCCATTCATCTTCATTTATCTTCATCTTCATCTTCCCCATATATTCTCTCTTCTTTCAATCTCATTATCTCTCCATATTTTTTTAGATCTTATTTCTCTCTCTTCGACTTTCAAAAAATTTGTGGTGAGTTTCAATGGATTTGAGATCTTCTTTCTCTTTCTTCAACATCAAAAAAATTCAATTTGTGGTGGGTTTGTCGAATAGGTGGGGAATTCGCGGTGGTTTTTGTCGAATTTGTGGGGGATTTCGTGAGGGTGGTGGCTTGGATATCTTGGGTTTTATAGAAAAGATTTGGGGTATTATAGAAAAGATTTGCAATAGTTTCTAATCCAGCACGTCTTTGGGATACTTATAAGGTTGGGGATGTCATGTAAGCATGCATTATATTGCATAATATGATAATCAAGGATGAAAGAAATGACATAACATTGAATGCAGAAGTACAATATAATAGAGGTAGGAGTCAAAGAGATGGACCCCAAGTGCAAGTTGGTCTCCTTCCAAATTATATTATGCTAATCGATAACAATACTTTTAGAATCATCGAAAACTTCAAAATGTAAGAAGTTATTTCATTAGTCAATTTTATTCATTTAAACTATTTTAATGCAATATGTGTATTTTTAAATTTTCATTAGAGCTGTTTAGAGTGTGGTCTAGACCAAATTGCAATTTTGCAGTTTGGTGCGATTTTCAAAAATTTTTGGAGCAATTTGCACCGCAAACCGCACTTTAATGCGGTTTGCGGTTTAAACCGTCAAACCGTAAAATCATTCTTATACTATTTCTATTAAAAAATATATATAAAATAATTTAAAAATATAATTTAATCTTGACTATTAGCTAATTGAAAGTTTAAAAAAAGAGTTTTATTTTTATTATAAATTTATAAAAGTTTTTTTTTTTTTTTTTTTTTTTTTTTAAAAATATAATTTTGTAAAAAAATAGCTAAACCACAAACCGCATTTTGCGGTGCGGTTTGGATAAAATGCAAATCGTAATTTGGCGGTTTGGGATCCAAACCGCACCGCAAACAACCCTAATATTCATGCATTTTTAAATAATCTAATTTCATGTAATTCTATTATAATTGATTTTTGTTAGCTTGATTTATTTTGCTATTAGTTTTCTGCTAAATCTAATTTGTTATTATTTTTTGGCTATGACATCTATATAGGATTAGCAATTTGTAACACCAATGTGAATTTTAATATTAAAATATACTACCTTCGTTCTTATTAGTTGACATGTTTTGACTTTAGTACTATTCACTCACTCGCCTTTGACGTGTTTTGTGCTTAAACGTAATGAAAAATATAGTCATCTTGTTAGATTCATCATAATATATGTTTTAATTTCAACTTTTCATATTTTTTTCGTAGTGGTAATTAAAGATATTTTTTTTGAAGACTGATAATTAAAGATATTAATAGTCGATGAATTTGTGCACTGGCAAACGTGACTAAAGAAACGTGTCAACTAAAAATAAACGGAGGAAGTATATATGTTAAAAGGAAAATAAAAAATTAATAAATATATTAAAGAAATCTAAAATGAGTTTGAGGAATGAAAATATAAATTTGATTGCGTCTTATTGTTATTAAGGTTCCATTCAAGGTTTTCCTATGCAAGGGTTATCCTAGCCCACGTTAGGTTTTTTCAATTTTTTTAAGGTTTGTATTAATATCAACATTACGTGCTTAGCTTCCAGACTTAAATGACATGCAAGATCGTTTCTTTACACCATATATGATGTTTAGCCCCATGACCTAAGTTAATTCATCTATCGTGTCACATGATGTAATTGTCCTTAGCCTCATGCCCTAAGAACATGTATTATGCATACATTATTTTCAAGACAAACAATTTAATCCATACGATGCATTTCGTCTTGCTCAACGAGGAAGTTCAAAACTTCTTCCCTTTTTCATGTATTTTCTTTTAAGGAAGTTAAAAAAAAAAATCAAAATTTTTTCATCGAGGGAAGTTCAAAAACAAAACTTCATTTTTCACGTATTTTTTTCGGGAGTAAGTTGGTACCATGGTATAAAAATAAGGCCGCGACGTCTTGGTTGGGCCGTTTTGTAAAGGAAATTCAATTGACCGAACCGAGATTGTCCGCATCAACAAGGGGTATTAAAAAACCCCGCGATTTTGTCTGAATCAAATATTTCAACTCTAAATCACCCCGCATTGAAAGTTACATTTTTTTTGTTCTTACAAAAGTTACTTTCCATTCAAAGATATAGTGAAAGATTCCCTCAAATCTCCCCACTAATGGCTCAAATCTTTTATTATGCCCCCATATCACCTCACTAATGGCTCTAATCCTCTACTATCTTGAAATCAAATTTGCATCGACTCAACCGTGACATAGCCCGCGATCAACGCATCATAAGCGTTCCCGTGATTGTAACCGAAACCGCATTTTTGAACCATGGTTGGTACCCTCCACTCATGAACGGAAACTTTTTGCTTTTTGCATTGTCGGTTGCTATCTTCACACACTCAAATCATACATATACACACACAATCACAAGTCATACACATGTCATGTCATGTCAAGTCAAGCTTAGTCAAGTCAATTGTGGTCTATACGAATCCTTTGACAAATTTTAAATTTTAAGTCTCATCTACAGCCTTCGTTTGGGGACAAACGAACCATTTACAGCCGACGTTCGGGGACAGTTGAACCAACTACATCTCACGTTCGGGGATAAGCGAACCATTTACAGCCCACGTTCGAGGATAAGCAAACCATCTACAGTCCACGTTCAGAGACAAGCGAACCATTTACAGCCTACATTCGGGGACAAACGAACCATTTTCATCCCACGTTTGGGGATAAGCGAACCATCTAATAAAGTCTATTTAAATCTATCTAACGTGGTGTGACACTATGCGAAAAGTTGAAATGACAAGTGTAATATTATGATATAAAAAATAAATTTATATGATAATTTTTGAGAATTATAATCTAATATATTTATTTTTGAATAAAATTATAATTCAATTTGTACATTTGAAATATTGGTATTTATTGAAAATAAAACTCTAAACTAACAATTTTATCCTAAGATTCTATCCAAATAAAATTCTAAACTAACTTTTTTATCTAATAAAGTTTATTTAAATCTATCTAATGTAGTGTGACACTTGGCGAAAAGTTGAAATGCCAAGTGTCACTGCCTCGTGACCTTACTATATATATATATATATATATATATATATCGTATAAAACTGGGTTTTTTTTTAAACCGCTCTACGCGTGTACAGTATAAGAATTTTATATTGTACACGTGTAGCGTGTACCTCTTAGCTGCAAAGAGTTTTTTCGCCAAAGCAACTCTCTGAATCATGTTGTTCTCACCTTCAGATCATAATAGATCACATAGTATATGTGAATGTATTTAGTAAATGGTACTTCCTTCGATTTAAAATAATTGCGGCAATAGCATATGGATGGGGTTACACAAATTTATAAAGAAAACAACGTAAATGGGGGAGATTGGACCGGCAGAATCCTTGTATAGAAATAGAAGAGGAGAAATAAAGGTAAATAAGTGAGTTGAGAAAGGGTGAAACTTATGGTGTGAACATGTCCTAAAAAGAATTGTTGCAAAAATTGTGAAACTTCCAAAAATAGCATTGTTGCAATTGATTAAGAATAGAGGAGATATGTATCATTCAATTTGTGCTAGGGAGCTACAGCCTGTAGAGAGAGAAATAGAGGTAAATAATTGAGAGTGGAGAAAGGGTGCAACTTATAGTATGAACACATCCTAAAGTAGAATTGTTGCAAAAATTGTGAAACTTTCCCAAAATAGCATTGTTTGCAATTAATTAAGAATAGAGGGAGTATGTATCATTCAATTTGTGCTAGGGAGCTACAGCCTGCTGGGGATCACGTCCATTTCAAATGTAGCTAAAGTTCACTATACTTGACTTTGAATATGGGGCTAACTCAAAATAGCAAATGAAACTGTTTGTGTTTGATCAAGGGCCTATGGGAAACATCCTCTTTGTTATTGTAGGTATAGCCTGTATAGGGCTGTGGACATCCAAGTGATAAGCAATTTTAACCCACCTTATCTTTGTAAGGGTGGGAGCCTCTCTTATAGGAATTGATTAATGTTAAATTGTTAATTGTTGATGTAGGCTTTTAGTGCAAGTAACTAAATTCCGTCACCCAAACCCTTAAAATGATCTCATAAGTATTACTATGATTTGATACACAATTTTATATATATTTTTTATTTTTTTTTATTTTATTGATAAAAGATATACTACATTTGGATAACCAAAAGTGTGATCCTTATGCTACCAATTTTATAAGAGTAGTTGATTTCCTCTCAAATGTGTTTCATCATCATAATGTGATAATCCCATGCTTCTGCAAATAGACTAATTAGTAATTTATTGCCTGGCCCACCATGGTTGTGTGGTACTTTCCCAGTTGTTTATTATGTTTATGTTTATTTTGCACTTACCGTTTAAATCCATCTGAATATTCAGGGCCTTGCAGTCATTGCCTACAAATATTGATCCTATTCCTCAAGATATCACTATAGACATTGGACTTCAGGGGCTCCATGATGTAAGCAAAGCTCTTTACGCCTATACTGGCATCCATTTGCGATATTCATATGCTGAATTGTTTAATAGCTAAAATATTCTACTTTTCCCTCCTCTTTTTTCTTTTTTTTTTTTTTTTTTTTTTTTTGTGGGGGGGGGGGGGGTTGAAAATGAGATTACTGTTGTGAACTTTTAACAAAAGCATGAAATTCATGACAATCAATCAGAGAAATTTTACATGACACCCATTTTTGTTTGATATTTTTCATTTTGGATTGTTGGGGGGGGGGGGGGGTGACAAAGTCCTTATATGTAGCTTTGCAATAAAAGTCTGTAGCTTTGGGTATGCTTCATATCTTTAGTTCTTAGGTGTTATTCTCATGAAAATGAATTAGAAGGATGGCCCATTTACTATCTTGCTCTCAGAAAAAGTGGGGTTGATTCTAGAAAACTTGATACAACATTCTGAACACCTATCTTAATATTATGAGCATTAGTTAGTAACTTTACTTTAACTTACCAGACCAAGAGGTTTCTTATATATGAAGTATATGAAGGTCTTCAATGCTAATTCTAATTATTATTAGAGGCCTTAGTGAACCTTGAGTGTTTTTTTGCGTGGCATCATATATGTTTTACAGAACTTAAAGATTGCTTCCTTTTTTTTCTATGGTTCTGTTGTGAGTGAAAGACATTCATGCAAGGTGCAATAGTTCCCTTTTATTGTATACATTTAGCCTCTTAAAGTTCATTGATCAGGACACTCTTGTAACTTGGAGGAAATGCATAAATGAAAGTCCACCTTGAAATACTCAAAGCCAAACTACCAGGGAAAATACATATGCAGCCCTGGCCTAGTACCCTGACTATTGCTTCAGATCATCAAAGAGAGAAGTACTGAGATAGGCAAGCTAAAAATCGTTTGAGCACATGTTCTTTTCCTCACCTTAACTTGCTCTCTAGGATTAATTATTTTGCATTTGCATTCATGATCTTATGGTAGTGGCACCCATGTGTACCTTAATAAGTGGCAGTGAAAATGCATACATGTGCTCTGTCTATAATGTTTAAATTTAAGGATGCCTTATTATTTACATTTCCTGTTCTGTATCTGCGTTATTTACTACTAAATCTATAAATGGGAATACAGGCATATATTGCGATTCACCAGCCTAAGGATTTAAATGATGCTGATCTTGCACGCAGAAGGTTAATATTTGATGAGTTCTTCTACCTTCAGGTGCTCCCACTTTGTATATGCTTTTATTTTTGTTTTGGTCCAACTTTATTTATTTTGGCAAAACCATGGTAATGATGATTTAGTCATGGCTAATTCTCATGTACAATACCATTTGATGAAGATGCTCAATCTGTTATTATATCCATGTGTTTTTCATTTATTTGTTCACACCTAAGGGTCTCACTTTACTACTGTGGACTGTTTTGTCAACGGCTTATGGTCACTTGCAGTGTTAGATGATGAAAAATGTCTAGTGCGCTGCTATCACAGTGCCATTCAAAATAATGATTTTGCCATTTATTGTTCACTCCTAAGGACCTCACTTTGCCACTGTAGACTGCTATTTCCTGCTTGTTGACATTATATTTTTTTGACTCCTGATCTCATGACCTCTGATGAACAATATCTAGCAGCCCAAGGCCATCCCAATTACCTTTACAATTTAAGTTTATTATTTTAGAAGATTGTTCTCGCTCACTACCTTGGCTTTTAATAAAATTGGGATGGCTTTGAACATGTTTTTCCTTGTTTGTTTCATGACTTAGCTATTTGTTATCTACATGCATTCATAGAATATTAAGACATGAAAGGCTAGCTTACTTTTATTCATCTTTCATTTCAGCTAGGACGAATGTACCAATTGCTTGAAGGTCTTGGATCAAGAATAGAGAAGGAAGGGCTGCTTGAAAAATACAGAAATTTAGAGCAAAGTTCTATTTTTTCTGAGGAGTGGTGTGACCTCACTAAGAGTTATATAGAAGCACTTCCATATTCTCTAACTAAAAGTCAACTAAGTGCAGTGTCAGAGATTATTTGGGACCTAAAGCAAGCAGTTCCCATGAACCGGCTGTTGCAGGTGTTGCATTGTATTCTGTTTCAGTTTGTAATTTCTTTATAATTGTCATCAGTATTCAAGCTTTTTATCTTTGTACCAGTAGGAGCGTAGTTAGTGGTTTGTTACTATTTGTTAGGAGCAGGGTGTTATATCTTGCCGTATCACCAACCTCAATATAAAGGTTTTTAAGCTTATCGATTCCTTGATATTAGGCTACAGCATTTACAAACCATCTGCATTGCCTGTGAAAGTAGTATGCGTGGCCATTATCCGGATTGAATTGATGTATGAGATTTATAACCTTGGTTTGTATTTGGGATCAACCTGCTGGTATGTTATGAGCATGCGAAGTGGACTTGCTAGTAATATTTTTGGAGCACTTTATGTTTATAAATTGACTTGCTAGTTCTGGAGTTTCATAAAGTGGTGATTATCCTCTCATGACAAAATGATGCCCTATCGGAAGCTCTTTTTGTAACAGGTGGATTTTAGGGTGAATCATGATCATAATAGGAAGTTGAACTTCCTGGAAGTAGAAATTTATGCAGTTGTTTCAATGACAATACCATGAAAATTGTTCTGTGTAACCACGTGGGAATTTTTCTATTACCTACCAAATGGTGAGAATTCCTTTCCCTGTCCCCCTAGGTAACTAAAGTTTCCCATGGGATACCTAATGATTGTTTTATGCTTGATATGAGCTAATTAGAAATTTTTTTATGACTTTTTAAATTATGAAGTCTGTTTAGGCCTTTAGGGTATTGCATAACTCTTGTATTGTCAGACTTCTCAGTTCTCACTCTCGAAATTGAGCAACTTTTAGAAGGTTTGAAGTTCTTGGTCAAGATTTCATGCAGTTAAATTTAGATATTTGGAACATTCCTCTTTTCTAACTGATGGTATTTTCTTTGACTGCTAAGCCCCAAGGCAGTGTATAAGAAATGCCTTTTTTTTTAATAGTTTTGTGTTGTTTTTAATTTTATTTTTGCTAATTGTCTCATACAGAGGTGATAGCATTAGAATATAGAGACATTTTAAGTAAGCAGGGTCATGTTATTAGGATTGCGACAACTTATCTGTACAGTTTTGAATTGTAAATAACGGACAAGCAGAAGATCTTAGATACTCTTGCTGGTTCTGGGTGTATTTTTAATGGTGATATTTAATAACCAGACATGGACAACCTATTCTAGGTGTTGAGGACTGACAGTTTGATGGCAGTTAGACTTATAATCCATTGTTAACAGAATATGATTGTTGAGTTGGTGACTAGATATATCACATATGAAAATAGTTGTCGACTGATATGGTGTAGATTATTGGTCAAATAAAATATTCAATAATTTGACAGCTTGACTTCGATATGGTGTTGTGATGGATGCTGGTTAGTGGTGGTCTAGAGGAAGGACCTCATACCCATTATAAGTCTCTATGTGCTCAATCTTGTGGAACTAGTATGATGGAAATTAATTTTAGGGGCATTTTTTAAAGCAGATAATGGAGTGGAGGAGACAGGCAGAAGTTGTAATGGTGGAATTATATGAAATGAGCTGGTGTGTGGATCATTTACTGGGTTCAAGATTCAGTGTATTTACGATACTAAGTCACCTTGTTGACTGTCAACTTCTTGTAGAGCATGTTATTCCTTGCCAATCATTGATTTGTTTGGATGTTGCTTTTTTTGAGAGGATTGTTATGCTGGTGTTCAACATAACATATTCTATGTTTGTTGTTTGATTCTGCTTGAAGTTGGTGAAGTATGCACTTTGCAGATCTGCAAATTGTTTCTATGGGCTTGAAAGAGTTGAGTTTTAGAGTGACCGAGTAAAACTTTGTGTATTGCTATACTCTTAAATCTTGATCCTTGTCATTTGATACTGGAGTTTGCAACTAGTTACCAAGTAGGTTCTCCTTTATATCTTTAGTAGTTCCTTGTATTCTAGTCCGAGAACTGTATCTGATTGATCCTTGTTTTATCCGATTGCACTCTGACCAGCCAATGAACTTGCTAAATTTCCTTGTCCTTCCCATCACTTCTATCTTTTTATGGTCTCTATTTCTGTTTCTCTTTTCTTAAGGTGTTTTTCTATAAACCATCTTCCCTTTCCAATCAAGAAACAGAAAAAGTGTGATGATCTTCTATATACTTGTTTCAGGGTGACGTGGGCTGTGGAAAAACAGTTGTTGCATTTTTGGCATGCATGGAAGTCATTGGCTCAGGATATCAGGTTAGTGTGTTAAAAGACAATTGTGCGCTCTTCAACTTCTTTTGATATATCGAAACTTATCTTTATTTGTTTTGTCTGAAGTTGTGATTATGTTTGAACTTATTAGAAATTATTTTGTTTGAATGTTTTTATCCAAACTTTTATTATCTGAACTTAATCTTAACTGAACCAATTTTATGTATGCTTATTTAGTTTAAAATTATATAAGTCAAAATATGTTGACAAGAAGACACTTATTGTGCTGTGGGTTATCATCATGAAATACATAAGGGAACATGTGGCTGCATTATACCCATTGTGATGCATTTAAGTGTGCCTATATATTTGACAAGCTTTTATTGTGCCCATCTCGTGACATCTAGTTTTCATTTAGCTAGATGAATGACTTCATTTAATCTTATTGTTTAGGCAGCTTATATGGTTCCAACTGAGTTGCTCGCTATCCAGCATTATGATGATATATCTAATTTATTAGAGAAAATGGAGTCTGATCGCAAACCTTCCATTGCTCTTTTGACGGGTTCAACTTCAGTTAAACAAGCACGGATGATACGCAATGTACTGTTTGATATTAAGCTAAATCTTGATTTATCTATTATGAATCTTGCCACTGTCCTCACTAGTTTCTTGCAGGAACTCCAAGCAGGGACTATCTCTATGGTCATTGGAACCCATAGTTTGATAGCTGAAAGTGTAGAGTTTTTGGCTTTGCGACTTGCTGTGATAGATGAGCAACATCGATTTGGCGTAATTCAGAGAGGAAGGTTCAATAGCAAGGTTGAGTATTTGTTTTTATGTCCAAACTTGAAAAACTTTAACTGCTTTTATATCATTGAGTTTTATTCATGATGAATTATTGTCGTGGTATGGATAATTTCATATATTCTTGGTAATTTGGTATGCTCTATACCATGTGACTTGGTTTGAGGAAGAATAGCTTAATTAGCTTCTGTATTGGTTAGGCAGTTTGGCTTTTAAAAATTACCCCCTTTGTTCTGAATCAATAGTTGCAGTTCACATTTCTCACCAAAATCAAAGAAATGTTTGGAAAGTAAGAGAAATAAAGTAGTCAATGGATGCCAAAGGTAACTTGGATAAAAAGAAGTTCAGAATGACATGGAGAAAGTGGATTGCAGGAGGTTGTAGCACTAGATAGAAATGAATTGAGAAAATGGATGTTGATGTATAGCAAGAGTGATGAACGGCTACAATTTTGTTGCTATTGTTGGGTGTTTAGTCAAGCACAGAGTTAGCTTTCTTAGTATTTCTGCTAGCTCCTGATTATGAGTCTTTCGTACATCTTTGGAGTAAATATAGCACATTATTGGAATTTCTTCTTAATTCTTATGTTAGGTATACATGTAATTCTCCCTCATAAGGATCCTCTCTTCTATTTGTTGCTTTTTGTGAGAGATTTTTCAGAATTCACCTCAAATAATATGGATTCTTTCTTCCTTTTGTTATCCATACCTCAAATGCCATCTCTCCTCTTTTTGTTATAATATATCAATTGAAGCAATGTGATGCTGATATCTGCCCATTCAAACAATATCCTTTCTTGGATATGGTCTTTGATTTAGAGCTTATATACTTGAAGTGGACACTGAATCGAAGAATAGAAGCAAGACACAACAAATTTCCAAAAAAAAAAAAAAATTTTAACAAATCCTTGATCTTTTTTAACAACTGAAACGAGGGGTAAACAAGCAAAGGCACTACACAAATCAATACGTAAAACAAAATTAATGAATAAATGTCACCAAACTCACCATCAGTGTCTCTTATGGCAACTCCAATGGTGGAATACTGCTGTATCTTGAAAATCATCAGCTAGATGGTAGAACTTGCCTGTCCATCAGAGTGTGTAGCTGCATTAAATTATCACCAGAGAAAGCTTCTTTGCTTGCCTCAAGGAAAGAAGCAAAACATAATTTAGACAATTTATTAACATATGGAGTTATTCAAGCTGCATTCGCTGTATTTGTATCTCACTGCTATAGCGTTTTGTAGCTTAAAATGGTTTAGCTGAAAATGACGGTGTGGCAAGTTAAGTTAGAAACTACAAGTGGTCCTGCATTACCTTTGAAGAAGCCCTTTAAGGCAAGACTTGGCTTATTATACAAATTAATATATTATGAGCTTTGCTTAATCCATCCTGATTTTAAGAGCTAGGATTGGTTAAAGATTTCACCGATAATCTTCAATCTTACACCTGATTCTGCCACAATAATCTCCTCTTATTATTGATGTTGATAAATTAGAGTTCTTTCAGAAAGTATTTAAGTCTGAAACTTTTTTTAAAAAAAATAAAATAAAATTGTAATAGTTCTATTTATAAAGCCTTGATAAAATCCAAAAGCTAGGATATTATTATATATCTATAAAGGAGAAACAAAATACAGTTTGTCAGAAGCTCAGATTATATATGACAGAAACCAATCAACTGCTTGTTCCTTTTTTGGACGGAAGTTGCCAGCTTACATTTCTGAAGCGGAAAATTGAATTTAAGCATCAATGCAGAACCAAAACACAAAAGGTGCATATATTGGATCACTTGGAATGTTTGGAGTTACTCTGATGTATGTAAGGCTGTAAGGGTGGTTAGGGTCATCAAACCTTGAATGAATATCACTACAATTTACAATTAAATGACTGACAAAATATCTCTCTCCAAATATACTTCTCTTAGTTACGTCCAGGTCTCTACCGAGTGTTGTGCCCAGTACCTGAATGCTTTAGTAGGTTGTTGTTACATATGTACTTGAGGTCCAAATGACATTCTACTGAGAAAGGAAAGTCTCAGTCACGCTTCATCTAGCTCGCTTTGTTTCTGCAGACCTGTAAAGTGCAGTCAGATGACTCAGATCAATAGAACCACTATTCTGATTGAAATCGGATCTGCTGCTGCTGAGAATACTTTAAAGAAGTTTCTAAGCACCTTTTTTTTCGACTTTCAAAGAGGTGCATTAGCTCCTGTAGACCAAATTTTGGCCATAAGACATCAGCCTATCATTTCTAGTTCCATCTTCATGTTTATGGACTGACAAAGATAAGCTGGATTCTGCAATGCTTTAAACCTACAGGAAATGATGTAGCTGCGACCTTAGCTTCCTCATGATATTCTCTGAAGGGAAGGCATATTCCGAACTAATGCAAAGTTTTTTTTCACACCTTCTAAATTGGATTTCAAAAATTACAAATTATAATATCTCCTTTGATACCTCTCCTAATTTTCTCATTTTGATTTACTCCATATTTAGGAACTGTATTTTTTAAAAAAACAGACTAATAACTCCAATATATCATGATTTTCATGTTTTTAAAAAAATCAGATTCTGAATATTTATGAATAGTCATTGCAGATTTGCAATTTGTTTTCTGTTGCATGCGCTGTCATCAACGGCATAGATTCTTTTGTACATACATTTTCTTGCGTTCAGGATGTTGGGCTAATTTCTAATTTTTTTTGGTTGATTGTGACTGTTATACTTGCAGTTATGCTCTGGAATTGGCTCAGCAGCTTTTGGTGGTACCCAGAAAAGTGAGATCCGGATGGCACCTCATATTCTTGCAATGTCGGCTACCCCAATTCCAAGGAGTCTTGCCTTTGTTCTCTATGGAGATGTGTCCCTAACACAGGTATCTAGACTTTGTTTTGTTTTCGTTTATGTGTGAGTGCACGCATGTTCAGAGTGCGCTCTAAAGTGCAAACCAAACTGCAAAAAATCACCAAATTGCGGTTTGCGGTTTCCAAAAAAATTTAGACTAAACTGCACCGCAAATTGCACTTTGAACCCTTAAACCAATATGGTGTAATCATTGACTATTAGCTGATTAAAGGTTATAAAAAGAATTTAATATTTGAATTATAAGTTAATAATCACAAAATAAAATAATAATTTTTTTGTAAATATGATTTTAAAAATAAAATTTAGCTTAACCACACGACACCAAACCACATTTTGAGGTGCGGTTTGGTGTGGTTTAAAAAATTATGCAAACCGCAATTTTGTGGTTTCACCGCAAAGGGCCCTATGTGCATGCGCGTGTGCGTGCGTGTGTCAGGCTGCCATCTGATTTTCTACTTATTAAATGCATCAGAAAAGGGACACTAGTAATTGTCATTGTTATTCCATAAAATAATAAAAGTAATTGTGAGATTGTTCTAATCATTGCTTTCTATTTGCTCATCTTATGCCAATTAAGTTTGGATAAGTGAATAGCATGCACCTTACGTTAACCCAATTCCTTTGTACCTCCCCGCAAATTAATAGTTGAAAGGCTAGCCAACCTTAGTCGATGATGCTAACAAAGCTACTTTATCCCACATTTATATCACGCTGGACATTGAGTAGAAGAAATATAGGGATTTTGCTAAAGCATCTTTTTAGAGAATCTGAACAACCCGGGAATGCTTGCCAATCAAATCCAGGTTTCTTCATTCAGTGTTTAGATAATCTTGGGTGTACTGGTAAGCTGATTGTCTGGAAAAATCTTCCAAGAAAGCCATCAAATCACTCTTGATCAGATTCTTACACTCATGAAAAAAGGCCATATTGAAACAAAATGTTGTCACGACACACCTAAACTTTTGTTCGACAACAATATAAATCTTATGTCTTGACATTTTATCTGTCCATTATGATCCATTATGATCCCTTTTATATACTTCATCCTCCTTAAAAGGCTTCTCTAACCACCCATTAACCTGAAATGGAACTAAAACAAAAGGGAAAATGCCGAACATCCTCTACCTTGTTTTACTAATCTAAGGCTCTAACAACACTTTGTCATCTCTTTAAACGTTCTGCTTGTCTTCTTCTTCCCCTGCCCCTCTTCTACTCACCAGCTTCACTTACATCACAAATGCAAAGGTAGTATCTGTCCTGCAACAGGCTCTTTTTGTCTTCTCTCTTTTCCTTTCTTCTCTTCTTTCCTTTCTAGGTTAGGGTTGAGAGGAAAAAATTTATGATCTTCTCATATTATGGTTATTGGAGATCTAGATATAGTCATATAGGAAACGATGATTTGAAAATAAAGGAGCTAGTGAGGTCCGGCCTGTCAATCCATATTTTTTACTGTGTTTTAAGTTGATTTACTGGAAAATTTATGTTTCTGCATGCAGTAATCTTCAAATAGATATGCTCGGCTGGTTTTAATTTTTCTTCTGTTGGTCCCAACTCCAAGCATAACTACATAGAATTTCTTTGCACTCAGATTATGGAAGTATATCTTCAAATTTACGTGTAAATGCTTTAGAATAAAGACTTTTAGCATAGCTTCTTACTTTTTCATGGTAGATAACAGGTATGCCTCCTGGAAGATTACCTATTGAGACACGTATTGTTGAAGGAGACAAGGAAGGTATTGAGACAGTTTACAAGGTATATTCTCTCTTTTGTAATTATGTAATTTTAGCTTTATGTTCTAACCGGTTACATGAGTCAAGATGTATATGTTGTTTTTTTTTTTTTTTTTTTTTTTTGAGAGAGATTTATATGTTGTTATGTAGATGTAAGGCGGTGGTTGCGTTTTATAATTTTTATAGACTTATCCAAACTATGGATTTTATTGCATGACATAGGTCTCTACCTACGTCTGTTATTGTTCTAACCAATTTTCTTGTTTACAATTCTTGTAAATTTTTATATAGCATTTTTTAATACATAAATTATTATAGAAATATTGAGACTTAAAAATTTTGGGATCCTATTTGCAAGATAAATGAGATTAGTCTTTAAAATAGGGATTGGGACAAATAGTGATATGAATTTAATCTTTTATTCTGGTGAATAATCTTGAAATTCACAAGAAAAAAAATATCGAGTCTAGGAAAATTGCTATATAATTAAGAGACTTTGCTAGAATCTTTAATTAGGGCTTCCCCACATGCTTTAGGGTAGATATAAAGGAATTTTACTACCTCAGTTAATTATTATGTGCAACTTCGGAGTATTATTTGTGAGATATAAAATATTTCAAAGTTGCACATAATATTTAACGGAGGTAGTATATGAAATTTGTTTTAGTGTTTTTGTAGTTGGAACTGTTTTTACCGTTTTATCCTTGAAATATAGGCGTAATTACTAGGGTGACACAGAGGATGGAATTTCAAGTGCGTCAAAGGGGATAGAGATTTGGTCAAAATTATTTTATTTATTTTTGGGTTGTTGTGAGAACATCTCGTCTTCCTTATGCATCGCCTTTTTTGAGATTCATTAATATTACTCCTTTTGTCCCAAATAAAGTGTTACCCTAGGGTTTGCACAGTGTTATATGTGATTGGCTTATCTCATACTACCTCCGCTTTTTTTAGTTGACACGTTTTAACTTTAGCATTGTTCACATACTTCCCTTTGACAGTGTTTTGTGATTTATACGTAATGAAAAATATTGTCATGTGGGATCTTGTTAGATTCGTCACGATATATATATTCAGAATATCAACTTTTGATGATTTTTGCTTGTCGATAATTAAATATGACTAAAGAAACATGTTGACTAAAAAGAAATTGAGAAAGTATATATAAATTGAAAAGTAGATGTATGTGAGATGGTAGATGAATCATTTAATTGAATGAGAGAATATGTGGGATCTTAACTTTGGATAGTGGGAATAGAGAATTTATAATGGATGGGTTCATGCCCTTAAAGGAAGTGTGTCAATCAAATTAGTTGGAATTGAGAGTTATTAAAAAAAGGTTTAGTGATAGTTTATATCGAAATTTATGAACTGTAAACTAAGGTGAATAGATTGTACAAATCTAATCAATTACTCTTGGTGGATAATATGTAGAATAGATTGCAAAGTCTTGGTTTGAGGTTCTCTTGAATTTCTGGATCAAGATGCTTATAAAGTCATTTCTGGATCAAGATGCTTATAAAGTCTTGTGTTTAACTTGTGGCATGGATTGCAGCCTAGGGCACCAAGTATGCGCACAACTAAGGTAAACTTACACTATAACACCCAAGCTAACCTCTTATAAGCTGACTTCTTATTGCCCAAGCCAGATTACTGCTTGCATTCAAATCCAACAAGTTGGACTTCAGCCTCTATTAAAATCCCAAATGACTAAACTAAACTCAGAAGCCCTAATGCCCTTATAATAATATAATAAAAACCCATATTGTAATACCCACGTTAGACGTGAAGCAAAATTACATTGATCATAAGAAAGCAACTCAAAGATAATGTGATTCACATCATAGAAGCATACTGGTATTGTATAGGATGTGGAAACACTACTTTATCTAAGTTTGGATTGTGAATCTGTCAGTATTCTTGACAAATCATAATGTCCGGATGTTGAGGACCCTTGAGGCACTGATTTTCCTCAAGAGTAGCGATTCCTCTGCACATTAATATAAATTGGTGTGATATGCTTTTTAGATTACTTGTGGTTGTTAGGAATACATCAGAACTTGTTGTGTATACCTTTATAATTTTTATTATTTGGAAATCTTGACATGGTACTCTTTGTTGATTCTATTTGTTTGTCAATTTTTTTGAAATTTACTCACAACCTTTTTACTTGTGACAAGTTTTTGCTGTCGCTTATTGTTACTATCTACATTATTCCTCCCCCCTGTATCGTTCTTCCAAACCTATCATGGTAATTAGCTCTTTTTACCAAGGAAGGCAAACCCCTATTTTGATTATGTTCTCCTTGCCCTCTTTTAAAACTCACTCTGAAATAACTCCTATTTTGCAACAGAGTAGCATTTATATTATCAGTTGCTATGACAGTGGGCTTTCCACTGCTAAGAGGCACATGTATGGGTTAGAAATTTAAATGGCATGATGAACTGTGAACCTGTAACCTTTTTTCTTTAATTTTTCCCAAGTTGGATGTAAAAGCTTCATATTCGAGTTGATTTATTCTTTTCTCTCTTTTCTCCGCAAGTAGATGATGCACCATGAACTGGAAGGAGGAGGAAAAGTTTATGTTGTATACCCAATCATTGATCAGTCTGAGAACCTTCCGCAACTTCGAGCTGCTTCAGGAGAATTTGACACTATATGTTCCCAATTCCCTAATTATAGCTGTGGGTTACTGCATGGAAGAATGAAGTGTGATGAAAAGGATAAAGCATTAAGATGTTTCAGAGATGGAGATACACAGATTCTACTTTCTACTCAAGTTATAGAGACAGGGATTGATGTGCCAGATGCATCCATGATGGTCGTCATGAATGCTGAAAGATTTGGAATGGCACAGTTGCACCAACTTCGAGGTCGAGTTGGACGTGGTGCTAGGAAATCCACATGTGTACTTGTTGCATCAGCTGCAAGTAGTTTGAGTCGCTTGAAGGTGTTGGAGCAGTCGGCAGATGGATTTCACCTGGCAAAAGTTGACCTTTTTCTACGTGGACCTGGGGACTTGCTTGGAAAGAAGCAGTCAGGACATCTTCCTGATTTTCCGATTACTAGACTGGAAATTGATGGATCTATAATTCAAGACGCTCACGTTGCTGCTCTGGTAGATATTTCTCATCATTTTCTCTCTTTAAATTCTGACCTATTTTATGTTTTTGCATCCATGTCTCCTTATCCGTCTCCTCACTCTTATTATGAATTTGTGAGCATGGCTTAAACAGATTTTAAGCTGCCAGCACTAACCTTTGTTTATAACAAACATATTCGTGATGTGTTAAAAAAATTTTGACTTTAATATTTATACAAAGATTACATACTAGCTTGATTGTAGTATTTAATGCAGCTCACCATTTCCCTTGTGCAGAAAATACTAAGCGCCTCTCATAATCTGGAGCAATACACTGAGCTTAAAGCTGAGCTTAGTATCAGACAACCCCTTTCTATCCTAGGTGATTAAGGTGCATATAATTTAGTTTGTATCTATGTATATGATATCTTCGAAAGTTTAAACAGATGTACCACTGTATCTTTCAGGTAGAACATTTTTTGCTCCTTCAGAAGTAGGTTGAATGGAGTTTTTGCTCATTAGTTGTTTTATATGCAAACACCACCTTTATATACAAAAACCACCTAGGTATGATGATGTCAAAGGGTTCATCTATATCGTAACTGACTATTTTTATTAAAGGTAACAAGTAGAATGTGACGAAATATTACATCCTAATCTAGTTTATATATCCCTTCAAAAAAATGTGTAGTGTATGCCTCATCAACAACCTGGATATCTAATTTAGTTTCTTTGTCTCTCCTTTGAAAAAACCATCCATTTAAATGCTTATAAGCTGAAACTGAAAGGAAGATAGAGGAAGATTAGCCACTTCAAAGCTGATAAAAACTACATACCCAATATGTAGCAAGCAGAGTAACTACCGTATCTATTTAGGCTTTGATTTGTAGATGATCAAGTTAGTTAAAGTATTGACAGGTGGTACTTAAAACCTAGGATCAACTTAATCCTACAACATTTGCTATATTGGCTCTCTTTACACCAACAAATAGGCTTTGCTTTCAAGTTTTGATGTATACATTAGTAAATTTTTCACTACCTTCTTTTATTTTTTATCATGCTGGTATGGTTGGTCCTCTTTATTACAAATAACTAGCTTTTTAGCCCGTTTAATGCACGGGTTGTTACTTGGGTTAATTATTTTCATATGTAGGAAGATTGTTTCATTTCTAAAACTTAAAAGAAAAAAAGAGAGATGGTTAAACCGTAAAAGAAGATGAAGGAATTTAATTATTAGATATATACACGTGAAGATTGTGGGATATAAAATGACATATTATTTTATATTATATTTTAAGTCTAGGAGTTGAAAAGACAATTTTTATTATAATTTATATGTTTATGTAATGTGTATTAATTAAACATTATTTTATTATAGTGGAAATGAAACACTTCATTTTCTTACTTGAATTTGCAAGTTGTATAATGCATAAAGGCTTAAACATAAATACGAGGTGTTCCAAACGGAGGGTTGCGAGATACTGAAATTATGTCTCACAAGGGAAATATAGGCATTTCAGACGTCATTTTAGAGATGTCTCATTGAGTTGTTAAATCATACCACTGGAACTTCAGTGGTACAAAATACACTCTCAGTGGTATAAAATGTAGTCTCAGTGGTACTCAAAAAGATTCATCTAGAGTTTCAGTTGAACAAAATATAGACTCAGTGATAGTGGTCTCGTTAAATTTTTGTCCGTTTTGCACATGAAGTGGGGCCCACACTACCTTTTTCACTCCTCCTATCACTGTCCACATTTCTCTCTCTTCATTGTACCTTTTTAATTTTTTAATAGTTGTGAGACACTTTACTTTGTCTCACAACACTCCCTTTTTACTTCCTCCATAAATACTATGGGAAATGATATGTGGCATATGGGGTGATGAGTGACTTGTGAATTGTGATGCCATGTGTCATATGAAAAATTTATGGTTTGTATTTTTTTAAATACTAAGTATAGAGTATTGTACATATTAGTATGTTTGGTCCTCAAGTAATTTCTCCCTCTGTTTTTTTTTTTCAGTGAAATGTTTTTTCCATGCAAGTATGCTGATGCCAATATTTTCCCAATAATATCTGTAATTATTAATCAGTAAAAATTATAACAATTGAATATTAACAATCTATTCATTTAGACGATTCTTATAATTACCACAAAATTATATTTATTCTTATGTGTAAATTACTATTATTGTCAAAGTAGGTTAGGTGAATAATGCAAATTAAAAATTAAAATGTGTCACTTAAAAAAATAAGGAGAGAGTATCATGTTATATTATGGGGTCGATTGATTTGCACTGTGTAAATGAAATGGAATAAACAAAAGGAATAGAAATGAAAAACCTCTAAATTTACACAAACTATTGCGTCAGTCCGAACTGGCCAAATGTTTCATCAGTCCAACGAGTTTTTGCTTTAAACCAAATGATTGCTCCCATCATCAGTGTTGTTATTTGCGATGATATCATCGACGGCAAGAAACTCGTTGATTGTTGATTATATTTGTCCATGATTTATGCTTGAATTGGCTTGATAATTG
Source organism: Chenopodium quinoa (assembly GCF_001683475.1). Classification (NCBI taxonomy): domain Eukaryota; kingdom Viridiplantae; phylum Streptophyta; class Magnoliopsida; order Caryophyllales; family Amaranthaceae; genus Chenopodium; species Chenopodium quinoa. The sequence goes on from NW_018745324.1 coordinate 4,753,670, forward strand.
CTTGACATTCTTGGATATTTTGAAAAATGCCCAAAAAAATCGATTTGGGGCTTTTTTGTGTGATGTTTAATTGTTGAAATTGATTGTCCTATGTGATTGTATGTTGAATTGTGAGCGTTTTGATAACAAACGCATGTATTCTGGGTGAGAAATGAGAATGTTACTTATACCCATAAGCTTAGTAGAGGACCTTCAATGGTTATTCTACCATTGTTGACCTTCAATGGTAGGAAAGACAATTATTGTATTTGTTTATTTTAAAAATAAAGATTACTAGCTAAATACAAAATATGTATAATTTTATTCATTCATAGTCTAGATGATATCATCTAAAGGTTGAATGATATCATGTATTGTGTCTACAATATTATCTATACGATGGACGATATCTCCTCTATTGATTTTTCTTATATCATCTATTGTTTTTATGATACTAGTGTAGACACGGAAATTTTTTAAGTGTCATACATTAAATTAAATAAATTATTTGGTATAAATCATGTTAATGATCCATTTTAATTATTTTTGGCTCACCCAAATAACTAATTGAATGAATCAAATACAATTCTGGTTATAAAATAAATCAAATAGACCAGGTTAAAAGACTTCTAAGTTATTAAATGGGCCAAGTCCAAACCTACTAAGTCCACTCAAGTGGTTTCATCTCCTATAAATACACCATTTCTCCATCGGTTGAAGGGATCCAAAAATCATTATTCCAAGAGCTCATAAACCTCAAATGGAATTCTCTCTGGAAAAAGTCAATAAGAACATCAAACGCGTGTCGACTTGTTCAGATACACTCAAATACATTTGAACGGGATTAAGCTTCATAAGCCCTCGTTCAGGTGTATTCAAACAAAACCCTTGAATACAGGTTGACATCACCAACGTCACCCTGCATTCAAACTCAAGTCGATGCCATCAAACGTCTCCCTACAGGTGTCACACACGTGTCATTGTCAAGCTGCGGACAATCAGAGGACTTAGTTTATTTTTTTATAAAGTGTTATACAGAGATTGTACCCAAAATTCATATATTAATATATATAAATTCACTTGTTACTTTATTTCCCGTCTTTATTTATTTAGACTCGAAATTTGTGTAAACAACGAGTATCTTCTTTGAGTTCGATGATATCCAATATTGTTTTTATGATATCTGCTACAAGTTGAATTATATCCTCTATTGGTTCCATGATATAAGCTAGATGATATCATCTATTATGTATATGGTATCATCTATAGACTGGATGATATCCTCTATTGGCTACATGATATTGTTTATAATCGTGTTTTTGATATCTCTATTGGCTGGATGATATCCTCTATTGGCATATAATGTCATTTATAATTGTACTATTATATCCTTATTGGATGGATGATATCCTCTATTAGCTATATGATATCATTTACAATTGTGTATATGATGTCCTCTATATGCTGAACGATATCTTCTATTGGCTATATCATATAATTTATAATTGTGTCTATGATATCATTTATAGGATGGACGATATTCTCTATTGGTTGTATGATGATATCCTCTAATAAACAATAGTATCCTGTGTCAAAGATAAATTGTACATATCCTCTATCAAATACCACATATAATATAACAAACATACATATCATACAACAAAATTGTACGTATTCTCTATTAAATAACACATATTCTCCAACAAGTTGTACATATCCTCTATCAAATAATACATATCTTGATCAAATACTACATATCATATATATACTTGACGCATGAATTGTTTGGTGCGGCTTGCCGTACTCAATACCTTCTACTAAATCTATTATGTTACTTGTTTTTAAAACACAAAGGGAAACAAGCAACTTCTTTGGCTACACCAGCACCACCTATTTCAATTCATCACTTTCCCACCTTCTCCAGTAACCCCACCACCTAGCTAGCCACCACTTTCCAGCCCTCACAGCACCGTCTCCACCCATTGTCGGTAAACCCCTCCCTCTAAACCCTTTCCCCACCTCCAAAAATACCTAAAAAACCCACACCTACCTATTAAACAGTTGGCCAGCACTCCCACGCACAATCCCTAAAACTGTAGGTCCTAGGGTTCCGGGGATGGGAGAAGGGTTTCGTGGGAGAATAGGGATTTTTTGGGGAGGGGAAGGGGCAGTGGTGCGGTGGGTGGGTTTTTCGGTGGTGAGGATAGGCATGAGGGAGGTGGTATAGTGGTGTAGTGGTTGCTAAGGAACGGGAATGGAAAACCTAGGGAGGTGGGAATCAACTTATTGAAAGGATTGGTAAAGCGAACGGAAAAAAATACCTCACAAACAACAACAACAACAACAACAACAACAACAAGAGTAAGGGCCGCAGTTGATTCTCATTCCCTTTGATGAATACCCCCAAACCAACCAAACGACATTAAATGAAATACTTTAAGGCTCGTTTGATATCATTGTGGTTTTCAGTTATTTGATTTATTTGTTTTTGGAAACTTGTGATTGATTTCATTCAAGAACTCAAAAATAAGTCAAATTTATTCGAATCATCATGATTTGACTACGAAAATGTTGATAACCACTAACCGAAAGGGGAAAAAAAAAGGAAACAAACGAGCCAAAATCCTTCACTTACTCTTTATCCCTCAATTAAATTTTTTATCCTTAATTTCATGTTATGTACTTAGAAAGCCTTTACAATCTTACGATTTTCGCATTTTTTATTTTGGTGTTTAGAGAGCCACAAGGGCGAGTGATGAGAATTGATCCCGCGATCACCTGAAACTGGAGGAGAGCTCTAACCACTTGAGCTATCCCTAAATCTCACTATTTTCGCATGGTGAGCCTACATGGATAATTTCCCTTAAAAAAACTAAATTGTAAACTAATTTCGTTATACATCCGTTTTTTAAATAAATAAATAAATAAATAATAAAAAAAAATAGAGACCATTTTTGATAAAATAAGAGAAATTATGAGAATTTTGTTTTAAAAATGCTAATAAGACAATCTTTTATGAACATTCCAACAAGAAAAATTGTAATTTTAAAGAACAAAGGTACTACGTACGTACATAATTATGAGGTAATGTCTATTAATTCGTATTTATACCATATGGTACTCAAAACAAACAATGATAGAGTCCTCTTGCCGGTGAGGAAGCAACCTCACGACAATGTTGAATGATTCTTGGGTTGTTGAAAAATACTTATATTAACCAACAATTAGTGTATGTAGACAAAAAAGTATGACCTAGACATTCAATTCTTCTTCTTACATAGTCATTGACCCTTCTTTTTAAGTCATTGTCTTCAAGAATAATCCAAACCAAAACCCACCTCATTACACATACATACTTGTTTCTTTCACTCATTTTCCCTCACTCTTTGTTTCCTTCCTAATCATGGCCGCTAATACCATTCACTTGTTATTAGTATTATCTTTGGTAGCACTATACTTATCATCCCGAGTATTTGTCATGGCGGAAGATACATGCCCTTATCCATGTAACCCGCCGCCGATAGCTGGGACTATAACACCACCAACCCCAACCACACAAACACCACCAACATACACCCTCCCACCCCCATCAGGCAATTTACCAAACTACCCTCCACCATATGGGAATTACCCAAACTACCCTCCTAGTGGTAGTGATGGTGGTGGTAGCTTGACCATGCCTCCACCTCCTGATGCTATACTCCCTTACTTTCCGTACTATTATAGGAACGGTGCACACCGACCGTCCGATCAATACTCAGCATCTTCATCTATGGCTTTAACTGCGGTTCAAAGATCAACGGTTCAGATTCTTCTGGCGTTAATTGTTGTTTTTGTTGTTATTTTTGTTTAATCCCCTGTTTTTATATTTAGTGGATAGGTACTAGATAATATCTTCACTATGTTACTCTTTTTGATGTTATATGATAAGGTCATATAAAGTTTGCTATTAAGAATAGAATAGACCCGATCTACAATAACTTATTGTAGACCCAACCTTCTAGTATACCATACGAATGTGATTATATCATACGAAATTTGATTATAAAATTACAAAAGTGATTATATCATCTTGAAACTATTATGTAAATGTATCACTCAAAAAGTGAATTTATCATTATAAAAAGTATCAAATAGTAAATTACATCATTCAAAAGATGATTTTTAAATTTTATCATCCTACAGATAATTATATAATCTCATTAAATAGTTTAATATGAGATCAAAATATGACTCACAAAAAAATAATTATATCATCTAAAAAAGTGATTATATCATCCAGAATGCGATTATATTATTTGAAAGTGTCAAATTTTGGGTTATTGTAGACCGGGTCCATACAAGACCAATTGAAAGTTTGCTCATATGATTGATATGAAAATTAGGTGTTGCTATTTTGTATTGGTATTTTATTTCGTCTTCATTTTTTATTTATTTATTTTAATTTTACTCTGTTATGTTTTATTTTATACATAGAAATAGGGTTGTTTATTTTAATATATTTTTTTCCATAGAACATTAATGAAATTTGATATTGCTAGAGTTTTTGCTCAGTTGTACAATTGAAGTGTTCATTCAAAATTTGTGCATCATCTCTCTTCTTGTGTATAAACAAATACGGAGTATGGTTTAAAAAAAAAAAAAAAAAAAACAAATACAGAGTATACCTAAAGTTGTGCATAACGCAGCAAGGTTGTAGAATCGAATTATACTCGGGTCACCTGGCACTTTGAAATGAGAATTTCCTAATTGTTTCCCCTATTTTAAGATAATCTCGTTTGCTAATTTGGATCAAATGAACCAATGTGTACTTCCAAATGATACTCTGGGCGCCTGTTACTTTGAAATGAGTATTTTCTAATAGTTTCCCCTATTTTTAAGAGAATCTCGTTTGCTAACTTGGATCGAATTGACCAATGTATACTTTCGGGTTCCAACCTACCAAAAAAAAAAAAAAAAAAAAAAAACCAACGTAGGTGCCTCTTTTGCATTCATAGGTTACTATGTAATCTGTATAATTTAATTGTCTTAGAAAATTCAAATTATATACATACAAGCTTAAAAATTGGAACCGAATTTTAAATTAGACATACTTTATTCTTTAAGCTATTATTGCAATATATTGTTTTTCATTCCGTTTACACAAATTCTAATAAGGTAGACTTTCATTACATCATTGTAAGATGGGTTAAAAGTTACCATTGTTCTAACATAAATTTTACCCCTAAAACACACTTATAGTGTATTAGAGTAATCATATTAGCTTTATTTGCATGTATTCATTAGAAATTACATATTAAAATCAATCAAATTCAATACTTATCTGATTAAGGGGGATAGTTATCTTTAAATTGATCATCTTATAATAAAATTAACGCAAGTCTGCCTTATTGTAGACACCCAATTGTGTAACGCAAGTCTGCCTTATTGTAGACACCCAAATGTGTCTCCCCAAAATCAAACCCAATGATGAATATTTTTCATGTCATTTGATTATCGAATGAAGTGAAAGTGTGAAAAGTCTAGTAATGTGGATGTTTTTATTAAAATATCTTTCTTTCTGTTTTTGAAAATTTTCTTCTTTCACTCTATTTATGAAAATAGTCACTCCAATTTAGCTTGGTCCATGATAAGGGTCCAATAATGGTATAGTTGGACGGGGCTTGAAAAGATCTTTCCAACGATATATTATAAGTCCAATTCCGATGAATGATGAGAAAGTAGTTATGGCCAAAATACTAAACTGAGCCCAAATCGGATTTTACCTATGACCCAATGATCATGTCGATGGTCCAAAGGTTTAATCCTATTCCTAAACTAATTAGGATTAATTAGAAGCTTCTATGAGTTTCTAAAAGATCTTAATTATCCTTTTTGAAAAGTAAAGTTAAAGAATTTGAAATTGAACAAAACTTTCCTTTTTTCAAGTCCTAATTTTATTCGAATTTGAAGATGTTCAAAGACACTCAGATATTATTTTTGTGCCTCATAATATTTATCTAAATATTATATGGTTGGATAGATCTTGAAATTATCTTTCCAATGATATATTTTAATATTAATTCCGAGCTATAACAGAAAAGATATGAAAGGAATACGAAACTCTATCCAAATCTGACACCCTTCAACTATTTAGGCCATATCTTTTTATCTACAAAATATTCTAATCTAATTCTAATTGGGATGGAAATTATACTTCAATAGCTTTCCAACGACAAAATTATATGACTTATTTGGACTTATAGATCAAAAGATATGATAAAAACAAAATCCGCAAAAAACTGTCCCAGCGCCAAACGACAGGCCTGTCGCCTGGCGCTAATACCTATCGCTTGGTGCTGCTCCTGTCTTCTGGCGCTTACTCCTGTCGTTGGCGACAGGAGGTCTTTTATTTCGAATGGGACTCGAACTCTTTTCTATCGTTTCCGGACTATTTTTCCAACGACAGGAGGTCTTTTATTCCAAATGGGACTCGAACTCTTTTCTACCGTTTCCGGACTATTTTTCTATAAATAGGGGTCGTATTTCCCCCTTTTTAATCATTTACAACGATCATATCTCTATTCTCTCTCTAAAATCTTTAAGCTTTCTGTGTCTCTATTCTTTTTCTAAACCTTCCCTTTTATAAAATTCCACATACATTAGTTCTAGTCACACCTAGCCAAGTTCGAAGTTCCCTTCACCCTAGACGTGAAAAGTTTAATATTTCTTAGGGTTTGGTCCCAAATCTCTATTTCAATTATTTTAATTGTTTGATTTTATATTTTCCTTGAAGTTACTAACGCGTGTATTTTGTTATTAGAAAGTGGTACAAGACATCGAAGTAAGTAATTTAATTGCTTTATTGATATTTTGATGTAGAAATCATGCTTGGATTATTTTGTTGATTCATAGTGTCATGTTAGGATGTTTTGATATGATCTTCCTAGTATCATGTTTAGGGTATTAACTAATATTTATGATATTATTATGATGCTTCCTATTTCTTAACATCATGTTACTATCATGTTAGGGCTAATTGATCTTTAATGTTTAGTGACATGATAGGGTTTGTTATAAATCTTGTTAGTATCATGCCTAGGATCTTACTGTTAATATTATGTTTTATTATTAACATGATGATGATTATTTATTATTATGTTGTTTGATATTATTATTTTTATTGCTTGATCACATCTTTTATGCATGTTTAAATGGAATTTGTACTTGTAATCATGTTTAATAAGATAATTAATAATCTTGTTAGGTTAATATGATTATAATTCAAGTGATCGCCAATAATATATTTATTTGTGCGTTAATATTCAACCAACATAGATTAAACAAGTTTAGGGTTAATATATTGATTGTATGTTAGTCAGAAAGCGCACATGAATCCGAGAAGTAGAGGCCTATTTTTAAGGCAAGTTCAATCTCTTTTAGGTTGGATTTGTACCTTCATCCCTGAAATTCCAGTCATGGTTCCAAACTTTTTGGAGTTAACGATCTCCTAGATCGTTAAGGGGTGTAACCTTCACCATGTGAATGGTTTACAAGTTCCTAAAACATGTTGGCGACTCTTTTACTGTAGCTTTCTTCCCTTTGGACGCCACCATGCTAAATTGTATAATCACAGTGGGGCTCAAGTGTGGGATGCTTGAAATATTACCTACACTTATACAATACTCTTTTTTTTTTTTTTTTTTTTGACAGCAAAAGAAAAGGGAAGCTATTCCCTAAACTTTGTAAAATTAACAGAAACACAGTGAAAATAAGGTAAAAGGTCATTAATCTTGTTCTTTAGCATCCTATCTCCTTGTATGCTAGTGTAGTCACTTTGCATCCACTTGAAAATTCTCTTATCTGTAGCCTCAATCTTCAAATGCCATAGATGTAATCTATGTGCCTCTTGTAGTCCTTAGAGTACCAAATTCAGAATATCAGCTTCACAATTCTGTTGATGCTGCTGATCCTCCCCTTGCTTCAAAGTAACACCTGCATGCAGACTTCAATAACCAATGCCATCTACCTTTCTTCCCTCTCTTTTTGTTATGAAATATTCCTAAGCTCACTGGTTTGCAAATGCTAGTCCCTGTAACCAATTGAATGCTATCAACTTGTTGTTCACTCTCACTAAGGCTTAAGTCCTACTCTTTACCAAAACCAGGAGGGCCAGACTAAGTGCTAGCGGAGCTTGTCATAACTTCAAGTTTTGACTCCTCTTTCTTGCTGTTAGAAGTGATCACTCTTCTTTCCATAATAGTGATTGTTGTCCCTGGGTTCGGGTTTATGTTATAAAAATTTTGTTGTTTCTAGCTTCCAAAATGCAATCAAGAGCTTCTAAGAAGAGTTGATAGCCCTCACTCATCTCTCTATCCTTGTCACTTAATATTCTCATCCAATTATAGATCCACTCAGCTAGAGGAATATTTCCTTGTTGGCTGACATTAATTCCCAACCTACAGCCCTTCCATATATGGCTGGCAAAGGTGCAGTCCCTGAATAAATGTTCCAAAGTTTCTAGGTGGCAGCTGCTTGGGGAATCTTCACTAGAGCATAAACTACAATGGTGGTTCACTCCCAATCCTCTTCTTTTCCTCTCACTGCCCATAGAAAGCGCACCCTGCAAAATTTTCCACAAAAAAATCTTTTGTTTTGGACTTCCTTTGTCATTCCAATATTGTTTCCAATTTATGTTGTGCCTCACATGCATTCTTGTTTGAGTTCATGTCATGAAGATGTTTTCCTTCATAGAGGGCTCTATAACCACTCCTAACCAAATATTCCCACTTTTATCACCTTTCCATATGATCAAGTCCTCGTATCCTGCATCCATAGGTCTGATTGTGGAGATTTTCCTAACTGAATCATCAGTAAACCATTCTCCGCAAGCTTCCTAATCCCAGTCCCCATTTTCCTTTCGAAGCTTGGCAACACTACTGTTGTTGGAGCAGCCTTAAAACTTCCGTTCCGGAGGTGCACCATAGACCCAGGGATGGTGAATTTTTGCATAGCACCCATCACCTATGGACCAAGCACCTCCTTGTTTTAGCACTAGCAGACCCCATTTAATACCATTCCAGCCCCACGAGCCTAAGCTTTTCCTACTCCAAGATTCTTCAAAAAGGGAGAGCCTGTCAATTCCATATTTAGCTCTAAAAACTTGGCTAATTAAGGAATCCCTTTCATGGATTATGCGCCATCCTTGCTAGGCAAGGAGATCTTGGCTGGAAAACCGAGCATCAAGGATGCCTAAACCCCCATTCTCCTTAATCTAGTGAGATGTGACCAACCTTTCCAGTACACACCCTTGCCACTCTTGTTTCCTAGCCACTAGAACCTTGCGACAATGCTTTAATACGTTTTAAGATTGTTACAGGGCACTTAAAGACTGAAAGCACATAAGTCCCCAAATTAGAAAGCACTTACTTTATTAGTGTTAATCTGCCAGCATGAGATAAAAAAAAATGAGTTCCATGCTGTTAATCTTTCCTTCATCTTATCCACCAATTTGCCAAAAATTTGCTGCTTTGAGGATCCAAAATCCACAGGTATACCCAAATAAGTCCCAAAATTTCTGCTTCTTGAGATGCCTAGAACATCACTATGCTTATTTATCTCCTCCTCACTGGAATTAAGACTCGCCAATAATACTGACTTCTCTGTGCTTATCACCCGTCCAGAAGCCCTACAGTATATGTCAAGTACCTTTTTTTAAGGTAACCACATTACTTTCTTTCCCTTGTAAGAAGAAAGCCGAGTCATCAGCAAAAAATAGGTGACTTATTTTAGGAGCTCGATGAGCCACATTAATCCCAACTATATCACCTTTGTATTCTTCTTCTCTAATGAGCTCCGAGAGACTTTCCATGCATAAAATAAAAAGGTACGGGGAAAGGGGGTTACCTTGTCGAAGGCCATATTTTGGTGAGAATTTTTCCTGAGGGGAACCATCTATAAATCTATACTATATACTAAAGTAATCACTGAATGGGATACTTGGCATAATTTTAAGAAAAAAATTTCCCTTCAAAATTCTTTTTTTTTACAAAAAATTCTATTAAAAAATATTAAAATTTTTTAATAAATTTTATTTATATATATTTGTAACACAGAAGAATTTAAAGGATATACATTAATAAATTTTTAAAAAATAGTTACATAAGTTATTTAAGTTAATTATCTCTATATCGATTGACTATTATTATTAATAAATTATACTATATAAATCCGTGCATTGCATGGGACCAAAACTAGTATAACTAAAGAAATAACTGCTGATATCATCATTTACAAGTGTCAACTTCTCATACAAAATTTTACCTCCAAAATTTTGGTAACATGATCTTTTTTTTTTCAAAATTAAAAAAATGTTTGGAATTAGTATATTAATTGCACATTTCCTAAAATATTTTATGCTAAAATTGACTAACTACACAATTTTTTCATGTATTAAAATTAAAAGTTAGTGGCTGGAATATTTCATTTTTCTAGAAACATTTTATCTCCTCCTACTTTATACATTTATAGTGTTGTTTTTGGTGTTTCCATTCCTTATTAGTTCTTAAAAAAATTAATGAAAGATAAAACAGCGAATTCATGCTAACATCTTATAAATAAGTTTTAAACTTTATTTAAATTACGAAGCATATAATATAATATGTGATTATAATACTCTATATTTAACATCATTTTGTTATAGCTCAATTTCATCTAATAAGAAGACACACGATTCATTAGTGTTTTTCTTAAAAATATGTCTTACATACAAATAAATAAGGAAAAAAAATATTAAATCGTGCATTGCACGAGAGTAACCTAGTCTATAAATAAACTAAAGTAGGAACCGCTGATGTCATTTTTCCCCCAAACCTGTACACGTGTCGACTTATTATGAAAAATTTTCCCGCCCAATTGTATGACTTATTTTAGAAAAAAATAATTTAAAAAAAATTATCATTTAAAGTTACAGCAGTAAACTATTATTTCCTAAAATAATGGGATTTGAAATTATGAATTAGTATAGTTGTTATTGTATTAATCCCAAATTAGTATAAATTTTACATAAATCAATAATTTAAATTACAAGTAATAAAATAAATTGACTAATATTTTCCTAAAAGCTAGGGATATAAACGGATAGTTGTTGATTAATCATATTGCTGGAGTTGCTTCCTAATACAAGAATTTTGATTTTTTTTTCCTTTTCGAATCAGAATATTTTCTTAATACAAAATTTTGTTTTTGTGTGTGTGAGTGTTTTTTTAGAAATCATCCACCTTAATATTTTGACATACTATTGAACATGTTGTTGATAATATTTTTTTTTTTCCTTTCAAAGATTGATAGATTGAACTTTGTAGTATTTTTCTGTATTTGATAATTTGGGTGTTGTTTCATTTATTTCTAAGTTGGCCACTACAGGTCAATTATGTTGAAAGAGTTGATTGTATTATTAGTAATATATTACTTAACAACATAGGCTTATGATTTTATCTATGGCAAAAATGTGGAAATGTAAGAGTAAAATTAACATTAATTATCCGATTGATATGTGATTTAATTTTGTCATGCATTACAAACTTAATACGAAGTACTATTTTAAGTAATATATTAATTAGTTATCTAACGTCGCCTCACTCGAGAAGATTATTTGTAGAGTATATGCGAGTTCAACACTACGGAGTATAATTTTATTTGTCAAAATTATGCATCGCACGGGGCTAATCTAGTTTATGATGGTAGAAAAGGACACCGTTTTAACACAATTCATAAAATAGTTTTCACCATCAAATCCGGTATACCAAACTTATATAGCACTTGTTCTGACTTATTGTTTTATTTATACTTCAACTCTGATCATACAAGACTAAAATTCCATCTATCTTGAATCATTTGCAAGTTGCAACACTTTTAACTAAAGAGATATAACCATAATTTCTTTAATATTCTTTTAATTAATTTGATATCACTTTACAGAATACTTTCTACCACATCAGTTTTAAAACCCATTACGAACCTCATCAAAAGTATATTGACAACTTTCTCATTAATTATATTTTATAAGATATCTCACTATAAATTATTCCCTTCTTTTTTAAATTATGTTTTCATTTGAAATCTTAACACCATCATTCAAGAATCTTTTAGTTTTTTTCCAATATATATGAAAAAATGTATTCAAGTGTCGTTTTGATGAATACATTTGGAATATAATGAGAGAAGTTAATGATTTAAAATATACATCCATAAACATGACAAAGAAAACTTAAAAGATCAAAGGAAGTACTACCTAATAAAATTTAAAGTTAGTTAAAATTTACACCCTCTGTTTTTTAGTACTTGCTCCATTTCTCTATGTGCAAAGTTTTAGGAGAAATTTGATAAAGTAATAAACTATAGAGTTAGTGGAGCAGGTGGAAGAATAAAATTTTTTAAAAAACAAAAGTAGTTGAGAGAATTGAAAAAAAGAGAATAAGAAATTAATAAAATATGATTTATGTTGGGTCTACTAGTGGAGAAAAATGTATTAAATATTGTATAAACTTTCCAAATAAGAAAATGGAGCAAGTATTTAAAAACGGTCATAAATGAAAAGTAGAGCAAATATTTAAAAACGGATGGAGTAGTGTCTAAAATCATAAGCCAAAAAAATTAAAAATTAAAAAAAAAAATTATAGTAATACTCTATTAAACTTGTTTCAATGTATGCATAATTTCATATACTAAAGACATTGACTTCTGAAGTAAGTGTGTGTTTTATTCACCTGATTTTTAATTTACTAAACTTATTATTATCTGAACTTTTCTAATCTTACCTTAACTTATATGAACTTATTAGACCTTATTGAAATTATTTTAGTTATAATTTGTATTTGAGTAACCCTTATTATAATAACTTATTGTTACTAAACTGAACTTATCTAAACTTATTACTCTTGAAAATAGGCTGAAATAAGGGAAAACAAGGTGAACAAAACAGACCCTAATAATAATTATGCTGATTATGCATAAAAGTTAAAACCTTGCAGTTACCACTGTCAAAACGGTTTGACAGTTCGCCTTTTTAGTTCGGTTAGAAATTTGTTAGGGTAAAAAAACGGGTTAGTTTGAAATCAGTTTAATTGGCCGACGAGTTTGTTTCAGATTGGTTAAAATTATAATCGGTTTGGTTCGGTTTCAGTATATTTTTGGTCGGTTTCAATTTGGTTCAGTTTGTAAACGGTTTCGGTGGAAATAGGTTGCGATTTGTAAATGGTTCGGTGTAAACGGTTTTTAACTAGGTTCAAATAGTTTTTGGTTAGAAACGGGTCGGGTTAACAATGGTTCAAATTTTTTTGGTTTGGTTTTATTTTACATTGGTTAATAAATGGTTCGGTTCATTAACGAGTTTGGTTTTTATACGGTTTAATATTTATTTGGATCGATTCGGTTTCGGGTTTACTAAAATACGATTCAGGTTGGTTTTCAGTTTTGAATCAGTTCGGTCCCAATTTGTTTTTTTTTTTTTTGTTTTTTTTTGACAAGGGATAAAAGAAAGAAAAGAAACCTAATACATATTACTACTAAAGCAGATAAAAAGAACTGCAGCCTCTCCTGCAATTTGGTGTGCCCTGTGAACTCGATGTCTGTCTGCCTTGTAAATACCACAATTATGAAAGGTGGATCCGAGACGTTGTATCCGTTGTACAAGCCATAGATAGGATATGTCCCCCTTACCATCGCCTCGCAGAAGAGAGACAAGATTGTAAGAATCTGTAAAAAGCAGAGGCGACTGGACGTGATGTTTCGAAGCCCAATGTAGGGCATAGAAACAAGCTAAGGCTTCCGAATGGAGAGGTGAACTACAAAGTCCGAAATTGCTCCCTCCAATAATCCTATCATCAAGAGGATCAACATTATCAAGGCACCACCCCATTCCTGCGTGTCTTGTATCAGTGTACCAAGCTCCATTAATCTGGATCTGAACCAAGTTAGAGCCTGTACGAGATCTCCCCAGATGGGCGACATGAAATCCTGGCGGGGGCAAACCCCCTTGAATAGAAGAAGAGGGGGAAACTTGCACAACATCATCTGTATCCATAAAAATAGTGTGAGATTGTAGGATATTCAAGATGTGCAATTCAACAGGTTGCGATATAGGCGTATTAGGATTGAACACCCTGTTATTCCTAAATAACCAAAGCCCCCAAAGAGTGCCAACAAAGGTGCTGATGTTAGAACTCGAAATTCCATCCTGACTAATGAAAAGTCAGATATAATCATGGATCCAATCTGAGAGAGAAAGGTGTCCATGTAGTTGTGAGTGGATGTCCAACTTCCACCCCTCCATGTTGCCCTTGCAATTTTGCAATCCCTAAACAAATGATTAAAATCCTCAATGTGTGTGCTGTAGAGGTCACATGTCACATCCTGAATTGGGACTCCCCGGTGGTGGAGCTCGCTTTTCACCGCCAACCCGCCGTGGAGTAACTTCCATAAGAAGAGTTTCCACTTCGGTTGTAAATGAAGGGACCAAAGGGTTTTCCAAAAAGGATTAACAAGTTGAGGAGCATCCTGTTGTATGAGGAATGCGTAACCCGTCTTGACCGAATAATTCCCAGAGATTGTGCGCTCCCAGTACTGGAAGTCAGCTTCATTTACCTGAGGCGCTTCCATAGAAAGAATTGTAGAAGCATCAAAGGGTGTGAAACACTGTTGAACCTTATCAACATCCCAGGATAAAGTCTGCGGGTGAATGAAGTAATTGACCGTCCAATCTGTCGCCATAACCAGAAGGATACCAGGTTTGAATTCCGGAATAGTGCCATTGACCCAGTTAGCTTGACCTGCAAGTATGGAGTGGCCATCACTAAATTTCCAGCTGCACCCTTTGGAGAGCATTGCATCCGCTCGAAGAAGACCACGAAGGCCGTAAGAGCTTCGACTAGAATAACGTCGAGTAGGAGGAGAAGTACGAGAAAGGAAATGAGCACGGGCTGTAAAGACTCTGGATATGAGCAGCTGGGGGTTGTGAACTATTCTCCAAACTTGCTTCATAAGAATAGATTTATTTAAAGTCGAGATACAGCGAATACCCAGTCTCCCCATACCCCTGGGAAGATGCATCTCCTGTTTACCAACCCAGTGCATACCCTGACTTCCAGAATGAGACCAGAAGAATTTTAACAACATGGAGTCAATTTTCCCTGCTACTGAAGCCGGTATCTCAAAGCAATAAAGAAGATGAGAAGCCATAGCCACTAGGATGGAGTTAATGAAAATTAACTTTTGAGACTGAGAAAGACGGGCAGCATTGAGCGTCGTAATACGGGCCACTATTTTATCGATTAGAAACTGGAAACAATCCTTTTTCTTCCCCACAAAGTCAATAGGAGATCCAAGATGACGGTCAAACACCTTGTGTCATCCTTAGGATAGCCTTGAACCCGGATTGAGCTGGCAAAGGAGTGTTAGGGTTGAACTTATTTAATGACTTGTGGAGGTTAAAGACAACGTACACAAATATTTTCTTGTTCAAGCTAGAATTTTAGAGTTTCTTTTTCAATTGATAATTTGATCAATAATATTTTTTTATTAATAGTTTTTGTATTGACTTTAATTTGTTTTTGAGAGATCAAAGCAGGGATGACATTGGGGCGGGTCGGATGCAGATGATGGTACCTCTATACCCATACCCGCCTAAAAATCTTATACCCATCCCCGTCCCACCACCTGTGGCAGGTACAATATCCACATCCATAGCCGCCCCACCGGGTACAAGATAGGATCCATCCCCGCCCCATCACTCACTAGGATATTCATACCCACCTCATACCCGCCCTAAAATAGTCCCAAACCCTTTGCCATGATGCTCTACTGTATCACATTAATGGCAATTATATTAAATTAATTAGGTTAAGAAAATTGGACTTTCACTATTCAAGTTTATTAGGTTTTAGGGGGTATCAAGTTTCATAAATTCTCAAATCTTCTATAAGAAATATGGTGCGGGTATAAGGTGGGTACGGGGCGGGGCGGATATGTGGCGGGTCTACTCTAAAATCCATACCCGCCCCATCACCCATGGCGGGTACACATTTTATACCCATCCCCGCCCCATCACCCGCCAAACCTCCCTCCATTCCCGCTCCACTTGGGCGGGGATGGGGCGGGTCTCCCATTTAACCCGACCCACTGCCATCCCTAGATCAAAGTATGCAATGTCATTTCAAAAATTTTGGAGAATTAAAATAATACATCATAAGAATTTGACTAGGCCAACTTTGGTACAATATAATTCTGGAAAAAAAATATGAATCACTTTGATGATGTCATTTAAAGAGAAGACAAATATAATTTTTGCTTAATCCATAATTACATAAAAAAAAGTTAGAGAAAACAATAATGTACTCCATCAATAAACATGTATGCTTAATTTGAATTCATTATTTAAATTACTTTTAACGTAATTTTAACCTTCCCTTTGTAGTAAGCGGTTTGTAAACGACTCGGTTCATAAACGATTCGATTTGTAAGTGGTTTGGTTTATAAACGATTCGGTACAAACGGGTTGCAGTTTGTTAACGATTTTAAACCCGGTTCAAACAGTTTTGGATTGGAAACGGTTTCGGATTAGAAATGGATTGATTCTTTTTCGGTTTGGTTTTATATCAGTTTGGTGTCGAACTAATTCAGTTCGTTAACAGGTGTGGTTCTTATACAATTTAATATTATTCGGATCGATGGGTTCACTAAAATACGATACGGATCGATTTTCGATTTAAAAAAATTGGCTTTTAATCGGTTTGGTTCTCATTTGGAACGGTTGATTTTAGGCGGTAAAACAGTTTTGGTTTGAAATAAATTATTGCTAGTTGCACTAAGTAACTTGTTGAAGTACCTTTTATAGGATTGGAAAATTAATGTGAAAGTCCCATGACACTGCCAAAAGTTTAAGGTTGTTACCGAGAATAATTGAGTAGTAGTTTAATACGAGTAGTCAAATAAAATAATAGTGTGGAAAGGGGCAAAATAAATTGTAATGAGATTTGCATGAGACAAATTGAGAGAGAACTTTTGAAGGGCCCAAGGAGTTTTTTTGGGGGGTCTATATGCGTCTTTTTGCGACGAATCATAGACTTGTTTATTTTACTAAAGTTCCTTAGTTACTCTATTGAAGGCTTCATTACCCATGTTAATCCCAAAATGATCAAAGATTCCAAGACAATTATGCGAACACCCCCGCCGGATTCAAAAACTATTCCCCTTAATATGAATTAATTAATTGATACTATATTTTACAATACTCAATGCATCTAGAGCTGACAAAAACTAACCCGATCCGAGATATCGACCTGAACCCGATTATTAACCGCTCTGTTTGAACCTGAAAAAATGGTGACCCGAAATCGATCTGACTTGATCTGAAACCAACCCTAAACCCGAGTTAACCCAAGTATTTGAGACCCGAACATGAACCCACCTGGAGATGACCCGACTCGAATATAACTCGTAAATTATTGACCTGAACCGAACCGACCTAAATAGAAATCGACCCAAACTCGTTTTTAACCTGCCAAAACCCGAATTTAACCCAACCTAAATTCAACACGACCTGTTCCTAACCCGACCCGAATTTAACCCGGCTTGTTAGTGACCTGACTCGAAATTCAACCCGATCTGTTACAAACCCGACCTGAAATTAACACTCTGTTATTGACCTGATTCGAAATCAACTTGACTTATTATATTATACATCTTTATTATTGGAGATATTGACTAGCTAAATAAAGATATATGCTATATACATAGTAATCTACTTGTAAAGTCATAAACTCATAACTATGTAAGGCTAAAACTACTCTATGTTAATATTGAAAGTATTTTGTCTTTACTTGAACCGAAATCGCAAATTATTGACTTGAATCGAACCTAATTTGAACCCAAGAATGACCCGACCAAAATATAACCCGCAAATTATTAACTTGAACCGAACCCGATTTAAACTCGAGAATGACCCGACTTGATTATAACTCACAAATTATTGACTTGAACCGAATCCAACTCAAACCCTAGAATGACCCTAACCCGGCCCATTTTAACCCGACATAATATTTACCGACCTGAATGTAACACGACATGTTATTAACCCGACCCAAATTCGACCCAAACCCGATAAGATGTATGATCCGACATGACCCGACTCAAGCATGATCCAACCCAAACCCGACCCGCATAGTTTATGATATTAACCCGAATTAACTCGATCCGAGTTGACCCGACCCACACTTACCCGACCCAAACCGGACCCGTTTACCCAAAATTACAGCTTTATATAGATCCTTGATTAAAAAACATAGTCTCCTAAAATGTCAGTTTAAATATATTGACAGGATAAAGTCGTATCCCCAAATCAAAAGTAATACCTAAATCCTCTAACTAATGTAGATAGGGAAGTAGGGTGGAATCCACAGAGAAACGAGTCTTTCTATTCCTAATTAACTAATATAATCTAGATTATGAAGTAACCAATATAAATATTTGAATATGAAACTAAACTACGAAGATTAAGAATAGGGAGAAAACAATATATAAAAGGATCTAGGGCATAGGTTCACCAATAAGTAATATTCCAGGGTAGAATATAATAATCATTCATCAATGCATACATTAATCAGATCATAAAGGGCTTTCACTACGTATTACAATCACACAATTAATTTACCGGTATTAAATCTCATCTCTCGATTCTCGACTTAACCATTTATAAATTAACCTGCCTATTGAAACTAGACCTAAATATCAATTCTCATCTGTCGAATCTCGAATCAATATTGTCAAACTCATGCATAAAAGATCAGGCCTAATCTAGTCACGGAGCATTAAATCAATCAATAGGAAATTAATCTAGCATTGACAATTAATTAACAACAATAAATTACCCATTCATATTATTTATGGATCCCTACAAACCCTAGAAATAGAACTACTCACACATAATAAAAACTAAACTAATCAAAGCAATAAAACAAGACATGATCAAAGGAATAAAGTAAACAACTAAGATTAAGAGAAGAGAAATAGTTACCAAATAAATCTGGAATTAAGAATAGATTAAGAATAAAAGTATAAGAGAGAGAATTAATCTAAAAACTAAGTAGAGAGAGAAAACCTAAAAGAGAAGGTAATTAAGAGAGTAAAGAAGAGAGTAAAAAAGATACTAAAATCGTTTTACGGAGAAGTATTTATACTCCGTATGAATCCTAAACTAAAACAAACTTAAACGAAGAAATTAACCCCTAATAATTACACGCGCCCGATCGGGCGAGGCACCGCCCGATCGGGCCCGCCTTTTTCTATGCCCCTTGCTTGGCACGCCGCGCCCAATCAAGCTTACGCTCACCCGATTGGGCGCGCTTCCTCCTTGAGGCTGCTACTGTGCGCAACCGCCCGATTGGGCGTAAGCTTGCCCGATAGGGCCCGACTTCTTCTTCGAGGCTTGGATTTCGATTGGGCTCGATTTCTCGGCCCAATTTGGATTTCCTCATCTGGTCTTGATTAATTTATCAAATAGCCCCGGTATCACATACCGAGCCCTTAATCACCGGCTCTCACCGATCCTGGGCTTCAAGAGTGGTCGTGTCCTTCTAGCTTCCGTAGTTGATCCATGAAAACCCGGGAAAATTCTCCAAAAGTGCAATTTCTTGTAAAACTCAACTAAAACTACGAAAACACTAGAAAACACAAATTAGTAATAAAAGCGGCCCCGAAGAGCCAAAAACACTACTAATTATGACCACGGGACGGGGTAAATGACAGGGTAAAGTCGTATCCCCTAATCAAAAATAAATACCTAAATCACTAACTAAGGTAGATAGGAAAGTAGGGTCGATCTCCACAGGGAAACAAGTCTTTTTACTTCCAATTAATTAGTATAATCTAAATTATTTAAGTAACCAATATTTATAATTAAGTATGACACTAAACTACAAAGAATAAGAGTAGGGAGAAAACAATATATAAAGGGATCTAGGGTATAGGTTCACCAATAAATAATACTCCAGGGTAAAACATAGTAATCAATCATTGACATTGCATAAATAACATGATTAACAGGCTCTCGCAATTTATTAATCAACATAGATCTAACAGGCTCTCTCAATTTACTAGATCTAAGTCCTCATTGAAAATAGCCTTTAATATCAAATTAACATCTGCTCGATTCATCAATTTAATATTTCTATACTTTTACAAGCCGCAATTGTAAAACATTAAAACAATCCAATAAGAAATTATCATGCAATACAAATAATCAATAACAGTCAATCATCAATGCATCAGTTAACCAGATTGTAAAGGGCTCTCGCTACTTATTACAATCACACAATTAATTTATCGGTATTAAATCTCATCTCTCGAATCTTGACTTAACCATTTGTAAATTAACTTACCTATTGAAACTAGACCTAAACATTAATCCTCATCTCTCGATTCTTGAATCAATATTGTCAAACTCATGCATAAAAGATCGGCCTAATCTAGTCACAGAGCATTAAATCAATCAATAGGAAATTAATCTAGCATTGATAATCAATATAAATAATTTACCCCTTCATATTATTTATTAGATCCCCATAAACCCTAGAAATTAAACTACTCACACATATTAAAAACTAAACTAATCAAAATAATAAAATAACTCATGATCAAAGGAATAAAATAAATAACTAAGATTAAGGAAAGAGAAATCGTTACCAAAATAAATCTGGAATTAAAAGAAAGAATTAAGAACAAAGGTTTAGAGAGAGTTTAAGAGAGAGAAAACTAAGTAGAGAGAGAAAGTCTAAGAGAGAGGAGATAAGGGAAGAAGAGAAATGATAAAAAACGTATTACGGAGGAGTATTTATATTTCGTACAAAAATCCTACGCTAAAACAAATTAAAACTATGTTAATCATCTACTAAGAAAACACGCGCCAGATCGGGCGAAGGGCCGGCCGATCGGGCCCGCCTTTTTCACAACGCCTATACTAATGTGCCGCGCCCGATCGAGCCTACGCTCACCCGATCGGGCCCGGTCTTCTTCTTCGAGGCTTGGACTTTGATTGGGCTTGATTTCTCGGCCCAATCCATATTTCCTCCCGGGTCTCGAATACATGGTCCAAATGCCTCGTGATCCCAATTACCGAGCCCTTAATCACCGGCTCACACCGATCCTGGGCTTTAAAAGTGGTCGTGTCCTTCTAGCTTCCGTAGTCGATCCAATAAAGCCCGGGAAAATGCTCCAAGAGTGCAATTTCCTGTAAAATACAACTAAAACTACGAAAACACTAGAACACACAAATTAGTAATAAAAGTGGCATGAAGGAGCCAAAAACACTACTAATAACGACCAAGGGACGGGGGTAAAACACTATATAAAATGGACACATCAGTAAAACACTATATAAATTGGACATATCATATATACGAGTAATTCCTTATATATATATGAAAAAAAGATAGTCTCTAAAAAAGATAGTCTCCTAAAAAAGATAGTCTCTTAAAAGAAAGTCATTCAAGCATTAATCAATAATCAATCAATAACTCTATACTAAAAGACACACCAACAATGATAAGTGTCGTCTTCGGTTATGTCTTTAAGGGTTTTTTTTTAACACTAATTAAGTAAAGTTTTACCGAGGTAAAAAAAAAACTGACTAATAGGTTAATTGCCTTAATTGTTAAAAATTAATTATTGTCTAAATCTCTAGTTTTAGAAAGAATTAAAAAATCAATCACAACACTAGGAAAAACATCGTAGATTATATCATTAATAGGGTAGGCTTGGCTATAGCTAGAGGAGTAGGGGCCCAGATTGTATCTCGGCTTCCCACTAATTTATTGTAGGTTGTATGTTTTTTGTTTTTGAGATATAATAATAATAATAATAATAATAATAATAATAATAATAATAATAATAATAATAATAATAAAAGATTATTGTAAATAATTTTGCCAAGCTAATTCCCTTATAATCAATAACTACATACGAGTAATAAACATTAATCAGTATATTGATTGATTGCAAATAATTCTTTTCAATATTTGTATAAGATATTCGATAATCGTTTTTCAAAAAAAAAAAATCGATATTCAATTAGAGTTTATAACAAGAAAAGGTTGAATAAATAAATAGTACATTATTTGGAAAATATGGATTAATATTGTAAATGGCTTGATTTGAGATAAAATAATAGTGAATTCAAAGGGAATTGAAGTATTTCGCGAGATAGATATATAACTTTTAAAAAAAAATTAATTAAGAAGAAAATAACGGCACGACACTGAAATACATAAATATAATTATACGATCAAATTCATAAAAGCTAATTGGATCTTTGTAAAATAAATATTTTGGTAGTTTATTTCACAATATTATTAGACAATTTATTTACACTAATTTGTTTTTATAATAACTAAAATAGTGTAGAATTGCTAAATTGATCATAATACTATAAATTACCGTGCGTGGCAGGGGACCTAACCTAGTTATATAAAAATCAAAGTCCTTTTTTCCTTCAACAAAAATGTAACAGTTATAAAAAAAAGGTAGATCATGTTTGATGACTTAAATCAGCGAAAATAGTATAGCGGTGTAATCTGTAGCTGTTGGAACATGAACTAATAAGGTGAGCCTAGATAGGCATGATTATTTTCATCATGCTGTAAACTTCAATGGTGTATGTTGGTAAAAAAAAAATCCCTTTTGATTCCAATAGCAAAATAAAGAAGATGAAAAGGAAAAAAATTATTGATAGATCTCAATAATACAGTTGTGCCGCAGAACAAAATATGTTGCATTAGAAGCGAAATACGCCACCATTGGTACAGTTTTTCTGATGAAGCACACCCCCAATGTCACCTCATAATACTTCGTGTACCTGAACCAAAATAGTGGTATTACTTAAGAAATGTTTAGATCTCAAAGGGTTTATTAAATTTGTTTATGTGTTTAGGGTTTCATAGATAATAAAAATTGTATATCTCAATTTGGGGGTTAAAGAGGGTATATATATGAGTAAATAAGAAAAGGAAATAAAAAAAATATCTTGTCTCATACTCCAAGCGCACACAAGCAGCCGAGCTATTGCTCGAAGGATAGCATGGGCCTTGCCGCACACACACATGCACTCGAGCTATAGCTCACTTGCCTGAGAGCTTCGGTCTTGCCGCAATTTTTGTGTGCAACCGATTTATTGCTCTCTCACCTGCGAGCTATAGCTCATCCGCCTAATTTTCGTTTGATGTTACCAAGAGAGTGATAGCTTTGTAGGTAGCCCGATAATAACTTCTTTCAATTTGTATTAGTATTGTCATAAGTCCAACAATTCCCCACTAATGCAAACGGACTTGAGATCATGACATTTAAACAGCAAAATGAAAGGTTGGATACGTAAGCACTAGTATCCATAAGGTTTGAACTAATACCTTAGTGACACAGGTATTCAAAACCTTTCAAGTGAGTATCCAAAGGGTGAACTCTTAGGAATGAGGAAGGAACATGTATCACATACTTTACCTTTTGAGTTTGAGCAATTCCTCCACTCTTAGCCAACACATTAGGCTCTCATGAATACTTCATGAAGACAACACCACAATCTTATCTTGAAGGAGGCCACCCTTGGTATTCATGTAGGTGTTTCGTCTGTGAAATACTTACACATTCCCAACATATCTAGAGTCTTCCCCTACAAGATTAATACACATTCAAGCACCCTATTATAGACCCAAGACTCACTATGCATTAGAATAAGAACATTAAGAACGTAAAGTTCAACTCTATCAACTCAACAATGCACCCATCGATCCACTGTACTGCTTAATGAGCTCTTAGGCGAGATGCATTAATGGATAATCCTAACCTTAATTATTCTGTATCACTATCGCTCCCTACTCGAGTAATATCAAGGCTAGTGATTCTAAGTCATTTATGAATCACTATCATTTCCTACTCTCGAGCAACTTGGCTAGTAGTATTAAGAGCAAGCAACAACGCTCAACCTTGCACCTTTTGTGTCATTATCAATCCTACTCTAAGGGTTACTAGGCTGATAATAACTGGACAAATGACATTAAGAGCTATGCTAAACCTAACTGAATCTACCTAGTCAACAAACCATTCAGAATGAGTTATAGATTCACCATACATAAACGGTGTAAATCCAACAATGAGTCAACAAAAACAAGGCTCTAGACTCATTCAGAACAAAAGTTTAAATAAAATCACTTCAGTGTGTGCATGTAAATTGTCTCAATTGACCACCTAACTTGAGTTATGGACATCTTAAGAGCAATTAAGCTCAACCTGTTAACATCAAGCAACAAGTATACCACAACATGTCACAACCTTATAAATTAAAGGGTTATCATGCCAAATACCTTCAAAATGTACACTAATCATCTAAACTTTGTCACTGGAATAAAACACTACACTAGATCTTGAACACATCCCTTAGACAATCAATCTTTTACATGTGTTTCATCTATGTATAAGGACTTGCTTGATTCTTCTCAAATTTCACATACTCTAACATGAGTATCACCTCCACAAGATCTGTCTGATTCTGTCACTACATATATAGCTTCTGGCAACATACATAAAGACAATTATGAAAATTAATTTAAAGAGCATGAGGATCAACTTACCCCCAGAATGGACAAACTCCCAGAGATTAATTTTGCAATAATCAGCTTCTTGACACATGTCATCTATGCTTATGGACCTTGCTTCATACTGGATTGCGTATCACACTTTTTCTTTGCAACTTACTCGACACTAAGCACTACCCTACATTGTGTAAAAACACACCGATAGGGCACATCTAGTCATTATCGCTCATTCAATCATTGTCCCTTAGAACTTACTAGGATAAATACTTGAGAAACGCTTAACTTGACTTTATCCCTTTATTTTCAGAGCTCAAGCAATAATTGAGCAATTCTCTCTTTACAAATAGATTGAATGATAAATATCATATAAAAACAACTTTGCATCAAGAATACTTTGCTAATCATTTACCTTGCAAAAACATTAACACGTTTGAATAAAACATCAAGGGTCAATCATAAAATTAACTCTAGATTTAAGCATGATAAACAAAATTTACCAAAACATCAAAAAATTGAGATTAATGAGTACCTTTATCGGTTCATTGGCTTATTACCCAGAACTATACTGCTTATCTCATTTTCTCGTACTTGTTTCCCGGCTTTGAGACATACATACACCTCTATCTCAATGAACCTCATGCATATGAAGTTAACAACATATGATCATTTTAGCATATGAACACTATCAATGCAAAGCCAGATTAACATCACACATGCAACAAGAGGTTCAACATACATGCCAAGACAAACTTAATGTAACAAAGTTTAGGTACTTTCATCTAACCCCCACTCCTCATACATATCACAAAGGATATAACAACATGACAAAAATACCTCATCCTATAAGTTGTCACCTATGCATGCATTTTAAATACACACTCTTGATTTATATCAATCATGCTAGGAAGTTTAAGCAACCATCCTGCAAAACAAACAAGATTTAAAGAAAACAGGTGAGTTACAAAAATGGGTCAGCATCAAATTACTTATATAATAAATCGTTATATCATAACATTTTACATTTAGCCTCTTTCCAATCAAGTATATAAGGCTCAAAAGGAGCACACTCTCACATTTAACATGCTTCCTTCCACAACTAGTTAATAATTTCAAGGTTTATTTATATGGTTTAGGATTTTTCATCCACCACTACTTGAAAGCATACCACGCAACATTCTATCTACACCTTTTAATTAAGAAAGTAAAACTAAGACAGTACACAACTAGTTCAAGCTTTAAGCAAACACACCTTAGATGATGCACTAATAAACTTTACTATCTAGAAGAAAGCTTAGGAAGCAAGAACAAATTCTATCAATGAGAAAGACTAACATGTTGTAGGGAATATTTCAAGCATTACCCCAAACTTGAACCACACTGTGATCATACTCTTAAGTATGGTGTCGTCCAAAGGGAAGGAAGCTAGAGCAAAAGAGTCCCCAACAAGTTTTAGGAACTTGTAAACCGTTCACAGGGTGAAGGTTACACCCCTTAACGATCCAAGAGATAGTTAACTCCAATAGGTCTGGAACCAAGACTGGAAGTTCGGGGATGAAGGTACAAATCCAATCTAAAAGAGAAAGAACCTGCCCTAATAATAGGCCTCTACTTTATTCTAGTCGTATTCATGTGCGCTTTCTGACTAACATGCAATCAATAGGTTTACCTTAAACCCGTTTAATCTATGTTGGTTGAATATTAATGCACAACAAAACTATTATTGGCGATCAATTGAATTATAATCATATTAACCCTAAACAAGATTATTAATTATCTTATTAAGCGTGATTACAAGTACTAATTCCCTTTAAAAGTGCATAAAAGGCGTGATCAAGCAATAATAATAATGTAATCAAGCAACATAATAATGATAGTAATAAATATAATTATAATCATAAAAATAATCATGTTAAAACATAATAGCAAGATCCTAGGCATGATACTAACAAGATTAATAACAAACCCTAGCATGTCACTAAACATCAAAGATCAAAACTTTAGCCCTAGCATGATACTAACATGCTATTAAGAAAGAAAATAGGAAGCATTCTTTTAATCATACTTGACATTAGAAATTTTTAGTTGTTACCCTAAACATGATACTAGGAAGCAATAAAACATCCTAACATGATACTAGGAATCAAAATAACAATCTAAACATGATTTCTACATCATAATATCAATAAAACAATTAAAGCACTTACTTGGATGTCTCGTACCTCTTTCTAATAACAAAATACACGAGTTAGTAACTTCAAGGAAAATACAAAATCAAAGAATTAAATTAAATAATTGAAAGAAAGATTTAATAAAGTTTAGCCTAGATTTGGGACCAAACCCTCAGAAATATCAAACCTTTCACGTCTAGGGTGAAGGCAATTCGAATTTGGCTAGGTGTGTCTAGATCTTGTGAATGTGGAATTTTGTTTGTAAAAAGTTGGTTTAGAAAGAGAGAGATAATAAAATATTAAGAATTTCTTGATGAGAGTTGATGATTCAAAACAGAGGTCTAAGGACGTTATTTATAACGAAAACAGTCCGGATATGATAAAAAAAGAATCAGAGTTTGCAATGGAATAAAACACACCCCTGTCGCCGCGCGACAGGGTCTGTCGCTAGGCGACAACCCGGAGTTCGGCACTGCAGGCGATTTTCCACACGTTTTCTATTTTTTGATAGAATCAAGCGTAAAATTCCGTACGAGGGGTAAAATCATAATATCATTTAAAACACTTCTTTTATTCCAAGTAGAACTCATAAAACTTAATTATCAATCCTAATCACATTAGGATTCAAAAGAACCTTATAGGAGACTATAATCAATCCTAATTGCATTAGGAATGATAATTCATAATAGGCCCTCCTCTAGATCATTGGGCCGCATATAAAGATCAAACCGGACCCATTTTAGTAATTTGGCCATAACTTATTCATTATTCATCGGAGTTGGGCTTATAATATATCGTTGGAAAGCTCTTTTCGAGCCCAATCCAACTACACTATTATTGGACCCTTGTCATGGACCAAAATAAATTGGATTGGATATTTTCATAAAATAAAATAGGTTTTCGAAAACAGAAAGAGAGAATTTTAATTAAAACTAACCGCAACAGTAGACTTTCCACACTTTCACTTCATTCGATTATGATTCAACGTGAAAGGTATTCATCACTAGGTTTGGTTTTTGGGGAGACACAAATGGATGTCTACACATGTCATATCATAGAAAAACATATATTTGAGACATTTCATTGGATTCAACATATCAAAGTCATAAATGATAAACGTAGAAGATATTTAACATACACATCACCCGCCCTCCCACAAGCTTTCATGCTTTACGTGAGTCACATTGTAAGCGTTGTTCGAAGTGCACCTACGTTAAAGCATGTGTGAATATGCTTGGCACTCATAGGAAGTGGGAATCCACATAATACGCTTAGGGACAAGGAAAGTAGGGAGCCACCAATAAGTTTTTAAGGAACTTGTAAACCGTTCACGGATCATAAAAGGCAACCACGAAAAAAGGGACAACGATAGGCAACAACAATTGACCCGTGAAGGCTACACCCCATTCATAATCCATGAGATTACTAACTCCATATGGTTCGGAACCACGAAATGAGGATCGGGGATGATGGTACGAAGTGAATTATGGAGTCACATTCGCCTGTAATTTCTTCTACTCGATTCTTATGATGAAAAGTGATTCCTGCGATCTCAAAGGCATACAAAAAAATATATTCAATTCGCTCCGAACTATTATTATGCTAAATTGGTTGAATATTAATGCAACACATTATTCTAAAATATCTGTGATCACTTGAATTAATAACAAGATTAAAAAGGAACCTAAATCGGTCGTCCAAATTATCTTATTAGGCGTGATTTTCAATTACATATTCCCTTTAAACATGCAATATGGTGATCATATATAATTATAGAATAAACATTAATATTGGAAGCAATTTAACAATAAATTGTTAGTCAAATCAAATTTAAAATAACCTAATCATGATACGAGCAATATTAAAATAATATTAGTAATTAAATTAATTAATTAATCACATTCCGCGCGTTCCTTTAAATTGCTACATCATGAATAAATTGTTAGTAACTTCAATAAAAAAATATAAATCAAATGGAAATTAAATTAAATTAAATAAATGTAGAGTTGATTTGGTCCAAACCCTCAGCTAATTATACCTTTCACGCCTTGGTTTAAGGACGGAACCTCAGGTTATGTATGGAATCCTTGGAGTGCTTAAGAGAAGAATGGTGTAATTAAGAATATAAGTTTAAGGCTTAAAATATGAGAGAGAGAGAAGAGAATGATTTTTGGTATAAAAGAGAAAGAGAGAAGTATTTGATGATCAAGCTTGTTGTTGATTGAAAAAGGGGAGATATGACCTTTATTTATAATGAAAAACGAAGGCTTGAAGAATCAAGATAAGATCCGAATTAAATCGGAATAAAACTCGATAGACTGTAGTTTTTGCGGGTTTTGTTTTTATCTTATCTTTTGACCCAGAAATTGGAATAAGATAAATAAGATATCATTGTAAAAAAAAAGATATGGTCGAAATAGTGAGACGGTGTTAGTTTTGGATAGAGTTTGATATTTCAATCATATCTTTTCCGTTATAGCTCGGAATCGATATTATAATATATCATTGGAAAGATAATTTCAAGGGCTATCCAACCATCTAAGATTTGGATAAAAACTATGAGGCACAAAATAATATTTGTCTATCTTTGAACGTCTTTCAATTCGAATAGAATTAGGACTTTCAAAAAAAGAAGTTTTATTCAATTTCAAACTCTTTAATCTTATCTTTTTAAAAAGGATAATTAAGATATTTTAGAAACTTATAGAAGCTTCCAATTACTCCTAATTGTTTTAGGAATGGGATTAAATCATTTGGACCCTCTACATGATCATTGGGTCGTAGGTAAGGTGGGCGGCTTAGGTTAGGTTTGAATTTAGTTTAGTATTTTGGTCATAACTTATTCGTTATAACTTGGATTTGGGCTTATAATATATCGTTGGAAAGCTCTTTTCAAGACCCATCCAAATATTTAATCATCGGACCCAGATTATGGACCAAAATAAACTGGAATAAACGTATTTATAGGAAGGATACGAAATGAATGATTTTAAAGGACACGAAATGAATTATTTTGGGTTTAAAGGCTCAAAAAGAGGAAAATAAGTGAAGGTTTGGGAAAATTGGCTAGGAATTGGGTTGATTTAAGAAATAGAAATATGTATTTAAGAACTCCAAGATTAAATACTCAACCCGACCAATAATGGCGGTGAAAGGTTGTTGATCATCGGGTTTGGTTTTGGGAGACATTTTTAGGTGTCTACAGAAGGCCCCACTGTGACTGAGTTTGTAGGAATGTTAGTTTTGAAAATGATAGTCAAAGTATTCGATAGGGACGGAGAATTGTTTAAAACGTTCTGCGATCCTAAATCACTCTGTATACGCCGATACTTGCAAAAAAGTGTTAGTTCTGCAGATAAAAGAGTAAAGGGATAGAACTCTTATCTAACACTAGTGTATCGGTGAAAAATGAGTTTGGTAGTTTCCTATGCTTGAAAGAATCCACCGGATGACGTTTGTTGAAATGTTTTCCATGCCTGAGGAAAGTCGACTAATGAGTTTGGTAGCTTTCTATGCTAGAAGAAATATACCAGATGATACTTTCCATGCTTGAGGAAAGTCGATAGATGAATTTGGTGGTTTTCTATGCTTGAAGAAATCCAATAGATAATACTTTCCATGCTTGAGGAAAGTCGACAGATGATTTTGGCTGGTTTCAATGCTCGAAGAAATCCACCAGTTGAGATACTTTCTATGCTTAAGGAAAGTCGACATATGATGTAATCGCTGTCTTCTTCGCTTTGAGAGATGACAACGACCGACAATTTTCCATGATTGAGGAAAAACTTGTCTAATAAGTTTGCAAGTCTCTGTGTATCGAGATCCTTGCGCCATGAAATGATGGTGGTTCGATTGTCCCCGAACGTGGGCTGTAGTTGGTTCGCTTGTTCCCGAACGTGGGTTGTAGATGGTCCGCTTGTCCCCGGACGTGGGCTGTAAATGGTTCGCTTGTCCCCGAACGTTGGCTGTAAATGGTTCGCTTATCCCCGAACGTGGGTCGTAGATAGTCCGCTTGTCCTCGGACGTGGGCTGCAATTGAAAAATGCAAAATAAAATTTTCCAAGGGACTCGTATAGACTATGATTGACTTGACCAAGCTTGTCTTGACATGACATGACATGTGTATAACTTGTGGTTGTGTGTGTATATGGTGTGTGTATGCAAACACAAGCAACAGAAAATGCAAAAGAAAAAATTTTCCGTCATTTTTGTCATGAGATGAGTGGAAGATACCGTGTTTCTCCCGAAAAAGAAAGACGTGAAAAAGGAAGTTTTGTTTTCGAACTTCCCTAGATGAGAAATTTTTGAAATTTTTTTTGAACTTCCTTAAAAGAAAAGACATGAAAAGGAAAGAAGTTTTGAACTTCCTCGTTGAGCAAGACGAAATGAATCATATGGATTGAATTGCTTGTCTTGAAAATAGTGTATGCATGATGCATGTCCTTAGGCTAGGAGGCTAAGGACAATTACATCACGTGACACGATAGATGAATGAACTTAGGTCATGGAGCTAAGAATCATATATGGTGTAAAGAAACGATCTTTAACGTCACTTAGGTCTGGAAGCTAAGCAAGTATATAGATGAAGTGATTATTGCATAATGAACGTTGCTTAGGTCAAGGAGCTAAGAACGATATGTTTTGTATGATTACAAATCACTGATATATAAATGTTGCTCAGCACATTATGCGATGCATGAAACAATGAACATTGCTCAGGTTAGGAAGCTAAGCAAGTATATAATGTTTCTTTTAATGAATGTTGTCTTGAAATATGATGAAACATGCAAAGTGTTAAAACAAAATGTCATGATAAGGGTTCTTAAAGGGAAGGATGATCGATATGGATATGGATGTGTGAGTGAAGTGTGTGAATGTGATACTAAGGCTGGCTGCAAGGGTTATGGTGATGGAAATATATGTGAGAAGAGTCAAATATGATGACTCTTTAGGTTGGGTAGGATAAATGATGTGGGTTCAAGCCCCCAACTCTAGCTCTAGATGGATAGAGGTAAACATTGGATATTCTTTGACTCGATCAAGCATGGATATGAATATAAATGTGAATATGAATGTGGTCGTACTTCGATGTGAGGTTGCCTGCGTATCCGTTAGGAATCAGGCCAACGTAACTCTAGCCGAACTTTGCACAAGTGTATGTACACCTCAAAGAGGTCTTTTAAGGGTTGTAATGTGGTTAAGCTGATGGTTTGAGGAAGAAAGAGGTAAAAGGATCAAGACCCGAGCGAAGTCCCTAAGATGTGCATTTAAGTATTAGGCTTTGCAAGTTTTATTTTTCATATATTTTTTTATTTGAATTTATTTTCTTTTCTTTTTTTTTTAATTTTTTTTGAATCAATGTAGGCAATCTCAGATCATGTGGTCCATCACTCACTTAGCATTCATGTTTCTCAGGCACGGTACCAAGCACTCGATGAGAGACGCAATTTGAGACATGTTCATATCGAAGACATTGGAACACTTGCCTTTAGACATTTTTTTTACTTATTATTTTCTTTTTTATTTGAAATTGCTTTCTGAATGTTACACAATTTGCACACCTTCCCATCCTAGGGTTAGGTGAATGTGGGTTGAATAAATGAGGTCAATCGTTAGACGAGGCTCAAAGTGGTTGATGAATAAGTGGATATGTGATTGAAAATGGTTTAAGGGGAATGACAGGGTTGCAAAGGTGCCTCAAGTCATTGGTATACCTTGTGTTTAGTTCGGTAATTGATTTTTTTTCTTTATTTTGCGAATGACATGATCGAATGCAAAGGAAAGAAATTCTCATTGATGGAACATGGCATATAGACATCAGGATAAGGAGAACCTTTACTAGACTTATTAGGGGAAAAGGGTTGAAACAAAAGAAAAAAGCATGAAATCTTGGTGAGAAGCTTGCATCGTGCTTTGTCTTCATGGCTATTTATCAGTTACTTCTTGCCACCTGGTGAGGAAAAAAGTGTGTTGTTGTTGATGCTTTGATTGGAAGGAAAGAAGGAAGGAGTGATGTTCCCCTTATTCTTCCAACTATTTCCTAGTGATTTTAGATTCAAGTACTGTGTAATGATGAACTCATCTAATGCATTAACTCAATACTTGGATTGGAAAGGAAGAGTGTATGAATTTTTTTTTGAAAACTGATGGGAAATACTCCACTCATTCCTATTACGACGAAAAGCGTTGCATGCATGGTCCTAGTATACGGTCCTAGTATACGATCATAAACAATATAGTGCATTACTCGAAGACAAAGTGTGTGCAATGACTCAGCATGTGTGATTAGGTGAGTTTATTAATACTCGTGGTATGATCGCATGGCTAGACATGAGGACGTGTTAAAAACAAAGGACCCAATGACCAAATAGCACGGAAGACTAAAAGACAAACTAACTTGATTAATTTTGTCCAATTTTAATTTTTATGCTATTTACTAGGTGAAAACGGTCCATTAGCAATTGTTAGTCATAAATAAGATCACCCACAATCAAAGACAAAGAACACATGTTAAGGTTAGCACAAAACTAGATCACAAGAAATTAGGAAGAGGACTAGAATTCTAGAAGAGTTAGGACTCAAGGGTATAATAATAAATAAATAAAAATCAAAATATATAATCCTATGCTATATGAGTTGACACGGATTAAAGGACTTGGCTAAGACTAGCTTGACACGAAAAGATAAAATTAAAAAAAAAAACAGAAAGAAAGTTAACGATAAAAAGACACCTAAACTGAATAGGCTGTAGTATATCAGTTATAACTTTTGATCCGTAACTCTGATTGGGATGGAACCGAGGAAAAATGAAATATAAAACTCGGGGCTACAGATCCATAGGTTGTACGACACGTAACTCTTTATAGAACTCCGGATATGACAAAAACAAGTTGACTCTTGTGCATTATACGAGAATAAAAATCCGTGTTGACTCAAATTTATTTTTTTAAAAAAAAATCTATGACTAGACTCTAAAAAAATAAAAAGGGTTTGATAAGAGAAAAAAATTAATTAAAAAAATTTAATAAAAAAAATGCACATATAAACAAATCTTCAAGCATGATGCAATGAAGTTCGCAACCTAAAGTCAAGATTTATGTTCCACTATGATCAAGCTTTTGGGTGTCAAAGGGTACCATGGTTAAGAGTTTGGACGCATTAGCAAAGTAGCCTCCTTTTAGGGTGTATGCCAACAGGCAGCTCCGCGAGTTCGTAATGAAATCGAACTCGACTCCATGGTTTGGGTGGATTTAAAAACTCGGGTGAACCCTTATTGCCATGAGCGTTTTCGGGTTGATAGAGCATAAATCCCTCGGGCTAGCAACATACGTAGAACACGTACTATTGTGGCAAAATAGGTAAGCTAAAATGCATATGCATATGCATATGTGATAATTCCAATTAAATCGCAGGGATACAATATAAGAATCTTTCAAGTCTCATCCACTTATCTCAATTAAAGACCGATCACTCAAATCGATAAATAACCAAGAATCCTCCCAGTGGAGTCGCCAAATTGTAGGCATCATTCGAAGTGCTCCTACGTTAAAGCATGTGTGAATATGATTGGCACTTATAGGAAGTGGGAATTGACATAATAAGATTGGGACAAGGAAAGTAGGGAACCGCCAACAAGTTTTTAAGGAACTTGTAAACCGTTCACAGATCATAAAAGGTAACCACGAATAAAGGGATAACGATAGACAACAACGATTGACCTGTGAAGGCTACACCCCATTCATAATCCATGAGATTACTAACTCCATATGGTTCGGAACCACGAAAGGAGGATCGGGGATGATGGTACGAAGTGAGTCATGGAGTCACATTTCGCCCGTATTGGCCTCTACTCGATTCTTATGATGAAAAGTGATTCCTGCGATCTCAAAGGCATACAAACAAAATATTCAATTC
Source organism: Chenopodium quinoa (assembly GCF_001683475.1). NCBI lineage: Eukaryota > Viridiplantae > Streptophyta > Magnoliopsida > Caryophyllales > Amaranthaceae > Chenopodium > Chenopodium quinoa. The sequence continues at coordinate 4,788,342 of NW_018745324.1, forward strand.
CCTCCAAACTATTATTATGCTAAATTGGTTGAATATTAATGCAACACATTATTCGAAAATATCTGTGATCACTTGAATTAATAACAAGATTACGAAGGAACCTAAACCGGTCGCCCAAATTATCTAGGCGTGATTTTCAATTAAATATTTCCTTTAAACATGCAATATGGTGATCATAAATAATAATAGAATAAACATTAATATTGGAAGCAATTTAACAATAAATTGTTAGTAGAATTAAATATAAAATAACCTAATCATGATACTAGCAATATTAAAATAATATTAGTAATTAAATTAATTAATTAATCACATTCCGCGCGTTCCTTTAAATTACTACATCATGAATAAATTGTTAGTAACTTCAATAAAAAATATAAATCAAATGGAAATTAAATTAAATTAAATAAATGTAGAGTTGATTTGGTCCAAACTCTCAGTTAATTATACCTTTCACGCCTTGGTTTAAGGACGGAACCTCGGGTTATGTATGGAATCCTTGGAGTGCTTAAGAGAAAAATGGTGTAATTAAGAATATAAGTTTAAGGCTTAAAATATGAGAGAGAGAGAGAGAGAGAGAGAAGAGAATGATTTTTGGTATAAAAGAGAAAGAGAGAAGGATTTGATGATCAATCTTGTTGTTGATTGAAAAAGGGGTGATATGACCTCTATTTATAATGAAAAACGAAGGGTCGAAGAATCAAGATAAGATCCGAATTAAATTGGAATAAAACTCGATAGACTGCAGTTTTTGCGGTTTTTGTTTTTGTCATATATTTTGATCCAGATATTGGAATAAGATAAATAAGATATTGTTGGAAAGCTCTTGAAGTATAATTTTTAATCCAATTAGAATCAGATTAAAATATTTTGTAGAATAAAGATATGGTCGAAATAGTGAGACGCTTTCAGTTTTGGATAGAGTTTGATATTTCAATCATATCTTTTTCGTTATAGCTCGGAATTGATATTATAATATATCATTGGAAAGGTAATTTCAAGGGCTATCCAACCATATAATATTTGGATAAAAAATATGAGGCACTAAAAAAATATCTTTCTATCTTTGAACGTCTTTCAATTCGAATAGAATTAGAATTTTCAAAAAAAGAAGTTTTATTCAATTTCAAACTCTTTAATCTTATCTTTTCAAAAAGGATAATTAATATATTTTAGAAACTTATAGAAGCTTCCAATTAATCCTAATTGTTTTAGGAATGAGATTAAATCATTTGGACACTCCACATGATCATTGGGTCGTAGGTAAGGTGGGCTTAGGTTAGGTTTGAACTCAGTTTAGTATTTTGGTCATAACTTATTCATTATAACTCGGATTTGGGCTTATAATATATCGTTGGAAAGCTGTTTTCAAGCCCCATCTAACTATTCAATCACTGGACCCAGATTATGGACCAAAATAAACTGGAAAAAACGTTTCTACAAAAGGGACACGAAATGAAGATTTTAAAAGACACGAAATGAATTATTTTGGGTTTAAAGGCACGAAAAGAGGAAAATAAGTGAAGGTTTGGGGAAATGGGCTAGGAATTGGGTTGATTTAAGAAATGGAAATATGGATTTAAGCACTCCAAGATTAAATACTCAACCCGACCAATAATGGCGGTGAAAGGTTGTTCATCATCGGGTTTAGTTTCGGGGAGACATTTTTAGGTTTCTACACACATATAGAAAAAAATTCTTAATTACTAGAAACCCCTCACATCACATATACCACACGAAAATAATCATGAGACTGGTAATAAAAACGAGAGTAACATCCAAATTCTTGGGTATACTACTTAATTTACAAATAGACAGCTGAAACTTAAATATCTACGATCCCCACAATACAAACATTCACAAAATCAATAACTATATACTAAAAGATACACCACTATTTACGCATGTCATCTTTTGGTGTGTCCTTTTGACGAGGGGAAAAACTAGATCGTTGACTAATCTTCCATAAGCCAAACAAAATTTGTGAACACCTAACAAACCTAAATACAAGTATAGAGGTAAGTGAAGGGTCGAACCCAAAGGAACGGTTATGTTTAAGAGCTTTCAATGTGCGCCTAAGCTAGGTCAAAGTCGAAGGTGAAAAGGGAACACTAACATCTAAAAAAACAAACAACCAAACAAATAAAACGCTAGGGAATGGGGATCAACAAGTAATCATGACAATTGGAACAACTTAGGAAGAACATGCCAGTCAATGGCAGTAAAGACTAATGATAAGAGCTATCAATTGGAATCAAAGAGCTATCTCCTAATCGTTAAGCTAATGGTCTCTAGGAATAACAAACTAGGAGAATCACAATCTAGACCAATCGATAATTGCAATTCCTAAATCAATTGTTCGTGTCATTAGCAATTACAATGCAATTTAGCATAATTCTGAAGGCCTAATCGAATTACACACATGGAAACTTACATTAATCATTTATTCTCAACAATCAATCAACACAATCCCCAAATTAATCACAATCAATCAATCATACAAGTTTCACCCAATAATCCATAGCCAAACAACTACTAAGGAATCATCATCTAATAACAAACAACTAAGAAATCAAGAATTAATAAAATTATCAAGAACAATTACACTAATCAAGATCAAACATCAAAATAAAATCAAACAAATATGAATCTAAACAAAACAATAAGATGAGATAGAGTTAGAAACGCTCATTGTTAATAAAGAAGATCTTCAACACAATTGTCAACCTTATATCATCAATCTCTCAAATCGTCATTGAAATCTCTCACTTTCTCTCTCTAAATCTGCTCCTAAAAAAGGCCTAAACCAAGAGAGAGAAACTCAAAAATAAGCTTAAATTATGATCAAAATTATGTCTAAAAACTTCCTACAAAAATCGATTGTCAAAAGGTATTTATAGGTTGCCGAAATTAGAAGACGAGATAAACCGAAACCCAGGGAGGAGCGACTGCGCAGGCAGGGGTGCGCGCCCGTGCAAGGGCTGTGCTTGCTCGCGCCTGAGGGCTACGCGCTAAGGATGGAAATATCCAACGGATGATCCGACCACCCGGTCCATCCGCTTTATTAAACGGGTGAAAACCCCGGTTTATATGGATGAGAGGCGGGTAACGAGTGAATCGGGTGATGGATCGGGTTGGATTCGGGTGGTGGTTAATCCCATCCGTCACCCATCCATCCATCCGTTTAGTAATATAAACATTCTTATTTTTAAAAAATAAATACAAATATCTTATATATATATAATATTTGCATATTAGAAGTTATATGGTACAATTATATTTTTATTTTTTATGTTAATGTTTGCCATATCACAATTATTTTACGATAATTATTTTAATATTAAAGGGTCAAAAAAGTTTTCTCAAGTTTTTTTTATCTAAAATTAATTTTATTCACCTACCCGCGGATGGTGGTGGATGGATTTCGGGTTATGTATTATGCGGGTGATGGATGGATTGGGTAAAACGGATGGATGCGGGTGATGGATATGAGTGGAGCTCCACCCGATCCATTTCTATCCCTACTACGCGCCCGCGCTGTTTCGGGTTTCTTTGACTTCTCCATAGCCTCATGTGTTCGCAAATGGGTCTTTCTGTGCTCCACTTGATAAACATTGGGGGAGGCAGTTTCCAAGGCCTCCACGGTGAGTTCAACACCATCTTTCATGAGAGCACGACTTGAGAGAGCAAGAGTTAGAACTTGGAGCATCCACTTTCTTGCATCTTAAGCTTTCCTATTGCTATGAGCTTACTCCAAAAACATATTCTAACTTATAAAACCACCCATATCAAGATCCAAAACTCGTACAATACCTACAACCACAAAAAGTGGAGAAATAAAGGAGAAAACACTAGAATAACCATAAAAACACAAAATAAGAGAGAAAGGGAAACTAAGAAGAAAATGCATAAAACTAAGCATTTATTAAGAAAGAAAGCTATGAAAAGAAGGTTAAAACAACCTAAATACTCATCAAATGAGTTCAATAAATGGTACTCATCAAATAACCTTAAGCTTAACTTTTGCTCGTCCTCGAGCAAAACCAAAACAAGTAAGGGAAAAAATGATGAGCTTATTCAAACAAACAAAAGAAAAAGAGAGGAGATAAAAATATACACTAACTCACTTTCGTGGGAATCACGGTTGATTTTAGTTACAACAAGCCCTTAAAACCCCAAAGTCGCCAACAAGGACGAGTAAGGTCTCGTGAGGGTGTCCTAAGAGGTTAACCCACAACTCTCTCAAACCAAACAAACAAGGCAAAAAGAAAATAAAATAAAAGAAAAGAAAACAAATGTCCATGAATGGAATTTTGCAAATGAACTAGCTACAACAAGCAGAAATGAATGCAATTATTTGTAAACAAATAAGGGAGTGAACATTTCAAGATATCCAAGGTTGATTGAAATATAAGATATGCTAAGCATAGAGAACTAATGAGACACAATTCACCTTAATCTCAAACAATCTTACCACGTTCTCCCAACTAGTTTCAAATCCACCTCTAGTGAGCATCTCAATTCTTCCTCAAAGGAACTGAAAATGAAGAGATTTTAGGGCTACTCAACATCTTGACTATGCACACCGCTCCATAGGCTTGACTTACATCTCCCTCCACCGACTTGTGACTCAACTAAAAAGGTCAAAAGGTCTTAAAAAGGGTTGTAATGTAAGGGCAAAAAGGGTGAAGGTAGGTTAAAATTTGAAATTTGGTGGTATACCTAAATTGTGAAGCAAAGGGTGATCAATCCTTAACACCATAATCAAGCAATCACCAAACAAAAACACCAATGCCCCCCAAGCTTATTCAAAGCCAAAATCACAAACATATATACACAAAGCGTAAGAACACTTCCCCGCAAGCTAAAATTAAGCATTCAATGCACAAAATAGGGAGAAATACACTTATATCAACATATTTTTGGAATTTTTATTTTTCACATTTTTTTCACTTTTGCCAAAGCATTTGAATTTGCTTTGCTTTTTCTCAGTTTTTTCTTTTTTTAATTTTTCACTTTATTGCATTGTCCTCGCCTCTTTTAACTATAGACGACTTTTTCAACTTGTAATTTGCCCTTATTCACAAAATACATAAAACAAACTTTCTTATATTATAAGAACCAATACTCAAGCTCATCCACCCAATGGCGGATCCAGGAGGGTACATAGAGTTACAACTGTACCCCATTTTGGAAAAAAAAGTTAATAGTAAAAGAGACCTGTTCTCTAAGATAGGCGGTTTCTTTGGTTAAAATATTAAATGCTACAACTATTATCTGTCAGTTTTCATATACAAGTAAATAATTAAAAAAAAAAAAAGAATGTTCTCTCTTTTTTTTTTGAAAGAACGCTCTCTACCTCTCTCTCCTCACTTCCTCAGTTCACACCACAAAACCAGAAAACCTAGATCTAAAATTCACTGTCTACTCCGATTGCTCACCGGTGCCTCACAAGTCATGGCCTCAGCCCACTCCGACAGCGGCTTAATTATTGAATTAGTTCCTAGTTCTTACAAGTGATTCTCACGGTAAGTGCTTTCATTATATCAATAATCAATTTAATAGTTGAATGCTTGAATTTTTGAATTAGTCCCTACAATCCAACTTTTAATTTTATAATTTATATGTCATTGTCAATCTGTTTACTTGTTTAATAATTTTGGTTTGTTAATTTGTTGAATTATTGAATTAGTTTTAATTTTTCAATTTGGTAGTTGATTAGTTTCACTGTTGAATGTTTGAATAAGTTGAAATGTTGAATTAGTTGTTTTACTCCTTGTTAGATTACTTAGATTATGTTGAATTAATTGCTTTACTGATTGTTGATTGTTTAATTAAGTTAGTTTAATTTAATTTTATATGCAATTCATGCCAAACTTTTGTATAAATTTGACAGAATTGGAGGATGAAAAACAAAAGTTTAGAATACTTTTGGAAGGGAGGTGGAGGGAAACCACATAAATCTTGAACTGCATCTTCTCCAAGCTCACATCCATCACAAGAGCCTCCAATAAATTATAATGAGCAAGCAGTCGATGGATTTGTTGATGAGGAGATGGAGACCATGGAGCATGAAGTCCCTGCTGCTCCAAATCCTCCAATTGAGGAAGAAATTGAACAAGAAAGGGCTGAAAAAACACCTTACAGTACAACAAGAACTACTTGTGAGGAAGCTAGTTATGATGTTGAGCTTCTTCCACATGACCCTGGAAAAAGAAATCCAATCTCCTCTTATCCTCCCAATGATCAAGATGCTGTACGGAGAGGATACATTCTAAAAAAGGCTTGTCATTCGCGTACACATGATTTTTCTCATCGTGAATTAGGAGGTATGCGTCGCTTTAGCGTTTCTTGGTTTGACAAGTATGCTTGGCTTGAGTATAGTGTTGAATTGGATGCTTCCTTTTGTTTTAGTTGTTACTTCTTCAGAGATAAAACTAGTTTTCAAGAGGGGATGCTTTTGTGAATGAAGGTTTTAGGGGTTGGAATAAACCTGCTAGATTTGACAGACATGTTGGGGCTTTTAGAAGTTGTCATAATGAAGCTCAAGAAAAAGATAATTTTTTCATCAGACCAAAGGCATCAATTATTGAATCAATTTACTCTCAAAATGCTGAACTTGCTAGTGTTTATAAATCCCGCATTACCTATTCACTTAAATGTTTAAGATTTCTTTTACAACAAGGTTGTAGCACCTTAGAAATTCCTTTCTTTTAAAATACCTGTTTTGCCCTGTTTAAAAATTTAAATAGGAATATCTAATATATTACCGCCACCGTGAAAACGGCTAAGGCAACCATCAAAGACACACAGCGGAAGACTAACTTCAAAACCGTTCAAAACAAGTCAACTTGAAAAGTCAACCAACGAAAGTAAAATCAAAACCAAAGTCAAACGAAGTAAAATAAAACCATCCTACAACTAGGAACCATTGTAGGCCCTTATTAAAACCAAACCGACTTTAAAACTTTTGCGTTAGTCATGCATGATAATAATATCATAAATAATTAAAGCGTTAAACACATCATATACTTATAGAAACTAGCATGATTCGCTCTTCACCCATGCCCATTCACGAATATGCTTCATCACCTGAAAACCTCCTCTCTACTTGTCCCCACTAATCGCCATTAGAAAATGGGTCGTCGTAGGGCCAAAGTAAAGACATGTCCAAACACACAAACACACACAATCAGGAAAGCTGAGTACATAAGCGTAATTATACACACTAACATGCTTTCACCTATAACACACACTTACCTCATTGCACCTGTTTACAAGCACACACAACAATAAACAAGACACATTAACTAGACACTAAATAATTCATTTATCGTTGATTACGCATCGAACGGGTTTCCTCCTCCTAACCTCCCCCAAATAAATTGAGGTTAACTGACACGGGAGCTAGCCGTGCCAGCGACAAAACCACTCAAAGGTGGCGGAATTCCTGCGCATAATAATAAATAAAAAGGAATGTACAACGTCCTGTACTCCATTAGAAGTTATGGTTAAATATAAAACCCCATAACTCCCCCCATTATTCATACTCAAGGTATATACGTTCCAAGAGTTTTGGTGCGTAATCTCTTTCACTTAACGTTATTTACCTTTTATTGGACTTGGTGATGACTCTCAAAGCATCATAAAACAATCAACAATAATTATTCAATCAACCAAACATACCAAATTAATTCTTGAATAATTAGTGACTACATATTATTTAATGTTGAACCCTTTTTAATTCTACCTCAGTGTCAAAGACACCTTAAACGCATAATGCGCCAAAAATCCTATCCCTCGGTGTTAAAAACACCTTAAGTGCACAAAGGCACCAACATACAATTTATTCCTTGTGTACATAGACACTTATATAGCTCCTTCCTCATAGCTTAAAGCATCAATAAAAATTATTTGAACCACAATAAAATTCCTTTTCAATATTCCAAACATAATTAAACATGTAGTTTAATTAATCATGCATTCTAACATGCCATAAATAAAAGTGTGGTTCAAACACGACATGCCCAAAATATAATTTTCCAATCTATAAACCATCACAAATAATTCATGATTCACAATTCAATCACCAACACCATTAATTCACAATTCCATACATAAACCTTAGCATGATACTACTTGTAATTGATTGAAATCAAGCCTAGCATGATTCTACATCATCAAAAATATGCTAAGTACGCAAACGTGTCTCAAATAAGCTCTTAAAATAACCGAGTACTCTACAACAATTCCCGAATTAAGTTTCCTACATAAAGGGACAATAATACTATATTAATTCTCCTTGTATACACAATTTTCAGCAACTTAAACTCTCTTTAAATAACTTATAATAATCTGAAAATTATTCAAAAACCCCTAATTAAACTTCTTTTTAATGGATAATCACACCCTTTTATTAAAAATCACAATTATACTACTTTAAATAAAATTCCAACATTTTAAACTAATCAAAAATCCTTTAAAACTTCATCAAAATACATCTTTATACTTAAATTATCCATAAAAACATTAAATTATCTCTTACCCCTTTTTAAACTCAAAGATAAAATTTAAAGCATAAAAAAAACTTCGCTAAAAATCAAAAACTGCTCGAAAATCGTATTTAGAGGCTGAATTTGGCCACGAGAGGGTGGTGCTCACTACCAAAGGTAGTGAGTCTTTCTTAAAACATTTTTTCCACTCGGAAAACTCTACTTTGTTTTATCAAAATTGGAGGAGTTTAGAACCTGTTCGAGATTTTTTTTTATATCAACCTGATCGGGATTAAAACGGGATTAATATTAACGAACGGAAATCTAATAATTAAAACATGAATTTACGTGTTCAAAATAATCTGGAATTAAGTTAAACTAATAAGTAGTTATAATCACCAAAATTTCAAAACATCATTACTATAAAAGCCTTAAATCAATTATTCATAGAAACCCTAAAATCATGATTTTCAATAATTAAAAACCCTAGGTTATAAAATTTACAAAATCTGAAAATTATAAAGTTTAATCATCAAAATACAATTTGATACTAATTAAATTAATTTCAAAAAATAAAATCAAAACCCACAAATCAATAATTATAATTACACAAATTAATAAAACAAAGGAGAGAGAAAAATAAGACTAAACTTTTTGTGTGGGAAATTTTTGGGGATTCATGGGGTATTTATAGAGGAGAGAGTGTAGGGTTAAATTTGGGCTTATAAAAATGTGGGCTTGAGTTATGGGATAGGGCTTAAGTTATGGGTTTTGGAATGGGTTATTCCAATAAGAGTATGTAGGAATAATTTACATTGTCCAATAATTAATAAACGTTTGGCCCAAAAAATATTTTACTTTTATAAAACTTTATACTTAAAATACTTTAACCCTTTAAAATATTTAATTAAAATACTTGAGCCCTTGACAATACATTTTATTAATATTTAAATACTTTATAAAAATACATAAAAATACGGGGTATTACAAAGGTCTAGCATTTTGTGGTCATGATGAGAGTGAGGATTCCAATAATAGAGGCAATTTTCTTGAGCTTTTATCTTGGCTTGATGAGAATAATGTTGATGTTCAGAATGTTGTCTTGAAAAATGCTCCCGGAAACAATCAAATGACATCTCCTTCTATTCAAAAAGAACTAATAAATTCATGTGCCAAAGAAACTACTAGGCTTCTTATTGAAGAGCTTGGTGATGATTATTTTGCGATATTGGCGGATGAGTCTAGTGATATTTCTCAAAAGGAACAACTAGCTCTTTGCTTGCGCTATGTTAATAAAAAAAGGGAGGGTTTGTGAACGTTTTATCGGGATTGTGCATGTTGAGGATACCACTTCTTTGTCACTTAAGCAAGCAGTTGAGTCTTTACTTATGGAGTATTCATTGAGTTTGTCTAGAGTTCGTGGTCAAGGTTATAATGGTGCTAGCAATATGAGGGGTGAGATAAATGGGCTTAGAACTTTGATCAAGAATGAAACTTTCTCTGCTTATTATGTTCATTGTTTTGCACATCAACTTCAATTGAATCTTGTGTTGCTAAGGATAATGATGATTGCATTTGGCTATTTGTTGAATGTCATTGGGGTTTCTTGTAAGCGTAGAGAAATGCAAGCTCAAGAAGTGTTACAAGCATTAGAATTGGGTGAAATTGAAAGTGGACAAGGGTTAAACCAAGAACTTGGTTTAAAGAGGCCGGGGCAACTCGTTGGGGGTCACACTACAAAACTCTTTTGAATGTCACTACTTTGTATTCCACAATCATGAAGGTACATGAGAAAATTGGAAACAACCCCATTTATGGAGAAGACCGTAGAAAGGCTAGAACTATTATGGCTACATTTGAGTCTTTTGAATTTGTTTTCATGACACAATTAATTCTTGAGATATTTGGTTACTGTAGGCGTCGCTCGAAGTACGCCTACGTTAAGCATGTGTGAATATTCTTGGCACTCATAGAAAGTGGGAATTGACATATACGATTAGGGACAAGGAAAGTAGGGAGCCGCCAACAAGTTTTTAAGGAACTTGTAAACCGTTCACGGATTATAAAATGCAACCACGATAAAGGTACAACGATAGGCAACAACGATTGACCCGTGAAGGTACAGCCCATTAATAATCCATGAGATTACTAACTCCATATGGTTCAGAACCACAAAAGGAGGATCGGGGATGATTGTACGAAGTGAGTCATGGAGTCACATTCGCCCGTATTGTCCTCTATTCAATTCTTATACTAAAAAGTGATTCCTGTGATCTCAAAGGCATGCAAACAAAGATTCAATTTGATCCAAACTATTATTAAGCTAAATTGGTTGAATATTAATGCAACACATAATTCTAAAATATTATGATCACTTGATTAAACAACAAGATTAAAAAGGAACCTAAACCGGTTGTCCAAATTATCTTATTAAGCATGATTTTCAATTACATATTCCCTTTATCATGCAATATGGTGATCAATAAATAATAATAGAATAAACATTAAATTAGAAGCAATTTAACAACAAATCCAACAATATAAAATCGCTAAAAAATAATAGAAATAAAAGGAACATAATTCTTACTTTGATTCTGTTTGCTTGCAACTATAAAATAATAAACGAGTCAGTAACTTCAAGGAAAAATAATAAAACAACAATTAAATTAAATTAAATTAAATTAAATTAAATAGAGTTGATTTAGGGGCCAAACTCTCAAACAATTCTACCTTTCACGCCTTGGCTTAAGGACAGAACCACGAGTAAAGTATGGACTCCTTGGAGTGCTCGAAGTTTCAAAGAAGGGTAGGCTAGTGTTTAGGCAAGATCATAGAAAAGAGACAAAGAGAGTTAATTGATGCCCCGTCTATCAGAAATAAGGGGGTATTTATAGGAAAAATGAGTAGAGGGAACACGTGAAACCCTAAAAAGAAAAAAAACCCTAAAAAATAACACCGCGACACGGTGCCAGGCACCGTTGGACGGGGGAAAATCCCGTGACACGGGGTAAAACTGAGTGACACGGGCAATAATTAAGGTACGGGAGAGAAAACGCGTTAAGGGTTTACGCGGAAAGGACACGGAGTTACCCCGTGTCATAGCACAGGCACCGTGTCACAGGGAATCCCACCGTGGCGCGGCATTGAGCCCCGTGACGTGGTTCTTATTGCCGCGACGCGGGGAACTGTGTGTCCATTTTTCGTCTAAATACATTTTTGCCATAATTTCGTTCAGCCTTTTTAAGTGCCGATTGATAATTTCGGGCCATTTTTTATTTATTATTTATTAATTGGGCCAAAATAATAAAATAAAAAGGTTTGGGCTAAAATAATAAAATAAATAAAAAAGGTTTGGGCTAAAATTAAAAATAAACTATGCTTTGACTAAACATCAAGACTGATCCATGGATTATTTAAAAACCGAATTTAATTAAATACGATTTTTTAAGCACTCTTGGGATTAAATAATGAACCCGGCCAATAATGGCGGTGAAAGATTGTTCATCATCGGGTTTGGTTTCGGGAGACATTTTTAGGTGTCTACAGAAGCCCCCATTTTGACTGAGTTTTGTAGAAACGTCAGTTTCAAAAACGATAGTCAAAGTAGTCGATAGGGACGGAGAATGATTCAAGACGTTCTGCGATCCTAAATCACTCTATATACGCCAATACCTGCAGAATAATAGTAGTTCCACAGTTAAAAGAGTAAAGGGATAGAATACATATCTTACACCAATGTATTGGTGACAAATGAGTTTGGTAGCTTCCTATGCTTGAAGGAATCCACCGGATGACGTTTCGCTGAAATACTTTCCATGCCTGAGGAAAGTAGACTGATGAATTTGGTAGTTTTTTAAGCCTGAAGAAACCTATCGGATGATACTTTCCATGCTTGAGGAAAGCCGACACATGATTTTGGCATTTTTCTATGCTTGAAGAAATCCACTTATAATTCTTTCCATGCTTGAGGAAAGCCGACAAATGAATTTGGCGGTTTTCTATACTTGATGAAAAATACACCGATAATGCTTTCCATGCTTGAGGAAAGCCGACTTGGCGGTTTTCTATACTTGAAGAAAAATCCACCGATAATGCTTTCCATGCTTGAGGAAAGCCGACTTGGCGGTTTTCTATTCTTGAAGAAAAATTCACCGATAATTGATGAAGCAACTACAAGCATTAGAGAAGCACGACCAATTTCTATAGCCCAGGGCCGATTAGAGCCATCGAACCGGTGATTAAGGGCTCGGTATATGTGATACCGGGGCATTTGGACCAAGTATTCAAGACCCGAAGAGGAAATCCTGATTGGCTCAAAGAATTGAAGCCCAATCGAATTCCAAATAGTGGCCCAAGAGTGTCGCCCGGCCAAAGAGGCTGGCGCCCGGAGGCGCGCCCGGCCGGGCGAGGGAAGCAAGGCTAGCGCCTGAAGTCAAGCCCGGCCGGGCGTGAGAAGTGTACCTGAAGGAAAAAGGCGCACCCGATCGGGCGGTGCCTCGCCCGATCCGGTGCGTGTTATTATTAGGGGTTAATTATCGACGTTTAAGTTTGTTTTAGTTTAGGATTCTTGCTTAGTATAAATACTTTTCCGTTAAGCGAGTTTAGTATCTTCTTTTGACTCTTTCTTAATTCTTTCTTAGATTTTCTCTCTCTACTTAGCTTTTAGATTAGTTTCTCTCTCATATACTTTGTTCTTAACTCTATTCTTAGTTCCAGATTGCTTTGGTAACGATTTCTCTTCTCTTAATCTTAGTTATTTATTTTATTCATTTGATCATGTCTTGTTTTATTACTTTGATTTGCTTAGATTTAATTATGTATGAGTAGTTTTATTTCTAGTGTTTATGAGGATCCATAGATAATATGAAGGGGTAATTTATTGTTGTTAATTGTTAATGTTAGATTAATTTCCTATTGATTGATTTAATGCTCTGTGACTAGATTTGCGAAGATCTTTTATGCATGAGTTTGACAATATTGATTCGAGATTCGAAAGATGAGAATTGATGTTTAGGTTTAGTTTCAATAGGCAGGTTAATTTATAAATGGTTAAGTCGAGATTCGAGAGATGAGATTTAATACCGGTAAATTAATTGTGTGATTGTAATACGTAGAGAAATCCCTTTATAATCTGATTAATTTATGCATTGATGATTGATTATTATGTTTTATCCTGGAATATTATTTATTGGTGAACCTATGCCCTAGACCTTTTATTCATTGTTTTCTCCTTATTCTTAATCTTCGTAGTTTAGTTTTATATCCAAATTTACGTATTGGTTACTTGATAATTTAGATTATATTAACTAATTAGGAATAGAAAGACTTGTTTCCCTGCGGATTCAACCCCACTTCCCTATCTACATTAGTTAGAGGATTAGGAATTACTTTTGATTAGGTAAGACGACTTTAGCCTGTCAATAATGTTTTCCATGCTTGAGGAAAGCCGACTTGGCGGTTTTCTATACTTGAAGAAAAATCCACCGATAATGTTTTCCATGCTTGAGGAAAACCGACAACTGATATAATCGCTGAATTCTTTACTTTGAGAGGTGAACGGCCGATAATTTTCCATGCTTGAGGAAAAAACTTGTCGAATGAAGTTTGCAAGTGGATGATGGTTCGATTATCCCCGAACGTGGGGCGCATATGATTTACCTTCAAGTCGACTATCCGACTATATTAGGTGTTTAAAGTGTCGAAAATTCAACCCTAATGCTTGTTAGGGGTAAATCGGTAATTTTGGAGTCCTTTAAATACCAATTAGAATTTTCCGCATAGTTCCGGTGAGAAAGTAACTTTTCAAAAGTTGCGGAAAATCGTTCAAAAGCCATCAAAAATGCCAAAATATTCGCTAGGAGGTTTAAAAATGTGTGCAGGGTGCACAGCTAAGCACTGTGCCACGTGGACAATTCCCGCGACACAGTGTCTGACCCCGTCAAACGGTGGAGAATCCCGTGTCGCGAGATTTTTTTTGTGCTGAAATTGTCCACGCGCCTTGATATTCTCACCGTGCCACGCGCGAAAATGTCGTTACCAGGTAACGGGATTCGTGGCACGGGAAATGTGTCGCGTAACGAGCATTTTTGGACTTTAAATATTAGCTGCTTCTTCCCCATTTTTGCTACTTCTTTTCACCATTTTCATTCTCAATCTCCTTCTGTTCTCTCTCTTTCTTTTCTTTTCTTTTTTTTTTTTTCATTTTTAACATCTCCGTTCACTATGCCACGGATATCAGCACCGGCGCGCGGAAGGTACCACCGTTTCACGGCATCTGTTTTCGCTGAACGGCCGTTTTGATTCACCATTTTTGCTTTGATTTAGCCGCTGTTTCTCGCCGCTGCTGTCACAGGTCACCCACTACTACAAAATTGGCCAAAGAGACCCGTGCAAATTGGCCAAAGAGCGACACTGCCTTAGAGGCGGTCTCTAGCTAAGCGGTCTCTTTGGCAAAGAGACTGCTTTATTAGAAGCGGTCTCTACACTACTACAAAAAAGGCCAAAGAGACCTGTTATAAGAGGCGTAAAAGACCTGTTTAGAGGAGGTCTCTAGCTCACAGGTCTCTTTGATAAAGAAAACTGTTCAAGTCAACATGTTTCTTTAATTTAGTAAAAGAAACATGTTATGTAAGCCAACAGGTCTCTTTGCATGTAATTACCTTTTATATTCATGAAGGGAAAAAGACCAGTTATTGAACATAACAGGTCTCTTTGACGCCATCAAAGAGACCTGCTTTGAAAGACAACATGTCTCTTTTAACCTTTTTTTTAATAATATAAATTTTAATGATTTATTTATTATTTTATAATTATTGTACTAAAATGGCGAATAAATAGTATAATAAGAATAAATTATATATAAACTTATTATTATAATTTACAAGTATACAAGAAAATTGTTTACACAATTTACAAGTACTATATATATGAGCTAATATAAATAATTTACAACCAACCATAACCAACAACTGTCTTATTTTATAAAAAGTGAATCCAACACATTCTTGATAATTTCTTTAGCCCCTTCATTCATCAACTTCCTTGACCAAGTTTCTTGAACTGCTCATCATCCTCCTATACACAATTGAAAACAATTTAAAAACAAGGCTTAATTCTTGTAACAAAAAAACTTAATATCAACAACAAAAAGCCACAACAAGTGATTCAGCAACATGTCTCTTCTGCCTCATCCTCCATAGCTTACTACTTGCATTTTGAACTTATTAATTCCTCGATTGAATCTATCTTTCCCTCGATCGAATTTTTCTTACCACTATTAAACATGGCAGAAACAATATTTTCCCATTTTCACAAAAATCCATGAACACTATTTACATGGTGCAAAATAGACTAATACATAAATACCCCCCCTTCAACCTCAATTATTCAAAACAATCAAAATACAACCTTTAGATACATAACACTAAACCGAACCTCTTGGCCGTCTAAGTAATCTAGATCAAAGTAGATTCAATCAAATCAAAATACACCATAATATTACCACTAACAACAATAAAAAAAAAATCTCAAAATATGTAAAAGTTCACCATAAATTCCAATATAAACCACTCGAAAAAAACTGAGACCGCTGATCTAAGATAGGCAGTCTCATTTTTTAGAAAACTGAGACCGCCTATTTAAGATAGGCAGTCTTTGTTTTCAAAAAAATGAGACCTCTTATTTAACTAAACGAGTCTCTTGAGCCTCATTTAAAATAAAAAAAAAATTAATTAATCAATGTAGCTTACTGCTTTTATTTTTTATTTTTTAATTTTTACAAAATCAAATTCGGAGTGGAAGTAATTCATAAATTTCATATATACCTCAAAATTACAAACATAATACAAATATCAATGAAATCCAATACAAAAAAAAACTATGTAACTGATAACTTCAACTCTTCAAGCTTCAAAGATCTTCAATTATAATTTCCTTACTTCAAACTTGAAACTTGTATATCTTTACCTACACCCACAAATGCAAACACGTAAAAAATTTAAAAAAATAGAAATTAACCTGCAGAACAATAAATCAAAACAATTATATATAATTTAAAATTAAAAATAAAAATAATTTTACAAAAAATAAAAATAAAAGAAGAAATTAAACTATACGAAAAACCGAAAAAAAGAATTCTAATACTTATAACTAATGAAATAAGAGATCTAAAATAAAATTTGTATAAAATGATAACTAAACAGAAAATCAAAGCAGAGAATCCCCACTTGGTAATCATAATTCACAACACTAATTCAAAGAACCCTAGGACCAAAAAAAAAATAAATTAAAAAAGAAATAAGACTAAAAAATTAAAGAAATCCCATAATCAACTAAAGAAGTAAAATATAGTAGCAAAATGTAAACAAATATCATAATAAAATTTCTTTTAAATGACAAAATTTAGAAATTAAAAAGGAAGATATTAGTTAATTTTTATAGATCTTAAAATTAGCATGAAAATTCAACAACTCTAATAAGATCGAAAAAAAGGATGAACCAACCTTCTCCGTGGCCTTGCATGCTCTGATCGATTTAACAGAAGAAATCGAGTATTTCGAATAAAATCACACCGAAGCAAATTGATTATTTTCAAACAAAAGAAAACCGAATAGAAGCTAAGAAATTGATCTGAGTTTTTGAACTAAAATCAAACTAAATCGAACAAATTCAAACCAAATTATAGTAGAAATTAGGGGATAATCAAATGAAATTAAAGAAAAAATCATCCAAAAAAATAACCTTTGCAAATTTAGAGAAGAAAGAATAGAGGAAAGATGAGCCGACAATGAAGAAGGGAGGAGAGGGAGGGAGAAAAGAAGGAAGGGAGGAGAGAGAAGAGATGGAGGTGCATAAAAGAATAAAAGAGAGGTGAAGCCGTGAATCATTTAGGGTTTCAATTTTTTATTTTTTAAATAAGAGAGACATGTTAACTGGTAAAACAAGTCTCTCCGAAAAAAAATATTTTTTTTTAAAAAAAGAGAGACCGGTTTTCTTAAACCACGGGTCTTTAACTATTTTTATCAAAAAAAAAATTAATTTAAAAAAATGCAAGAGACCGATTTTCTTAGATAACTGGTCTTTCGAATATTTTTACCCTCAAATAAATGAAGTTTGAGACCCATTGTTAATAATAAGCGGTCTCTTGGATCAAAGAGACCCGTTATGTAGATAACAAGTCTTTTATATTGGGTCTCTTTGGCCAATTTTGTAGTAGTGGTTCTGTCCAAGGTACACCACGACACGGACCCTTGTCATCATGTCACGACGATACTGAATCGTGCCGCGGTGTTTTTGCTGCTGCCTTCACGGTTTTTCGAGCTTTTGGAACTTAAATCTTCATCAATTTTGCTCCAATTTTTTTCTACTTTCCTCATTTTCTATTCCTCATAAGGATCCATGTAATTTCCCTTTCTTATGCCTTAAATCATGTTGTAAATTCCATATTTGCTAGAAACCCTATAAAAAATCAAATTGGGGGTTTTTGATTTTGAGCTTCTATTTCAGAAATCTTGCCATGAATTAAGTTGTATATGAATGTATATTTGTTTGTGAGCAATTTGAGACCAATTTCGTGTGATTTGGTGAAGAATTGAGCAAATCACCATTTTTTGGTACTACTTCTGTGAAATGGTGTTCTTGTTGTTCATGTTATTTTTTTGCACTTGAAATGGTGATATATTTGTAAAATATGCCATGATGTGCCGATCTATTGTTCTTGTGCAATTTTGAAACATGCTCTATTTTATGTATGTACTATATTGTCATGGAGAACATAGTATCATGCAATTAGGAGAACTGTAGTATTAGTTCGTCATGGAGAAACTAAATACTAGAAATAATTCTATTATTTTGCTAATTTTTAGCCTTGAGGTAAAAATTTTGCGTATAATAGAAAATGCAACTTGAGGTAGCTGTTAAGTCGCTTTTGAATAAATAACTAAATAACTTAGGAAATGATGCTAAGTATTTAGATTTTTATTTTTGTAATAGCATAGACAACAGGATCGCGATCTTTCTACTCGTGGCCAGCGTTAGGCTTTTCGAAAAGACACACCCATGGTTCCTGAGGGCATGGACGATGATGCCTTAGAGACCGAGCCTCACCCTTCTTCGAGTAGGGGTAGGTGGATTCCACCTCCGTGGACACCAGATGAGTTGGTTTTCTGTCGTGAGAACCACATGCATTTTTCACCTCCCACTTGCCGGCATAGTTGTAGACACCCATTTGCGTCTCTCCAAAACCAAACCCAGTGATGAATACCTTTCACGCCATTTGATTATCGAACAAAGAGAAAGTGTGAAAATTCTAGTGATGAGGATGTTTTTATTAAAACATCTCTTCTTTCTGTTTTTGAAAATATTTCTTTTCTTACCTTATTTATGAAAAACGTGCATTTCAGGTTAGTTTGGTCCATGATAAGGGCCCAATAATGGTGTAGTTGGATAGGGCTTGAAAAGACCTTTCCAACGATATATAATAAGCCCAATTCCGATGAATAATGAGGAAGTTATGGCCAAAATACTAAATTGGGTCCGATTTGGTTTTTATATGCGGCCCAATGATCTAGGGGAGGGCCTAATATTAATTATCATTCCTAAAGATATTAGGATTGGTTATAGTCTTCTAGAATACTCTAGAAGGTTCTTTTAAATCCTAATGGAGTTAGGATTGATAATTATGTTTTAAAGAGTTTGAAATTGAATAAAACTAGTCTTTTTAAGAATCCTTATTTTGTACGAAGTGGAATATATTCAGATTTTATTTTCATGCCTCATAATCTTTATCCAAATTTTATATGGTTGGATAGATCTTGAAATTATCTTTCCAATGATATATTATAATATTAAATCCGATCTATAACGAAAAAGATATGAATGAGATACAAAACTCTATCCAAAACTGACATCCTTCCACTATTTCGGCCATATATTTTTATTTACAAATTATTTTAATCTAATTCTAATTGGATTGGAAAGTAGACTTCACGAACTGTCCAACGACATATTATATGTCTTATTTGGAGTTCCGGATCAAAAGATATGATAAAAACAAAACGCGTGAAACTGATTATTAGCGCATGACACTAAGAATTAGAGCCTGGCGCTAATGTCCAGCGTCTGGCACTAATCGAGTTCATTCTCGTCGAAACTCTGATTCGTCTTTTTTATCCATCTGACTGATTTTTTCTATAAATAGCCTCTTAAAATTATGTTTTCAATCATGAATTCTCTAATTCTCTCTCTCATCAACTCTCATCAAGAATCTCTTGGTTACTCTCTCTCTCTCTCTCTCTTTCTCTTTTCTAAACCAACCCTTTTTTCATAAAAAATTCCGCATTCACAAGATCTAGACACACTTATCCAAATTCGAAGTTGCCTTCTTTCTAGACGTGAAAGGTTTTTAATTTCTGAGGGTTTGGTCCCAAATCTCTATTTCTATTATTTAATTTAATTGTTTGTTTATTATTTTCCTTGAAGTTACTAATGCGTGTATTTTGTTATTAGAAAGAGATATGAGGCATACATGTAAGTGCTTTAATTGATTTATTGTTATTATGATATAGAAATCATGTCTAGGTTGTTGTTTTGATTACTAGTGTCATGTTAGGGCGTTTTGATTTTCCAAGTATCATGTTTAGGGTAACAACTATAATTTCTAATATCAAATATGACAATTGTGATTCCTGCGATGCTTCCTATTTACTTTCCTAATATTCATGCTAGTAACATGTTAGGGTTAAAGCTTTGATTTTTAACGTTTAGTGACATGGTAGGGTTTGTTATTAATCTTGTTAGTATCATGCCTAGGATCTTGCTATTATTATGCTTTAACATGATTATTATAATTGTTATTAGGATGATTATTATGTTGCTTGATTATATTTTATTGTTATTGCTTGATCACACCTTTTATGCATGTTTAAAGGGAATTTGTACTTGTAATCACGCTTAATAAGATAATTAATAATCTTGTTTTAGTGTTAATTTGATTATAATTCAAGTGATTGCCAATAATAGTTTTGTTTGTGCATTAATATTCAACCAACATAGATAAACAGGTTTAGGGTTAAACCTATTGATTGCATGTTAGTTAGAAAGCGCACATGAATACGATCAGAATAAAGTAGAGGCCTATTATTAGAGCAGGTTCAATCTCTTTTAGGTTGGATTTGTACCTTCATCCCCGAACTACCAGTCATGGTTCCAGACCTATTGGAGTTGATGATCTCCTGGATCGTTAAGGGGTGTAACCTTCACCTCGTGAACGGTTTACAAGTTCCTAAAACTTGTTCGCGACTCTTTTGCTCTATCTTCTTTCCCGTTGGACGCCACCGTACTTTAGTGTATGATCACAGTGGGGTTCAAGCTAGGGGTAATGTTTGAAATATTCCCTACTGTTTTTGGCGACTCCACTGGGGAGGATTTCTATTTCAATTCCTAAAATTTATTTTGTCAATTATTTGGAATGAGTGGATGAGACTCGAAAAGTTCTAAGTATTTCATGTGCGTAATTTTGATTAACATTATTGTCATATGTATAAAAAAGATCTCATTGGAAATACCATCCGTAATGAGTTAAAACATAGGATTTTTACACGTAGGGAATTTGAGGAATATCTTTCACAACTAGGACCGAAATGATGCTGCGTGAAACTGGAAAATTTTATCAGGCACAGAAAGCTGCTGAGGCATGTAGGAACTAGCGTCAGGAAATAAAGTCTAGCGCCACTTATTTGACTACAGCGCCAGGCGACAGCTTCTGTCGCCAGGCGCTAAAGCCAAATTGTGGCGCCGGCCTCTATTTGCTGGCGCCAAGTTCTTCCAATACCGAGCCAGAAATATGCGTTCTAATTTCGACCAGTTTTTAGCAATGTTTGCTCGATCCTACTTCCTGATTGAGATTTTCTCATATTTCTGAAACCCATATGTGTTCTACATATGGACATAACCCTCTGGGAATTCATGCTCCATCTACTTGATTGAACGCTCTGAGCAACAAAGGGTACATCTGAGAATGTTGAATTCATAAAACCATGGAAGCGAGTTTTTCTAAACTCGCGGTGTCCCATCCACTCACGCCAACCCTTCACGATTAGGCTTCCGCGCGGTGCATCCGGACAATTAACCATGTACCCTCTATTGACTAACCCATATCCTGAAGTTTAGAGAACTAGAGCCATGGTTAGGTTGCAAACTCATTGCATCATATTGTGCCTACTTGACTACTTGTGCATTCTTTGTTTGTGCATACTTTATGTGTTTTTCCTAGCCGTTTGTTTGACTTGTGATTAAGCCTAAATAAACTAATTAATGACTAAAGGACTTTGCTTAATTAATTAATTAATTAATTTAATTTAATAAATATGTCTAAAATCGAGTCATAGTCCCTTAGAGTCAACCCGGATTTTTATTCCCGTATACTGCACAAGCGTCAACTTGTTTTGGTCATATCCAAAGTTCTAGGAAGAACTACGAGTCGTACAACCAATGGATCTGTAGCCCCGAGTTTTATATTTAATTTGGCGTTAGTTTCATCTCAATCAGAGTAACACATCAAAAGTTATGACTAAAATACCACAGACTGTCCAGTTTAATGCATATACGTGAGGTCTTAACTTAGTCTTTGTTCGAGTCTAGTCACATAGTCTAGTCACATGGTCATGACACGAGTCTTAACATGTCACCTACATTCACTAGTATTAGCACACACTTTGTACATACTCTTTTCACACCATGACCATGTCTTAGGTTCATGCATGAGTCGTTTTTTCCGTCACTTGAGTTGGGGGTACATTCGATCTATTCCTAATTTTTTCATATCTCTCCATCTACATCATCTTTCCATTCTCTACATGCTTTCTCCATTTCAAAACTTTCATTCTTCCTACCTTCTTTCATCTATGCATGTTGAATAGAGTTGAGTCAGATAATTAACAATGAATATCCCTAATTTCCCTTTCCACAGTACTTGGTCAAGGAGAGAAGGGCGATTAATCAAAGACAACACCTTTGTTCAAGTCTTACTTTTGATAAACCAATTCTTCAAAAGAGGAAAGCTAAGAAGATAATGACAAATCAAGAAAAAGTCAACGAACTTAGGAATCAATTGACTACCGTGAATGAAGCATTGAAGGCTTTAACCCTCAAAATTGATGACCCTGTGAAGCAACAACAAATGAAGTTCATGCAAGAAAGCTTGAGCAAGCTATCTAGTGACTACGAGTTCTACGGAATTAGTTCACAAGGGGTCTCGCTGGACAAGGAACTTCTTCCGCATAAGTTCAATGCCAACGACATCCCAAAATTCAAGGCAACAGATAACCCTTACTTTCATCTAAGAGCTTTTGAAACTATAATGAACATCAAGGGGATTGATAAGAAAGTCTTTCATTCCTTATTTTCTTTATCTCTTGAGACCGTTTGTCAAAAATGGTTATTTTCCCTTGACAAAGAGAAAACCTCTTCTTGGGATTCCATAACAAACGCTTTCATAGATAGATATAAATGCAACATCCAAGACGAAACAGACCACAGACAACTTGAGATGTTAAAACAAAAAGAAAACGAAGGGTTCACTTCTTTTTTCAACAAATGGAGGGAAACTTCCGCTAATATGGTAAAGGTTCCTACCGAAAAAGAATCTGTGAGGATGTTTATCAAGAATCTCCAAGAGAAGTATTCAAAGCACTTAAAATACCAACACTACTTGAATACTTTCAAGGCTGTGTATAATATAGGCATTGACATTGAAGATGACCTTCTGAAAGATAATAGTGCGAGAGGAAATAAGAACGACCATCCTTTTTCTTCCTCTCCCATTAATGAAGTACATGCTACGAATGCCTCTAAATCACGAATCCAAAGGTCGAAAAGAGTGTTCACTCACTTGGCATGAGTTATGAAACAGCTTTTGAAAAGCTTCACCATAAAGGACTAGTCATGCCCATAGGGCCCATCAAAGATCCAGATCCAGAAGCCAGGCCACCCAAGTGGGACCCTAATAAGCACTGCAAATATCCCCAAGGAAAGGTTCACGACACTAAGGAGTGTTGGAAACTCAAAGAAGCTATTCAAGATTTGATTGATGACAATAAAACTTCCGAAATTCTAGCCATCGCAGAAGATCAAACTTCCTCAATCCTTCACTCCTTATCACACCTATAGGTGAGCCCATGATTGAGACAACTTAGATAACCTCTCTTGATGAAGTGGCCATGATCGAGGAGGATGAAAGTATTTTCTTAGATAATACCAGGGAATACTCGTCAAGTCTAAAAGAGGACGTTCGAAAACTTCAAGATGTCATTGCCATGCTCTTAAATATGGTAGAAGGATTAGCAAATCGTGTGATGGTTATCGAAAAAAATTCTCACCAAGGATTTAATGAAGAACTCAATGTTCCTAAGCCACGGGCAAAACGGACCATTGAAGAATACACACCAATAGGAATGACTTACAATGAAGCTTTTGACTGTCTTCATGATCAAGGTCTCATTCACCCCATTGGTCCCAGTCAAGATCCTCCGCCTGAAAAACAGTATCCTAATTGGGACCCAAATTCTTATTGCCAATACCATAGAGGTCGTGGTCACACCACTGAAGCATGTCTCGCCCTTAAAGATCGTGTTCAAGACCTCATTGATTCAAATCTCCTTCATGTTCTCCCGCGCGATAAGAAAGCTAAGATTAGTAACGATCACAACAGTGGCTGTAAAGGAAAGAAGAACGACTATCCTTCTTCTTTCGAAAACACCTACTCTAGTAACATTGATAGTACTTTCGACCTTAATGAAATCTTAGCTATGGATAATCGAGGGTTTAGAAAGAAACTAAGAAAGGATTTCACCCCTATTGGAATTAGCTACGATGATGCTTTCAATCGACTCCATGCAAATGGACTCATTACTCCTATTGGACCCATTCAAGATCCCCCACTTGAGAAGAGATTGCCTAGTTGGAACCCAAATGTACGCTGCAAGTACCATCAAGGTAGGGGTCATACTACTGAGAGCTGTTGGAAGCTAAAGGAAGCAATCCAATATTTGATAGACAATAACGGGCTTCCAATACCTCCAGTCGGCAAGAACACCAAGTGATGATGAGCCAAGGGACAAGAGGCAAGCTTCAACAACAAGATTTCATGATCTTTTTTCTATTTTTTTTATTTACTCTTTCCCCAATAAGTCTAGCATAGGAACATTTTTATTCTCCTTAGATTTATTTTGTATCATTACTTGTTTTCCTTCAATAAAATGAGCATTTTATTTCCTTATATATGATCATCGCATTGCATTGAATTTTAGTAAAAAAAAAAAAAAAATCCATGTCAAACTAAGCACAAGGTATACCAATGATTTGAGGCATCCCTTGTAGCCACATTATATCACTTCTCACCCTTCAAATATGCAATCCTTTTTTGATAAACCACTTTGAGCCTCGTCTAACGATAGACCTTTCATTTTTCAACCCATATCTACCTAACCTCGGGACGGGATGATGTGCAACTTATGCAATATTCAATTTCATAAAAAGCTTGAGCGACTTCAAAAGATTAAAATAGCAAAAAATAATCAAAAAAAAAATAAAAGTGTACAAAAAGGCAAGTGTTCCAATGTCTTTGACATGAACACGTCTCAGATTGTGTCTCTTATCGAGTGCTCGGTACCGTGCCTGAGAAACATGAATGCCAAGTGAGTGATAGACCGCATGATCGGGATCTCCCACACTTATAAAAATAAAAATAAATTCTAAAGCAAAAAAAAAAAAAAAAAAAAAAAAAAAAAAAGAAGAGAAAAGAGAGCTAAAAAAGAGAAGCAAGCCTCAAGCATAAAAATATAAAGATTCAAAAGCAAGGTTGCACACCTTGGGGGCTTATCGAGGGTCTTGAGCCTTTATCCCCTTCTTCTATAATCTTTAGCCTAACCACGTTATAACCCTTTAAAATACTTTTTTTGAGGTATACACACTTGTGTGAGGTTCGGCTAGAGCTACGTTCGGCCTGATTCCTAACGGATACGTAGGCAACCTCACATCGAGGTGCGGCCGTAATAAACATGCATTCATATTCACATTCACACACTCACACCATGATCATATCAAGGGATCTCCTATGCTCATCCCTATCTACTTAGAGCTAGACTTGGGGGCTTGATCTCTACATCATTAGCTTACCTAGCCTAAGAGTCACCATCATTTGACTCTTCTTGAAATAATATCTTTCCACACACTTAGCTCTTACGGCCTAACCTTAGTGTTACTATCACACACATCATAGATACATAACCAAATTTATTTCCCTTAGGACCCTTTGTCATGGAATCTTAACACAACGCTGAAGCATGACTTGTCATGTCAAAATCACTCATCGAAGTATGAAGTGCTTAAGCTCCGCGCCTAAGTTACCTAAATAATTTCATCGAGTCAACTAGGATAGTCTAAGACGTTACAATCCTTGTACTATGAGAGACAACGTTAACGGATTAAGCTCATTCAACATGCATCTTCAAAAACTTCGATTCTTTCTTTTTTCGCGTCTTTCTTTTTCAGGAGAATGTCGGTACCCTCCACAAAAATGACGGAAAATTTTTGCTTTTTTGCATTTTCGAGTCGCATGATCATAATGCAATGCACACACGGGTCATGAGTCACACGTGTCATTTCACTTCGAGTCGAGTCAACCTCGAGTCAATCACAGCGAGTCAAGTTTATACCTTGAGTCGTGTCAAGTCAATGAGTCATGCGACATTAAAACTTAGGTAAACCCTAAAGTAATTAAA
Source organism: Chenopodium quinoa (assembly GCF_001683475.1). Lineage (NCBI taxonomy): Eukaryota > Viridiplantae > Streptophyta > Magnoliopsida > Caryophyllales > Amaranthaceae > Chenopodium > Chenopodium quinoa. Next base: position 4,814,611 of record NW_018745324.1, read on the forward strand.
GAAATTGGCAAAGTCCTATAGTCAAAGATAAATACAGGTGCATCCCAACGGCAGAAAGAGCAGAATAGGGAAGACCCAACTCCAGCGCCAGACGACAACATTAAGCGTCTGGCAACAGATTTCAGCGCCTGGCGCTAGATGCCATCGTTTTACGACAAAGCCAATTCTTGGCGCCAGAGATATTTAAGCAGCAACAGAACGCTCAACCACTCAGAGAAGTTATTTTAACCTCTTTCAGAAATTTCGGGTTCCTTGGTACGCCAGTTAGCCCCTATAAGCAATTTGACATGATTAAGTAGTCATTTTGATTACAATCGCAATAAGTGATCGACCTGACAAAAGATCGTCTCACTTAACTTAAAGCGCCTAAACATTGGCTCATCGCAAGATACCGACATACTGGTTCATAAGCAGCAGAGACACCGACATACTAGTTCATAAACAGCAGAGACACCGACATAATGGTTCACAAGCATCAAAAGCGCTGACGTACTGGCATAGCGGAAGCAAAGTTCAAGCGAGCTTTGAAGATCGACAAGCGTTAGTCTTCAGAAGTTTTCTTTGGAATATTATCACAACAAACATTCATATCATCAAAGCTCTTTTATTCAGAGATGCGTGGACATATCATCAAGCCCTTTTGTTCAGAGACGCGTGGACATATCATCAAGCTCTTTTGTTCAGAGACGCGTGGACATTTTTTTGAAGCCCTTTTGTTCAGAGACGCGTGGACATTTCTTTCAAGCTCTTTTGTTTAGAGACGCGTGGACATTTCTTTCAAGCTCTTTTGTTCAGAGACGCCTGGACATTTCATTCAAAATCTCTTTGTTCAGAGACGCGTGGGCATTTCTTTCAAGCTCTTTTGTTTAGAGACACGTGAAAATTTCATTCAAAAGCTCTTTGTTCAGAGACACGTGGACATATTAAAAAGAATCTCTTTGTTAAGAGGCGCGTGGACATATCATCAAAGCTCTTTGTTTAGAGACGCGTGGACATATCATTCAAAAGCTCTTTATTCAGAGAAGCGTGGGCATATCATTCAAAAGCTCATTATTCAGAGACTCTTGAACATATCAACAAAAGCTCCATTGTTCAAAGACGAGTGAACATTAAAACAGCAAGATGCATTCCATAGATTGTGGAAGGTTGTCACAACGACAAATGCAGCTACAAATCGGTTAATTTCAGAGACGTGTGCTCGACGGTGCAAGATACGCGTTTCTTAACTCTCTTATCTGTTTTCACTAATGCTAGTTTGCAGGTATCGGCGTTACAAGAATGATTTAGGATCGTAGAATGTTCTGAATCATTCTCCGTCCCTATCGATACTTTGACTTTCGTTTTCAAAACTTACGTTTCTCCAAACTCAGTCAAAGTGGGGGCTTCTGTAGACACCCATTTGTGTTTCCCCAAAACCAAACACAGTGATTAATACCTTTCACGCCATTTGATTATGGAACAAAGCAAAAGTGTGAAAAGTCCAGTGATGAGAACGTTTTTATTAAAATATCTCTTCTTTCTTTTTTGAAAATATTTCTTTTCTTAACTTATTTATGAAAAACGTGAATTCCAGTTTAGTTTGGTCCATGATAAGGTTCCAATAATGGTGTAGTTGGATAGGACTTGAAAATACCTTTCCAACAATATATTATAAGCCCAATTCCGATGAATAATGAGGAAGTTATGGCCAAAATACTAAACTGGGCCCGATTTGGTTTTTATATGCGGCCAATGATCTAGGGGAGGACCTATTATTAATTATCATTCCTAAAGCTATGAGGATTGATTATAGTCTTCTAGAATAATCTATAAGGTTATTTTAAATCCTAATGGAGTTAGGATTGATAATTATGTTTTAAAGAGTTTGAAATTGAATAAAACTACTCTTTTTAAGAATCCTTATTTTGTACGAAGTGGAATATATTCAGATTTTATTTTCATGCATCATAATATTTATCCAAATTTTATATGGTTGTATAGATCTTGAAATTATATTTCCAATGATATATTATAATATTAAATTCGAGCTATAACGAAAAAGATATGAATAAGATACAAAACTCTATCCAAAACTGACATCCTTCCATTATTTCGGCCATATCTTTTTTTTTTTTTACAAAATATCTTAATCTGATTCTAATTGAACTGGAAATTAGCTTCAAGATCTTTCCAAAGACATATTATATGCCTTATTTGGACTTCCGGATCAAAAGATATGATAAAAACAAAACGCGTAAAACTGATTATTAGCGCCTGGCGCTAATGTCCAGTGTCTGGCGCTAATCGAGTTTCATTTTCATCGAACTCTAATTCATTTTTATCCATCCGACTAATTTTTTCTATAAATAGCCTCTTAAAATTCTGTTTTCAATCATGAATTCTCTAATTCTCTCTCTCATCAACTCTCATCAAGAATCTCTTGATTACTCTCTCTCTCTCTCTCTCTCTCTCTCTCTCTCTCTCTCTTTTCTAAACCAACCCTTTTTGCCTACAAAATTCTACATTCACAAGATCTAGACACACCTAGCCAAATTCGAAGTTGCCTTCGTTCTAGACGTGAAAGGTTTTTAATTTCTGAGGGTTTGGTCCCAAATCTCTATTTCTATTATTCAATTTAATTGTTTGTTTATTATTTCTCTTGAACTTACTAACGTGTGTATTTTGTTATTAAAAAGAGATATGAGGCATCCAAGTAAGTGCTTTAATTGATTTATTGTCATTATGATATAGAAATCATGTCTAGAATGTTGTTTTGATTCCTAGTGTCATGTTAGGGCGTTTTGATTTTCCAAGTATCATGTTTAGGGTAACAACTATAATTTCTAATATCAAATATGACAATTGTGATTCCTGCGATGCTTCCTATTTACTTTCCTAATATTCATGTTAGTATCATAGTAGGGTTAAAGCTTTGATTTTTAATGTTTAGTGACATGCTAGGATTTGTTATTAATCTTGTTAGTATCATGCCTAGGATCTTGCTATTATTATGCTTTAACATGATTATTGTAATTGTTATTATGATGATTATTATGTTGCTTGATTATATTTTATTGTTATTTCTTGATCACACCTTTTATGCATGTTTAAAGGGAATTTGTACTTGTAATCACGCTTAATAAGATAATTAATAATCTTGTTTAGGGTTAATTTGATTATAATTCAAGTGATTGCCAATAATAGTTTTGTTTGTGCATTAATATTCAACCAACATAGATAAACAGGTTTAGGGTTAAACCTATTGATTGCATGTTAGTTAGAAAGCGCACATGAATACGATCAGAATAAAGTAGAGGCCTATTATTAGAGCAGGTTCAATCTCTTTTAGGTTGGATTTGTACCTTCATCCCCGAACTACCAGTCATGGTTCCAGACCTATTGGAGTTGATGATCTCCTGGATCGTTAAGGGGTGTAACCTTCACCTCGTGAACGATTTACAAGTTCCTAAAACTTGTTGGCGACTCTTTTGCTTTATCTTCTTTCCCTTTGGACGCCACCGTACTTTAGTGTATGATCACAGTGGGGTTAAAGCTAGGGGTAATGCTTAAAATATTCCCTACAATAGTCGATGGCACGCTTCGCCATCATGGGTTCGGAGCTAGAGATTTGATTCCCTGGCTATATGGGATTATCACGAGGGATCCGGTTATGAACGCCTTGTGGGAGTCTGCTGGTTTAGGAGATTTCTATTCAGCGGTTGTAGGATTTCCCAACCCCCGGGGTTGTGGCTAGACCGTCGTTCGTGCAATATTACCAATACTTTTCACTTTGCTTGGGGGAGATGACAGTGACCCCCCTGGATTTTAGCATCTTACGCTTCACCGAGCGGGTCGTACGACAGATTCCTAACCTCACTTTGGGGGCGGCTGAGGTAGCAGATTTGTTAGTCCCGGTCGTTCAGCACATCAGGACTCAGCCGGTGCCTCAAGGTGGTCTTAAGAGCGAGCGATCAGAGTTGGCTTCGGTTCTTGCCCATGGCTTTGACATGGCTGAGACGTCACCTGAGCAGTGAGTGCGGATCTTTATTTTGATTCTCTTATTCGTCACTCTTTCTCTTGATAAGAGTTCACGTGCGCTCGTTTGCTACCTTCCTTCTTAGGTCATGATCGGCGAGATAGGATCTTATAGTTGGGCCAGCCTTAGATAGGCTGATCTACTCTCGTCACTGCGTCATGGCTGCAGGCAGCTGAATGACCAGGCCCCTGTCATTGTTTACGGTTTATGGAGAGTCGTAAAGGTAACGATCTTTCTTCTTCTTGTTTTGTTTTAACCTATTTAACTCTTGTGCTTACAGATTAATTTTCATTGCAGCTGTGGTTCTATGAGTACTTTCCAGGATTCCATGATTTCCCTGTTTGAGCCAGCTGGCGTGACCGAGGCGATTCACGAGTGGAGTCCATCCCTACCCTGCGCGGGTTGCTGCGCCAAGGCACCTCTTTTGTTGGTGTAAGAATTGATTTTGCAGCATGTTATTCTCTACCTTGATGTTATTTTCAGCGTTCATTGCAACTTTTTAAGGTTTTCAGGTTGCTGTTGTGATCCAATATCGGCCTTGGGCTGGGATGATTGATCTTTCCAAGGCCTTGCAGCTTTCGTCATACCGTACTGTCTTTGTTGGTACTACACGCTTCGCTTGATATCTTGGGAGCGCGTTGTTCGTCAGAATTTCCATGAATTAACTTGTATATGAATGTATATTTGTTTGTGAGCAATTTGAGACCAAGTTTGTGTAAAATTACATGGATTAGTAAATTGGAGATGAAAAGCTTTAATTTACAAAAGATTTGAGCGGATTTGGTTGAAAGGAAACAACCAAGTTTAAAGTTCGGAGCAAAACCGAGCAATGAATAGCAGCAGCAAGAGCAAAATAAGGAAGACCCGACTCCAGCGCTAGATGACCAGGCTGTCGTCTGGCGATTGAAGCAAAATGCGGCGACACAATGCATGGCCCCCATATTAGATTATGCAGGCCTAGTGCAGAAATTTGCGGGTTCCTTGGTACGCCAGTTAGCCCCTATAAGCAATCGGACATGATTAGGTAATTGGCTCGATTACCATCACATAAAGTGATCGACCTGATAAAATATCGTCTCACTTAGCTTAAAGCGCCTAAACATTGGCTCATAGTAAAGGCACCGACATAATGGTTCAAGAGCAGTAAAAACACCGAAGTATTGGTTCATAAAGAATTCCTAGGATGTAAGATTTTACAAATCAATTTAAAGCCTTTAAGAATCGCATATATGGTTCTTGAAAAATATTTTCCAAAGATGGAAGGGTTGATTTGAAGATTTAAGATGACGAAGTTTGAGATGAAGCGACCTTCGATAGCTTTCACTATGATTGAGGAGTTATTATTTGATTTGAGAAAAGAACGATTCAAGATGAAGCGGTCTTTGATAGCTTCCGCTATGATTGTGGAAGTTGTCACTTGATTTGAGAAGATAGCACGAGATGGGCGGTCTTCGACAACATTCGCTAAGATTGTGGAAAGTTGTCACCAAGATTTAAGAAGATAGCACGAGATGGGCGGTCTTCGACAGCATTCGCTAAGATTGTGGAGGTTGTCACCAAGATTTGAGAAGATAGCACGAAATGGGCAGTCTTCGACAGCATTCGCTAATATTGTGGAGGTTGTCACTAAGATTTGAGATGATAGCACGAGATGGGCGGTCTTCGACGACATTCGCTAAGATTGTGGAGGTTGTCACCGAGATTTGAAAAGAGCGGTTCGTGAAGAGGCGGTCTTCGACGACTTTTGCTATGATTGGGAAGGTTGTCACTATAATTCAAGAAAAAAGATCTTTTGCTTAGAGACGCATGGGCATATCATATCAAAGCTCTTTTGTTCAGAAACGCGTGGACATATCAGAAAAGCTCCATTGTTCAGAGAAGAGTGAACATCAAAACAGCAAGATGGTGTTCCCTAGCTTGTGGAAGGTTGTCACAACGGCAAATGCAACAAATTGGTTTCTCAAGAGACGTGTGCTCGATGGTGCAAGATACGCGTTTCTTAACTCTTTTATCTGTTTTAACTAACGCTAGTTTGCAGGTATCGGCGTTACAAGAATGATTTATTATCGCAGAACGTTTTGAATCATTCTCCTTCCCTATCGATACTTTGACTTTTGTTTTCGAAAGTTGCGTTTCTCCACACTCAGTCAAAGTGGGGGCTTCTGTAGACACCCATTTGTGTCTCCCTAAGACAAAACCCGGTGATGAATACTTTTCACGTTGAATCATAATCGAATGAAGTGAAAGTATGGAAAGTCTAGTGTTACGGTTAGTTTGTATTAAAAAATCTTTCTTCCGGTTTTTGAAAACTTACTCTATTTTATGAAAATAGTCTATCCAGTTTAGTTTGGTCCATAACAAGGGTCCAATAATAGTATAGTTGGATGGGGTTTGAAAAGACCTTTCCAAAAATATATTATAAGCCCAATTCCGATGAATAATGAGGAAGTTATGACCAAATTACTAAACTGGGCTCGGTTTGGTTCTTACATACATCCCAATGATCTAGAGGAGGGCCTATTATTAATTATCATTCCTAAAGCTATTAGCATTGATTATAGTATTCTAGAATACTCTAGAGGGATCTCTTAAATCCTAATGGAATTAGGATTGATAATTATGTTTCAAAGAGTTTGAAATTGAATAAAACTACTCCTTTTGAGAATCCTTGTTTTGTACGAAGTGGAATATACTAAGATTTTAATTTCTTGCCTCATAATATTAATCCAAATTTTTTATGGTTGGATTGATATTGAAATTATATTTTCAATGATATATTATAATATTAAATCCGAGCTATAACGAAAAAGATATGAATGGAATATGAAACTCTATCCAAAATTGACACCGTCCTACTATTTCGGCCATATCTTTTTATATAAAAAATATTTTAATCTCGTTTTAATTGGTTTGGAAAGAAGACTTCAAGAGCTTTCCAACGACATATTATATGCCTTATTTGAACTTCTGGATCAAAAGATATGATGAAAACAAAATTTGCTAAAACTGTTGTCCATCGAGTTTTATTTCGATTCGAATTCGGATTCTTTTCTTTATTTTTCGACTCTCTTTTTTCCTATAAATAGAGGTCATATCTCCCCTTTTTCAATCATCAACTCTTATCAAGAAATCTTGATACTCTCTATCTCTCTTTCTAAACCAATTTTTAACAAACAAAATTCCGCATTTACAAGATGTAGACACACCTAGCATAATTTGAAGTTGTCTTCGCCCTAGACGTGAAAGGTTTGATATTTCTAAGGGTTTGGTCCTAAATCTCTCTTTCAATTATTTAATTTAATTCTTTGATTTTTATATTTTCCTTGAAGTTACTAACGTCTGTATTTTGTTATTAGAAAGAGATACGAGGCTTCCAAGTAAGTGCTTTAATTGCTTTATTGATATTTTGATATAGAAATCATGCTTATATTGTTATTTTGATTCCTATTGTCATGTTAGGATGTTTTATTACTTCCTAGTACCATGTTTAGGGTGACAACAATAAGTTCCTTATGTCAATTATGATTTCTATGATGCTTCCTATTCCTTTCCTAATAGCATGTTAGTATCATGTTAGGGTTAAAGCTTTGATTTTTATATGTTTAGTGACATGCTAGGGTTTGTTATTAATCTTGTTAGTATCATGCCTAGGATCTTGCTATTAATATTATGCTTTAACATGATCATGATAATTATGATTATTTTGATGATGATTTAAGTTATGATTATTATTATTTTGAATATTGTTATTATGTTGCTTGATATTTATTGTTATTGCTTGATCACGCCTTTATGCATGTTTAAAGGGAATTTGTACTTGTAATCATGCTTAATAAGATAATTAATAATCTTGTTTAGAGTTAATATGATTATAATTCAAGTGATCGCCAATAATAGATTTATTTGTGCATTAATATTCAACCAACAAAGATAAACAGGTTTAGGGTTAACCTATTGATTGCATGTTAATCAGAAAGCGCACATGAATACGAGAAGAATAAAGTAGAGGCCTATAATTAGGGCAGGTTCTTTCTCTTTTAGATTGAATTTGTACCTTTATCCCTGAACTTCCAGTATTGGTTCCAGACCTATTGGAGTTAACGATCTCTTGGATCGTTAAGGGGTGTAACCTTCATCCTGTGAACGGTTTACAAGTTCCTAAAACTTGTTGGCGACTCTTTTTCTCTTGCTTCTTTCCCTTAGGACGCCATCATGCTTAAGTGTCTGATCACAATGGGGTTCAAGTTTGGGGTAATGCTAGAAATATTCCCTACATCGACTGATTTTTTTTTTTTTTTGTTTTTTTTTTTTGCAGATTTGGTTGATGGAGCGTTTAGAAATCTTTGTAGCCCCCGACGATATTGAAAAATATGGTCCCAAAGATCTAGTCGGTAGGAAGAAGAATTACTCTGCGAACATGTCATATGATGATTGGAAGATTTTCTTTGCAAAGAGAGAATTTTCGATTCGGTGGGTGGTGCCTTGGTGGAGGCTTACTAGGATGGTTGGCACGAATGATACTCCATATTGTCGCGTTCCTAGTATTCCAAAGCTGACTTTTTATTGTCCTTCTCGATTGATGCGACAATATGGACTTAAACAAGTAGTTCCATGCTATAACGATAGTCCTCGCGAAGTATCGTTGCATGAAAGTAATGTTTATAAGTACGAGACTTATTGGATTGGAAGACCTTTGTGGACCGTTTCTGCGAGTAACCAAGCTCCTCCTCCCTTTTCTAGTGCATACAAGACATGGTTGAATCCTAGATATAGAAGGGATCGAGTCGGATCACGCAACTTTGATGTGAAGGGACATCAGGGAAGTAAAAAGGCGCCTCCTAAAGATCGTCTAAGTCCGAGAACACAAGGAATTGAGTTTAAGACTCCTATAATACCTAAAAAGAAAATTAGGTGAAGGGAAAGGGTAAGGAAAAGATGGTTTATAGAGAGCAGCAATCAAAGAATTCTAAGAAAGGTGAAAGGGGTGAAAGTTCAACTAGAGATGTGACGGTTCGGGCTACAAAAGACACATTAATAATGAAGGCCGACCTAGTTGAAAAAGAGAACGAGGTTCCTAAAGTGAAGAAGGATCGGATCAATATTGCTTTGCTTATATGATTTATAATTTATAATTTTTAAATAAGGCGCATGATCCCAATAATTGTAGTCACATTTATTTCAATAATCACATATTCATTTTCGCCTTAAATAAAAATTACAATGACTTATTATTATTATTATTATTATTATTATTATTATTATTATTATTATTATTATTATTGTTTCGGATGAAAACAATCGAATCTCGGAAGATCCTTTTATCTTGAGGGAACTTGGTCTCGGTCCGAACGACGCAGGAGCCGAGGGTTTCCTGCACAACAAATACACGTAAACTAGCCTCGGGGGGGACGCCGAGGAAGGCCCCTCCGATGCTTAAGTCAGTATATTAGAGAGAGAAAGCTGTGCAAGAGTTTAGTTGCTTGAGGCTTTATTGTCTTACCAAGGATTGACCAAATTGTTGGCTTTTATACCTTGGCTAATGAAGGAGGCGGATTGGGCCCGGAAGTCAGTTGGGCTGGGCCAAGCTGATTGGGCCGTTGACTGACCTTGACATGGCTTTGAGGATGTTGATTTTTGACTTTAGCACATTTGGAGAGTTGAACCTTAACCTTGGGCTTTTAATTGGATCATTCAGTGACCAGGCCCAATTGGACTAAATTGGACCCAAACAACTTGCCCCCCAGACCCGATTTGGAAGGATGACGGGTCGGGTTTGATTTAATCAGAAAAGGAGGGAAGTGAATGATTTGTTAATCCAAAAATGTGAATTTAAACCGTAATTAACCCATGATTAATGAGATAACAACAGTTAATGTGGATAATTGCGGAAGTTGGACGGGTAGTGGGCGACTTAACTGCAAGGTCGTGTGTTTAACGGTTACTTAGTGGGGTGCTTGAGAGAAATTGAAACGCAGACTCCTTGAATTCCCATTTCTGGAGATATAAATAGAGGCGCGTCTTCTCTCCCCACTCATTCATCAACACAAACCCAGAATTCTCAAGAACGCTCAAGAGCCCGCATCAAAACTTCGCAAATTCCCCGAGCATTAAGCTTAGAAGCTGAGACTTGTCACTACCAATTCGTAAATCGGCGGCTTTTGCTTCAGATCAAGGTAAATTCCTTTGATTTTATTTCATCTTTCTTCGACTTTGCACTCTTTCCCCTTTTTCGACTTTTTCCTTCGAAATTCGTCAATGGTGAGGGGAGTTAGAGGTGGAGCCCGTGCTCCAAGAAGAGCAAGGCTAATCCCCGATCCCAGGGACAGGATTGGGACCTGGAATGGACGAAGGACAGAGTCTGACCCTGCTGAAGGGGTTAGGGCGACTCCCATTTCTTCGGCTCCTCCTCAGAGAACGGATGAGCCGAGTGCTTCTGGACGGGACGATGAAATTCCCGCTGTCCTTTGGGATATCCTCCCAGGGTTTTCAGAGTGGGAGGATGCCGAAGTCGCTTCGGCCATGATAAAGAACCGCCCCTACTCATGGTGGGTAGAGAACGCCGATCAATATCGATTTGCCGAGCAAATTGAGTTGCACTACGGCATTTTTGAAGCTGATGGATATTGGTGCCGAATGCCCTCAGCATCCGATAGAATCCATCGTCCACCCCCGGGGTATGTGGGGGTGTACACGAGACAGCTTCAGTATGGGCTGAGGTTCCCTTTGGACGTTTTCGTCCGAGACTTGCTGATCCATTACAACATTTCCCTGTGCCAGCTGACCCCCACCAGCATCCGAAGGGTAATGACGTACTTATGGGTCTGCAAATTCTTCAGGTACGTGCCGAACCTGCATTGCTTCAAAAGGCTCCATCGGCTAGTGCCAAACATTCAAAGTGGGCACGGATGCCATGGCTCTGGGTGGTATCGGATTGAGTCTCGGCCCCCGTTCCTAACCATGTGGCCGAACGACTCTTCAGACAAGGACTGGAGAGGTCAATGGATTTGGGTTAGGGCACCCACGGAGCCGAGCCACCCTTACGTTTTCAGCGCTCCCCGGTATCTTGCCGAGCCGGATCCTGATATGGGAAGTTTAGGTCCTCCCGAAGATAGCGGGCCAGACCCGAACCTTAATCAGCAGAACATCTTCGGCAAGCTGCCGAACCGGGGAGGCAGCGGCCGAATGCAGCATATCCCGGAGACTTGGCTCCCCGATACGCACTATGTTTTCCAAGAGAATATGCTGGCAGCTGTCGGCCTCAGCCGAAAGTTTAGGGATGGTAATCTTCTTCGGCTGGGGCCGAGGCCTTTTAATTATCTCTTTTCTTCTTTCATTTTGCTTTCTTGTGATGTGCCGAACTAACTGAATTGACTTCTCCCCTTTTCTTTTTCAGAACGGGACGAGACCAACGTCGGCATTGATTACGCTCGCCTTGGCGTCAACCGAGAACGAGTCGTAACTGATCGGGCTCCCCCTATCACTGAACCAAGGCGCCGAGAGGTTCACCTAGACTCTTCCCACTTCCAAATTGAGGCTGTTGCTCTGTATCAGAGGCAGAAGCCTTGGTGGAAGAAGAGGGATCCCTTGTTTCAGCTGCTGGAAGAAGAAGCTGAAGCTGCCCGTACAGCCGAAGAGGTTGCACGGGTTATTGAAGCTTGTGAAGGTGGAGAAGGGTCCTCCAGAGTTGCTGAAGAAGCTGCGGCTAGGGCAGCTGAAGAAGACGAGGCTTTGCTGAAGACCTCGGTGAGCCTTTAGACTTAACTTTGTCTTTCTTCTTTTTTTTTTTACTCACGCTCTTCTTCCCCCCTGTCTGTTACAGTCTGAAGAGAGTAACAGACACAGAGAAGGCAAAGCTCCTGTTCGTCCCGAAGATCAAATACAAGAGTCTTCAGACTCAGATATGGACGAGCAGCCTCTTCTGAAAAGGCGCCGAAGGATGGCCATCATCGGCCCTCATGACTTTCAGCAGAGGCCGATGACCATCGGCGTCGCAATAAGGGAACCTGAGGAAGGCCATGGATCGCCGAGGGTTCCCCAGCCAACACCCCAATCTCCTCAAAAGACCCCTCCGCCACCTCCTGAGATGGAGGTGGATCAGAGGACTCCCGAACCTAAGGGAGGGGTCCAAGAAGAAATCAAGGAGAGTGCTGCTGAGCACGGAAATAAAGATGCCGTGATGTCAAGTGCTGAAGGCTTCACGGCAGATATCGCAAGAGAGGTTGAGGCTTTCGTCCTCACCCCTGAAGAAGAGGAGGTCATAGTACTTGACTCCTCTGAGAAGGACGATGCTGAGACAACCAAAGCTAATCAAGCTCCATCGTCTTCCTTCCCTTCTTTCCAGACTCTGCATTCTGGAGAAATGGGTTTCTCGGCCCCCCGAATTCCAATCCCAGATCACATCTGGGACCTCATATGGGGTCAAAACCGAGAAGGAGCTGCAGCCTACTTCGGCAATTTTGCTGGCATGTCCGAAGTAGACAGGGCAAGGATCTGGTCGCTGAAGGCCACTGCTGGGATGGGCGAATCCAGTAGATCAGTTCCTGACCCAGCCAGGTCTAACCAACTGCTGATGATGCAGGTAATTTTCCTTCATTTCCTCCGAAACTCAGCTCTATTTTTTTTTTCTTATTACTTATTTTTTTTGTCTTCCTGTTTTCAGTTCGTGCACAATCAGACTCTCACTGTAGAGCTGATTGATACCCTACAAGATAGGGTAGACGCTGCTGTGCACGAAAGGAAGGTGGCTGAAGAGGAAGTTAAGCTTGCTAAGCTGAAGCAAGCAGCAGCTGAAGAGAAGCAGCAGGAGGTTGAGGAGTACGGTAAAAAAGCTGCCGAAGCTCTGAAAACCTTCTGTGATGCTATGGAGATGGAGGTTTTTCCCCCACTGATGGAAGGGGAAAAATTCCTCCAGGAGCATATGGGAGTGGACGTCTCCAAATTCAAGGCTGCTATTGAGAGCCGAATTCAAGAAGGAACTGCTGCACAAGCTGAAGTGCAGCATCAGCTAGAATCTCTTGAAGCCAGCAGAATGGCTGCTGAAGAGATGCTCCAAGCTAGGGATGTCCAACTCTCAAGGGCTGCTGCTGCTGCTGAAGCTCAAAGAGCTAAGCTACAAGAGGCTGAGGATCAGCTCACTGCCAAGAAGGAAGAAATGGTCCAAGTTCAGGCCGAGGCTTCCCGGGTTCAGCAAGAGTTTACCGAGCTGAAAGGCTCCTCCTCCAAGCTCGTCGATGAGCTGAAGAGATCCGAGGAAGACTTGGAGGAGACGAAGAAGAAGTTGGCCGATGCTGAGGCTCTACTCAAAGTCCGTATCTATACCCAAGAAGAGTATGAAATGGGTTTTAGAAACGGGTTCAGAGTGTGCCGAAGGGTCTGCCTTCATGCTGAGCCGAAGCTGGACTGGTCCAAATGTGCTGAATGGGTCCAAGATCCCGAAGACCCTCACATGAAGTATGCCACTCCAATCGAAGCTGAAATCCTTAAGGCTGAGGAAGCCGAGGAAGAAGCTGAGAGGATGGAGTTGGAGGCTGAGCAGAGGGAAAGGGAGGCTCGGCAGAGTGCAAAGCCTGCTTCTTCTGCTGCTGGAGCTGAGACCACCATTGGGCCCAATGAAGCTGATCAGTCTGATCCTCAGGCTGAAGCATAGGAACTCGGGCAGTCGTCTTCAGAATCTTGCGGTTCATCATGCGCTCAACTTTAGACTTGCCGCTTTCTGAATTTTTGCCTTTTGTTTTTTTTTTGCTTCAGCTTGCCTTATCGTACAACAGCTTATTATATTTTTATTTTGCCTGTACGTATTTCGGCAGCTGTTACTTTCCGCTTGTGGGCGGCTGCCGACTATTTTTGTAATTCAACATTTTTATTTCAAAGAAGTTCACTTTCTCAGCTTTCTCGTGTATTTTTTTCTCTTCGCTTTACCAGTCTTCGCACTTTACTGCTTTCTTTGAATGATCTTTCAAATATTTGCTAAGTGCAGAACTTCGGCTAGCGAGAATCATTTCTGCTGAGACTTCTTTTTGCCGTTTGTACTCGGATGTTTTCAACTTGTGAAAAAACTGACATAAGTATCAAACTTCGGCTGAGCTGAAGGGTATTAGATCAGTTGTGCCATTTCTCTATTTCCCTCTGCCCCCCCAGAAATCTGAAGATGAGGTCTTCTGAATTCTGGAATGGCTGATAATTTTTCTCGGCTAAGCCGAGGATCTTTGAACACTTTGCTTTATTTTCTACATCTGTTTTTAAAGTACTGATTTCCCACCTGAGAGTTTTCACTCTAGAGATGGTACTCTTGTGACACTTTCTTCAATTCATCCAAGGGAACAACTATCCGAAACACCATGCCGGGGCAGCAGTTTATCTGAAGTACGAGGCATCATCATGCAATACTTCAGAGTTGCAACTACCACCCGGAACTGATTCATCCGAAGTACAAGGCATCACTATGCAATACTTCGGGGCTTTATCAGTTCCTATTTTTTAGGCTATGTTTCGGATAAGTCTATGGCCTTTTTGCCCAAAGGAACAGCTTCTCCGAAGTACAAGGCATCACTATGCAATACTTCGGGCTTGTATCCTTTTTTGGCAGGTTTTACGGCTTGCCGAGGTACAAGGCATCATTATGCAATACCCCGGACAGCGCCGAATGAAACCTTGAATTTTTGAAAAACCGTAGAAAGCATAAAGACTTAAAGAATACACGCAATCTGAATGAATACTGGCTCGATGGCCTTTTTGTAAACAAAATCAGTGTACTTACATAGATTGTACTATCCGAAGGATTTACACATAGTATTTTTTGAGCACATCGGCATTCCAATGGTTTTTCAGCTCGGTGCCATCCATTTGTTTGAGTCTGAAGGTACCGGGCTGAAGCTCTTGATAAATTTCATAAGGTCCCTCCCAAGATGCTGAGAGTTTGCCATGAATGCGACTTTTTTGAACAGCTGCAGCATTCCTCAAAACTAAATCCCCAACTCTGAGAGGTCGTTGATAGACTCTTCGGTTGTAGGACTTGCTCATTCTGAGCTTGTGTGCAGCCATCCTTTCTCGGGCTAGATCTCTAATCTCGTCAAGGAAGTCGAGGGACTCTTTCATGAGCTGCTCATTTTCCTCGGCTGAGAAGAGATTCACTCGTAGGCTTTCTGAGCCCACTTCCACTGGAAGCACTGCTTCGGATCCATACACCAGCTGAAAAGGTGAATGCCCCGTTGCCTCCTTCTCGGTTGTCCGGAGTGACCAGAGGGTTCCCGGAAGTTCCTCTACCCACTTGGACTTTTGATCCTCTACTCTTTTTCTGAGAGCGTTAAGGATCTGTTTATTTGCGGCTTCGGCTTGGCCATTACTCTGAGGGTGGCAAACCGCGGAGTAAGCCAATTTTATCCCGAATTGATCAGTGTATCGGCGCAAGGGCAGGTTGTCAAACTGTCTGCCGTGGTCGAACACAAAAACTTTTGGGATGCCGAACCGAGTTATTATGTTCTGCCAGATGAACTGTCTGACAGTTTGCTCAGATATGCTTGAAGCAGCTTCCGCTTCAATCCATTTGCTGAAATAGTCGATTCCGACTATCAGCCACTTTCTTTTGTATGGGGCCTCGGGAAAGGGTCCCAGAATATCCAACCCCCATTGTGCAAATGGAAGAGGATTAAGAATTGGCTGGAGATCTAGGCATGGCCGATGGATTACCGGTGCAAATTTTTGGCATTTCTCGCATTTTCTGACCATGTTCTTTGCATCCGAGATCATTGTAGGCCAAAAATACCCTGCCCTGAGAGCTTTGTGGGCTAAGGTTCTCCCTCCTATGTGGTTTCCGCAGATGCCGAGGTGAATCTCTCGGAGAATATAGTCGGCATCCGTTGGACCCACGCATTTCAATAATGGAGCGGAGAAGGATTTTCTGAGGAGTTGGCCGCCGAAGACGAGGAATCGTGAACTGATCCGCTTTATCTTGGAGGCCGAATTCCTATCCTCGGGGAGCTCGTCCCTGAGTTTATAAGCCAGGATGTCATCCATCCAGCTCGGCTCGAGTGCAGCGCAGCAGATTGATATTGCTTCGGCTACACTCTTTTCTCGGCGCACCTCCACATAGACAGAACGGCTTAACTCAGTCAGAGTTGAGCTTGCAAGTTTGGAGAGTGCGTCCGCTTGAGCATTCTGACCCCTTGGGATCAGCTCTACTTCGAAAGATCTCAGCTTCGCAATTGTCGATTTGATCCTTGTGAGGTAAGCTGCCATTGAAGGCTCTTTAGCCTCATACTCCCCCCGGATCTGATTGGCGACCAGCTGAGAATCTGTCTTGAGGTAGACATGCTCGGCTTCCAACGATATGCACAGGTCTAAGCCAGCAATGGCTGCTTCATATTCGGCCTCGTTGTTAGAGGCTTTGAATGAAAATTTTAGTGCATACTCGAAGGTTTTGCCTTCGGGAGAGGTGATGACGACCCCTGCCCCCGAACCGTTCACGGTGGAGGACCCATCCGTGAAGACGGTCCAGATTTTCCTCCTTGCATCCAGAGTCTCCTGATAGGAGCACTCGGCCAAGAAGTCTGCCAAGGCTTGCGCCTTGATGGCTGTTCTCGGCTGATAACCGATACTGAACTCGGTGAGCTCGAAAGCCCACTTTGCTAGTCTACCGGATTTTTCAACCTTGCCGAGGACTTTCTCTAACGGCTGATCAGTTAGAACCGCTATTTGATGAGAATCAAAATAGGGTCGCAACTTCCGAGCAGCCACCACCACTGCATAAGCCACTTTTTCTAACAATGGGTAGCGCGTCTCGGCATCCGTCAGGGTGTGGCTGACGAAATAGATCGGCTGTTGAACTTTTTCTTCTTCCCTTAGCAGCACCGCGCTTACCGTGGCTGGACTGACCGCCACGTATAAGTATAGGATGTCTCCTACGACTGGCCTTGCCAGTGTTGGGAGTTGAGCCAGGTGTTCACGGAGCTGCTGAAAGGCTGACTTTTGTTCGTCTCCCCATTCAATGCCTTTTGAATTTTGGAGCTTCAGCGCCTTGAAGAAAGGGAGCCCTTTGTCTGAGGCTCGTGAGATGAACCTGGACAAGGCAGCCATTCTCCCGGCTAGACGCTGAATATCCCTTTTTGTCTTCGGCTCGGGGAGGTCTAAAGCAGCTTGTACTTTGGCGGGGTTTGCATCAATCCCCCTCTTGCTGACCATGAAGCCGAGGAACTTGCCTGACTTCACGCCGAAGACACATTTCTTCGGATTCAGCTTCATTTTGTATTTTCTGAGGGTGGCGAAGGTTTCGGCTAGGTCCGTGACATGATCTTTTTCTTTTATGCTTTTGACGATTGAGTCGTCAACATAAACCTCCATGTTTCGGCCTTTTTGCTCGGCGAAAACCTGATCAACCAACCTCTGATATGTTGCCCCCGCATTTTTCAATCCGAAGGGCATCATTCTGTAATTGTACAACCCGGAACTTGTTATGAACGCTGTTTTAGCTCGGTCCTCGGGGTGCATGAAGATCTGATGGTATCCCGAGAATGCGTCCATGAAACTGAGCAGAGCATGCCCGCTTGTCGAGTCGACCAGTTGGTCGATCCTCGGCAGCGGATAGGAGTCCTTGGGACATGCCCTATTCAGGTCCGTGAAGTCAACGCACATCCTCCAGTTACCATTTGCCTTCTGAACCATTACAACATTGGCCAGCCACTCCGGATACTGACAGGGTTCAATGAACCCAGCATCTAGGAGCTTATCGACCTCAGCTGCGATGTTCTGGTTCTTTTCGGCGGAGTAGTTCCGCTTTTTCTGCTTAATGGGTCGACTGGAGGGGTCGACATTAAGCCTATGGGAGACGAAGTCCGGATCAATCCCGGGCATTTCTGCGGCTGAGAAGGCGAACACGTCTCCACTGGCCCGTAGGAGTTGGACGAGTGCCGCACGGGTGTTTGGCTCCAGTGACGACCCGATGCTAACACATCTGTTCGGATCTCCTACGGTCAGTTCTATTGACTCGGTCAGGTCATCCGTCTCCATGCTCTTAGAGTTGGATTCCTCGAATTCCGGCCTGCTATCAATATTAGCAGACTTTCCTGACCGCGGCTGGCCATCAGAGTCGTTCGGCTCTGAGGCGGAGTCAGCCTTTTGGCCCCCATCAGATTTCTCGTTGTCTGGGGCTTCATTAGCCGAAACGTCTGAGCCTCTCGGCTTTTTGGCGTTTCGGTCCCGGTGCTTTTCCTCCCCATCGCCACGGTCGCCTCGGCGAGACGTGGATGGCTTGAGGTGATTGCATCGGCGGGCTTCTTTTTGACTGCCCTTTATTTTCTCGGAGCGTCCCTCGTCTGAAACGTATATCATGATTTGATGATACGTGGAGACGACTCCTTGAATGCCGTGAATGAGGGGTCTCCCCATGATCACGTTGTATGCAGATGGAGCATCTACGACCAAAAATTCGGCCATGATATTCCTAGCTGCTCGGCCTTCGCCGATGGTGACAGGAAGTGTAATCTTCCCGTCAGGATACGATGAAGAGCCGTTGAATCCAGACACCGGGTAGGGTGCGGGGGCCAGGTGCTCGGCTCCCATCCTCAGCTGGTCGAACGCTCCTCGGAAGAGGATGTTCGCCCCGCTACCGCCGTCGACGAGGGTCCGCCAGACGTTGCGGTTGGCGATGCCCAGAATGATTACTAGTGGGTCATCGTGGGGGTATACCACCCCCTCACAGTCTTCGGCTGTGAACAGGATGTTCGGCGCCGGTGACTGGGACTGCCGAAGCTCAGCCTGATGAATCTGATGGGTTAGACCCCTCAGTTGGCGTTTGGCTGTGCCTCGCGAGATTCCCCCGGAAATAACTAGGATGTCGAGGGACTCCTTGCCCTGAGGTCCCTTATCCTTCTTCCGAGCGAAGTTGAGGTCCTGCCGAGAATCTTTTTCAGCTTTTTTCTCCTCGCGCCTGTCCGCGAGGTATTGGCTCAGGTACCCCTTGCGGACCAGATCCTCAATCTGGTCCTTCAGCTGGACGCAGTCCTCGGTGCGATGTCCGGGTGAGTCATGGAACTCACACCACTGGTCCTTTCCCCTCGTCTGATGCCAGGGAGGCAACGGACGAGGTTTTTTGAATCTCCCCTCGTCCTTCGTCGTGCTGAAAATCTTAGCACGGGGAAGGGAGAGTGGAGTGTATGAATCGTACCTTCCCGTGTAGGGAAAGTGTCTTTCCTTCTTCGGCTCGGCAGCAGAGGACGGTTCTGAGGCCTTAGCCTTCCCTTTCCTCTGCGCCGAGACTTCGGGCTGCTGCCCTTTCGGCTTCTCAATTCTCGGACGAGACTGAGACCTGGATCTGTTCCACTCCTCGGCTCGGATGAACCTATCCGATGCTTCCAAGGCTCCCTCCAGGGTCTGCGGGGGATGCATGACCATGAAGTCCAGGAACTTTCCAGCTTGGAGGCCGTTCCGTAGCGCGAACACGGCCAGGCCTTGATCCAGGCTTGTGATTCCGGATGACTCGTTGCTGAAGTGAGTCAGATAGTCGCGGAGGCTCTCGTCCTCCGCCTGCTGCAGACTCATTAGCTCTGCAGTGGTCTTCTCTCGGCGGTTGGCCGTAGAGAATTTGCTCTTGAACTTGTTGGAGAGGTCGTTCCAACCGGTTATGGAGCCTTCCTTGAGCCCTTTGGTGATCCAGGATTGGGCAACACCTTTGAGGGTCGTAGGAAAGTATTTACACCAGGTAGCCTCAGACCTCGGGTTCAGATACATGTGCCCCTCGTAAGAGGCAATGTGATCCTTAGGATCTGAGGTACCATCGTAAGTAATATGTGCCGGGATTTTGACCGTTGGCACATGCTCTTCCAGAATCCACTTCTGGAAGGGCGAGTTCGATGGAACCATGACCGCCTTCCCCTTGTACCCAGCCTCAGGGACCTCGCTCCCTCCTCTCTCAGAGGTGGAAGTGGTTTTCGTCCCCGGCTGAGACAAGGTTGGGTGGGGCCCGGTATCCTCTGGGAAGGTGAGGCGGCTATGCACACTCACCTCCCTCGAACCCAAGCGTTCGTGAACGCTTTGGCGGGCGAGTTCCGGGTCCTTGGAGGGCCCCATGGAATTCTGAGCTTCAGAGTGGTCAGAGGGTTGAGGGTTCCTCCTCCTCTCCTTACTGGAGTTTCGGGTGTCCCCTCGCCACCTCTGGCCGAGCTCTCTATGTGGTGGAACTTGTCCACCATCATCCTGACCGATCCTCCTTTTCAGGTTTCTCGGCTGGTGATCATCAGGCATCTGGATTGGAGCCCCTTGAGCTTTAAGGAACTCCATGCAGATGGCCACTGCTCTGGCCACTTCCTCGGTGGAGGGTCCGGAGGGAGGAGTCTCCCGCGGATGTGACCTGGATTGCACGCTATGGCGCGGCGGGGAGTTCCTCGCACCTGAGCCACTCGGTCTCGGGGATGGCCCCGGCTGCCGAGTGTGGTGCGAGGTGTTCTCCTCCTGGAGGCTAGGACCTCTTGAGGCTTCCCTTTCCGGAGAAATGGGGGCCTCCGATTCGGGAGAGGCTTGCTCCGGGGAGGGATAAACCGGCTGGCGTTCCCTCACCGTAATCCGGCCTCCTCCCTTCTTAGCCTTCTTGGAACTCTTTCCACTCTTAGTCATGGCGACTGCCGGAGTGTTTGATGACTGACGCGAAATTTAGTAGCGTTCCCCACAGACGGCGCCAAATTGTTTCGGATGAAAACAATCGAATCTCGGAAGATCCTTTTATCTTGAGGGAACTTGGTCTCGGTCCGAACGACGCAGGAGCCGAGGGTTTCCTGCACAACAAATACACGTAAACTAGCCTCGGGGGGACGCCGAGGAAGGCCCCTCCGATGCTTAAGTCAGTATATTAGAGAGAGAAAGCTGTGCAAGAGTTTAGTTGCTTGAGGCTTTATTGTCTTACCAAGGATTGACCAAATTGTTGGCTTTTATACCTTGGCTAATGAAGGAGGCGGATTGGGCCCGGAAGTCAGTTGGGCTGGGCCAAGCTGATTGGGCCGTTGACTGACCTTGACATGGCTTTGAGGATGTTGATTTTTGACTTTAGCACATTTGGAGAGTTGAACCTTAACCTTGGGCTTTTAATTGGATCATTCAGTGACCAGGCCCAATTGGACTAAATTGGACCCAAACAATTATTATTATTATTATTATTATTATTATTATTATTATTATTATTATTATTATTATTATCCGAGTCAAGAAGTCGGATGCAATGGAAGAATAATAACAATCGTCGAACAAATATTCGTAAAACAGAATTTGCAAAGTCCAGATTGTCGCGCCACGGAAAAAATCCGCCGAGTCACGTTGGAAAATACTGTGAAACGGGAATTATCTGCTTTTTTTTTGGAAATCTACCGTGCCACGGTGAAAACTGCCGTGACACAGTAAACATTCCCGCGGCGCAGTGGATGTTGACGTGGCACGACACTTTTTTTTATTGCTGTGTGTAAGGAGGATGATCCCATCGTAAGGGGTACTCTCCTTAAATGCCCTTGGCCACTTAAAAGCCGAGGACTTTACACTTGTTAGGGTGTAGTAGGATTTGAATTCTTGACTGTTTGGGAGACCTTGAATTGAAATGATACTCTCATCACGCTTTTTTGTAAGAAATAAGTGGGAGTCGCCAATGAGTTTTAGGAAAACTCATAAACCTCGTTCATACCTTTCTTCCATGTGGAGTTCATGGAATAATTAGCACAAATCATAAGTTTACCCGTGCCCAAATTGGTCTACATAAACAAGAAATGAGTTCGGCAGTGAGGGTACTACAATAACGTTTCTTTTAGGGAGGAATCGCTATTCTAACCCTAGTACGATCTCTACTAGCTCTTCCTTTTTCACAATTTCATTACCAAACGATATATGCAACGTGATACCTAAAGACTAAGTTAGTTGATTTTATTTACAAGCATTAATCATTTAGGAATTACATTGCAAAAGTCGTTATTCTTATTTAATAATATTCGTGATAAATAAACAAGATTCGCCTTGTCTTTAGCGATAAAACAACAATTAATTATTCAAACTCTAGTCTTGATTAACGAAAGCGTACTATGTGAATTAATTAATTAATAGTATGTTTAAAGTGATCAAACAACTTTAATTAATCAATTAAAGTTATTTAAACAATAAAAGAAAAGTGATTTATCTAAGTGCTCAGGAAACTAATCATTCTTCTTTTATGTTAAATCTCCGTTTAATGTGTTTATGGACTTTCTTTCTTCTTTGCACCTCCGAGGACTTCAATGGATTCAATTAGGGTTTGAAAGTATTTGGGAAGAGAGAAGAAAAAGTAGTATGATAGTAAGAGAATACTAGGGTTTTAATTCTGAATTCTCTGGTCCCCGTAATGCTGAACGAAGACCCCTATTTATAGGTGTAGACAACTAAAAATGTCTCCCCAAACCGAACCCGATGATGAACAACCTTTCACCGCCGCTATTGGTCGGGTTCAGTATTTAATCCCGAGAGTGCTTAAAAAACCGTATTTGATTAAATTCGTATTTTTGAATAGTCCATGGATTAGTCTTATGTTTGGTAAAAGCATAGTTTTAATTTCAGCCCAAACTTATTATTTAATTTTAGCCCAAACCTTTTATTTATTTACTTATTTTCTTATTTTAGCCCAAATAACAATAAATCAGAAAAAGGCCCGAAATTATCAATGGACACTTAAAATGCTAAACGAAATTAGGGTTAAAAAATGAATTTAGACGGAAAAGCGGGCTGAAAATTCCCGTGCCACGGCAGTTGACCACCGTGTCATGGGAAACTTTCCCGTTTGACGGTAGGATTACCCGTGACACGGGAAACCTGATGTGACACGGGAATTTTCATGTCCTTTCCGCGTAAACCCTTAACGCGTTTTCTCCCTCGTTTACTAAATATTTCCCGCGTCACAAAAAATGTGCACCGTGTCACGGGAATGTTTTCCATCTGACGGTGGGATTTCCCGTGTCACGGTACACTTTGCCGTGGCGCGGGATACTTTTTTAGGGTTTTTATCATTTTAGGGTTCCGTGTGTTTCCTCGCACATTTTCTTTATAAATACCCCCTCATTTCTGATGTACGGGGCATCAATTATTTCTCTAGTTTTTTCTCTCTTCTATGCTCTAGCCTAAACACTAGCCTACCCTTCTTCTTTCAAAATTCCTTCTTCAAGCACTCCAAGGAGTCCATACTTTACTCATGGTTCTGTCATTAAGACAAGGCGTGAAAAGTAGAACTGTTTGAGGGTTTGGCCCAAATCAACTCTACTTTCTTTAGTTTAATTTAATTATTTTTTTATTATTATTTCCTTGAAGTTACTAACTCGTTTATTATTTTTTAGTTGCAAATTAACAGAATCAAAGTAAGAATTATGTTCCTTTTAAATCTATTATTTATCTAACGATTTTGTATTGTTGGAATTATTGTTAAATTGCTTCCAATATTGATGTTATTCTATTATGTTTATTGATCACTATATTGCATGTTTAAAGGGGTTATGTAATTGAAAATCACGCCTAATAAGATAATTTGCACAACCGGTTTAGGTTCCTTTTTAATCTTGTTGTTTAATCAAGTGATCATAAATATTTTAGAATTATATGTTGCATTAATATTCAACCAATTTAGCTTAATAATAGTTTGGAGCAAATTGAATATTTTGTTTGTATGCCTTTGAGATCGCAGGAATCATTTTTCACTATAAGAATCGAGTAGAGGCCAATACAGGCGAATGTGATTCCATGACTCACTTCGTACCATCATCTCCGGTCCTCCTTTCGTGGTTCCGAACCATATGGAGTTAGTAATCTCATGGATTATGAATGGAGTGTAACCTTCACGGGTCAATCGCCGTTGTCCCTTATTCGTGGTTGCCTTTCATGATCCGTGAACGATTTACAAGTTCCTTAAAAACTTGTTGGCGACTCCTTACTTTATTTGTCCCTAATCGTTGTCCCTAATCGTAATCTCAATTCTGACTTCCTATGAGTGCCAAGAATATTCACACATGCTTTAAGGTAGGTGCACTTCGAGCGACGCCTACAATTTGGCGACTCCACTTGGGAGGATTCTTGGTTATTTATCGATTTGAGTGATCAGTATTTAATTAAGATGAGTGGATGAGACTTGAAAGATTCTTGAAAAATATTCCTGTGATTAATTTGGCATTTTTTCATATTCATAGACGTTTTAACGTCGCATTTAGGTCTGTCCCGTAGGAAAAATTGAATAACTTGATTGCGTACGAAGGAAAACAGGGCACCAGTCAGATTTTCTGACTGCCATGCCACGGAAAAATCTTCCGTGACACGGTACAGTGCACCGTCTGATGGTGTGCCGTACCATGGTACGGGAATTTTTGTCGTGTCACGGAAGTCCTAAAATTAGTCCAGTGGCTTATTTTATCTTCACACAGTCAACTTCCTTCGATTTTTCTGAAAAAACGTGTGTGTTCTACATGTGTCTTAGCCCCAGGGAATTTAAGCTCTATCAATCCAAAAACGCTCATGGCCATAAGGGTTTATCCGAGTTATTAAATCCACCCAAACCATGGAGTCGAGTTCGATTTCATCACAAACTCGCGGAGCCGCCTGTTGGCATACACCCTCAAGGGAGGCTGCCTTGCTAACACGTCCAAACTCTTAACCATGGTACCCTTTTGACACCCAAAGCTTGACCAATAGTTGAACATAGATCTTGACTCTAGGTTGCAAACTTTTTTTTACATCATCGTGACTAAGTGCTACATGGTATGTTTGGTGCTAACCTTCGTGTGTTTACTCTTTTTTGTTTAACCCATGACCGAGGGTTTTCATTTCCACATAGTAATTAGTACGGACCTAAAATCGACTAAAATCTGGAAAAATCACAAAAAAGACCTGGAACTGCGCACCGTGTCACGACAAGTTCTGCCGCGCCACGGTGAACAGTGCCGTGACACGGTGCTTTCTACCGTCTGACGGTAGGCTGCACCGTGTCACGACAGTCAGCACCGTGACACGGTGCCCAAAAAAAATGTCCCCTCAGTCTTTTTTCGGTTTTTTTGTGCGTACGTATGTGGTTTATATGTCCAGTTTGGTGTCATGTCTAGTTGTACGGTCAAAACACGCGTCCATAACCTCACTTAATCGCTCACATATCGTGTTCACATACTTTTTCTTTAATCGTGCACCACTTTTTGACCGTATTTTAGGGTAGTCTTTTTTTGTGTGTCATTTTTTTCGGAGTAAATCGTATAGTATCCTCCCATATTTTTTTTTAAAATAAATAATAATAATAAATAAATAGAATTTAAAAATTATAGATTTTTAAAATTCAATTTTTTTATTTTTTTTTATCCGGATGGGTTAAGGTTAAGTTTGGTCATAAAAGGTGTGTTTGTTTCGGTGTCACAGCACTTGGTCAAGAAGCAGGGGTAGATTATTACGGTTGGAGTCAATACCTTAACAACCTCTTATACCAAAGAGGCGTACAAGAAAACCACCACAATCATCTCCACAAGATCCATCTCCAGTCTACTTTCAACCAATGGCTACTAAGGAAGATATTGAGAACATCAACAAGACAATTGAAATGTTGTCTAACATGATGCAAACACTCACCACTAGAGTCAACACGGTAGAGCAAGACAATCAAAACAATGTCACTGCTGCTGCAATGGACAAGATTAAGGAACAGATGAGTAAGATTTCTGAAGAATACACCTATGTGGAACAACCTGTCACCTCTTCGTCCATAAGGGACAAGCTTCCTGAGAAGTTTTCCACTGCTGACATTCCCAAATTCAAGCCTATTGATAATCCGCTTTTCCATTTGAAGGCATTTTCTGCAACCACGGCTCTTAAGGGAGTAGATGTGACACGCATCCCTACAGTGTTCCGTCTTTCCTTGGAGCATGCCTCTCAACAGTGGTTCTACTCTTTGGAATCCAAACATGTCGCGACCTGGGAGGATAGTGCTGAAAACTTTATGAATCGTTACAAGTGTAACATTCAGGCCAAGACTTCTGAACGTGAACTCTCCATTCTCAAACAGAAAGAGAATGAAGGCTTCACCACTTTACTTAAGCAGGTAGAGGGAAACAGATGCACTCCTGGTGGATCCCCCCAAGGAAAAAGAGATGGTTCGCTTGTTCATTGCCAATCTGACTCATATGTACAAGCAACACTTGAAGTTTCTGCCTCTGAGTACCTTTGAAGCTGTATACGATATTGGGATCAATATCGAGGATGAACTGATGAAGACTGCTGGTAGCAACAATAATAACAACACTTGGAAAAACAAGAAGAACGACACTCCTTCTTCTTCGTCTTCCAAGCCTAATAACGCTACTAACAATATCAATATCAATGATGTGCTGTCCCTTAATTCTCTTCCTCAAATATTCCAAAGGCAAAGGAGGGTTTACTCGCCTTTGGGAATGATTATGATGCTGCTTTTGACCGTTTTCATGGTCAAGGACTGATTATGCCAATTGGACCATTTCCAGAACCTCGACCAGAGAATAGGACCGCCAGCTATGACCCCAATGCTTATTGCAAATTTCATCAAGGCAAGGGTCATAATACTGAGAAGTGTTGGAGGTTGAAGGATGCGATCCAAGACCTTATTGATGTTAATCAACTTCATGTCCCTCCAGGGGGCAAGAAGCCTAACATTCAAAAGATCCTCTTTCCGATTCTTTGGCTATCATGGGAGATGAAGTCTCCTTTGATCCGTTAATACTCATTAAACCTGTGAATGAACCTCTGCCTAAAGTTGTATTTGTCTCGAGTTCTGAAGAAGTGAATGGAATTTGGGATAGTGACAATGAAGACGTCTATCTCAAGGATATAGCCTGTTCATCTCTTGGCACAAGTGAAGATGTTTGGGGAGACCTTGAGGTCAAGGTTCTCACCAGAAGTGGACGGTTGCAACAACCTAGTCCACCTCCACCTCCACCACAATCACATCCAATAGTTGATCCCATCGACCCTGTGAACAACGATGTGGTCAAACAATTGCAAAATACCAAGGTGGATATGAATGTATGGAAGCTTTTGGCCACCTCTCACGAGCATTGAAAGGATGTGATGAATGCTCTGGTGAAAAGAGGAGTTGATGATGATATGACTCCCCAAGGACTGGTCAACTTTCTCACTACTGAATTCCCAAGTGCTAGCAATCTAATTTCGTTTTCTGACAAGGAACTGCCCCAGAAGGGGATCAACATAATAAGGCCTTACACCTCACTGTGGTGTGTAGGTAGATGAATGTTCCTATGAGCCTGGTTGATAATGGCTCTGCAATCAATGTATGCCCACTCCGCACTGCAAAGAAGTTGGGCATAAAGAATGAAGAACTGACTCCCTCTACTCAAGGGATTCGCGCTTATGATAATATTCGCCGTCAAGCCGTGGGTACTATCATACTAAACATAGATATTGGGGCCATTGAACGTCGCACCAAATTTCAGGTGGTGGACATTAAGGCCTCTTTCAATCTGTTGTTAGGACGTCCTTGGCTCCATGAGCTAAGGCGATCCCATCATCGTTGCACCAGAAAGTGAAAGCCATAGTTGGAGGGGTTCCAATTACCATTGATGCCTTCCCATGCGCATTCAAGTTATCGACACTCCTATCGTCCATGTCGAACATGACGAAGAAGATGAAGATCTTTGGGGGTTTTTCACTCGATGATGTTCTCATGATCGAAGAAGAGGAGAAGTGCCATCTCGACTTCGATCCCTATTCAAACACAATTATTAATGCCATTTTGAAGAAGCAAGGGCATTTCCTTGGAATGACCATCGACTCAAAAAGAAAATGGCTGAACTTTGGGGCCATCCTGGTGCACTCAAGAAAGATACTTTTGGCTTGGGATTCAAGCCAACAAAGAAGATGTGAAACAAGCCCTCTTGAAAATGAAGGCTCGCAATAACGCTCGAATCATGAAGACGGAAATGGCCATAGATCCATATCCATTAACCCTCAATGGCCAGTACATCAAAGAAGGGGAAGACTTCCATGCTATGAATTCCCTGAGCCATTTGCCTTCGATGGGAAGCGTGAACCAGGATTCGAGATGTTCCTCGATTGTGACTTTCTTGATGAAGACGAAGAGCTCTTCACAACTGAGAAACCAGCTAGCCCAAGCTCTGATGATCTAGGCATTAACCTTCTTTTTGGAATGGAGAGAGAAGGAATCTAAGCCTGTATGCAATGATAATTCCGAGCTCGTTCAAGCTATTATAGCAAACAAGGATTTCGACCCCTCCGAGTTAATCGTCCAAGCTGATAATATTTTAAAGGGATGGCGCAAGACATTAAGGATCACTACGCCAAGCGAAGAGAAGTTGGAAATAACCACTGGCGAAGGTCCTATGTTTGATGAGTCTGAGTCATCTGGGTCGAGTCCGAGTCTGAGTCTAAGTCTGTAGACGAGTCCTAGGAGTCTGAGGCCGACCCTCTTTCTGCTATAGAGTCCAATCCTGAGTCTCTTGTTGAGTCTTCTCTTTCCGGTGAGGTCGCAGCTGACCTTGCCCCTCTCGATGTATTAACCGATGAATTCAATAAAAAGAGTACCTTTGCTTACGATGCGTGTTATTCCCCTAGACTTGATCAATATTGCTTTGCTAATGATAAAAATGACAAAGAAATAATAAAGCAATGGAAGAACACGAAAATAAAACGGTTGTTATCGAAGATACAGAAACAGTTAATATTTCCAATGATACGACTGTTAAAGAAGTAAAAATTGGATTAACACTAAGTCAAAGATGAACGCAAAGAGCTAATTAACTTGCTTAGTGAATTTGTTGATGTATTTGCTTCGTCATACCAAGATATGCCAGGAATTGACAGAGATATAGCTCAGCATACGATACCACTCATTCCAGGTATGAAGCCTGTCAAACAAAAGCTGCGTCGTATGAAACCGGATGTGGCTCTCAAAATCAAAGAAGAAATCAGAAAACAGTTGGCCGCAGGTTTCATCAAAGTATCCAAGTATCCAGAATGGATAGCAAATGTGGTTCCAGTTCCAAAGAAGGATGGAAGGGTCAGAATGTGTGTTGATTACAGGGACCTCAATAAAGCAAGCTCAAAAGATGGATTCCCTCTACGTCACATTGACATTCTGGTCGATAACACGGCAAACCATGCACTCCTATCGTTCATGGACGGCTACGCCGGATATAATCAAGTATTGATGGCTGAAGAAGATATGGAGAAAACCACATTCATCACACAATGGGGTACATATTGCTATACGGTAATGCCGTTCGGTTGAAAAACGCGGGTGCCACCTACAAAGAGCAGCTACAGCATTGTTACATGATATGATGCACAAAAAGGTGGAGGTCTATGTAGATGATATGATCGTTAAGTCTAAAGATCGCCCAGGCCACATCATTTCACTTCGCAAGTTCTTTGAAAGACTCCGCAAGTACAACATGAGATTAAATCCAGCAAAGTGTGCATTCGGAGTCACGTCAGGCAAATTACTTGGATATGTGATCAGTTCTTGAGGAATTGAAATAGATCCCACAAAAGTCAAAGCGATCATGGCATGCCACCGCCCAAGATTGAGAAAGAAATTCGAGCTTTCATTGGAAGGTTGCAATATATAAGTAGGTTCATATCGAAACTCACGGCGATATGTGAACCTATATTCAAGAAGCTTAAGAAAAAATGTCCCAGGTACATGGGATGACGATTGCCAAAAAGATTTCGAAAAAACAAAGAGTACCTGGCAAACCTACCCGTGCTAGCGCCAGCAATACCTGACTTTCCTCTTCGACTCTACCTTACGGTCACAAGAGAAACGATGGGGTAATGCTAGCACAAGAGATTGAAAGAAAGGAGAATGCAATTTCCTACTTGAGTAAGAAGCTTCAAGGATACGAGACACGATACACACCACTTGAAAAGTTGTGTCTCGCACTTGTGTGGGCCGCGCAGAAACTAAGACATTACATGCTCACTCATACAGTGCATGTTGTGTCCAAGATGGATCCTCTCAAATACTTGTTCGAAAAAGCAACACTCAATGGCAAATTATCAAGGTGGATAGTCAATCTTGCTCAGTTTGACTTGAAATTTGTACCACAAAAAGCCATCAAAGTTCTGTGATTTGTGACTTCTTAGCAGACTTTCCGCTAGAAGAAGTTGAGAAAGAAGAAGATGAGTACGATTTCCCTGACGAATATTTGATCATGACCGAAGATGATAGCTGGACGCTCTATTTCGATGGAGCTTCAAACCAAAAAGGTTGTGGTGTAGGAGTCTTGCTTGTATCACCCAATGAAGAGCACATCCCAATTTCCATGAAACTCGATTTTGATGTCACCAACAATGCCGCAGAATATGAGCATGTATATTGGGATTAGAAACAGCTGTCGCCTTGGGGATTAAGAAGCTCAGAATCTCCGGTGATTCTTCACTAATCATTAACCAAATCTCCAAGAGATGGAAGGTGAGGAGTGAAAGTCTCGCTACATATCAAGCTCATCTGGAAACTCTCACGGAGCAAACTAGATGAAGTGAAATACGTACTTGCCTAGAGAAGAAAACCAGTTCGCCGACGCACTAGCTAAATTAGCATCAATGGTGCAAATTCCCAACGGATATAATCAGAATGTTGTTGACCATAGAAAGAAGATATGAACCGGCTTATGTTCACGCACTTGATGGTGAACAAGAATCGCAAGAAGAAGAAGAACCATGGTATACAGATATCCTTAATTATGTGACAAAGGAGAATACCCTCCTAATACTGATAAAAGGGCACGCCGTGCTTTAAAGGCTCCTGGCCTCACAGTATGTGCTCATCAAGGGAGAACTCCACAAGAGGACTGCAATGGGAGGAATCTCTTATGCATAGCCAATAAAGAAGCACACAGAAACATGGAAAATCTTCATGCCGGTATATGTGGAATGCACATGAATGCGAAGATGTTAGTCCAAAAGATTCAACGACAAGGTTATTATTGGACTACTATGGAGAGAGATTGTCAAGAATACGTCAAGAAATGTATGAAGTGTCAAGTCTACGTAAATTTACATCACATTCAACCTTCGCTTCTCTACACATATACTTCTCCATGGCCTTCTCTACTTGGGGCATCGACATCATTGGAAAGATAACGCCACCAGGACAAGGGGGCATGAATTCATCCTCGTAGCAATCGACTATTTCACCAAATGGGTCAAAGCAACCTCATATGCTAAGCTAACGGCAAAACATGTAGCTCAATTCATTGAGAAAAATATCATATAACGCTATAGGTACTTCATGAGATGATCAGTGATAACGGAACGCATTTCCAAGCCGAATGCGCGGAATTATTACAGAAATATCATATCAAACATCACAGATCATCACCTTACAGACCACAAACAAATGGTGCGGTCGAATCGGCTAATAAAAATGTAAAAATATCATCGAAAAGATGACAGAAAATTTACAAGGATTGGCCAAGTAAGCTACATTTCGCCCTTTGGGGTTATCGAACCTCTGTTCGTACATCAACGGGGGCTACCCCTTTTTCTTTGGCATATGGAGTTGAAGCTTTACAACCAATAGAGCTCGAAATCCCTTTTCTCCGAATCGCGTTGAAAGTCAACTAGATGAAGTCGACTGGATTAGAGCAAGATATGATGAACTAGTCTTACTCGATGAAAAACGCTTGGCAGCTTTGCATCATGTCCAAACCTACCAACAGCGTATGGCGCGACATTTCAATAAAAAAGTCAAGACTAGGAACATCAAAGAAGGTGACCTGGTGCTTAAGGCACTCCGCAAAAATGTGTTGGATCCAAGAGGAAAATTCAGACCAAATTGGTCAGGTCCGTACATTGTTAAAGCCATCTTGTCTGGCGGAGCGGCACAATTGGTAGACATGGACGGTAACGGTTTCCACAATTTAACCAACTTGGATCAACTCAAGAAATTCTATGCCTAGTGCATGGGTTCATGACCCAATAGAGCTACGTTTGGCCTGATTCCTTTTTAAGGATACGTAGGCAACCCCTCAAGGGGGCCCGGCCACTTTAAAAAAATAAAATCCTCCTCCGTCGATCAGTTTGAAAGATGTTCCCGCGTCACGGGACAACACCGTGTCACGGCACAGTCACCGTGGCACGGTGAAATTGCAAAAAAAAAAAAAGAGTTTGCCGCGCCACGGGAATGTACCGTGTCACGCACCGTGGCGCGGTGGACCTAAAAAAAAAATGCCGTGACGCGGGAATTTCCAACGTGTCACGAATTTTTACCGTGGCACGGTGGAATTTCATTTCCGTTTTTTTTAGTGACGTAGTCTTTTGCGAATTCAGTTATTTGTTCGATGTTTTTATTTTCATTCTTCCATTGCGTCCGACTCCTTGACTCGGATATTAAAAAAAAAAATCATTGTAATTTTTTTAAGGCGAAAATAAATATGTTATTATTATTGAAAAAAAATGTGACTACAATATAAATCATAAAAGCAAAGCAATACTGATCTAATCCCTCTTCACTTTAGGAACCTCTTCTCTTTTTCAACTAGGTCGGCCTTCACCATTAATGTGTCTTTTGTAGCCCGAACCGTCACACCCCTAGTCGAACTTTCACCCCTTTCACCTTTCTTAAAATTCTTTGGTTGTTTCTCTCTATAAACCATCTTCTCCTTACCCTTCCCTTTCACATAATTCTTCCTTTTCGGCATTATAGGAGTCTTAAACTCAATCCCTTGTGTTCTTGGACCTAGACGATCTTTAGGAGGCGCTTTCTTATTTCCAAGACGGCTCTTCACATCATTTTTGTGATCCAACTCGTTCCCTCCTACTTCTAGGATTCAACCATGCCTTGTATGCACTAGATAAGGAGATGAGCGCGAGCTTTTGGTTACTTGCAGAAAACGAGTACTCCACAAAGTTCATTTCCACATCCAATAAGGCGGGTCCTTTCATGTAATGTTAAGAATTGAACTATTACATCTTTCGCATGCAAACGCATAATCATATCATCGTCGAAAAGACTATTTGCAGATTCAACGTGACACGGCAAGAGTCCACCGTGTCACGGCAGAGAGCCACGTGACACGGTGCCTGTTTTGTGTCACGGGAGCTACTCGAGAGTGTTTTTTTCCTGCAGCAGTACTAGAGAGCCCTTCTTGATGGCTTTCCGGTCAGCTTTTGCTTCGTCAAGGCCACGAAATGTTTCTCCAAGGCACGTAGGCATAGGAGACCTCCCAGATTCAACATGTTCAAGCACAATGCTAGATAAGAATGTCTACCCTACGTTTGCAAATAAAAGCTTGCTAAACATGCAAAAAAATATATGCCCTTCTACGGTATACATGATAAGACTCAGAGACAGGGCGATTGAAATATAAATTTGCAAGTTTTTCTAAGTCTACCTCATTACCACACACAATTCTATTTAAATCTGGATCTGTTAGATTCAGATGGCGTTCAAAGTCTTGGTAATAATACTCCGTAGGGTAGGCATGGCAATAAGATTCTAGCAGGAAATCCAAAGATGGCACCGAATTCCTCCGGCAGGGGACAATTTCATCATAATCAAATTTAAAACAATGTGTTTCTGGACTCCAATAGTCTAATGCTGCCCTAAGAAAATCATGTTCAATCGCTACATGCCTCAGGGCTAGTAAACCCCTGACATGAAAACAATTCAACTCTCTTTTGTCAGCATTGGTCAAAGAATAAGACCAGTCGCGCAATGTATTATCAAAATTCTGAGACATTATTATTGAAATATGAAATTCTAATTATTTTGTGTTTCGTAATTATGCATATCACGAATATACTGGTCCTATTTTATAGCAAAAACGCTCGGAACTACTCAGAAATTATCTTTCTATACGCGTAAACCACACCGTTGTAGAATACGCGCACCGTGACACGGGAATTCCCACCGTGTCACAGGAATTTGTGCGCGACACGGCAAGATCTTGTCGTGACACGGTGTACGGTGCCGTGTCGCGGCGCCACGCGTTTTCTTTTTTTATCTTTTCCTGTATCTATCCGGATTTTTTTTTAGTATTTTTATCTTCACCGTTTATTTTTTCTGTTTTCGAGAGTTTCATTCCTAATAAAATTCTCAACTTTTTTTTTATTATTAATATTTTATTTTTTTATTTTTTATCATTTTATTTTTATTTATTTATTTATTTATTATTTTTTTATTTTTATTCATCGTTATTATTTATTATTTTATTTCTATTATTTATTTTTCTTTGGGGAAGTTATAAACCTCGTTCCATTTCCAAACATATTTATTTTGGAGTAGTTGTAAAACTTATTCGATTTTTCTTTTCTTTTTATTTCTTTTTCTTTTGGGGAAGGTCGGTACCCTCCACTTACTCCACTTTTTTTTGTCGCGTCATTAATAAACACACAATCACACACAATGAGTCTCAAGCACACACTAACACACACTAATAAATACATAAACTGTGAATAATGTAAAAAATGAGTCATAATAAATAAGCAGCGTCAAGTGTCATCACAATATGTACAAATAAAGACCCTCGGTCAAAAAATCTGCAGAACTAGAAGAGTTAGGATCAGTGTCATCTCCAGCCTGTGAATATGGAACGGTGAGCCAAAGAGTCCGCCATCATCCGAGTACGAGGAGTAGTTCCCTACTAGTTCCTGTAACTCCAGCAGCAGTCAAACTCAAAGCAGGACCCGTCCAACCTGGCAAACGGTGTAGACTGACTCAAAGAAATGGGAATCGTCGGTGGAGGCATCGTCCATACACTGGAACTGAAAACAAGCCCGACACGGTGGAGGAATCCCAGACGACGGAGCTGAAAATAAGCCAGGATCCACGGGAGTCAAAACTGGCCTAAACTCAGGCTGTGAAGGCTGTGAAAATGATTGTCGCTGCTCTGACCTGACCCTGAAAGCGCTGGAAGACTGAGCTGCTGCCTGACCTCGAAACGGCTGAGAAATCTAAGGCTCCCGGAGACTGAGAATGCGATGAACCTCAGGAGATCGTCTACCACGACTAGGCTCCCCTCGTCCGAGCCTCTATGCCTCGAGCGCGAGCGGGACCTCCGTTGCTCCTGAAAGATACAAAATCAAAAGACGTCAACAATGCAAAATAAAACAAATGGTAGAAATGGGAAAAATGAACATACCTCAAGAACATCGCCAGAACTGCTCCGACAACTCGCACCACGCCGAAGCTTGATGATGCAGTACTTCAGAGCGTCAACCAGCTTCATGAATCCCATCATCTCCGGGCGGTTAGGCTGAGAACAAACAGATAAAAATCAGTAACAAGCGGTGTTAAAAGGGATGAATAATGCATCAAAAGCTTACCGGCTCAAAAACCTCAGGCAGAGACTCCTGCGCCTGTCTGAAACCCTCTGGCGCGTCAGCAATATGGTCCTCAGTAATACCAATCGGCCCTGGGTAGCGGACAGATTGAGGCGGAATCTCAATCCTCCCACGGGGCGAACAGTCGTCTGAAAATACGATCGAATAATCAAGTTATTCGACTATTTAAACAGAGACTAGCGACAAAAATCCTCAAAAGAAATCATACCTCAGGAAGGCGGGTGGAGGAGCCAGAGAGGGAAGCAAGTCCTGCGCATAATCACCCTCCATGCGCACAAGCTCCTGCCAAGGAAAAGTGTAGCGCTCTCCCCTGTTTATCAACTCCCTAAGCAAGCGCGAGTCAGCATCGACTCCGGTGGAGATAAGGGCCACCACAAAGCGATCACCACTGTGCTGACGAACGACACGCTCCCCCAGATACCAGACAAAGCGTCCGGTACCAACCAAAACAGTGCGGTACGCTGAAAGCTGCAAGGCCTCGGGAAGATTAGTCATCCCAGCCCAAGGACGATACTGGACATCAATAGCAACCTGAAAACCATAAAAAGTTGGCATGAAGCACCGGAAAAAACGTCAAGAGAGAAAATAATAAGCTACAAAACTAATTCTTACGCCAACAGAAGAGGTGCCTCGGCGTAGCAGCCCGCGCAGCGCAGAGACAGACTCCACCCGTGACTCTCCTCGGTCACGCCAGCTGGCCCCGACAGGGAAGTCATGAACCGCTCCACGACGCCGTCGAGGAGCCAATCCTGGGAAGTACTCGTAGAACCATAGCTGCAATGAAAAGTAATCTTTGAGCACATGAATCGAACAAATTAAAAAAACAAGAAGAGGAAAGGATCGTCACCTCTACGACTCTCCATAAACCGTAGACAGTGACAGGGACTCGTCGTTCAGCTGCCTACAGCCATGACGTAACGACAAGAGAAGGTCGGCATATCCGAGGCTGGCCCAGCTGAAGGATCCTATCTCACTGATCTGACTAAAGAAGGAAGGTAGCAAAGGAGTGCACGTGAACTCCTATCAGGAGAAAGATTCATGGAAATGAGAATCAAAATGAAGATCCGCACTCGCTGCTCAGCTGATGTCTCCTCCATGTCAAAACCACGGCTAGAACCGAAGCCAGCTCTGATCGCCCGCTCCTAGGACCACTCGAGACACTGGCTGGGTCCTGATATGCTGAACGATCGGACCTAACAAATCGGCTGCCTCAGCCGCTCCCCAAGAAAGATCAGACATCTGTGCTACGCCCGTCAGTGAAGCGTAGACCGCTAATCATGCTAAAGTCTAGAGGGGTCACTTCATCTCCCCCCAAGCAAAGTGAAAGGTGTTGGTAGTATCCCAAAAATACTCCAACAATGCGCGAACGACTGTCGCACCACAACCCCGGGGGCGAAACCCTACGACCGCCGAATAAAAGTCCACTAAACCAGCTGATTCCCATAAGGCGTTCGTAGCAGGATCCCTCGTGATAATCCGGTGAAGTCGAGGAATCAAATCTCCGGCTCCAGAACCGTGGTGGCAAAGCGTGCCGTCAACTATGCCGGCAAGTGGGCGATGAGAAACGTGGTTCTCACGACAGAAAACCAACTGGTCGGTCCACGGGGGTGGAACCCACCTACCTCTACCGTAGAGCCCGAGGCTCAGACTCTAAGGCGTCGTCATCCATACCCTCGGGAATCGTGGGAGTGTCCTCCCGAAAAGCCTGACGCCGGCCATGAGTGGAAAGATCGCGATCCCGTCGTCTAGGCATGCTATTATAAAAATAAAAATCTAAATGCTTAGCATCATTTCCTAAGACATTTAGTTATTTATATCGAGTTGCATTTTAATAAAAAATCTAAATGCTTAGCATCGCTTCCTAAGTTATAAAGTTATTTATTGCATTATACGCTAAATTTTTACCTCAAGGCTAAAAATTGGCAAAATAATGGAATTATTTATAGTACTTAGTTTCTCCATGACGAACTAATACTATGTTCTCCTAATTGCATGATACTATGTTCTCCATGACAATGTAGTACATACACAACACAAAACATGTCTCAAAATTGCACAAAAACAATAGATCAACGCATCATAGCATATTTTGCAAGATCTACAACCAACATGTCAT
Source organism: Chenopodium quinoa (assembly GCF_001683475.1). NCBI lineage: Eukaryota > Viridiplantae > Streptophyta > Magnoliopsida > Caryophyllales > Amaranthaceae > Chenopodium > Chenopodium quinoa. Next base: position 4,852,050 of record NW_018745324.1, read on the forward strand.
CATTTCAAGTGCAAAAGAACAACATGAACAACAAGGAACACCATTTACCACAAGTAGTACCAAAAATGGTGATTTGCTCAATTCTTCACCAAATCATGCAATTTTTGTCTCAAATCGCTCACAAACACACATACACACATATGCAAGTAAATTCATGGCAAGAATTTCACATAAACCTCAAAATCAAAAAATCCCCAAATTGATTTTTAAGGGTTTTTTACATGAAATTATTTGAAGCAAATTCGACAAAAATCAAAGGGAACTTACATGGATCCTTGGAGAATCGAAAATGAGGAAAGTAGCAAAAAAACTAGAGCAAAATTGATGAAGATTTGAGCTCCAAAAGCTCGAAAAACCGTGAAGACCACAGTACATCCGCCGTGACACGGACAGCAGCAGCCGAGACATGGTAACAGCAACCCGTGTCACGGTGAGCCAGGACGTGACGGAGCTCTGCAACCTCAGGTGACGGCGACAGCAGCGAGATTTCAGTGAAAAAAATATAAAAAAAAAAAAAACCTGCAGAACCGCCGTGACACGGGACGGAGATCCGTCTAACGGGAACAGACCGTGCGCGGTGAGTCGTCAACGTTGCACGGGAATCTGAGCAGTTAAGGTGAAAAAATGGAGATGAGAAGTAAGAGAGGACAAGAAATAGAAATGGTGAGTGAACAAAAATGAGCCATGTCTGATATTTAAAGCCAAAAATAACCGTTGCACGACCCCGTTACCGTTCCACATTTCCCGTTATTAAGTAACGGTGTTCAGGCGCGTGGAACGAAGCGCTGGAATTTTTTGTGCAAAAAAAATTCTCGTGACACGGGAGTCACTCCCTTTTAACGGCAATCTAAAACGTGTCCCGGGATTTATCCACGTGCACGGAGTTCAGGCTTTTTTCCTGCACGTCCCTTGAAGCGGTGAGCGAATATTCCTGGCTTTTTGACAAAATTGCGCAATTTTCCGCGCAAATTGGACAGTTAATTTTTCAGTAAAATTGGACAGTTGAAGGGTATCAAAATTACTATTTTGCCCTAGGAAGCGTCAAAATCAATTTTTCGATATTTTAAACACCTAATATGGTCGGATAATCGACTTGAAGGTGTGAATCATCTACGGCCCACGTTCGGGGATAAACGAACCATCATGCACTTGCAAATTTCAGCGATTACAGTAGTTGTCGGCTTTCCTCAAGCATGGAAAGCGTTATCGGTGGATTTTTCTTCAAGTATAGAAAACCGCCAAGTCGGATTTCCTCAAGCATGGAAAGCGTTATCGGTGGATTTTTCTTCAACCGCCAAGTCGGCTTTCTCAAGCATGGAAAGCGTTATCGGTGGATTTTTCTTCAAGCATAGAAACGCCAAATTCCTTTGTCGGCTTTCCTCAAGCATGGAAAGCATCATCGGTGGATTTCTTCAAGCATAGAATGACACCAAATTCATACGTCGACTTTCCTCAGCATGGAAAGTATCATCCGGTAGGTTTCTTCAGGCTTAGAAAACTACCAAACTCCTTAGTCGGCTTTCCTCAGGCATGGAAAGCGTTTCAACGAACGTTATCCGGTGGATTCCTTCAAGCATAGGAAGCTGCCAAACTCATTTGTCACCGATACACTGGTGCCAGATACGTATTCTATCCTTTTACTTTTTTATCTGTGGAATTAACATTTTTCTGCAGGTATCGGCGTGTACAAGTGATTTAGGATCGCAGAACGTCTTAAATCATTCTCCGTCCCTATCGACTACTTTGACTATCGTTTTCGAAACTGACGTTTCTACAAACTCAGTCAAAGTGGGGGCTTCTGTAGACACCTAAAAATGTCCCCCAAAACCAAACCCGATGATGAACAACCTTTCACCGCCACTATTGGTCGGGTTTAGTATTTCATCCCGAGAGTGCTTAAAAAAGTATTTGATTAAATTCGTATTTTTAAATAGTCCATGGATTAGTCTTGATGTTTGGTAAAAGCATAGTTTTAATTTCAGCCCAAACTTATTATTTAATTTTAGCCCAAACCTTTTTTATTTTATTGTTTTATTATTTATTTTTGGCCCAAACCTTTTATTATTTATTTACTTATTTTCTTATTTTAGCCCAAATAATAATAAATCAGAAAAAGGCCCGAAATTATCAATCGGCACTTAAAATGCTGAACGAAATTAGGGTTAAAAATGAATTTAGACGGAAAAACGAACTGAAAATTCCGCGCCACGAAAGTTGTCCACGTGTCACGGGAAACTTTCGTCTGACGGTGGGATTTCCCGTGACACGGGAAACCTGCTGTGACACGGGAATTTCCTTGTCCTTTCCGCGTAAACCCTTAACGCGTTTTCTTCCCGTTTACTAAATATTTCCCGCGTCACACAAAATTTGCACCGTGTCACGGGAATGTTTCCCGTCTGACGTGGGATTTCCGTGTCACAGTACAGTTTGCCGTGTCGCGGGATACTTTTTTAGGGTTTTTATCATTTTAGGGTTCCGTGTGTTCCCTCAGCACATTTTTCTATAAATACCCCCTCATTTCTGATGTACGGGGCATCAATTAATTCTCTTTTTCTCTCTTCTATTCTCTAGCCTAAACACTAGCCTACCCTTCTTATTTCAAAATTCCTTCTTCAATACTCCAAGGAGTCCATACTTTACTCGTGGTTCTGTTCTTAAGCCAAGGCGTGAAAGGTAGAACTGTTTGAGGGTTTGGCCCCAAATCAACTTTACTTAATTTAATTTAATTTAATTATTGTTTTATTATTATTTCCTTGAAGTTACTAACTCGTTTATTATTTTTTAGTTGCAAACAAACAGAATCAAAGTAAGAATTATGTTCCTTTTATTTTATTATTTTTCTAACGATTTTATATTGTTGGAATTATTGTTAAATTGCTTCCAATATTAATGTTAATTCTATTATATTTATTGATCACCATATTGCATGTTTAAAGGGAATATGTAATTGAAAATCACGCCTAATAAGATAATTTGGACAACCGGTTTAGATTCCTTTTTAATCTTGTTATTTAATCAAGTGATCACAATATTTTAGAATTATATGTTGCATTAATATTCAACCAATTTAGCATAATAATAGTTTGGAGCAAATTGAATTTTTGTTTGTATGCCTTTGAGATCGCCGGAATCATTTTTCACTATAAGAATCGAGTAGAGGCCAATACGGGCGAATGTGACTCCATGACTCACTTCGTACCATCATCCCTGATCCTCCTTTCGTGGTTCGAACCATATGGAGTTAGTAATCTCATGGATTATGAATGGGGAGTAACCTTCACGGGTCAATCGTTGTTGCCTTCGTTGTCCCTTATCGTGGTTGCCTTTTTATGATCCGTGAACGGTTTACAAGTTCCTTAAAAACTTGTTGGTGGCTCCCTACTTTATTTTTCCCTAATCGCATTATGTCAGTTCCCACTTCCTATGAGTGCCAAGCATATTCACCACATGCTTAACGTAGGCGCACTTCGAGCGACGCCTATAGCGCCTAACGCCAGTCATTAGCGCCTGGCGCTAGCGTTAGCGCCTGGCACTAATATTAGCGAGTGGCTCTAACTTCGTTTTTTCACGTCAAAACTCTGATTTGTTTTTCTATCTACTTGGCTGATTTTTCTCTATAAATAGCCTCCTAAAATCTCCGTTTTCAATCACCAATAATCATCTACAATCATCAATTCTCATCTACAGTCACCAATTCTCTAATTCTCTTCTCTCTCAAAGCTAAAGCTTTCTTTCTCTCTCCTTTCTAAACCAACCATTATACAAAATTCCGCATTCACGAGACCTAGAAACACCTAGCATTGTTCGAAGTTGCCTTCTCACAAGATGTGAAAGGTTTTAATTTCTGAGGCTTTGGTCCCAAATCTCTCTTTCAATTATGTAATTTAATTGTTTGTTTATTATTTTCCTTGAAGTTACTAACGTGTGTATTTTGTTATTAGAAAGAGGTACGAGGCATTCAAGTAAGTTCTTTAATGGTTTTTTATTGATATTATGATGTAGAAATCGTGCTTAGGTTGTTATTATGATTCTTGGCGTCATGTTAGGGTGTTTTGATCTTTCTAGTATCATGTTTAGGGTAACAACTAAAAAATGCTAATATCAAGTATGATTAAAAGTATGATGCCTTTTATTTTCTTCCTAATATTTATGTTTGTTAGTATCATGTTAGGGCTATATATTTGATCTTTAATGTTTAGTGACATGCTATGTTTTGTTATTAATCTTGTTAGTATCATGTCTAGGATCTTGCTATTAATATTATGCTTTAACATGATTATTTTAATAATGATTATTATGATTATTATTTTTATTATTATGTTTGTTGATATTTTATTGTTATTGCTTGATCACACCTTTTATACATGTTTAAAGGGAATTTGTACTTGTAATCACTCTTAATAAGATAATTAATAATCCTGTTTGTGGTTAATTTGATTATAATTCAAGTGATCGCCAATAATAGTTTATTTGTGCATTAATATTAAACCAACATAGATAAGCAGGTTTAGGGTTAATCCTATTGATTTCATGTTAGTTAGAAAGCGCACATGAATACGATCAGAATATAGTAGAGGCCTATTATTAGGGCAGGTTTAATCTCTTTTAGGTTGGATTTGTACCTTCATCCCCGAACTACCAGTCATGGTTAAAGACCTATTGGAGTTAACGATCTCTTGGATTGTTAAGGGGTGTAACCTTCACCTCGTGAACGGTTTACAAGTTCCTAAAACTTGTTGGCGACTCTTTTGCTCTATCTTCTTTCCCTTTGGACGCCACCGTACTTTAGTGTATGATCACGGTGGGGTTCAAGCTAGGGATAATGCTTGAAATATTCCCTACAGTGTGTTTAATTTTGGAGTTATCAACCTAGTTACTCGCACTAGATTGCATTGTAAGTTCACATTGATACGGACAATTGATTTGTGGCTTGCATTTGTCGATTGAATTGGTTTGTGAAATTCCTAGTTAAAGTTACTCGTAGTTGGCGCTAGTTTGACCTCTAGGAGATTATCCTACCATAATCTCTTGATTGCAAAATTGATTTTCCCTCGCAACACTCGACTTAGTCATCTCCAATCCCAATTAGTTGAATTCATTGTAAGTATATGTGGATCCTAAACCCTAGTGTTTGATATATTTGATTTCATTTCGATTGCTTGATTGATTTAGAATATACACACCTTACTTCACTACTTCAAAATAGCTTAACTTTAGCATTATCATTCACTTCTCATTCCAGTTGTTTAACCCTCGACTTACTCCTATACTATTATAAGGATGTGTTGAGTGATTACAAATTTTGTTTGGCAGAGAAAAGATTAGTCCAATGATCTAGTCTCAACCCTTGATTAATGATCAAGCCATTTGACCTATAAACATGTTTAATATGCTAAATATGAGTTGTTTTATTGATAAAATCTTAAAATATAGCAAAAACAAACAAAATGGGTAAGTTAGAAGGTCATTTACGCCATTTTAGCCTAATTATGACCCTATAACCTTGTACATGCATGAAAATGTGTATGAGTCGGCACATTGAACCTATAAACATTTTTTATATGATAAATATGAGTTGTTTGATTAATAAAATTTTAGACTATAACAAAAACAAAGAAAATGGGTAAGTTAGAAGATTATTTAAGCCATTCTAGCCTAGTTATGACTCTATAACCTTGTATATGCATGAAAATGTGTATGATTAAACCATTTGTACCTATAAACATTTAATATGCTAAATATGAGCTGCTTGGTTGATAAAATCTTAGAATAAACAAAATGGGTATGTTAGAAAGGTCATTTTAGCCATTTTAGCCTAATTATGACCCTATAGCCCTGTATATGCATGAAAATATGTATGATTAAGCCATTGAACCTATAAACATTTTTATATGCTAAATAGAGTTGTTTGAATGATAAAATCTTAGAATATAACAAAAACAAAGAAAAAGGTTAAGTTAGAAGGTCATTTAAGCTATTTTAGCCTAATTATGAACCTATAGCCTTGTATATTCATGAAAATGTGTATGATTAAGCCATTTGAACCTATAAACATGTTTGATATGCTAAATAAGAGTTTTTTGAATTATAAAATTTTAGAATATAACAAAAACAAAGAAAACGGGTTAGAAGATTATTTAAGCCATTTTAGCCTAGTTAAGACCCTATAGTCTTTTAAATGCATGAAGATGTGTATGATTCAGCCATTTGATTCTATAAAAATGACTAATATACTAAATATGAGTTTTTTGAATGATAAAATCTTATTGTATAGAAAAAATTAAAGAAAATGGGTAAGTTAGAAGGTCATGTAAGCCATTTTAGCCTAGTTAAAACCCTATAACCTTGTATATGCATGAAAATGTGTATTATTTAGCCATTTGAACCTATAACCATGTTTAATATACTAAATATGAGTTGTTTGATTGATAAAATCTTAGAATTTAAAAAAAACAAACAAAATGGGTAAGTTAGAAGGTCATTTAAGCCATTTTAGCCTAATTATGACCCCATAGCCTTGTATATGCATGAAAATGTGTATGATTAAGCCATTTGAACCTATAAACATTTTATATGATAAATATGAGTTGTTTGAATGATAATATCATAGAATATAGAATAAAACAGAGAAAATGGTAAGGTAGAAGGTCATTTAAGCAATTTTAGCCTAGTTATGACCGTATAGCCTTGTATATATGCATGAAAATGTCTATGATTAAGCCATTTGAACCTAAAAACATTTTTAATATGCTAATTATGAGTTTTTCTTTTTCAGGATGCCTACCAACAGAAGCTTGACGAGTCTTCCACTCAAGGGTCACAACCGGACCCTAACCAGGTATACTAGGAGGTCGTTGGTAGTAGGAAAAAGGGTGTAGTGAAGGGCCTAGGTTCAAGCACTAGTTTTTATTACATCCCTTCTTCTGTGAAAAGGCTCACAATCTTAAAATCCTTGTATAGATTCACAATTGGAAGAACGTGTGCAAGTCGAGACTGCCGACCAAATAGTGGAGGCAAAAGTGTTGAAATAGGCACAAATGGAGGCACAGTTTGCTACGCAATTACAGGAGGCATTGAAAAAGGAGTGAAAGGAGGCTGCAATTGAGAGTAAGCGAATGATGGAGACGACGTTGCAGAACTTGTTCTATAATTGTTTAGGTGGTCCTTCATTTCAGTTTCGTAGGGAAGATGACCTGGACATGAGTGGTGGTGAGGTCGGTTACCAGAATCTGGTGTCGTAGTTTATTTGTTCATAAAGCTCTTAGATTAGTATTGTTCATAAAGGCCTTAGTTTATTTTTGGGAAATATAGGCCTTAGGTTTTTTTTTTTTTTTTTTTTTTTTTTTTTTTTTTTTTGGGAATATAGGCCTTAGCGTTTTTTTGGCGGATATTTGCCATTCCGTTATTTTTTTGGGGAATATAGGCCTTAACTTAGTATTATATTGTTCATGTTGGCCTTATCTATTTTTTTTTAAAGAACATAGGCCATAACTTAGTATAATTCATATAGGCCTAACTTAATTTTTAAATTTAGCTTATAAAACTATTACTAACTAATTACTATTATAATTTACTTGAACATTGTTACTGTATGTATTATTCAAAGTTGGACTATTAATATGAATTATGCATTTTATTTTTAATTTTTATTAATTTTTAAATTAAGTAATATAATAACAGGTTATAGGTTTAGTTTCGGATGAGATCGTAATTGCAAACGGTAATATTCTGAAAATTGCACTATTTACATGAGATTTGCGACCGTTCTATTACAAATTTTGCGACTGTCTTGTTTGTCGCAATCATATCATATTTGCGACGTCCATTCATATCGCAATTTCTCATCAAATTGCGACGGTCAGCACCTGTTGAAAATGTCATAAATTGTGACCATTTGTTGCTGTCGCAATTTTATGAACAATTGCGACCGTTTTTCAACCTGTCGTAATTTGCAGAATTTGCGACCGTTTTTTTCCCTGTCGCAATTTGCAGAATTTAGCTATCTCCTTTAACCTATCTCAATAATTTGAATTTTGCGATCGTCTTAGCTGGTCGTAATTTCCGAAAATAGCGACCGCCTCACCTGTCGTAAATAACGAATTACGTCAACTTAAAAAAAGGTCGTTGAAAATAATAAAACGGTCGCAATCTGATATGCGACCGCCAAGTGGTCATAAAATATTTTTTTGCGACCAATAAAATAACGATTGGTGCGTTGCGACGGGTGACGGTCGCAATTACACTTTGTGACCGTTTTTCTTATGTTTTGCAAACGTTAGTGGCGGTCGCAAATCACTGGTTTTTTTGTAGTGATGGGTTGAAAAGAAGATTGGTGTAATGGCCAAGGGGGAAACTATCTCTACTAAAATTGTATGCAAATCATATAAGGGATCCCTATTAATGAAATAGATGGATGATGAAGAGGAAGCAGACAAGAATTGGAAAAGGTCTAGAATAGAGAAGGCCGACTAAAGAATTGCTTTAATTTCCTTCCAATTTTCTTTTTAGATAATTTTTTTTTCAAGTCAATTTTATTTATGCTTTCTTTAATTCCATCAATAATGTAATAATTTTACATTATTTATTAATGCAATTTCCAGCTTTTAAGAAAAATACATTAACTTTTACATAAAAAAAAGTTATTTATTTTAGAGTAATGTAAAACTACTTAAAATAATTTCGAATAATTCGAGTACGAAAGTTGAATTTTTCCGAAATTCACCAAAACTTGCCCATATTTAAGAATTTGTTGCGAAGCTAGAACTACAATTTCATCGCGGCGCGACGCCCCTGCCGTGGCTCGATGATGTTGTCGCGGCGCGACAACCTTTGTTGTGGCGTGATGGCTTGAATTCTTGTGCGATGGTGATTTTGGTTAAGCATGTTGATGTGAACATGCAGTATTTACAAAATTTAAAGGGGTCGTTCCCAGTAAACGGTTGCCTATGTATCCTTTCCTTAGGATTCTGGCCAAACATAGCTATTTTGAGTATAAAACTCAAGCAATCATGGGTAGAATTTCTTATGTTGGTCAAGGTTTTTCATGTTCGAAAACTCAAAACCATCCATATCAATTGAATGGTTTTTCATGTTTGAAAAAAAATTACTCTTTTCTTATGTTTTGTAGCGCCTCCAGTTAGAATGGTTTTGATTATGTATGGTCAAGACCAATTAGGCCTAAATTTGCCCCTGGGTCTAGAACATATTTTTCTTAATACCGTTAACACTAAGTCTCCTACTTTGATGTTTCTTATCTTGACCATCTTGTTAAAGTGTCTAGCCATTCGAGTTTGAAAGCATTGAGTATGATGTAGAGCTTTTAGTCGTTTTTCATCGAGTAGAAATTGTTTTGGGGTTTTTCGTGTCCTTTGGGAGAGTTACAGCTCAAGACTTGATTCACAAGGTCGCTTGTACTTGCAAAACAAACGGACCGCCGGATGGTCGGTGGTCCACCTCCGAAGATTAAGTTAGTAAAGTGTTCGGAACAAAAACGTGCTGAAATTAAGTTATCTACTCGGATTCTAAGCTCGGGTGCTGTCTGTTTCTTGAGAATGACAGCTCAGTAATAATTGCAATAATTAATGTAACGTGTCCCCATAAATAAGGGGAATGTCCCTATTTGTAGGGTCCTTGGGAATTGTGCCCTCCCTAGGGTTTGATGACCTAGGGATTAGGGCACGCCGTTTTGTGGCGCCTCAAATTTTGGGCCTTTGAAGGCCGCCATTTCAGAGGTGATATCTGAGTGACACGTGTCACACATCCTAAGAGGCCATTTGGGCGTCTCTTAGGGAGACACGTGTCGCTCTCTTATTGGTCCACTTGGGATCATCAAATACCCCAAATCAGGGCTGTATCTGCCTGACACGTGTCACCATCTAGAAGGTCCTAGGTGGCGCTCCTTCTAATGACATGTGTTAGGTTCCGATTGGGCCACTTGGCCGGATATAAAATACGCAAAACATTTTCCCCCCCACAGGGGTCACGTGCTTGGCACATGATGCTTGTGATAGGTGTCAGGATATGAATGGCCTAAAAGTTACTTTTTACTGTTCACATAGTTCTAAGGTTTTACCCTGAACATTTTACCCCCTTTGTAAATAGAGGGGTTTACCTCCCTTGCATTTACAGTTGCGTGAATCTTTGGGAGAATCTTTGAATTTGACTTGCAAAGACTTTGACTTCTTCTGCATCTGACAGGTGGCCCTCTTAGTTCGCCTACTCAATAGACGCACCACACTGACGCCTCTTGTTACCTTCTTCTTAGGTAACCGCCTAAACCCTTTTTACTTATTTTCTTTTCATTTTTTCTCTTTATCAAAAATGGTTTCCCAAACGCATTCGGCACGGCCTAGATTAGTGATTAGTCGGTCACCGGGGGGCGGCTAAATCTAGAACCAGGAGTGCCGAATGCTCATTCGAGAACTTTCCTTTAAGTACATCTCCAAATCTGACAGTGTATGTGCCTCTGCAGGTTATGATGGCCAGAACAAAGCAAACGACAAGGAGATATAAGACGGATGGTTCTTGGTACCATTCGGACAGTGACACTGTCTTTTCTAATGGCTCCATTAGGGCGCCCATCTCTGAAATAAGTAGGGAACCCCCTATCACCTTCAGCATTCCCAATGATTCATTTTTGGAGGAGTGTGACAAAGAGTATGAGAATCCTGGGCCGAGTGGATCGGTGCCGAATGATGATCAGGGGGAGGACACAACTAGTTCCAGCCAGCGAGCCCCAGCTCGGAAGAGAGCTGTGATGATGACTCTGCGTCTTCATCTTCCAATTACGTCCCCCTTGAATTGGAGGTGGCACATTCAAACCTTCAAGCTGCCAGAGAGTCCCTCTCCATTGAGAAGGGAAAGGGATGGGAGGAGCCATCTTCTTCCAGGCGGCATGAAAGTGTGTGCCTTATTATCTGCACGTCCCAGAAGGCAGGTAGAAGATTATGAAGGATGATCTTCCCAAATTTCTTTCTACCCATGTCATGGGACATGGGTTTCTTCTGTCCGTACCGGATGCTATAGACACGGTCACCTGGCTTGAGATGGCTTCCTATGG